>NW_028263384.1:15715884-16403384 GCF_051168715.1 Poecilia mexicana | reverse complement strand
TTAGAGCCATTATTAAGGTTGTCAGTGAGTCCCTGAGATCACAGACTGAATGTTTATTATCGTTTCAGTCGGTGCTTTAATTAATGCCATTTAAATTTAGAATAAAAGGACACAGCACAAAATGAATTCCCACAATTCAATGACAGTAGAAAAGGCTTTTGTCACCTTCTACAACTGCTTTCAGTGATTTCGCAAATCTCCAGTGAAACTCCAACCGGTTACAATGTATTTATTGTGAAAGAGTGAGGTCAGGAGGTGTTAACACATGAGTGTGTGTGTGTGTGCGTGTGTGTGTGTGTGTGTGTGTGTGTCAGAGCGTGGGTGGATAAATGAGGTGACTAACAGGACAGGTGACTTACAGGACATAGTCACAGAGGCGTGTCAGTGTCCTACTTAATGGATGCCTCTCTGGCAACTTCCTCCACTCCTGCAGCAGAAAAATAGAACCAAAGGCCATCTTTGTGTAAACATGTTTTGATCGAGCTTCTATTGTGTTGTGATGAGGAACTGATGCTACAGGCTTCATATGACAATTAGAAAAAACGGGTTTTTTTGTTTTTTTTTAAATCTACAACAAAGGGATCAGATGCATATGCAGGTCTTCATCTACCTGTCTCAGTTTGGCAGGCATCTATGACAGCCGGCTGGATGCCACAGAGAAAGCTGATTAGGGAGCTGATTGATATGTGACAGCAGAGTCGTGTGGCTGCTTTCGGCGTCAAACCGGTCCGGGAGGAGGCCGAGGAGCAACTGTATCTGTTTGTTTTGAGGAAAGAAAAGTGCAGCGTGACACGCTTCTTCTCTTTGAGGCTTCAACAGACAAGCTGTGCTAAAGAAGTGGCGACGTCCACAGCGTCCCTCATTATCCTGCTGATTATGTTATCTGAACAGTAGCTGGGCAATAATGCAACAAACTATGAGGGCTGTCAGTGTTTTTGTTTGTTTTTGTTTTTAACAAACTCCAAAGAATAAATAGACTCAGCTTTTGTTTTTTTTTCTCTCTCTCTCTCTTGTTTTTGGATGTGGGACTACAGTGAGAGACGAACAGTGAAGGCTCTGTGTCTGGCTTCCCCCCAGCAGCATCAACTGTACTGAGGATACAGAACCTCCTCACGCTCCTCGACTGTCAAACTCTAACAAACACTATCTTTGTCTGTATGGACTAACAGGGCCAGCAGAGTCAGGGTGTGTTTGCATGAAAATGTGAAAAAGGAACTGTGAGGGAGTAGTTACGGATACTTAGTATAAATCCAGACTATTTGGCTAAAGCTATTACTTCCATGTTTGTTTCATAGGACAGGAATTGTTTATTCTATGATTGAATGATGCCTTAGCAATGCATTTTCCAGTGTAGCATGCACAATTTAATCACCAGGGAGATTTTTTTTTTGAGATATTGAAAGGTTCTCTCTAACCTTGCATGTAAGGCACTGTTCAATTTTCTGATCTTCCACATTTTAATATGTTTATTCAGGAATTAGAACCACATTTCCCAAACCTCAAACTTGGTCTTGATTGACTTGATTGAGGTTTTTTTTTTTTTTTTTTATCTTTTAAGTTTGTCTTGAAGTGATAACTGGTTGATTAAAGGTTTTGCTTTTTGTCCGGCACAGACATTGAAGTGTAGTGTCTAAAGGAGAACTCCAAATGACAAAAAAAAAAAAAAAAAAAAAAGATTTGGAGCACAGATAACAGCCTGCAGGAAGAAAAGAGAAGAACAAGTTAAATTGGAATGATCAACCACTCCGATATGTTTCCTACACTTCTGTACGCTTTCAGCTCTGAAGGTCACCTTTATATATGATTGATGTCTGCCAGCTAAAATCTATTTTTACTCATCTCTGTCATGGAAAGCCCTTTCACCTCTCTTTCTGGAAAAAAATAAATAAATAAATAAATGTTTGTCAAGCTTTCACCATTTGGTCGCTCAGGGAAGAGCAATACTTGTAATGAAATCATTGCTCAGAAATGCAAATTATTTCCAGGAGCAGAATTTGTGTTTTTTTTGTTTGTTCTTTTTACCTCAGATTAAGTTACCTGACAGGTTATCGCTGTGAGAAAGAAAGTTTTACAGAGAACACAGATGAAGGAAGACATCCAACGCGTCTGAACAGCTCAGCTTCAGCTTCTCTGTCCCACTTCTTTGCATCTCCAGCATATTAATGAGTGGAGCTTTTATATTTATTTTATTCAAGTGCTTATCATCCATCTCTGATTGTTTTTAATCCAGTCTGCAGGACTACCCTCAAAGAGTTTGACTTTGAGTTTTATTTTTGGCAGTGTTTTATTTTCTCTTTATCTCCTTTATTTTTCTACCTTCCTCCATCAGACCCCAAGTCTTAAAATCCAGTTTTACAATCCATGGCCTAAAATCAATCAGTATTTTGTTGATTTTCTTTCCCCATTTCATCCAAGAAAAAAAAAAAAAAGTTGAAAAGTTGAAAAATGTTAAAAGATAGTCTTTCAAAAATAAAAACAACTTTAATGCACTATTTTAACTAAAAGTTTTAATTTGCATTTGAGTTACCTCTATTTCCATCTGAAAACTACAAAGATAAAACTTAGGATTACTAATGCTACAATTTTAATTTACGCTTCTAAAAACTTTGGATTATTCTTTCTTATTTTTTTATTTTGTGTAATTATGCAGCGATTGTGTCAGGTTCTTAATTGGCAGTACATTTCCCTTCAAGATTAGCATTTTTCATTTTATAAATACTGACAAAAATAACTTGTGGGCTCGGCTTCTGTGTTACTTGACTGAGGGAGGCGAATTCCTGAAGGACTCTGGTAATCTCCATTATTGCAACTGCTTTGCATGTATAATATACTCTATTTCTGCAGTGGATTCAAAATGCAGATTGCGCTAAACGTGTGCGAGATGCAAACACGGCTATCAGTTCCACCAGATGGGACCAAGTTTGAAGTCAGGTCAAAGTTGCAGCTGCTTCAGCCATAAACATGCCAGCTGTTGGAGTTACTGTGGGGATTTATTTAAAAAATGCTTAATATGTTCATCATTGTTTTAATTAGCAGAAATTCTGCATTATGACATAAAGAGGCATTCTTCCAAAGTTCAAAAACCACATCTGACTGTGGAGGAATTGTGTTGAAACAAAATCAAGAATTAATGCTTCTCATTGCAAGAGACAATGTATCCATTTAAATGATTCATTTGCAGATAAAAAAAAAAGCATTGATAGAAGTCAAAACTGTGTCAGGTTATTAAATTACTGCACTCTACAAATATGCAGCAGCCACTTGTTACTGCATGAACACAACATGGAAAGTTGTGTTGATAATATTCTGTTAAACTCTCCTGTTAAACCCTATTAGAGATGAATAGATACCCTTTGGTTTCTATCATGCGCTGCTGCTGGTCTGTGCTTTACTGTGCAGATCATATTTATAAAGTTCTTTCGTTTGTCTGCCTCTCTCTTCCGCAGTGAAGAAATGACCACCTCCAGCAGTTTCACCAGACTTTTATCCCCGACAAGTAGCACTGGTTTTTGAAAAATGTGAAACTATTCCCTCGGATGGTAATTTAAATGAATATGATTGGGTTGTGCGCTCTCTACTAAGTGGATGCATGATTTCTAATTTAAAAACAAACTCTGGCAGTGCAGAGAGACAACGTTTGCTCAATGAAGCTGCTTCTCGAGCAATTGTGTCTTTTTTCAGTTTCAGAATTAGGAGACCCAAAGTGAGAGGTTTTTTTTTTTTAATGCATTTAGCACCCAGAAGTAGCTCTGTGAATTTGCTCCATTGTTTAATATGTTCACAGGCGATTTCAAATTTACTTCACAAGTCAGTTTCCTGTGTAATAAAACTATTTATGGATTCTAGAAGGCAGTAGTAACTTGAGGTATTTACAGATTTTTGTTGACATACCAACAATTCGGAACCAACTATTTATTTATTTTTTTTTATTTTTGAAAGTTCGTTACTCTATGTCCGTTTTCAGATTTATGTTCTGGTCTGACTGTGTTAGCTTTCTGGAGTGTCTGCTCTGTCTTCTCAAAGACATAAAGCCGACCAGGGTTTTGTCTTTTAAACATGGCAGATGGCTGAGCCTGGTTCTCCTGGAGGTTTCTTCCTGTTAAAGGAGAAGTTTTCATCTCCACTGTCGCCACATGCATGCTGGGTATAATAGGTGACTATAAAGGTAATGGCATAAAGGAAGCAACATAGGAAGGAACATAAACAAAGTGAATTGAATTGAACAGCAACATTTTCTGGCATTCCACTTATCAGCTATTTTCCTTTCAGACTGAAGAAGCTGCATCGAATCTCTCCCTGCCATAGTTTGTCTTGTGCAATAAGACGGTTACATCCTGAACCACAAGACTCATAGGAGCAGGTCGTTTTTATTTAGATTGTACATTTCAAAAGGTGCAGTGCAAAGCAAAAATAAGCTTCGTAGATTCTCACAAACCAAGGCTGCGTTATGTAAACAAGTGACCAGCCATGAGAGCTTGTTAATCACATGTCAAGCTGGAGCCCCTGCAGGGAGTTGGCACTGGTGGAAATGGCCTTGTGTGCATGACGTGTCCTTCCTATTTCTGGGTGTTTTGTCATTCTGCCGGGTGAACAAAACACCTGAGGTGTTATGCTAAAGCTGGGTGCTAAACTCCTTCTGTGGAAAGGTTACATGAATGATGAAAGAGTCCGTTTCTTTTTCTTTTTTTTTTTTACTCATTGACAGTGACATTTCTGACAGGAAAGTTCAAAAGGATTTTAATTGATAGTAAAAAAAAGAAGCTCCTTCACGACAGCTGCATAAAGCTGATGTAAAAATGTTCCGTTTTTAATGCCATCAGAGGATTTTTGCTACTGCCTGGGTGGGTTTTGCTACCAATGCCGTTGTGCTGGCTCCGAACCAGTTTGGGGGGACAAGAAGAGCCCAGCAAAAAATGTTTCCGTACCAGTCTGTGTGCCATGCTGGGAACTTGGGCTGGCTACAACACAGACACCTTTCCGCTCTTTCGTTTGGGGCATTTGATCACGTTTACAGGCTGGGCTCTCTGCTAAATCTTTCACAGGAAGAAAAAAAAAAAAAGGCTCGTTTCGTCTTATTACTTCTGCAAGACAAAAGACTGGAAGTGCACATGTGTAAAAATGAGAAAAGGAGGAGATTTAAGTATAAATCTTTATTTAATTTCGCGGTGCATGAAATGTGAAGGAGAGCACTGCTCCATTATTCTTTGTGTTAGTTCAGAAAATGGGTTTTCTGTGTGCACACACGTGGTGTAACATACAAACAGTGATTAAAAAGAGAGTGGAAAGGAAATTGGAATAACCCTTTAGTATGACATTAGGAATAAAGTGACAAATTCATAAAATGCTGTTTATTGTTCTCCTGCTATTAGATTAGAAGTATTTTTGCATGCTTTCTGTTAAATTGCTTGCATTTATCACATTTTGAGCAACACAGTGTGTCATTACATTTTAACAACTCTAACAAAACATACAATACACAAAACTACAAAATAATTATGCTCTTATTTTTATCCCCCTTCCCCTCCCCTCCACTCCCCTCCCCCCTGGTTTTATAATAAAATAGGCTCACAGAGGACATTTAAACCTGAACCGTTTCATTTTTCAAATCCTAACACGAGCTACCCTTGCTCGTCTTCAACCGACACTGCTTGAACATAATTCATGCAGTGAGAGAAGGGTGAGAAAAGGTCATCGCATTTTGCATTTAGTTTGATAAGTATGCGCCTAACAGATTCAAGGACACGCTCTGCACACAGAGATCCGCAGCCTGGACAAACAATGCGCTGCGGGAAAACATTTTCAGAAGCTAAAGCTTCAACTCTTATGTTTGTAGCCCTTCATAGAGCCTTGATCCCGACTCCGCCATCCCTCCACGGTGTTGAAGATCGTTGCAAAAGAACATCTATGCGGCCAATGATGCCCTCTGACACGGATTGGGAGACAGACTTCTCTGTATTCATCACATCTGCAAATGAGACAAAGAGAAAAAAAAAAAGAAAAAAAGAAAAAAAAATTCCCTGTGTCAGTCGGGTCTCTGAGTTATTTTGCAGCATGGCATCTGACCTGCCTAACAGGCGCTGACAAATAAAACAAAACCACATCAGTGTGTTCACTTTGTGCCTTGTGCTCTGGAATAAGGTCAGAGAGCCTCTCAATATTTGAGCGTCTCTCCTGTTGTGATTCCGATCGACGCTCAGGAGCTCAGATCTCCGAGAATTGTGCTTTGCAAAGCGGGGCATCATCCAAAGTCTTGCCAGAAGACAAACAACATAATGCAGCTATCCAATGCAACAAATTGGAAAAGTAAAGGCCACGGAACAACCAAAGCTAAGCAAAATCTTACATTTGAAATGATGATTCGGTTTCTTCGTCTAAATTTTAAGAAAAAAAAAAACAAAACAAAACATCTGGGGTTAGCTGAGGAGAAAGTGCAACAGAGCAAACAGCAGGGATTGCGCAAAAAGGACTGGTCAAAGATTTGTGTTCCAACTTTGTGAAATGTTATAAGATATCATAAGTGCTGTCCTAATGGCAGAAAGATGGTTGTGCAACATATAGAGCAGATAGTGCAAATGATTTCATCCATGGCTTCTTCAGCTCCATCCAACGCGCACACACACACACACACACACACACACACACACAAAAAAAAACACACGAGCTGATAAAATTTCGTCTGCTGCGTGCATATCTGTTGGGGTGTGTGTGTGTGTGTGTGTGTGTGTGTGTGTGTGTGTGTGTGTGTGTGTGTGTGTGTGTGTGTGGAGGGGGGGGGGGAATCATGTGTACTTGTTTGTACATTTCCATTTTAGAATAATAAAAACTCCAGACTGTAAGCTCGAGGGGATGAGAAAGTAATTGGAAACTTAAGAGCGGAGCAAAGCGTAAATATCTTGGGAGAGAGCTCCCGCTCTCTGGTGAGCTCCGCTCGTCACTAGACGGATGCCTAATTATTGCTGCGCTCCGACAGAAGAAGACGCAGCACAAGCTGAGTGAGAAGGAAAACAAAACCGGGGAGACTGAATGGGATAACGACCACATCTGTGTCACGACGCACAACGTATTAATCTTCCCATTGATCAACAGAGCCGAGGTGGATTGTCTGAGTCGTAACTTAAACTAGATTTAATCTAGAAATGAAACGCCAGTGCTCATCATCTTTCACTACTCAAGAGTGTCGGGCTGTAATTTTGTCCTTATTGACAAGGTGTTCGTTTGAAGCAGCTGTTTATACACGAGAGGATCTCAGAGCCTTTACGCGAGCGCAGTTCAAGAAACATTTGTTTGCTGTGATCATCGGCTCTTAATTCCTCAGCCCATATTTCTAAGTGCTTGTCTGGCAGAGCGCCCTGAGTGGGAGATGAGCTGGTGAGACAACAGAACTATGAACCTTGGCTGCTTCGGCGCTCTGCAGGCTGTCGGTCTCTGCGCCGCGATCTCACGCTAGGCGTGCCTCGGCGGTGCGTTCAGGCTCGCTACACCAGTGTCCAAATGCACAAGAGTAATAGAATAATACTGTCAAGTTTTCCATCAAAACTCAACTCCATGCCAACTGAGCTTTCCTCGATGCAATAGAACGTTACATTGTTTCTCTTTAGTAGAGTTTATAATAGCGAAACATTAAAAAAAAAACAAAAAAAAAAAACGGGCAAAAACATGAGTGTAGGTTCAAAAATAAACCTTTTATCATACGTCAAGGACTTCACGTGTTACAATAACTGCAATGCCTGACTGTGTTAGCAAATATATTTAAGCCCAATGGGATTCATAACCCTGGCAGATTTAGTTTAATAATTTTCATTCAACCAAGAAATGTGTTTTTCGTAGCAAATGAGAGGGATCTCTAAAGAATAAAGAAGGAATCAGTTTTGAAAAAAAAAAAAAAGGTTTATTTCTATTTTAGTAAAAATGGCATGTTCAAGATTATTTACATCCTTCTCTATAGTCATTTTTATTGACTATATCAAATGCTGTTATAGTTACTGAGTAGCTTTTTGGGTCACCCTAACATATTAATATTACATCCAGTCAGACGAAACATGTAGGTAAAATAAAAACATTATTTAAACCTAAATCTGCCAGCGGTACGGACAATTTTACTACCACAACATTTTGTAGTCATTTCTTTACATGCATGAAGGATGCAAGAAATTAGACCAAGGCTGGTTACCAGTATCAAGGTTCTTCAAGGTTTTTAAACAAGTAGAGAACTGCTAAATTTTTCTCTCATGCCATGCTAGAGAAAGTGCATGAGTGTTTTCTTCCATCTTTATGTAACAGAGAGTCATGTATCGATGTCTTCCCCTCAATCCGCTGCTGTGCACTGCTGTCCAGCTGTCTGAAAGAAGGTTTCTACATCTCCTCATTCTTAAAAAGGAAAGAAAAATTCTTCATTTGCTTGCAAATACTCCTGTTTGTGTCAGTTGGAATAGTGGACAATTGAACCTTGAGTGAACCTTTGTTATGTTCGGCTATGAATGTGTTAAAACCAACAAGCATTCAGACTGCTTTCCTGCTCTTCCTGTTTGGCGAGCGCCACTCACATGTGTGCAAACTGTTGCAAAAAAACAAACAAACTGGAGATCTGCGAGAGCGGCTAAAACAACAATACACACCCCCTGCAGATCGCTTGCACTTCTGACACGAGTCGCTGTGGAGGACAGAAACAGCTGGTATAAACCAGGCAGCTCTTTTTTTTTTTTTTTATGCCAACACTGTTTTAAATTTACATTTGGCTTGTTGTACATTTTTGTTTTAAATCTTTTTATTAGAATACATTGACACTGGGAAGTTTAAGGTTACTATATAGATTTGATCTTTCACTGATAAATAAATAAAAAAAAACAATATCATCAACGTTATCAAAACACAGACGCTGAATAAAAACTGGTTAATTTTCAATATTAATAATAAATCTTGAATAGTTCAACCATTCCTTACTAATAGCTTCTTACTGAATGTTATATTAAAAACGGTTTGAATTCATCTGGTGCTTCTCTATGTGCTCGTTTCCCATGATGCCGCTGTCCTCTGTGTTTTTCAGCCGTCTCTCCGGCCGGTCTCTGGCCACAACAGACAGACACAACATTTAGCCGATGGGAAAATTCCCCTTCTTGTGCTATCCGTGCAATCAGCTACAAGCTGGAGTCGTGAAGGCTACAGCGCAGGAGGGCAAATGTCACGAGGTTAAAGGTGAGGTCTGACAACGGCGTTAAAAAGACTTCCTCAAGAAGCAGATGACAGACATTAAGGGCCACCAGTGACGGCAGCCTGATAGCGAAATTCTGTCATTTCCATTTACATCCATATTTATAATTAGTGAGTGTCATGTTTTAAAAATGCATAGCCCATCTGTGCAGTAGCTCATGTTAAAACAAGCTTTGCTAGCTGCCCTGTGGTCAAACTTCCCTCTTCGATTATATTTATATTCCGTTGTGTCTCCACTGCTGGTTAGTCAGTGTGTGTGTCCTGCTTTGTTCTTCACGGATCCGTAATATTCCGGCACCGATTCTCAGAGCCGACTGCGGTCTTGACAACATGTCTCTTCAGGCAGTGTAGAGGTGAGGTAGATTGCATTTTATTTCCTTCTTTGTGCTCTGACCTTCACTGGGAAGTTTCATTTTCATTTCTAGTGTGCTGAGAAGGTTTGGTCATTTCAGAAGACAAAAACGGCTCATTAGCTCAAAAGGCAGAGCTGTCAAATATAATCCAAAGTAAATTATGGAAATGAGACTCTTTCATTGCTCTAGGCTATAGCAATGAGGGGGGTCAACGCGACAGGCACAGGGTAAGAGCCCAAATTCAACAAGAGAGCCGCGCGTCTCTACACTGAGCTCTCATCCGGCCTGGGCAGCAGCTGAGTGTGCTTCCTCTTCTCCAAGATCCTGTTGAGCTCCTCGGAGAAGCAGTGGGAGAGCGGCGAAGTGTTTTCTGAGTCGCTCTGCCTCAGCAACACGTAGCTGTTCCCGTTCATCCGCCTCAGGACGCTGGGCAGCGTGGCTGACAGCCCGTTGGGGAAGTCACACTCTGGAGACATGTGCTGCGGCGTGGGAGGGAGGGGAGGCGCCGGGGGAGGAGGATCGTTACTCGCCAGAGTCTGAGCCTCACCGGGAACGATCTGTAAAAAGCCTCCGTCCTGGGTGTCTCCGTTATGCAGCTTGGAAACCCCGTTGCAGACGCCATTGCAGTGGCTAGAGACGGTCTTCAGCTCCATGTGGGCGGAGTTCCTGTGCTGCTTCCTGCACCTGCTGCTCCTCTTGCTGCTCGGGTGCGCTGCGGCTGCGGCGCGCAGAGAGTATTTCCCTCTCTGGTCTGCCCGCAGGCAGAAGCCCACGTAAGCGAGCACAACGGTGAGGACCACGCAAAGCCCACCGAGGACGGTGATGAGAGACAGATACATGGCTTCCATGTTCTTGGGGGACAGCAGGTGGAGTGACTGCGCCCCGTCGGATGAGGGGTGCTCAGTACTTGGTACCGTGGCAATAAAGGTCCCCGTTCGCTCTCCGGGTGGAGGACGAGGCAGATCCGGGCTGATGGTTACATTGTAGGTGACTATGGCGACCTTAATGTCGTTCTCAACCGCGTGGCAGGTGTAGAGGCCGCTCTGGTCCTGCCGGGCCTCGATGATCAGCAGGCCGTCCGTCCCTGTCCTGAAGCCGGAGTTGAGGTCGTAGCCCTGCACCTCGCTGCCGTTCAGCGTCCAGGATGGCGTCGCCAGGTTAGAGTTGAGCTCGCACTGCAGCAGCACGTCATCGCCGACCCGAACAGAACGGCTCCGCTGGACCACGTCTGAAAAAAAAAAAAAAAAAAAATCAACATTTTGTCACACAGTGCTTTGTGAAAGCATTTATGTCCTTCGTCCTTTGATAATCTGAAAAGTGCGGCATGCATTTATATTTAGCTCCCTTGAGTAAAAACGTTGTAGAATCAGACTTTTGGGGCATGTCTCCACATGCGAGGGCTAAAATTTATTTCAAGCTCAAATATTTTGAGCTTCATTTAACTGATTTAATTGCCTATAAGCAGCAATGTTCCTCTCCAAGATTCTTAATTGGCTCACACTTGTGAGATTTCATTTATTTCCTGTAAGGATGTAAAAGGAATCAGTTTTGAAAAAAGTTTTATTTCCATTTTAGTAAAAAAAATAAAATCGCACGTTCAAAATTATTTACAACCTTCTCTATGTTCATTTTTATTGCCATTACACGGCTATGTAGGTTTCTATGTTGATCTATCACATAGAACCTCAATAAAACACGCAGAAGCTCGTGGTGTTAATGTGACGCAGTGTGCAAAAGTTCGAGGAGAATCTAACTTCACAAAATTACATTAACCAACCCCTTGACTCACATACTAATTATTTATCATTCACCAAATTTATCAGAGAATGTCCAGACTTATCGTGGCATGATGTTCAATTAGACACATTTTAATAATAATCGTATCATGCTGCCCCATACAGAGACAGAATGAGGAGTTAGAAGATGCTACATTTCATCAGAGTGAAAATTGATAAATGGGGAGAAGGCATTCGCCTGCCTTGAATATCAAACAGATTTCTCTCCGTAGACAGCAAAGATGTGATTAAAGAAGGGAGGAGAGGGTTTTACCAACGCTGTGCATATAATCAACTTTCAAAGAGGCCTTCACGCCATCCGATGACAACTGTGCATCTTTTGAGCCTCATATTCTCTATTTTTAATCCTCTGTCTAGATGTTTAAAGCAAACTTTTATTATATATATATATATATATATATATATATATATATATATATATATATATATATATATATATATATATATATATATATATATATATATATATATAAAAGCATCAGATAAGACTTCTGCATACCGTATCCTGTGTTCTCACACCCCGTTCTGCCATGCTGGATGTCTTGGATTAAAGAGGATCTGTGAAAGGAGAGAAAAAAAAAAATAATAAGCACAATAGAAAAATAAAAGTGAGCAGAGGGTTTTATTTCTTATCCTTTGCGCTTGATCTATTTACAGTGTCTTGAAAAGGTATTCACAGCCTGGCATTTTTTTTTTAACACTACAACCTCGTGAACACATTTTTATATGATACATAAAGGTAAAAAAAAAAGCACATAATTGTTAAATGAAAGATGGATATCAGAACCAGCCTTTGCTGCTTTTACAGCTGCAAGTCTTTCAGGGTCTAGATCTTAGTGTTGTGCAATTGCACTTTTTTTTTTTTGGAAAACAACTTGAGTTTAGTCAGATTGGATTGAGAGTGCAGGTGAACAAAAATCTTCCACTATAGCTCCGACTGTACATTTAATCTAAAGTCATCTTCAGTCTCCAACAAGATTCAGAAGTAAGCTTTGACCAGTTTCCCAAATCCTGCTGAAGACACCCATCCCCACAGCATGTTGCTGCCATCACCATGCGCCACCATAAAAATTTCATGTTCACATTTGTTTGATGGAGCGTTAGATTTTACTGATTGGATTATTTTTAAAGGCAACTGATCCAATTTGATTTCATTTAGGGGTATCAGGGAAAAAATGCGATTTGATTTGCACACCACACTTTCCAGATTTTCATTTCATCCTCCTTCTAGTTCCCACTTGTAAATAATCTTGTGCTGGACTGCCACATTGAAAATATACAGAAAATGTTGAAGGAGAATGAATTATTTTGCAAGGCGCCGCACAACTTCCTCGTTCCCCGAATCAGCTTGTTTCTGCCAATAAAGCTTACATGTCCACATGAATCAGTGCACTCCAAATATGCAGCTGCATGATGTGTGTACGATTACAGCCGGGGTGAAGTTTCTGCCCGCAGTCCTGATTACGCAACCGTTCTGGGAGCTGACATTGTCACAGGGCGCAGCGATACATCAGGCCAATCAAGGGTCACCTTCAGTCACCTGATCCAACCGCACGCCGGCAGATTTCAACACTCACCTCTTCGACTGGGTCACTACGTCCACACACTCGGCTCCGCTCCAGCCACAGTGAGGATCCCGGGAAAATATGCAGTCGTAGCAGGAAGTGTATCTCTCGCAGTTCGACAGCGGCAGCTGAACAACCCCCGATGGGGAGCTGACGTACACACTCGTCTGAGGGGGGAAATAATTAGGACTTAAGTATTAAGACAGTGAGTCATCTTCAACTTTGTGTATTTAAGGCGGCGAGAGTGGCTACCCGCTCTGTAGATAGCAGAACGTTGGTAACAGGTTCTGGTTCTTCAAACAGCTGCAACTCTTCGATAATGTGCAGCTGACCTTTGATGTCTACGGCTTTGTGCAACCAACCTTCATCTGGATGGATCAAAGATTTGGGATGTTTAGTTAGCTAGTTTTCAAAATGTTAGTCGGTGGAGATGATTCAACACTGGAAAACCATCAAAGGAGCAGAGCTTTGGATTTAAGTTTAACAACGTTCACCTCAAAACCTCTCTTTTTTTTTTTACAGATGAATTATCCTTAGTACTTTTACACTGTAAACCCACTGCAGTCATATTCAATAAATTAGAATATACCATAGAATAATCAGTGAAGCTTGTTTGTCAGATTAAAAGCACGATTTGAAAACAGCAACCTTTAAGTGGGTATTAAAAATACATTTCACTAAACCCACATTTCTGCTTTTAACATCCATCTGTGTGTAATTTACCTATATTATAAAATCGCTTAGTAAGTTCCTGAAATAAATTGAACTTTCTGTAATGTTCCAATCTATCAAATGGGTCTGTATTACATATAAAGAAATGTATTACTATTATTATGACAAGCAGGTTCAAAGTGAGTACATCAAGATCTGATTCATAAATAATGAAAAGTTGTCTGATAAGTGGGATTTAACAGATGACTACTGCAACCACTGGCAAAAAATAAAACATGGGCTCAGAAGATGCTCAGTCAGATGTTTTAATTTGCAGCACAGAAAAAAATCCCAATTATTTTATCATCAGCCAAATCAATGCCATTCCTGAATTGCTTTCGTATGCCACGCAAACTCATTACAAGGGCCAACGAACGTCCTGCAGGCTGCATTTCTGACAACCCAAACAGCAAAGGCACAGGTGAAATTTTAGAGATGTTTCTCTTTCCAAAAGTCAAATGGATTTTTCATTAAAATAAGATCTCAAGAGTCAACGATGAAGTCAGTAAATCGACTAGGTTTCCAACTAAAAATTTAGGATGAAACTTGGGTGAATAACAACGCTCCATTCTGCCAAGCTGTTAAAAGAGAATGTTGGAATCTGATTGGATGACAAATATTGTTTTTTTTCTGTTATTTGTGATTTCTGAAACAACTGACTGAACATCCTCCAAAGCGCTGACATCAGATTTTTGCCAGGGGGTTACATCAGACCGGTGCTCCCAGAGCCTTCATAATGGACATTTTGCAATTCTAAAATGATCTGATTCAACATTCAGAGTAGAAACAGTGCCAGGCTCAAATCCTCCCACCAGCCCTCACTGAAAAAACAATGTTTTGTTTTGCTTTTTTCATCTTTAAAAAGGACTCTAAACCCTCCTTTACCAGTTTTTATCTAAAAATCAGCTTGCCGAGAAGGTTTACACACACCTGTGCCCATATATAAAACGTGGTACATTTGCTCGTCTACTCCCTGGACTACAGTCGCTGCCATATGTGTGTAGTCTGTCGTCCTCCTGAACAAGAGGGGACGTCTGTCTGCAGGCTGGACCTGATGGGACATTAGAGGATGCCGTCTGACAAAATCCAGGACTTCGTCAGGTAGGGACGTGGAGACGTTCATGCCCTTGGCCCTCAGCTTGCCAGTAATGCACTGCAGTAAAAGAAAGACCAAAGAGAGACATGGACGGGGGATGAGGACAAAGTAACAAAGTGCTTGGAGAGCGAGAGAGAGCGAGACAGTGTTGTCCTTATATGTAATAAACCAGTCTTTAAATAGAGGCCGGCTCCGGAGGGTAGAGAGGATGTCAGGAGGATTAGTGAGACGGTCCTCAGGGAGAATTCAGACATCATGAGAAAAATAGGGACCTTTGGAAGACCGTGTCAAGAGAAACTGCAAGTTTTCATTTAGATTTTAATAAGCCTGTGTGAGCTCAGCGTCCGTTTTTCTGCTGACACGAGGGCGACTCGGCTCTCACTGCACCTGAATGAGGAGGCAGCTTTCCTTTCGTTTTGTTCTGTTCAAATGATGTCAGCCAACTCCTCTAAGAGGCTTTCACGCTCTCCCCCCAAAACCTTTGACTATTCCTTTTTTTTCCATTTAATGGGAAAGTTTAATTAAGTCTGAAGAAATGCTGAAATTCACCCACAATAGAAAATGTCTCCTACCGCAAAGTCGACCGCTGGCCCCTCTCCCCTTTCATTAATTGCTATAAAAATGGTTCGAGTCTCTCAAAGTCGACTTTCATTCTTTGTTTAGTTTTCCCTCCATGTTTAGTGCAACGTCTTAATGAATTCATCTTCGCTTAAAAATGATCTCATCTGCTCTCTAGCTATTCCTGTTTAATGCAAGTTTGAAGATGAGCTTTGTTGTAATTTTAATAAAACTCAAAGGCCGTCACTGTCTGTGTGCAAAAGCTTGTGGACGTGTGCTTACAGTTCCAGGTCGTGGCTCGGGGATTTTTCCAGCATATTCCTTCCAGGTGGAGCCGGGATCCTGGCTCTCCATGTAGGGTCCTCGGAAGGCTTCTTGGACTTCAGACAAAGCGAACCGACACACTGCAGACGCCTTCACGTTTTTCCTTTGTACGTCAAGCAGCAGGGGGAGAAAGACCAGAGCACAAGTCACAAACAATAACACTAGTAAACCAGGGGTTACCATGGCAAGAGAAGCAGAGGTGCAGCGGCGCCGCGGCTCGTCAAAGGATAGAGAGAGACAAACGGGAGGAAAATAAGGAGGAAGAGGATGAGTGTTGACAGAGATGAAGCTCATTAGAAATCATAAAGGTCTGAGAACGGGAATTAAGAGGCAACAACGAGGTTTAGGGGAGGTAAGAGACAGAATTGGAGCTTGAAGAGAAAATAACAATATCAAGATGTATGGAGTGTTATTCGTTTATGCTGTTTGCTTTGATATAAAATAGCATTTTCCATTGCTGCTGCCTTAGGGTGAAGGATTGATTTATGCAGTAGTGATACACACAAAAATCTTCAAAGTCCAAAGTTCAGTGCAATTTTGTCTTCATGATAACTTTGTCAGTATGTGAAAGCAAAAACTGAGTTCCTGCATAAGCCCAGAAAACTCTACAAAAATGGACAAAATGTGAAGAGAAACGAACTAACAGATTTGCAAACCAAAAAGCCCTGAGCCCATCAGTTCTGCTGGACTGCAGGTTTTGTGGCCGGTTGCAAAACGTCTGCAGCTCCTCCATAGTTACTGTGGGCCTCATTGCTGCGTCTCTGATTAATGGTCCCCTTTCCCAGTTTCTCAGTTCATGTGTATAACTGAGCCTTGGTGTCATGCTGTTTAAGGTGCATGAAAACCTTTGAAGGCAACGTATGTGCTTTAACTAGCAAAGAGTTTCAGACAAGGAGAAGCCCTCTTTACATGCCTCCTCTTTGAGCGATACCCAAGAGATGTAAATGGAAATTTACTGCAGACTTAGTTATCTTAAACAATTCAAGCAGCAGCCACAGTTAGCCTCCACGTACTTATTTCTGTGCTAAAAGTTATTGAATAAACAGAATCTCCTTGTATTTTTGTTCCATTTGAGCCACATAAATCTGGCGTTTCTCAACATTCAAAGGCAACTAAAAATCTGCACAACCTTTTCCTAAACATCTGTAAACCTTCAGCTCGTCAAACCACTTGGACCTAACGCCCTCTGGACTTAGTTTCTCTGCCCTCTTTCTATCTCATCCCCTCCTGAGATCTTCGAAAGCTTCAATGTATTGGCTGCTGCCTCTCATCTTAGTCTCACTCGTCTGCTTTCGCAATCTCAATCGCCCATCCTTCCCGCTCCGCAACCCAAACAGAGATTTTCTTCTTCTTTTTTTTTTTTTTTTTTAACTCACCACTCCAAACCGAAGATGCCGTAGAACAGAGTGTCCTGCGGGGCGAGGCCATGCATTACGAAGACGCTGCGCAGCATGTTAAAGTGGAAGTCGTACTCGGGCAGAGAGCAAGTCAGTCTCGTCTTCAGGAAGGACGTCCATCGTTTCTGGAGAGTCAAATGGCCTCCTCGGTCTCCCTGAGGGACACAAAAGGAGGAGCAGATGAGGAGAGGAGAGTCGTGTAAGGCGAGGACTACAAAACAGCCAATGTGTCAGGAAGACATTTACAACTGATGTGGGTAGGTGTGAGGTGCCGTGCTTCATATCTGTAACACCTCTAGAGATCCAGGACTGAGGGCGCGCACAAAAAAAAAAAAAAAAAAAAAAAGGGGGTTATGACCCCCTCGTGGAATTTCATTCCCTGGTATCAGATCAATAATAAATGTCAAAGCCACACACACACAACTGATTTTTTTTTTATTTTGAGCTGAAGTTTTTGACACTGCACAAGAAATCCTGATGCATTTCTATTATAATAAAACGGACTGATTTATATACCTCCAAAAACAGCCCCAGTGAGCTCTCTTCATTGAAGACGAACAACGAGGTTATAAAAGGCAACAGATGGCTGCTGCCTATCAGGGCAGCGGCGAATGTTAATCATTCACATTTTAAAAAGAAAGACGCTAAACAGCCTGTCTCACCTGCATTCATCCTCTCCAAACCTCACTGGCTCTGCAACTAATTCATCACCGACGCAGTCTGCTCCTGTAATTATGCCGCGCTCCTTGACTCTAAATGTGTCTCCCAGCCCACCTCTCGTTTGTTACATCAGCTAAAAAAACTTCACACATTTGCCCTGATGAAGGGCTTCCCTCCCAGCAGCAGAATACAGAAGACCTTGAGTTTTGCACTCGCCTTGCAAATTCGGGCCACACGAGCCACCCTGCTGTGGCTGTAGGTTGTAGATTGCTCCTGGCTCTTTTCGGTGAAGAAGAAGTAGATCTTATCGTCGTCTCCATCGCTGCTGCCCAAACTCTCCCTGACAAGAGCTGAACCCACAAAGTCCGCCTCTGCAAGGAAGAAGAGATGAATTGAAACATTTTTGCCTATTTTTTGGTGTATGGAATTGCTTAACATATTTGTATTTGGTTCCCATTTAGATGTAATAAAATTAAAGGTGCCATTACATATTGAATTTGCTGCATCAACTAATTATCTATCTAACTGCGTGCTCTTTCTCATTAAGACCACAAATTGCTAGGGGCCATCCAGAAACGCCATCACAATGTTAAAACACTTTAAAATAAAACTGTGGTGCACTCGCACAGTTTTGCCATCCAAATGTGATCAAATGCTTCTATTTCAGGAAATGATCTCACCGTTCAGCCAGCGTGTGGGAGCATTCTCCGTCTTCAGAGCGGGAGATGGAGCGTTTCGGCGAATATCCGGAAAGCTCCAGAAGTCGTACCGGGAAGCTGTGTATATCTGCTGGTCTGAAGCAAAAAAAAAAAAACAAACAAAAAAACAAAACAAGGTTTTGCGTCATCCAAATTCGAAGACAAATTCTTCATGAAATTGAAATTTTTCATGTGGCTTACCTATAATGAGGGCAGTGAAACCTGTTGTTGGCCCATAAGGACATTTATCTTTGCCTTCTTCGAGCTGAGAGGACATAACAAACCTCTTTTCATCCTAAAGGAAAAAACAGAGAAAAAAAATACTCAAAAAAGCAGTTTTTGTAGCTAAAACTTAAAATTAATCTACCATCTATGAAACACATGATATAAATGTGGTGGACTGCTGAAGAAAGAAAAAAGTATTCATGGACATACAACGTATGCACAGAGGGGCATATAGGCGTGAGTCCCACACATGTACAGGTGCGTAGAGTTAAACCTCTGCAGGAGGCGGATGTGATTAAAACACTCTGTCTGGAAGAGGAAGAGAAAAAGCACACTTAATTAAAATAAAAGGAACAAACAACAATGTGTGCATTCACATATCAGATGCAACATAACAGCAAATAATTAATATTAATGAAATTCATGTTATGTGTGCTGGTCTGTTAGAGAATGAATTACACTAAAAATTGCTCTTTGATACAAACGATTAATTGGAAGAAAAGCTCTGTAATATTGGGCAAAGCCAATACAGAAAGTTTATTTATGGACATTTATTTTACATTTATCTGCTACATTTCTGATATTATCCACTTATTTTAGGAAGCAAATAGTTAGGCACATCAATTTTAAGCACCAAAACAATTGGACCATTTGATTTCATGCAATTTAGTTCTTTAACCTTTGTTCCTAATTATACTTCATCCCTTTGCTCAAGCCTGAAACTGCTGGACGGATGAAGCTTAGAGAGTGTTGAACATTTTGACACATAACACTGGGATATGGTGATAAAGTGCTTCAAACAGACTGAAAGGATGTAAAAATGGGGCAATAGCCTTGTTCCCCAGAAGAATTAAGGATTTCACCAGCATTTTAACTACGAGAGGCACAGAGAGAGAATAATTTGGCAACTGCATTTTTTTAAGAGAATGTAGCTTTTCTTTTAATCATTAGAGTAAAACAGAATGAAAAAAAATGACAGGATTAAAATAAGAACAAAGTGCCAACCTTATTGTCTTTTCCCTTGAGCACACACTGAAGCTTTTGCTCAGTGGAGGCCTCCCACTCAATCTATAGCAAGACCAGAGAACATAAAGCAAGACAGAAAAAAAAAATCACATCATTGAACCCTTGAGGATATTGAAGAAATTACCACACAATTGATGGAAAATAGATTTTCCTTTTGTCACCGTGGCATCTAAAATGACTACTGTTGAGTAACCAAACGTGCTTTTTTATGTTATGTAACAGATATTTAGCTCACAAAGGAGATGGAGGCACAGCAGCGCTTGCGATGCAGTGCTACGCGCATACACACACATAAAAACAGGTGAAACACAAAGCAGAACAGATGGAGGACAACACTTGCTAAAAGCACAGTAAAACATTGCAACACTCTTAATTGGAGTCAAATTGTTTCTTGGAAGAATCCAAGACAAAGTCATAAAATATCTTCTTTTTTTTTTTTCTAGGCTTGTATATAAAATAGCTCATATTCGTGGCTTTAGCCTAATAAAATATTAAGAAACACCGATCTTATAAAGCCTAGAGGCTTTTCTCGGCTCGATATTAAAAGTACAACTCAAATGTGAAGCATTTCATATAGCCTGGAAATTTCTATGTGCCGGAGAGTAAAGAGGTAGCCGAGTAAAACATTCAACACATAAACAACAAGAAGTGTAATGTTCATTGTGCCACTAGCTAGGGATATAGTTTAATTGCTCTTTTTTATTATGAGTTACCTTAAGGAATATCTAAGCCTTAACACGTCCTAGAGATGTTTACAACAGCTTGGCTGTGAGAGTGTTTCAGTCAATTCTCCACATAAATACACCAAAGGAAGTCTGTGATGAAAGTTTAATGTCTTCTTCATGAATACTGGCAACAATACTTTTCTTTTACTGCTCTGCCTTTGTTGATTTTATTAAAATAAACAAATAAAAAAAAAAACAAACACAAAACTACACAGTCCTCCATGTGAAGGATGTTTTATAAACCTTTAAATAAAGGTACCTTTTATCGCAGTAGCATAACATGCTGAACATTTCAGAATGATCCTATCTTTAATTTGAGAATCTTTCTGTAACATGGAAAACTATCCACAATTAGAAATAGTTGCTCTTGACAAAACTACCAGTGTTCGAGTTACGAAACAGCTGAATATTTAAGAAAATAAATTTTTTTTATTTGAGTCAGCGTATAACACAAATATAACCTACTGTGAAGACAATAGTTTAAAGTAATTAAGAAGAAAAATATATAGAGAGATATACTAACTACTAACCTAGGTCAAACTATAACCATCATTTATTGCTCAGCATTGACCTAAACAAGCCTGCGCTGGGAAGTACAAGGAAATACAGTTTAAACATTAAACATCATCAAAGTAAATTATTAACAACAGAATTAAACATTAGGTATTGGGTTTTTACATATATTTATTCATCTGGTAAGACTGCATTAAGATTTATGTACAAACTGAATTAACGCAGTATTCCTCTATTTGTTAATACCTGAGGAGGGAGTTGATGCAAATTAAAATGTTTTTTCTCAAATTTATGCAGCAATTAAAGTGGCTGCAGCATAACAGTGGCTTCCTTTGCTTCGACCTCAAAATGAAACGTTTTGGATGTTTTCTTTTCATAACTTTCCTGCACTGGGGAGCATACATGAAACAGTAAAAACTGCAAAAAAGAAAAGAAAAAAAATACATGGCATGTGAGCACAAAACATGCAGCAACACAACAAACAAACAAACTCACAGTGAGAGCGGAGCTGGCTGAGATGTCAGAGGCATTCAGAGCGAATACGGCCCCACGGGCCCCCACGTAAAGCCGCTCGCTGTCAGCCTCCAGCAGCATCGTGCTGTAGTTGACTGCAGAAGACTCGAAACGCCTGTAGCCCTCGAGACCTGACAGGAAAAGAAGATGAGAAGAGGACAAGATTTTAACGAAGGTGACTCTGCGTCGGCTGATTCTGCAAATAGGAATAATGTCTAGCAAAGATACTGTACAGTTACAGTACGTCTTTAAGCCACTCTTGCTCAGTCGAAATCAGCAGCATTTAAATCTTTACCATTCACGAATGAGCTTCTAAAATTGCAGAGGTGACACGTTCAAAAAAAGTTCTATTGTAATTGGACTTCCTCCAGTTATTTCTGCAGAACATTTCTGTTAAGTAACAAAAGGTACGGTAGAAAAAGCCTCTTTTGTACAGCTTCACACATTAATAGCTAGGCATAAGCACAAACACTTCTCACTGAGGCTATTGATTACACTCTGTCTCTATGGGAACAAATGCAGGTTCAAAAATAACCCGACCCAGAAGAAAAAAGGTATTCTCCGTCATTATATTTTCATCTTCTCGGCTATAACGTACACGTCAAGTTAAAAATATTTGTTGAGTGGCGATTAAAGTAAAAAATAAAAAATAAAAAAAAAAGTAAAATCTTTAGAAGCTGATAGGGTTTTGTCCACAAACATGTCATGTACGACATATTAAACCTGAAGACGGAGAGCTTTCTCAATTGGATCTGACAGGATGAGGATAAAAAAGGCAAAGCAGAATTTAATCTTGGATGATGGATTTCCCACAGCAAGATTTTTGAATGTTGATGCAAAATCACCGAGCAGGTGTTCTTGTTCCCTGTCTTGCTTTACAATTTGAAGTTTTTATTCAGTTGTCTGGAGAAAAATACTCTAGTTAAATATATGGGTTTGTTTTTTGTTTTTCTTCAAAAAAACACGTTTGAAGCTTCTTCCTTGATGATTTTGAATATGATCCACCCACATTTTTCTCTTTAGTCCCTTTCTTTCTCATAGTTACAATGTCCCCAGTGAAGAGATCACCTCTCCGTAAAATGAAGAGGTAATGTGATTAAAGAGTGCTGGTTAAGAGACGCTGGTTTGTGGTGCATTATCCTGTTGAAAGAGGCCACAGTCATCAGTGGTTACCATTTACATGAAAGGGTGTAAATGGTCTGCGACAATGCTTTGGTAGGCGCAGCTGTGCAACTACATACTTCTGAGGTGTATGCGGCGACTCCACCCCGCCACCTCCGTCCTGCCCGGGGTTTTTCAATGTGCAGGTGTATAAATATGACTTAGTCGTGGATTTATAAAAAATACGTATCAAAAGAAAACAGTGTAATATCATGAGTAGTAAAAGGAGCATCATCCAGTGCTTTACAAATGCACAACAGCTGTTACACAAAATGCTGAAGCGATTTATCCACCATCACTTTAGCATTCCCATGCATCACGCATAGTGCATACTCACTTTTTTTTTTTTTTTTTAAACCACCGGGTAAGTGGTATGTAGGTGGTAAGTAACATTGACCTTGCAGGACACAAGGCTGCCCAGCAGAGTCTCACGCTGTCTGTTCTGGCTTGTTTTCTTCCTATACTGCATCTTGGAACCATGCATTTCTAGGTAAGAGATTCACTCGGCCATCCGTGAGATGTGAATAAAATAAGAGTGGGTCAGCGCTTTTATGCACTCTCTCTCAGAACCACCAGTTTGATCGACAGTAGTTTGCTTGTTGCATTGAACCACCCAGACCAGTCTTCTCTGTCCAAACACCTGTCACTAATTCACCATTTCTATTTTTTTTCTCTTTTTTTGTTGTTGTTGTTGTTGCTTGGACTACTTTTGAAAGACGCTGCCCAACACTTAATTGAGCTGCAGCTTAGGAGACGTTATGACTGAGTTGTTTGATTCATCGGGGAGGTGGCCTTTGTCAAACTCTCTTACCCTCGCCCATTTTCCTGATTCTTACACATTAACTTCAACGACACAGTGTTTACTTGCTGCCTAATGTGTCCCTCCCACTAGCAGCCGTAATGATGAAAAGATAATCAGTGTCATTTACTTGGTCTGACAGCTTCTGCCTGATCGGTGTGATCTTATCCAGTTAATTTTTCCAGCACTCATCAAAACCTACGAAAAGGTCAGGATAATTTTATACACAGATCACTGGGCTGTAAATCAAGGTGCTGCACTAATAGCACAAGCATTTGACGACAAAGTTCAATTCTATTCTGCAACCAAAATGCCGCGTCCAAACGAAAATATACTCGTATCCGAGTTCATCCAACATCCTCAGTCGAATGTCCTCTGCATTTTTCTTCTGTCAAGCTAAACACCTCCATATCCTCTCTCTCCACTCCTTTGGCCTTACCTGACTGGCAGTTCAATCTCCAGCACATTTCTCCAAATATACCCAGTGTCTGCCGCTCTGTGCAAGCAAACTCTGTTTTACCTTGATATTTCTGTTCCTAAACTATCCATCCTGAACCGTCCCTATGGATATAGTCCTCCTTGCTCCTGTCCGTCCTCAGCACTCTGAACACAAATCTCAGCTATTTTTTTTAACCGCACATGTCTACCTTTTAGTCAGTGGCATGAAGCGTGGCTTCTAATCACAGCTAACATTTATTTAATGTTGTTCTGACTCTGATGCATATGCCTTAGCAAAACTGTTGAATAAACACAGACTTATTTGAGTAATATTTACAAGTGCTAATTATCTGAATATCATCCGTTCTCACAGTTTTTCCTCTTTTAACAGTAACACAAGCATAACAAACCAGTTGAAGCTGGTTAATTAGTCAGGCTCTAGTAGTCACCCTGCAACCACCTGCTTAAAGACACAGCCTGTTTCCTCCCACCCCCAGTTTCCACTCAGTGACAAGTCATGTCTGTTGCACACAGAAATACTTTGAAGCAGTCAAATTAGCTTATTCCCCTCACTTACAAAAAAGTAAGTGAGGGGGAAAATGTTGGAGCATCTAGCAGTGTGCAGCAACAGGTGGGGGAGGGAAAGTGAAGCAGTGCTTACTGCAATAAACGGCTGAAAGTTTCCTGGCATTTCATTAAAAGTACATTGAAAAGCAAATAGACTGAAGCAACTTTGACACATGGCTGTTTAGCACCTTGGAATACCTTGACGCCAGAAACTGACCCATCTGCTCTCATTTTTCAGTAATTTTCACACATTCCTCTTAAAGGGAAAATGTGTTTCTTTCATACTAGTAAGAAAAAGTGTTGGTAGCCTTGGGCGCAGAACTGTTTTACTCTGTGTGCAAAACTGCACTCACTTTGGCAATTCATCAGAAATGTCATTAAAAGGTGATTTAACTTTTTTAAGCAGTGTGACAGAATATCTTTTGGAACATTTTGGGACAATAAATCCTTAATGAGGCCATTGTTTTCACTAATGAGGCCATCAAGGTCACATGAAAACCTGGCTCTTCCCTCTATTTGAGAGGGTAGTGGTCATTAGTGCACTCTATTGCCATTCAGTGTGATTGTTCCTGTGTACAGTTTATAAGCCAGATTTTTGCAACTAAAGTTTTAAATCTTAAAAAGACTTTCGGATGAGAGGTGAAACATCTTCTAAGATTCCAACAGAAGTCCAGTTGCCTTCATTTATAAAGGCTCCCTCATACTTGGGCGTAACTTTGTTAGCCACACGGAGTCATCACAAAGCGTCAGAGGACGGTTGAGATTTCATAGTTGAGCGTACAGACTCCTACGTGTTTTATGACAAATTCCTTCATTTCCCACAATCCGAACAAACACTGGCAAGGTTGATGAGATAATTGGACACAATGCACTGTTTCTTCACCACCAACGCAGCCACTGCACACCTTATCAGCTCGCACACAAAACCGTTCACCATGAACACAGTTTCCTGCCGAGCAGTTTATTGTCTGATAAGACCACCATGTCGAGGATGTCTGAAAATCTGCATCATAGTAAGCAAAAGACCTTGTGAAGTTGCTGGCTGAAGTTGAGAGTGCATTCAGAGAGGAAGGATCGATATTGCTACAACCAGCACAAAAAGCCAGGTACGTCTGCAATTGCACTCAGGAAGATATATTGATTTCTGGACACATCCTGTGGTCTGATTAACCTGGAGTTGAAATGTTTGGCTAAGATAACCATTGTTGCATCTGAAGGAAAAAGAGGGGAAGCTCGCAAAACCTTGGAACATAGTCGTGGCGCATGGGTATGGTGGCATCATGTTTTGAGGCTGTTTTGCTGCAAAGTGAACTGATGCAATTTACAGAATAGATGACAAAATAAGAAAATAACATTAGATGGAAATATTGGCACGAAATTTAATCAAAAAAGCATCAGCAAAGATATTACAGATTGTGTACAAATGGTGCTATAGGTATCTAAATTCCTGGTTTTAGCTGCATGTCACTCTCCGGTTTTCCAAGCTATATTTGGATGGATCTGCTTGACAGTCCAAGATACTAATGAGGTCACATGAAGACATTCAGTACAATGTGTGCTCACGCACAGACACTAACAACAGACGTTAGAAACTCGCTTGCGGCAGAAAGTTGTGCAAAGTTCTAAACATATAATCTATCAAGAGTCCACTTAGCCTGAGTAAACATGACACCAGTGTCAATACACACAGACATCTCTGAGCCGGTAAGAACCAAAGCAATATTTGGAAGCGGCCTGTGATGTACAGCTAAGTCGGTGTCTAATTAAAATACCCGCAGAGATTGATGCTGAGCAGCTTCTACGATCAGGTGCGGTAATTTTGACGGCAATTAAGCCATATAAATGCAAAGACAATCTACTTCTCATGCCTGCCAGAGAGCGATGCAGCCAAGAAGAAATGTGTCATGAATCCACCAGCCACAGCCAATTCACTTCCCTCTGAATATTGCATGGTTATCACGGAAGCTGTCATTAAGATTCCTATCAGCTGCTCTGAAACACAATGCTCTCTGTTCAGCTGAGCAGAAGTCATTTCCTAACCCGCGCTGCTCCCGGGTCTTCAGGTGTCTACTTTTATCCTTTATTCTCATCCTCTGGGGGATTTCAGAACAAGAATTTCTCCTACGCAGTATGTGCGTCTCATTATGGGAGAAGACAATGCATTATGACTGAAGAAAAAAAAAGCTGACATTTCCTCTAAGCAATCCAAGCATTAAGACGCATAACATGTTGTTTGAGTGAGGGCTTGACAGCAGGCGTGAAGTACCTCAAAAAACATCCTCACTGGGAGTGTGGCACACCAGAGAGAAATTTATCAGGGCTGCTTTACAATAATAAGTCCCAAAAGCACTTTTTTTTTTTTTTAGCTTCGGCTTAGAAGAGCATTGAAGAAAAGGCTGTCTGAGTCGGGTTGTGAAACAAAAAGGTCTGAGCCAGTCACAGAGAGGAGCCACAGTGATGTTATTTACTGAGCAAACACTTGGAGGGACCTCAGCTGATCATTGCGGTACACTGTGTTCAAGGAAACACACACACACACACACACACACACACACACACACACAAAGCATACAAACACACACACACACTCATCGAACTTCAAAGCATTAGACTGTGACGTGACAGCTCATGCTCTGCCGTCAGACGTGTTTACTGCTCACCTTTCTGACGTTTACATGAATCTGAGAGCAAATGATCACAACACCTGACAGGTTTAAATTAGGAGAGGCTTTCTCACGGTTTTTTTTCTCCATTTAAAAATCTACCCATCACCCAAATGGTTGGAGAATTTATTTAAATTGATAAACCTAAAAAAAATTTCACCTAACAAGAGAAAATTGTAAAGCCTAAATGTTTATATGCACAAATGATTTGTCTAACCACTCAGGTTTGGAAGCCTTGGTTTTAGATTGTAGAAAAAATAAGTTTTAGTAAAGGCCAACAGATTCATACTCCTTGAACCTTTTCACATTTTGTCACATTGCAGCCAAACGCTGAACTCTATTTAATTGTATTAGATGTGGCAGATTACAAAACACTCTTTATTATCAAGTGGAAGTATAATAATACATTCAAATATGTGGCGTGTATTTGCATTCAGCCAGTCTGAGTCGATACTTTGTTAAGTCACCTTCACTCCAATTACACAGCCGCAAGTCTTTTATTGTATAAATCTGCCAGTTTTGCAGATGTACTGACAGCAAAAAGCAACTTTCACACATTTATCTGGATTTTGACTAGGCCATTCTAACATGAATTTGGTTGCATCTATACCATTTTAATATCGATCCAGGTTCTGCCGTTATGTAAGGGAGAACAGGTTCAGGGTTCAACTTCTGTTGAAGTTGTTTGCTTTGTGCTGATCTGCTACAAAAGGTTACGATAACACACATTCAAATTTGTGGTTGGGAAGCAACAAAATGTAGAAAAGTTAGAGAAATATGAATTATTTTTCAAGGCACCGAATCAGTTTGATAACATAGTAAAGTGAAAGAAGAAGTCAATAATAACTAAAGTGAGACCAAGGGAAAAAATACAAAAAATAATATTTATGTTGACTTAGAGAGATAAGCAGACAACAGGAATTAATTAAGAAGAAT
This sequence comes from Poecilia mexicana, assembly GCF_051168715.1. NCBI lineage: Eukaryota > Metazoa > Chordata > Actinopteri > Cyprinodontiformes > Poeciliidae > Poecilia > Poecilia mexicana. The sequence continues at coordinate 16,375,453 of NW_028263384.1, read as the reverse complement.
TTATTTAAGAGGGTCGAAAGGCTGAATGAGTATAAATTATAAAAATGAACTAAATGAGCTAGTCACCCTCTTGGTGACTAAAAAAAATAGTCACCAAGAGGGGTTTAAATAAAGGAGTAATGAGAAATATTTAAAGAAATAAAACTGTTTAAAAACAAGTGGGATCAGATATTATGAAAAACTTTTTATGTTGCAGTACGAAATTTTTCAAAACAGTATAAAAAAATAAACAGCTCCTGTTATAACGATTCACACATCCTTACACACGTCCTAAGATAAAAATTGTATACCGCCGTCTTGCACCACACTACAACAGTTGTCATGGCTACGGTGCTTCTCGACTACTCTCAGCGAAGTCAGACGCCCTGGATGCTCTGCAGGGATCCAAGAGAAAGCAATTCACACATCTGCTTATGTCTCCATCGCACCTCAGGGTACATGCCATCACTCACAAGGTAAGTAAATAATAATCACCGCTAAGCACAAGAAGAGTAAAAGAAAAAAAATCATCACTGTCAAAAAAAGAGATACAATGTTTATTCACAGGAGTGAATAACTGAGATTTCTCGAAAAAACAAAAATAACAAAAAACAAGAATGGAGCCGTTTTGAGGTGCGAAAGAAAGAAGTGGCAAAAAATAAAAATCTTAAAAGATACAAGGTCAAAACATTAAAATTTTAACTGAGCTCCATTTTGCATTCAGTTTTTTATTATTATTTAACTGAGCCCAAAGTGGCATTCAATATTATTCAAACTTTGAATGGGGGGGGGAAAAAACACAGGTTCGATTGATCAGCTAAATAAATTGAAGCTTTTAGATACATTTTAGTTATTTATTTACACCGAGGTCTTAAATCCTTTATCATTTGCTCACATTCACCTCTGACATAAGAAAATTACTGCAAACTTAAAAGCATTGGAAATAGTTTGATATTCCTCAAACCTTGTCCTCATAATAATGATGATAATAAAAATATATGAGCGCAAGCTTTTCTTAACAGCAGCACAAAACTATGAAAGTTACATGAGAATAAAACTCTAAGTTAGTCACACATGCTAAATGTAACGTAGCTAACAAACACAAACTAATCCATTTGATTATTTCAATGATTTTCAATTTTTTACTGTGCAGAAATGTACTTCTAGACTTATCTTCATTTTACAGAGTAAAGCACACGACTGGACATCGGCTGGTTAATTAGATGGGTTATCAGCTCAGGCAGAGCCTGCAGTCAGCTGCTTAACTATCATGCCACTTGAAACTTGCCAACTCCAGCTTTAAAGCAAGATTACCTGGATAAGCGTGAAGGGTAGTGCTGCTTTATTTATGCCAAGACTGTAATCAAAGATACCTCTTAACAGATAAAATGTAATGCTTTGTAAGCCGGGAAAATGTGCAGTGGCTTTTTTTATGCCAGGTGATCCGTGGCGCAGAGCAACAGGTGGGTAAAGGGAAGAACTGTGCTACTCTGTAAACCATATTCACAGAGGAAATGTGGCTCGCTCTGGCACTTTCTGTATTGTTTAATAGGACTTTGAACCGTGGAGATGGTAAGATTAAAGATTTGAATGTCAAATCTTTGACATTTATGGTATATCAGCAACTGGTCCATTCCTAATAACATGTTAATGTAACAGATGAAATAAATGAATTAACATCGGTATTGATGTTTTTACACATGGTTATCGCACAGAGAAAATTTAACACTGGCTTATGCCAGTGTTAGGAAACACCCAGAGAGATGAAAACACCGCAGTAAAAATACTAATCACAGGATATTCCCAAACATTCTTCTGGAGAATATTTTCAGATTGCAAAAGCCATGAACGTAAATCTCAGCAGACATCCTTACCGCTGCTCAGGACGGTGACGCGTGGAGTCACGTCCAGGTCCAGAGGCGTTCTGAACGGAAAGCCATTCGCCACTGCACACAACGAAGTGAGCAACAGGAGCATCGCTGCCATGAAGTGAGCTCCCAGCATCTCTGCTGGGCGTCTCTTGGGGTAGAAACTCTCCTTTAACAGGTCGCACGTGTGCACTAAGACATTCACCTCTTCAGACAAACACTCATGGGCTGTTACTCTTTCCTTTCACTGCAGGGTTCCTTCAGTGTGCAGCACCAAGGAGGGAAGAAGCCTGAAATAGTAAAACACACACACACAGCCGGTGGAGTTAATAGTCTGTGATTGAGAATGGCAAAATGGGAAGAAAAGTTGGTGCAGCAGGGTTCAGTCATAACAAATGAGCTGATGCATAGGGTGCTCCAAGAAATACATAGAAAGTGCATTCGATCAATTAAAACATATCATGTGCTCCAAACTCTCAGAGCATTGATTAAGAGAGCAGCAATCTCATGATTTAACTAAAAACACAACTGAAAACAGACATGTATGCGCCGACATTCCGATCCTAAACTTGAGGGTTAATCTGCAGAGAAGAGTAATCTAGATCGATACGAGGTGGAACCAGTTCAACAGCGCACGTACCTTAGAGGAGCCAAACCCACGAGTGGATGAATGGAGAAATATGATCATCTCTGCGAATTGTGTGTGTGTGTGTGTGTGTGTGCGTGTGTGTGTGTGTGTGTGTGTGTGTGTGTGTGTGTGTGTGTGTGTGTGTGTGTGTGTGTGTGTGTGTGTGTGTGTGTGTGTGTGTGTGTGTGTGTGTGTGTGTGTGTGTGTGTGTGTGTGTGTGTGTGTGTGTGTGCGTGCGCGCTGTGATGTGAATGCCAATGTTGCTTCTGCAGAGTAAGACCCTCTTCAGGAGCAGTGGAAGAAGTGATAGCGAGAGGAGGAAAGGGATGAATTGTTTGTGTGTATCCCATGCACCAGTGCCCTCACCGACTGACAGAGAGAAGACACTGGCACACACTCCGAGGAGCAGCGCAAGCCTTGTCCAACCTTATTTGCAGTAATGGTAATATCGCTCTTTCGTTTACTGCCTCCCTTTTAAGCGGTAAAAGAGAGAGACACTAACTGCTCCCAGATCCCAATGCAAGCAGCCACACTCTTCAGCACTTTCCATCAAACAAATCATGTCTAAGTCCTTCAAGCCGAGAGTCCAGAGTCTCTGCTAAGTACACCACACCGACACGAAACCAGGCACGGCATTAATCTTTTGATCAAAAATGAGAGAGATAAAAAGAAAAAAATATATATATTAAAGGTTGAAAAGTGAAGCTATTGGCAGTAGAGACGGTGACTACACCTTTACAGAAAGTCTCTGTTGTTCTCCAAGGCTAACACCATGACAACTGGCTTTAACGTTGCATAATGCAGCAGCGAGAGCGATGCACTGCATCTGTGATGGTGACAGCAATACAGAGAATCAGAAACGTGGGTTTTATTTTCACAGCATACGCATCACAAAGAGAAAATATGGGCTCCGTCAGACTTTGCGTTTGGAAAAAAGTTGCATAATCGCATTCCTAAACAAGAAAAATCACTTCCAAAGGTAGAAAAGGACAGGGAGTATTAAAACCTGTGATGTCTTTGGGTTGGTGGTTGTTCTTGTTTTTTTTTTTGTTGGTTTTTTTTGTGGTAATGTATCATTTCTTTTTAACAGAAGGTCAAACTAAAAAAAACCTCTTTGACAAGCCAGAGATAAACTGAGATTAGCAACCAGCCACATGATGCAACAGCGATCTGCGGGTATTTATAGAAGAAAACTCTCTGCTTTGTTGGGAAAGTATTGATTGGTGGATTATCAGGATTCCTTGTAAGTTAGCTGCCTTCATTTACACACCAACATTATGTAGGAATTAGCTGAAGGTCTCTGTAAGAAGGCTCCTGCACTTAGCTTGTAAGTTTCCAAAAGACAAATTCAGACCCTTGGAAATATTTAGTCTTTGATGTAGCCATATTTGATTCAATTCCCGACCCTTGGACATTCACCCCTTCTCTTCATGCTGATTTCCTGTCTGAGTAAATGTAACAAACTGAGTAAATGTAACAAGTGCCACAAAATATAAATTATAAAACAGATGGTAAACTATGACAGCATTCCTGATAAACCTCAAACCGTAAAGTCTTGTTCCAAACATTAAGCCTAACACATTACCAAGTTAATATCAGTTTATTAGACTTGTGATACCTTTTAAAGACCAGAATGACATTAAGGTATAATATTCCCTGTGTAGCAATAAGAACAACTATTGTTTTCCTGTTCTAAATAGAAGCAGTCACATTGTGTTATCTATATTTATGTGGAGTGTTTATTTAAATATCAAAATACTTTAAAGTTTTTATGCTGTAAGAATCTAAAAAAAAAAAAAAAACATAGCTATACTCAATATTATTAACTTTTGATTTGCTAATGAATTTGCAATTAGGGTTGTATGATGTCAGGAAAACATTTCATTGTGAGACTATTGCTGATTACAGCGACGGTGTGTGCATCAAAGCCAGTTGAAAAAAAGTTCTTAGCATGCAGAGTGTTGATGCGCAGTACTTAAAATATTACATCCAACCAGATGTCAAAGCAGTCCTTTGCAACTGTGATTTTACAAACGCTCCATTTGCAATGTAAATCATATATTCAGTACTGTTTTGACAATGTTATTGTGTGAAACCAACTGCCAAAGGGACCTAAAAGGCAACAGTGCAAAACAACAATAAAAAAAAAAATAAAAAAAAAAAAATCAGGAAATTAATTTAAATCATGTTCTCAAAAACACGCTGGCTCTGCTCGGCTTGCACGTGTCGGCATTTTATTGTCTCCCCACCTTGCAAAAACGTCCACTTTGGGTTTGTGGCGACTTTGCAAAGAAAAACAAACACCACACATGTAAAATATCTTAAGTAATAAAAAGCTCAGCGGACTTAATAATTGGCACTGGAAAGAATCATTTCAACCAGCGGACCCTCAAGTTTCAGATGTTTTAGAGCAATAAACACAGAATGTCTGAAGTAAAAAATTTAATCAACTGAGGCGTTATAGTGAAGGCTTATTGATCTCTGCAAAAGGATGTTAATTTACAACCGACGGGAAATTAAACCCAAGTTGATGGCTTCAAAAATGTGACTTTTTAGATTTCTTATGGTCCCCTAAGAGCTTAGAAGAAAAAGTGGAATGTCAAACTTAATCTACCAAAATACGGGTGCTTTTTATGAGTTTCTGAATTTGGGAACTATTCTCATTTCACTAATGTTACAAATTTACTCTGCAGAGGAGCAGTTACTCCATCCATAAATCCCCCCAATGGATGTCAGCTGAAATGACTTGTAAGATTTCTCAATCTTGCGTGAGCGTCACCTAAAATAAAGCAACAACAAGAAAACAGAAGGAGTTGCATTCAGGGACACTTTTATTAATCATTCATTTATGTCATGGACTCAGTAAAAACAGGTTGTCTTGATCTAAAAGCACTCAGGAAATCAGCATCCTATAGTGGTCCTGATAAGGAAGAGCAGTGCTTTACGGGTAAATGAAATATGATTATAACAGAAAAGAGAAGATGGGAAATAAAATTGCAGAGAGCAATTACTCAATTTCACCACTCTTTATGGTCAAATATTTCTGTGTTCATCTTTATGGCCTGAAACTCAACAAATCCAGGAAACTTTAATTTGCAGACTAGCAACCGAGCAATAAGCCAAAAAATGCGAGAAAACCTGGAGCCAGATGATCTTTCTAATCTGTCTACCTGCTGACCTCGGCCCCCAACATGCTCTCTGTCCTGTGACATTCACTCACAGAAACGATTTCATCAAGCAACCACAAAGTGGCTGAACAGCGGAGGACGGTGGTGGCAGCTCCCTTAACAGACACCATTTATCCTAAAGAACGTATAAAGCTGAATTTCTCAGCGTACATGATTGTTCTTGAGTGACAAAGCAAAGAAAAGATTACAATCAACATTACTGAGCTGTGCTCCAACCAAATAGATGGACGGCTTTAAAACCAGCAGAACTGGACTGTATTTGTTCACAATTCTGCAGCTTTACATGTTTTACTTGCACAGTGGTGAATAAAACACTTGAGCTCTGTACATCCATCTCTGACACTGGAGTTATTCTGATACAGTAGCAACACACAGAAGACAAAGCTCTCTCACTGAGATGCTGTTTGCCATCATTTGTTTAGAAAAGATTAGTCCTGTTTTATATAACAGAAATAATCTCCTCTTTCTATTTCAGGTGTGACATCAGCCTAAAAGCCCATTGAGAGTCGCTGGACTTAAATTCATAATCTCTGAGGGCAGACAGGGACTTGCATCTTCTGTGAATATAATAATCTTATAGCCAGGTATTGCAGATATGATTTATAGCGAAAAGAAACAAACAAGATAGCTAAAAAAAAAAAAAGCAAAAGGGTCCCTAATTATTTACTTGCAAAAATACTAAAATGAACACATGCAGACTTGGGTGTTTTTGCGTTAATCAGCAATATCCTTTTATCTTGAAACAGTCCAGATGACTCCAGGTTAATTCATCCCTTTGCCGATCGCTCACATACACGCTGACATTTCCTATTCCCATTTCTCAACAAACCTTTTCACAGCCATTTGCTTGAATGAATGCTTATTCTCTTGGTTATTAAGTATTTTTTGCTAAATGGTGGGGATAAAGAGTCCTAAAAATGCTCATATCCATCCATCTATTAATGGTCTTTACCTCATTATCCTTGTACTCTTGTGCCTGGTGGGTAAGAGGCAGAATAGACTGCAGGTCTCTGGTCTGGCACACAGTCACTTCTAAGGACAGCTTGGAGAAAACAGTAGACCTAAAATGTTTTTGGACGGTGGGAGGGAAGCTGGAGTATCCGAACAGAACCCACGCCTGCTCATGGAGAACATGCAAACTTGATGCAGAAGGAGCCCGGGACTTCCTGCAGACAGCCACCAGTGCAAATAACTAAAGATTTTATTCCTCATTCTATTCTCATTGATCGGAGTTCTGATCCCAGTTTGGGTCCTCTGATTATTACGAAATATGGGCTTATGACCCCTGATCAAACCACAATAACTCGTTACTTTATTTATTAGAGTAGCGTGCTTAAATTTCTACACATAAAGATATTGAATTTGACTGTCAAATGGGTATGAAATGTCACACATGAAACATCATACATACTTCACCAGAATGCTCTCTCCCAACGCTGCAAAAACAAAATTACATCACTTTATTCTTGCAGCACTGACATACATTCTGGGTAGAAATTGTTCTTGTGGGGTGTAAAATATTGTGCAATTAGTCAGAAATTTAGAGCAGTAGTTATTGCTGCACTGAAGGACCTATGAGGACTTTCCAAGAGTTCTGAATTAGAAAGGTGGAGAAATATCAAATATTTTCACCAGAAAGAACATTGCTGCAAAAAATGTTGCTTTCAAAAAATAAATAAATAAAAATACAACAAAGAAGGTAGAGCAGCATTTCTAACAAGCAGACAGATTTGCAATCTGAGCAGACAGCTTGACTAATTAATCAGCTAATGTAAACTATAGAGAGCAGGAAAACCAAGAGGCCTAAAACTCTAACAATACACAAGCTTTTGCAAAGAAGTACAGCTAATTTTAGGAGGTGAATATTCTAATTTTATTCTGGTGCCTATGTCTATGAATGAAAAGAACAAACAACATGTTTTAAGTTACATTATTTAAAAAACAGTAAAATAAAAAATTAAATCTATTATTGTGGCTGAAGACTTAAAAGTCGTCCCTTCCGTCTTTTAAAAACAAAAATAGATTATGTTACACATTTAAGTTGTTTGCTTATCTAAATACCCTGAAATCAGTTAAGGTTATCACAGCAGTAAAATCTCATGTGGGCCATTACCAGGCTTACAAGTGGCCATGTTGCCAGATAACTCACTCTTACTTGAAACTAAATGTTTTTTTTTATAGTCAGAATTTATTTTAGCCTTCCTGTTATCATCAATATTTATCAGGTCTGGCCCTTTGGACTCCTAATAAGAAGAAACTGCAGGACATTGACTCACTCAGAGCTTAAAGATCAGATCAGAGACTTTCTGTAAGAGTCCAAACAAACATCTAGATAACAAAAGAATTGGAAACCAGCTCTGTAAATGTTACCACGCTGATCAGTCAAGCCAAGAATCTCCATTAAACAGTAGATAATGGAGTTTGTTTGGTTTACATGCGCTTCTTTGAGAGCTTAATTATTAGCTGGCATTTAAGAGACTGTTCAGATGATGGCTGGGTAACAAACTTTGAAAGATCTATGCTCCTCCTGGACCTTGTGTGTTTACAGTGCATGCTCTCAGCTGTCTCTTTCACATGTGGATCCTGCATAGATAGGTCTGGGAAATGTAAAATTACTAAAACTCACTCCTGGAAAGTCTAGATTACTTAATACCGCAGTCATGCAGAGAGAGACACAAAGGGTCAATGGATGTTTTCATTATACAGACATGCAATTTAAACACACTGCGGGGAATATAGCGAGGTGTCACCCTATGTCAATTCAATATCTCCCTCGAGATAAAATACTTGTTCCACATCGTTTCAAGAGAATAGCCTATGTTGTTTGGGGGGAAAAAGAAAAGAAAGAAAGAAAAAGAAAAAAAACATGACAATAATGTGCCTAGATTCTAGAATTTGATCATGATAGGTAAATTATCAGAGTAACAATTAAAGTACCACAATACATTACAACCCCCGCGAATTAGAGTATTTTTGTGTAAGATTTAGTGTATCTTACCTAAATTCGTGTCCTGGTTCCTCGAGAAAATGGATTTATCCGTTTCCAGCTTGTCATAATCCAAGTGGACTTTAGCCGCTCACTCTCAAACAGCGACTAACACTCAACAGCTCCTCCGCGCCGCTACCGTCATCAGGTGGCCCGCCCTCTTTTCACTTTCTTTCTATTAACCTCTGAAGCCCTTTATTTGTCCTGTTTTCAACAATACAATGTTATGCTATGATGTGAAACCTCATGTGTTACTAGCCTACTTTCCAAGGTAACACTACCAGGTCCAGGAAGCGCAGCGAGTTGCGGTAAAAGTGATAAAGGTGGACGCAGCCTATCCCCGCTAGTGGTGAGACACTGACCCCTAGCGTTCGCTTTGATAATTACATCAATTATTTTAGTGTGTCTGAAAATGTCAAACTCTGGAAGTAATAATCTTTGACTAGTAGTATTATTGTGGTCTATTTTAGATAATATTCAGATTTACTTCAGTGATGGTTCTTGTATATTTTTTTGAATTCACGAGATAGATGTTATTTTTGAGAAAGTAAAAAAAAAAAGTTTTTAAAATGAGTTTAGTAAAGAATTCAGAGATTACAAACTGTGTTTTAAAGTATATTCAGTCAGTGTGAAATAAATGAGCCCAAGGTGGACTAGTCCATATGATGCGACTTTCCTTTCTTGTGAGAGATGGGCCAAAAAAAAAAAAAATCTTATTTTTGTACTTTCACAAACAGAATCAAGTGTGTTTTAAAGAATCTCTACTCAGTTTAGTTATGACTTCATTGTGATCCGGGAGGCTTTCAAAAAAAAATTCAAAGTGGTTTGGCAGATGAAGGGGACTGATAACTTTGATGAGCCACATCACCCAGTTCCTAAACCACTACTGACCTACTTAATCTGAAAATTTGGTTTATATTTATTGCAATTATCCAAGATTGTCTTGTCCAAAGCATGACTTACTGTTACATTTATTTATTTATTTATTTATTTATTTATTTTCTATTTGCTCGTACCAACATTAAAGCTGCTGAGTTATGAGTCAGAATTTTCAAACGGAGAACAAGTGGTTCTTGGGGAACAGCTACACTCATCATTTCTGGCTCCCTGAGGCTAAAGCAGACAGGAAAATAAATACAAAGGTTTTAAAAGACAATTGAATTGTGAGTTTGTCGACAACAAATTAAAGGTCAACTGCTTTTTCGGCATTTGAGGGACTAATACGTGCTCAAAGGATAACTCCAAGTTCACTCTTGCTGTGTGACTCATTCGTCTAAAGCCGTGCGGATGGAAAAACCCACCTGCGGCTTCTCATCTGCCACAGCCCTCGGGTAGAAAAAAATATGATATCGTTTCGATTTCCACAATAAGTGAGATTAATGTAACGGCTGGTAATCAAACAACCAAGAGAATAAGCGTGGCTGTCAGATATATAATATTTCTTTGAAGATAAATAACTGAATGAGATAAATGAATAAATGTGGCCGTGAGGGAAACCAGCGCCATAATTCTCCCAGCAGTAAACAAGTCAGACACTTGCTCGTGTGCTTGTAAGCCAAGCTGGCCCTCCGTTCCCTCACGAAGTCCTGAAGCGATCCCCGTTGCTTTGCTTCAGACTCCAACAAAAACTCTGATCATTAAGCGCGCACAAGGGCAGCTGTCTTGAAGCATACTGTTTCTTCTCTCACACATACAGAATTTTTAATCCATTCTGAACGTATACATTAATAATGAATAGAGTTTGTAGCATTCCCTGGGCAAGCAGTGAGGCTGTTTCAATTCAGAGGGCGGTTTGTGTAGGTCTTGGATTATATGTCTCAGACATCCAGCTCCATTAAGGCCCCCACTGAGAGGGTTAGCTGAAGCTCCCGATGAAGAAAGGAGCAACGCTGATGCTGGCTACCAAGGGCAACAGCTTCCTTCAAAGAAGTAATGCTGAGCAGGTTTATCTTCTACAGATATGCAGTATTAGTTACATGGCAGGGTGCAGCGCTTTTTTATTTTACTGAGTGCACACGCAGACACTCACACACACACACACGCACACACACACACACACCAAAGAAATGTGTTCAGGTATTGACCTTCAAAGTACTGTCACCTCAGCAACATGGCTTCTGTGTTTAGTGTGCATGGCTCTCCTTTCAGATTTTGCAGAGTGCTTCAGCTGGCTTTGTTTACATTCTTTCAACAATGATGTATGTTGGGTTTATTAATGACTAAGTTGGTCTTAGAAGCAAAGGTGCCTGGTTGTTTAGAATATGTCCTCTTGTGTCGGCCCCAACTGTCCCATGCTGCCACCCGCTAAAAGCAGACACAGAAAATGAACATTCAAAGATCCAATTTGTCATTTTGTTTGTGGCTAAATAAAGCTCTGAGGACTATTAGATGTTTTTGCACCAAACATAATTTTATTATTATTATTAGTTTTGATCAAAAGTTCATAGTGGACAGGGATATCACATTTAGTATGGGCATTCATTTAATTTAGCAAGAGCACATATAGATTATCTTTGCATAAAATAATATAAATCGCAGCACTTATTGGACAGACCAATGCGTTAAACAACGGGAAACTCAGAAGAACTCAATTAACACCTTAGGAGTAGAATTGAAGATTGTTTTGGTCCCTTTTGCAGCGGCAAATTGTTAAATCACCTCCTCAGTCAAGTTAAAGCATAAGTAGTTATTAGTGTTATGTCCGATAAAAATAAAAAAAATATATAAAAAAAAAACTTCAGCTCATATAAACACATAAAAGCTTATTTTTGAATAGATAAAACAGATTAGATTTACTCTTCTGATGTTACTCCGTTAAAAATCTGTGAGCAATGCTAAAACCAAAGTCTGTGGCAGAGAAACAGTGAATTTATTTAAATTAGCTTTCTGATCAACTGGTCAAATACCCAGCTAGACTTGATGATTAATTAGGGCCTATGCAAGCTTTGTGGCTCAGTTTAGTTTTGAAGTGAAGCAGAAATGTCCCTTTGAATGTTAAACGTTTGTGGATTTCCAACTTTGAGGTATTGAAAACGAAATTAGCTGTATTTTCCAGCAGAGGGCAACATTTACATCAATCCTCATTTGCACAAACATACAGTCCATCAGGAAAGTATGCACGGCGCTTCACTTTTTCCACCTTTTATGCTACAGCCTTATTTCAAAATGGATTAAATGAATTTCTTTCCACAAACTTCTCCACACAAATACCCCTTTATGACAATGTGGGGAAAAAAGCTTGACTTTTTAATTTTCCCTTTACAAATTCATTAAAAATAGAAACCCAAGAAATCACATTTAGTACTCAAAGCCTTTGCTTAATACTTTGTTGATGCACCTTGGACAGCAATTACAGCCTCAAGTCGGTTTTGAATTGGATGCCACCAGCTCAGCTCACCTATCTTTAGGTAGTTTCACCCATTCTTCTTCAGGTTGGAAAGGACATGTCTGTGCAGATATTTTTAAATCTCCCCAGAGATGGTCAATCTTATTCAAGTCTGGATTCTGACATGGCCGCTGCAGGACAGTCACAGAGTAGTTCTGAACCTCTCCTTTGAGGTCTTGGCCATGTGCTTTGGGTCATTGTTCTGCTGACAAACGAACCGCTGGGCCAGTCTGAGGTCAGGAGGAATAGTCAGTCACTTTCTTCTGTTGCAAAACGTTCCTAAAGCACGCTGCTGCCACCTCAATGGTAAAGGCTGGAAATATTTAGGTGAATGTGATTTCTTGGTTTTCTATTTTTAATGAGTTTGCAAGAATCTCCAGCTTTTTTTTTTCCCCCCCACATTGTCATAATGAAGTATTTATATGTAGAAGTTTGAGGAAAGAATAACAAAACACAACTTCTAATAAAATGTGGAAGCTTTGTGAATACTTTCCAGATGCACTGTATTTAACCATGTTGTACTCAAAATAAAAGTAAAGCAAACAAAATTCAACCGGAAGACAAATGATAAAAACGTTTATGAGACGACGTTAGTACAAAGTATTTTATTGTAAATGTTTAAAATACTACAATAGTGTGTTTGTGATGAAAATGCTAAGGAAAATAGTAACAAAAATAAATACATCTGCACCAACAGATATGTGATGAGCTACCTTTGTGGATCTTACCGGTTACATCATTTTTAAGATTTTATTTTTGGCTACGCCCCGTTTGACTCACATTCTAACCTTATACACGTTTCCTCACAGTGATTCCAAGAATTTAAGGCTTAAAGTATAAGCCTCATCGTCCTGCGTTACTATAGTATAATGGAATGGTCGTAATAAAAATATACATGTACGCCTTAACATTTCCTTTTTTAGTTAAAAAAAAAAAAAAAATTCTCAAGTTTGAAAATCACATCAGTTTTCACAATAACTACATTTTCTATAGCTGGATTTTTACTGGTTTTTATGTGATGAAAATAGAAAAAGATACATGTATGGCTGCTCAACCAGGTGTCAGTGCAGAAAAGCTGACTGGGCCACTAGGCGTCATGGACCACAGGACAAATTGCAAGGAAGCAATCAAAGTTCATCATCTCTTCCTCCTCTGGTCATTTCAGTCTGAGTTTTAACCAAAACAACAGAGGTACAAGCCGATATTTCAAGGCAGATTTTACAGGATGGAAAACTGCTTTAGTAACCAGAATGTGTCGATACCATCCTCAGCTGCTTTTTGACATCATGCAACGTTAAAACCAAAACGTGTTAGAAAACAACCAGCATACAGGGAAATAGCTTTGTAAGAGAATTGTTTCAGGACAAAAACTGAATTGTCGCTGAAATTTGGGATTCTGTCAATGTAAGTGCAGTTTTGGATAATAATAGAAACAGAAAAACACACACAGAAAAAATAAATTTTGCCTCTTATGTCCAGGAAAGAATAAGCGAGATAAAATTCCTCTGTTGGAGATAAAACAAAGTGCCAGAAACAGTTGATCCTTCATATCGGTTGGTCTATTCTCGTTTCTTCATTTCGGCGGGGTCCTTTCCCTTCCCCCAGTCTTTTAAAGCCTTGGTGTGGAGGTGAACATTTTCCACAGTTTCTGCCAGTGCGGAGCTGTGCTGAGATCCACAAGTTTTAAGCCAGGGTTCTTTGTCTTGGCTTGATTCTGGGATAGAGCTGTTTGAGAACACACCCATGTCAGTAATGCAAACGTCTCGATTACAATTCTTGTGTTTTAAGATTGATTGTAGAGGCTCATAACTCACCCCTAGCAGGTTACGAGGAATGTAACCCTCCGTATCGCCCAGACGGGCCCACCACCAGTCGATCTCGTCTTCATCCTCTCTGCGAACGATGGTCATGCAGTCTCCCTCACGGAAAGACAGCTCATCGGGATTTTCAGCCATGTAGTCCCACAAAGCATAGACCACGCCTCTGTTCATTATTCCCATCTTCTCTTGCACACCTGAGAAGTCAAGTTGACACAAAGATAAATAGAAAAAAAAATTCATATCAAGAAGCACTTTTTGTCAAGAGAGCAAAAACTACCCAAAAAAAAAAAAAACATATAAAAAGGCGGTAACGGCCAATGTTAGAAAACGGTTTTTACTGACCATAAAGGAACTGCGAGCACTGAGTGTAACCCTCCTCCATCTCTTCACATTTATCTGCTGCCGTCTGCATGTCACTGTAGGTCATAGCGAAGACCGCTGCACCCGACTCCACCAGAAACTTGCACACTTGTACGTTGTTGCAGGACGCAGCACAGTGAAGAGGGGTCCTGTAAAAGGGGGACGGACAAAATGATCAAAAAAGGTTAATGTGAGTACGGTACACTCCCCAACCTCCCAAATAACAGCTACAATCATTTCTACATCAACTAAGTCAGAGACGGTAAACCTACCAGCCATCGCTGTCTGCAGCGTTAACGTTGACGCCAAACTGGACTAAAAACTTGACGATCTCTGTGTGTCCAGCACACACAGCGTTGTGTAAGGCTGTGATGCCTTCGTCGTTGGGCTGACTGGGATCCTCTACCTGAGTTTGGAGAATGAAGGGAAGCATGTTTAACAGTTCCTAAATGGGGTAAAACTTAGAACTGGACTCTCAGCTTCGTTGCATTTGCCGTCATAGAACCTCCTGGATTAGGAAATGTTGTCCATGTTGACGAAAATCTGACAGTAAAGCTTAGGCTTCACTAACTTTACACGAAATACAAAGTGTGGTGTTCACGGCCAGTGATACTAGCCATGCTATTATACTAATTGTGGCCAATCTTGTGCTAAAATACTACAGACAGCCTAAAATGTTAGCTGTGTTTAATCCCTACTTTCAAATATTAGTGACATCTTGTTTGACTGCAGGTGTGTAACACCGACTGCTCTCTCACACAGTGTGATACGGTCTCTGTGCCAAAATCAGAAGATTAGCATTTGTTCTTATAAGAAAGGAAGCTTAAGGCAACGGCTTCGTTGCAGGAAATAATTCTAGCAATCTAACGCCATAACATCATTTTATGGTGTTAGATTATTATATCTAACAATGTTATTTTTGAATGAATGTTGCTGGGGAAAAGAATATCTTATGATCTGGGGAATTTCCACATTTTAAGGTGTTCAAAAAATAAAAATAAAATAGAACAGAACTATCCTTTCCTGTATTGATGTGTACCAGCAGCAAGTTAGATTGTAAATGGAAGCATGCATATTTACACAAATTGTAGAAGAAATATAAAACAGAAAAATAATAAGACACAGGTGAAATAAGGGTAAAATCAGTTATGTGCATTTCAAAGGATTTTTTACATATGCATTAAAAAAAAAAATATATATATATATATATATATATATATATATATATATTTTTTTTTTATGTACACCTCTATCCTACATTGAGATGTGTTTTACTGAATTTGTAACATTTGTCTGTTTGAGAAAATCATGTTTTACTGAATAAAAATGTTTTTTAGGAACTGCATATTTCATTTATGTATAAAGCAGAAAAAACCCAAACAAACCAAAAACAAGTGTTTTGCTGTCATTTCAATTCACTTCAATCAGAATAAACTAAAATCTGTAACAGGTCAAATCTTTACAAAAAATAAAAAATAAAATAAAAAAGTGATCTGAAATTATCCATAGAATCTGATTAGTGCAGCTCTAATTTTGCAGTCATGGGATATTTAAATATAGTGACCATGAACGTTTTTTTGTTTGTTAGATTTTCTAGCTCAAACCCAAAATAAATAAAATAAGACGGGGGGTGGAAGCAACAGAAAATGTTTCATTTGATGGAAAAAGCCTTACCTCATAGATGATTCTCTGGACCAGGTCGAACTCTCCCTCCAAAGAGGAGTCCAGCAGCAGAGCCAGAGGGTTGAACTTCACCCTCATGCTGTGATCGATGCGTTCAGAACCAGGCTTGCGCAAATTAGTCCTCTTTCCCTAAAAAAAAAAAAGGTAGCTAGGATTTTATCATCACTTAAAACAAACAGCCGTCATGAGTGCAGCCTGTGTTGCTGAAGCGTCTGCTCTCAGTCTGCTCAGGTCGCCTGTGGATCAGGGCAGTGAAATGTTTTTCCAGCTCTGTGTGCATGTTAATCCAGGTTATAAGTGAAAGCACAGGGGGGGAAAAATTGCCCTCCCTTTGTTATGCAATCTGATTAAGAACAAAAGTCCTTTAATTTTTTATGCTGGTTACAGAGGTGAGAAAAACTGAACCAGAGAGAGGAGAAAATGGGACATACTACTCTTATCCTACTGATTTGTTCTTTCAAAACCTTCCACATCTCCACGAAAACCGCTTAGCACGTCTTTTTTTTTAACAGCTTAGCAACAACAAAACACAAATTGGTGTTTATTTTTGAATATATCCTCTTAGTGTTAGGAGAACAGGACCCATTTTCCAGAAAAACAATAGCAGTGATTTACAAGGATTTCTGGTTATATAACAACCTCAGATCAGTTCACCTCCACTGACCAGCAGAACTTGCACAAACTCACTCATGACTTGCTCTTTTGGAGATTTGAAGGAGTTTTAAAATAGACCACAGAATAACTGAATGCTTTTGAAAACAACAGAACATATGGAAAATAGTTGCTTAGGATGATGACGGTTCGTACCGGAGGTAGCGTGACCTGTCCGGTGACCTCAGGCGCCTTCATGTTAAACGTGTCTTCTCCCAGGCTGTCCTGCTCCGCTCCGCTGGGGTACGGTGGCGGAGGGTATGGGGGGAACTCTTCAACAAAGCTTTCGAGAGGCGGAGGAGGTAGAGTGGGCATCGTGTCGTCCACGCCAGCAGGGGGTGGCGGAGGGAAGAGCGCGTCGTCGGGCCTGGGAGCCGGATGGGACGGAGGAGGGGGTGGGATGATGAGCTCACAGTCTGGAAAGGCTGAAGGAGGTGGGGTCTGTTCGGGCGTGGCAGGAGGCAGGACGTTGGCGCCGGCCGAGTGCGACGGCAGTTCTCCTCTCTTCAGAGCCTGACCCATCTCTGATTGGGGGACTTCTGCGATGCTTTGAGGGTTCTGCACATGCGGCCCCGCAGGTCCGTCTCCCGCCTTTTCTGTTTCTCTGGCAAAAGCTGGAGTGGTTGGCATGGTAGCGGCGGTCTCCATTGCTTTTAGGGTGGTCTTCTGATAGCGCAGCTTCTCAATGTTGGGCCCTCCTGGACCCTCTGGCTCAGTGATGGAGCTGCGTTTCTTTAGGGGCCTCGGAGCGTTGTAGAGCTTCTTTCTGAGGGCCTCCAGGTCACCATCGCTCTGGTGCCTGTAGGGGTTGGAGATGAAGGGGAGCAGCTTGGTGGGGCTGAGAGGACGGGGGATGCGCTCCGTTTCTGGCTGGGGGTCCTCAGACACGCTGGGACTCCCGCTGTTGTTCCTGACACCGTCAACCTCGTTTTCAGGGGCTGGGGAGCGGCGCTCCAGGTACGGGTTCTCCAGGTGTTGGGAGCCTCCACTTGGAATCACTGGTTTGCCATAAACTACAGGAAAATACAGGAAACACACACTCAGTTTGGTCAGCAAGAGACAGGCTGTGTTGTTGCTGGGAAACTGTTATGATCACAGAAACCCACAGTATGTTGAAGTAGATGGAGGTGGAGTCACATCATTAAAGCCTTAAGTCCTGGATTTAGTATTTACTGCTGCTACCAGACTGAACATGCCAAGAAAAATCAACCAATAAACCTAATTGCAACATTCCACAGGCTAAATATAACTAAAATGATCAAGGGAAAAATAATTATATTCACCAATAACAGTTTACGGACCGAGTAGCAATGTCTATAGAGTACCGCGCTTTTTCCTCCTTTTAACTTTCCACTAACATGCCTAGAAACAGGAGTGTGAACAGCCAGTTGTTAGCAATGACCCACCTGGTTGAGGTTTCAATAATTATCTGCTGGACAATTTTCAAATCTGCCTGATGGCATGTCTATTACAAATTATTTTTCAATGGTTTTCTGTGATATTAAAATTTTCTGAAAATGTAAGTTTTATGCTTTCAGTGGGTTCACATTTGAATCATCAGTCTATGTCAAATCTAAAAAAACAGATGTTTTAATTAATCACTTTTCCATAAGTATTCTAATTTATTGCGAGCCATGATCAAAATGAATATTCTCACCGCTGGTAAACCCATTGGGGCGAGTCTGAGCCCTGTTGAGGGCTCCCTGGATCCCAGACTGGAAAGGCTTTCCTGAACCGGGCTGCTGAGTGTACATGGAGTAAATGGAGCGAGCGTCTGCCGTCGACGGCTTCGTCAGGCTGCCGTCTTTGGAGGACGGAAGCTCTGGGGTGAAAGGTCGGACCGTGGCTGCAGGCGGGGCGTCCTGCTTGGAAGGCAGAGGGAGTGTCTGGCTTTGAGAGGGTGGTAGAGGGCTGCGGCCCAGGGCGGCTGGCGGCTGCTGGCTGTGGGGCTTCGTCTTGGGGAAAGTGCCCGTGTTCAGGCCCTGCTTGCTGTAGGGAACAACGCTGGGACCTTTTGGTTTGGTGGGAACAGGAGGGGGCACCTTGACTGCGGATTTCGGGGCAGACTGGATGTTATGGAAGAGAAGGAAAACCTTTTAGATGTGAGGAAGCGCTTCTATCGGTTAACACTAGACCAGTTTTTCTCTCACCTGTGCATCCCTGACCAGATCTTCGCTGCTCTGGTTCTTGCGAAGGGAGGCAGCGGGAGCTTCCGTCTGCTCAAACATGGAGAACGGGCGCCCCTTCCTGTCTCTCTTCAGTTCAGATTCATCTGATTATACAGTAAATTTATTTATTAAAAACGACAGGGCAGAAGGTTGCTAAATCAGCTCTTACATTGTTCTGGAAAGAATTCAGATTCGGTGTGTAGTTCTCTTACCTTGTTCTGTGTTAGAGTTGGAGTAAGAGGTCATTCGTGGCAGTGTTGAAGCTTGGCCGGGCCCATTGACCTTTGGATCTTGACCTGAGGAGTTCCAGTCTGCCGGCTTTCCAGGCTGCAGACCTGAGGAGGAGGAAGAGGAGGAGAGGAAGGGTTGTTCAGATAGTACAATATTCCTGGCATAAATAACGAAACCAAATCAACCACACTAAACTAGAAATGGGGATAACTCATAATAAAACACAAAGTTCAGAGAACATCTCCCCGCTTATGGCTTGCTTTTGGATGACTGGCTAAGACTGAGCCAATGGCCAAGTATGTCTGCAGTCAGATGAGCCATAAAGCACGGAGCACTTGCTTCCAGCGAGATTAGCATCACAACCATGGGAAAATGAGGATATTTCCATAAGACTTGCAGGAAACCAAATGAAGAAGAGTCGTACATCAGTGCACATTGTGCAAACGCAAACAGACTGAGTTTGTCAGTCTGTTCTGACTGTCAGCTCAAGTGAAGGTTATGCATTTGTTCCAACTGACCCATTTAGAGATGCAGAGAAAGAACGGACAAGGAAAAAAAAGAAAGAAGAAAAAAATCTCAACAAGCGAGATTTACGCAAATGGCAGAACAACACATGCTGAGCTATCGAAATTATAAGCAACATCAAATGAAAAGTATCTAAAATGTTTCGACGCAATAGAGAAGTCCTGAAAGCACACACACGCACACAAACACGAGTGTGTACCTTTTCTTTTAGCCCGCAGCTCTTTCAGAGGCTTAAGCAAGAACATGGCTTCTAACGGAGATGCATTCAAAGACAAGAAAAGTAAAGCAGTCTTAAAACCTTCAGGTTTCTTTTGCTCTAGACATGATGTTGGCCGAGCCCAGGCACTGGCACCCCTGAGGGGCCATGCGGCGAGCAGCGCAGCCTCCCGGAGACAGATTTATACTTTGCTCTACACTTCGGACGCTAGAGAAGAACTGGGAACAATTGTTTATTAAGAACAGATTCTTCTTTGTCCCCGCCCATCCCTCTCTCTCTCTCTCTTTTTCTCTCTCTCTCCCTCTTTTCTTATGCTGCACATCAACCCACCATGCAGAAGTAATCGCATGCAACAGGACAGACTGGGGAAAAAAATAAACATGTTACTTTCACTGCCTTCGTGCCGTTTTGCTAAAAACGGACAAATGTAGGTTGATGAAGACGCAGCGGGAATGCGAGAGTGTGATGTTGCTGATATTTTTGTAATTAACATTTTTCACATCTGATGAGATTTTATTTTAATACTATGATGTACACAGATGGTCTATTATCCACAGATGAATGGATGAGAGAGTGACTCAAGTGAATCTCATTAGACAGTGCAAAGCAATGTTTTATGTTGCACTGGTCCAGTGGATTCGATCTCAAAAATTTCACTACCGAAATTTTTTTTTCAGTAGTGAAAAAAATTCATAGAAAAACACTCCCCCAAGTCACTGCAAATATTAGCCTACAGAGATCTTCAAGACAGTGGGGAGAAACTATTTGTCCTTAAAATAAAATGAGAAATAATAGATCACACCAGGCAGTGGACGAGGAAACTGGCTACCTTCTGAGCTCAAACTGACTTCACACTCGGCAGGAGTATCAGTCTGCTCTGCTGCTGCAAAAAGCAGGACATGTTCCCCAGACAAACAAACAAACAAAAAAAAACAAAACAGCAAAATAGGTTTTTAAGCATTTCAGTAATGAAGGGCTTCAGTTCAGAAGTTGCTAATACAACTTTAAATAGATCAGCTGCTTGTCATATGCGTGTATATGTTGTTTATATAACAAAATAAGACAAATTAGGTGGTTGCTGCCTAGTCAGAGGTTCTCACCTGAACTAGCCTTGCTCTGGGAGTCGCTGCCTGGTAGAGTGGCAGTGCCGTCTGGGTAGCCTGGTTTTACAAGCAGCTCATGCCTCGATGGACCTCGGGGCAAGGTGGATGACTGGATGTAAGGGCCGACTGCTGCCACACGAGACGGACCGGACTGCGGCCCGGCTTGGCCATCAGAGGGCAGCTGTGGTATTAAGAGAGCAGAGGAGGGGAAAGAAAGGGCGGGAAAGACAAAACAAGACGGCATTTATTACAACTAGTCAGACGGAGGACGTTGGCAGCAGAACAGGATGGAAAACAGAGAAAATTCAATACATGAAAACCTAAATAAACAATGTAATAGAAGAGAAACTAATGATTGAAATGAGTATAACAAAAAAGGAAGAAAAAAAAAAAAGAGGAGATGCTCTTTTCTGACTTGTAGGTGGCGCTATGAGATGCTGACTTCAGTGTTCAAGACATGGGAAAAAAGTATTTTACCACATTTGAAATCAATAAGAGTTCATTTAAACCCACTAAATGAACTCATCACCAACTCAGTGATGAGTTGGTGAAACAACTCATCACTGCTTAAGATTTTATTCAGGGTGTAGTGATGAGGTTTTTCTAAACTAAAGAAGTGCCATCCAGTTACCTTTTCAGACCAATGTCTTAAAAACTACAGGTGCGAGTGACAGTTGTCATATCTGTGAAGCAACCGACTTCAGGGTGGATACAAGAGCTGATAGCCCAACAAATTAACCAACTAATATCAATTTTATATACAGAAAAAGGGTAAAATATTCTGTGAAATTATCATATTAAAAATATTTCTAAATTGAACAGATGTTCCATACTGTGCTTTGCATCACTTGTTAAATGTACCCAACCTGTTTGATCTGAAGTATAAAAACAGACATTTTAAAATCAGTCATAAGCATGAAAGCAGTGGCTAAAATTGATTAAATAATAATAATAATAATAATAATAATAATAATCTTTAACAGTTTTCTTACACTGTAGACTAAATGAATTGGCTGAAATTAACATGATTTTTTTGAGTTATCAGCCAAAGATGACCTCTATAAGAAAATGAACATGCTTCAAATGTCATGCTGAAAAGTAAACTAAAACAAACATTGTCGAAATTTCCTGTGTAAAGAAGTCATGCTTCTTAGTTGTGATTAGAAAGCAGATAAAGCTGCAGTACTAATTTAGTTACCTGACGGTGAGCGTCTTTTGAAGCCCTCTCTTTAGCAGGATAGCCATTCTTGAGAAAACAAAAAAGCACAAACATGCAAAAGCAGTTCAAAAGACCAAATAATCCTTCCTGTTCAACATAATATTAGCCTCTTTGTGTTCTCTAGAGGGGGGAAAAAAAATGTAGCCAAGATCATGTGGGGACGACTGAGCATCGTTCTTCGGCCAATAAGTGGCGACGATGTCTGCCAGTCCTTTGCAGCTGAGCTGGAGGAAAATGTGGCTTTGGGTGTCTTGTGTTTTTGTGCTGGTATGAAAGGGGACCACTCATTATGATTCAAGGCAGGCTGTGGGTAAGGCACCTTCTCCCTAGGGCCTATTCAGGTTTCCATTTCTAAAAACGCAGAGACACACACACACACAAAACCGCAAACGCTTCCATATACTGACCCTGGTTTAATAGAAATGTCAAGAGGGTTTAAACAACAAGCTGGGATGCTTTAATGCAGGCTGTATGTTGCTCATTAAAAGCTTTTAGCAAAACCTCACGATATGTGATATACCAACTAGGTCATTTATTATTTATACTCCAACTTATAGGCCACTTATAGACACTGCAGGCTGATAGATTTTATTTCTACAAGACAAAGTAACACATCAGGATGGTTAAGTGGATTTTTGTGCATTTATTGAGTTATTGATTAGACCTGAATTTGATAGGAAGAGAAAGTAATTTTGAGAGACAAAAAAAGAACCCACATGTTCAAAAGGATTTAAATCATTTCTTTTTTTAAAAACATGAGAAAGCTGCAAAGCATAGACATACAAAAAAAAAGGCATATTTTCATTCCACACTTCCACCGTAAGGCAGAAGTAAAAATGTTATTCCTCACAGTCAGTTTTACAAACAAGTCTGTTGACTCCCAATTACAGTCCCATGGCAACATGTGTACAAAACAACTCCTGGAAGAGGGAAGAGTGGAGTGGAAGAGCAGGGGGAAGGCGAGGCAGAACATTCAGTACTTTTACTGCCAAAGAGACGAAGCCAAAGAGAAAAACCAAAAAAACCTCAGCCGGCCAAATTCTAACAAGTACTATATATTTCAGCTTTTATTTCATAAATGACTCTTAAAAACATAATATAATATTTGTAAAATGGTCATGTTTCTTTAAGAAAACTGGTTGCTCTTGTTTTTTTGTTTTTTTTTTAAAGAGGGAGGCCAGAAAGGATAACATCTAAAGACATTCCTGCCTGCCTGCCTTGATGACAGACTGCACTCATTTCAGCTCCCCTGTCGTCAGGACTCGTTTCTGCCAAAATGAGACTGTAGAGTGGGACAGGGAAGAAGTGAGAATGCAAAATGCAACTCTGTCCTAATGATCATATCATTTTATTCCCAAATAAAGATAAATCAGGAAAACAAATCAAAAAGAATTGATTTGTATGGCGGGGGAGTTAAATAGTTCTCCCAAGCAAGATAAGAGGGTTGGGTTGCCTTACGTCATGGATGATCTCTGAATAATGTGGCGTCTGAGGCTTGATGCAAAACAGAGACAGAAACAGCCTTACTTTAAGGCCACTAGGGGAAGATCTGTGACAAATAGGATTTTTGGTAAAACGTAGCTGCGTTTCCATTACAAATGTGCGCAAATCTTTGTCCATATTCTGCTAAAGTCGAGAAACACCTAAGGTGCGGTGTTTCCATTAAATAAGAAATGAAATTAAAATCTCTTGTGAATAAGCTTGTTCACATGATAAGCCGTCATCCTACCGACACCTCATCATAGCGCAAAAACTTTTAAACTGCAGTGTTTCCATTAAGCGCATTTACTTTTACAATCTCAATGTGCGCAACCTCATGGTTAATGGAAACGCAGCTCACGACAAGCCGAGCAAGTCAAAGATGGAAAAGGAAAGATTTGGAATGATGAAACTCACAGGCAAGTTCTCCTTCTGCTGAAGAGCCGCTTTCTTCTTCCACAGCCGGTCTCTGAGCTCACTGATCCGTTTGTCCATGGCCGCCACTTCCAGGTTGCGCTTATTTAGATTCTCCCTCTGCTGCTGCAGCT
The DNA here is from genome assembly GCF_051168715.1 of Poecilia mexicana. NCBI lineage: Eukaryota > Metazoa > Chordata > Actinopteri > Cyprinodontiformes > Poeciliidae > Poecilia > Poecilia mexicana. Next base: position 16,351,415 of record NW_028263384.1, on the reverse strand, counting down.
TTGAGTTCTGATCTTGATTGAGCTTGTTTCTCAGCTGACGAGTACAGCAGACCAGGCAAAATAAGAATCATTATTTAAGTACATAAATTATGCTTGCTTCATTTTTAATCATCTCAGTTTATTTCTGCACACCTGAAGCTCCTTGTAGAGGCGGTCCAGCTCTGCCACCGAGCTTTGATTGTCGTGCATGTTGTCTTTTTTGCCATTTTTAAGCGTTTCCAGCTGCCGGCTGAGCTCCTCCACCTTGGATGCGGCCATCACTAGTTCTCTCTGCTTCTGCTGGAAAAGGTTATTCATTTGCTCGATTTCTTCAACTGCAGAAGTGGGGTGAGAGGAGAAACAGAAACAGAAACATAAGTACAGACGCTTTCATTCTGAGATGCTCTCTCAAAAACAAACAAACACACGCACGCACGCACGCACACACACACAAACAAAAAAAAGTCCCTAAGCTCACCTAATTTGCCATTGCTGACACGTTTCTGCTCCACCTGGCCCTTGAGAGCCCTGACCTTCTTGAGTCGCACTTCCTGGTTCTCGATGTTTTCTCGGAGACGCTGGAGCTTCTCTTGCTCAGACGCCTGCTGCTGCTGGCGCTGCTCCTGCTGCTTCAAGTAACGCAGCCGCTGCTCCTGCAGAGGGGAGATTAAGAAAGTGTTACAGGGGGTGGGGGGGCAAACGTCACACAACGTACTCTTGCAAACTGTACGTCCATTTCTTGCACACCTTGTTTTGAACACCACAGGAAGCAGAATCCCCCAGACGGATACAAACCGTTAAAATGTTTCGCGCTGAAAACATTACCGACTTAATACAGCTGCGGTTTTTTAGATACATTTATGTTTTTGTTTCATCTGCGTATCCTTTTACACCATTCCATTTAGTGGTTATCAAAACAATATCTCACCATATGCTTTACAGTTAAATGACAGGAGATTGATCTTATTCAACGGTGTTAAGCAGTCGAGATGAATGGTGTTTAACATCCAAACAGTCATCAGGTTTTAATAGCTGAATTCTGTTAAAACAGGTTCAATTTTCTGGAAATCTTCAGGTCATGTGTGCTGAAGCTAACCTGTTTGTTGATGTACTTAAATTATATTAGAGTTCTTAAAAAAAAAAAAAAAAAAAGTACTGTACCTAACAAATAAATCCAAACCAGGATGGGGAACCGGGTCATTTAAAACAGAAGGGAGATGTATTCAACTACCAGCAGGAAGTCATGTAGATTTTGCAGATACCAGAAACTTATCCTGCAATCATTAACAATCCAACCCACTATTCTGTCACAACCACCGAATACACTCTTAGTATTCTCAAATTCAGCAGTGCGTCTGACTTTTTAGCACCTGCTACTTGAGCTCCGTTTCCAATAATTTTGGCTTTTACTTTCATCCTGACACCTTCTCAACTAAATTCTTTCGACTCCTTTTCCCAGCACGGCTTTATGCACCTTGGAAGCGAGCAGCTGTTGTTGAGCTTCAATCTGTTGCTGCTGCCTGGCGGCCATCTCCTGTAGCTCGGCTAACGTCATGTCCATCCGAGGAGTCGCCACCTAAGATGAATGAAGGATTCGGTATGGAAAAAAAAAATAAATAAAAAAACACTGAATTAAGCAGGTACATAGATTTTTTTAAAATCTTCATACAATAAAACCGGTTTGTTTTAGATTAAACTATTGTACAATCATATCTTAAATAGTTTGTTTTACCCCGTTCTCCATCCTTCGTTCAGGGGGAGCTCTCACTCCGTTTCTCTTTGAATCCAGGCCTCTTGACCCTCCTGTGTGACAGACAGGATTAAAAACAAAAAAAAAGACTTCAGGGATTACAATCTGCTGTAGTGTTTCATTCAAGTAACCATTTTTTTTCTAATTTGGTGAGACCAAAAGACATCAAGCTGTTAAAGCGGTGGCCTTTACAGGTAGCTGTGAAAAATGATTGGAACTTCCTCCTGGATTCTTGCCTGTTTGTGTCTCACACGCACATAAACACAGTGAAACATCAAGGTTTCTATAACACTGCGGCACAAAAAGACATGCTTCAGTTAAAACAGACTGGCTGGGCTGCTCCTCTGGATAACCGGCGGGATAAGTACTCCTTGTAACTTACAATAATCTTTGGAGTTAAACGAATACGTAACCCTCAGAGTCTGGAGACAAAACTGTGTCTGTGCTTTTTGGATGTTTGAATTTTAGTCGCAAAACTACGATTTGCCAAAAACAAAGTTATTCCGCTACTCATGATCTTTATCATTTAATTGCTTCTCGGTTTACATGAACAATAAGCTGAATAGAAAACAAGATTTGTTGAGTTCATATCCAAGCGTAAGGTACAACCGCAATTCGACCAACACACACAACCGAGTTTCTTTATCATATCCTTCCGGTTTACTGTTTTGACCTCATACAGTAATAAACACAGTGAACCCAAAAGGTAATCCGGGGCTTTATTGGAAGGACAGAGAAAAGCTTAGCTAACAGTGTGGGAAACAAGACCAGCAGAAGATAACAGGAAGGGAAAACAACCACCTAATCCCATGGCTAGACTCAAGCTGTGAGGGGTAAAAGGGCTTAGTTGCGCAACCAGAAGCTGAGAAGACGGTCAACAACCTATAAGATACTTCTTGTCATCTTAAGAAAACAAAAACAGGCCACAAATATGACCAGGATTCTCTGCTTTCATTTGGCTTCAAACATACAAATAAAGCTTGCTTGCTAAAGTGCTCAGTTACTCATTTGATTAAAGGAATATTTTTTATCTGTAATAGTTTCCTCGGCTTTAGTAGAAAGATAACCAGTCAACAAACAACCAGTCAGACAAGGATAACTGATTTTAGCTAATTAAGCAATTAAACAAGTAAAAAAGAAAATGGTCACATGAACATAAGTTTTGTAAATACTTCGACAAGAGACAGTGGCTAAGCTTGATGTTCTGCGGACTAAAGCTGCAGCTGTTGGCTGTAAAACCTACCTGACCAGCTGCATATTGTCAGTCTGCTCCAAATCTATCAAGAGTGGAGTAAACTTTAGGCTTTCAATGGGCTATCATTAATGTTAGCTCATATACTAAAAGTAAGAGAGACATTACTGGTAACTTCACAGAAACTCACTTCAAAATATCTTGTCCCTTTAAAAGTAAACTGGTCTGGAGCAATCTCTGGTCCGAAAAGTTCCTGAATGACTGGACTTTTTGTATTTAAAAACTGCAGCAATCTCTGGTATTTAGAATCTCTGTGTCAAATGTCCCTTGCACAATGGTGTTGAATTTGTAGAAGAAGTGAACGAACACCGACACCTCTACTTATCTTTAATTTACAGACTGAAAACGTACCGGACTCTCTGCCGGGTGCACGGTTGTGGCGCAGAAAGAAGCGCACCTCCCCTCTGTGCGGTTCCCATCTTTTGAGCACATCCCACATCCGCTCACCATCACCTACAGGCCTCTCTGTGAACAGAGGGCATCAGAGGTTATACAAAAATGAGAAAAAAAAAGAGAGAGAATATTAAAAAGCAGTTCGAGTTAATCGTGACAAAAACAAGGCTGGTCAAGCGTACATGTGGTGTTTGCTTAGAGAATGTTGTTTGACCTGCACTGAAAGGCACAAAGGCATAAGGTCTCTTGGCACAAACTTAATGACAAAAAAAAAAGTGTGCTGTTCATTCTTTTCGGCTGACGTGGCACTAAAGGGCTCATCAACAATTCTTGTGACATTTTCATCAGCAGATCTAAGCCTGTTTCATTGCACAAGGGGCGTTACATCGCAGTCAGGCAGAGGTCAATCAAATGATCCGTAGTAATGGCAGAACAGCCAAATAAATCAGCAAATAAAAATTGCATCATTATTAGTGTTTTGTTTAAATCTTAACATCTTAAATCTAAAGTGGCCAGTAGAAAACTGTAAAATGAGACTGCCGTTTCATTATCCTGAGATTTCATTTCAGACTACTAGTGGAGGTACTCGAACGCAATAATTGGCACTTGTCTCACTCTTATTGAAGCCTCACCATGGAAACGGCTCAAAAACCTTGCTACTCGAGTTCTGATTTTGAATAGTCATTACGTCTCAGATAGGGGATAGAGGAGGCTGAAATTATAACCCCACCCTCCCCCCACCTCCAGCTTTGGAGATGTAGGAGATATTAAGGTGCTTTGTTCTTGTCAGGGTGGTTATAGTTTCTACCTAATTTGCTTTGCAGATATATACTGAGATGAGCTCTTGTGAAGCAACTCAAATGAACACACCATCTTTATGAAAACCCAACTGCGAGGATAATAGACCTGAAAAATCTTCTGTTCCAGACTCACCAGATCCGCGCCACATCTCGGATAAGTGGCAATCCGTTTCCCCAGGCTCCTTGCACATATCCACCACATCTCGACACAGTGTCTCCTTGGTAACGGGAACCTCAGAAAAATGTTGGTCATTGTTGCTGAGGTATACAGTCAAGAACATCTGTGCAAAGGAGGCGGAGGGAGGGAGGGAGAAGTAGTTAGCCAAGCATGTTAGGCAGAGATAACTTAAACAGGAACGTGAGAGTAAGGATCCTGGTACCAAGCGGAGCTGATGATGGCAAAGAAAACACCACAGTTCTGGAGAGCTAGAGCAGAATTCCCCTATGGGTCAGCTTTTCACAGTGAGTGTGTGTATACAATGTCTACTTCCTTCACCAGCAGTATATCATTTCTATGCTCCGTTTATCTGTCAACAGGAGGGAAAAAAAAAAAAAAAACCTTCCAAAATTCCAATTAACTTCACACCATTGAACTCAACTCCAGCTAAACCCTGAGAGAGATCCCTGGAACCCAACACACGGAAACCGGCTCCACACAGCTGATTCAGGAAAAGCTTGATTTGTAGATCAATGTGCATTATGGGGAAGATGTAAAGTTATCACCTACACACATCTGAAAGTGGGATGGAATGCGAAAGCCTTCAGCTACTACAGATAAAAACTGATTCTGTACACTGATACAGAAGCTCAAACATAATCCCTGACTATATAAATCCACCCAAATCGCTATTTTTATGTCACCATCTTTTTATTAATTTATCTTTCCCATTTTTATTTTTATTTCTTTTTTTTTTTCTTTACTTTTTAACAACAACTACAACAATTCTCCATAAATGTTTTCTGTTTGAGAAGAGGACTGCCTGGAGTTTGCAGAGCCATGTGTGCATGTTACTGGACGCTGCTGAAGTCATTCATATTTGCCGTCATTTAACGGCTGGCTATGGTTGAGCTACATGGTGGATGAAAAGCACCTGATCTAGTTCATAGTTTACAAAGTCTGAAGTTATCTAAACTAGCATACTAGAATAATAAGATAATATGACAACTAATCAGGTTTTCTTTTATACCACAGAATCAGAAGCACGATGAGCTTCTAACAAGCTGGAAGCTTTAGGATTCCATCTAAAGTCTAATTTGAAAAGAAAAAGCTTCTATAAAAATCAGTCTTACCTACATTATGGAAATAGGTATAAGTTTGAAACTCAAAAAGAAGAGAACAAACAGTTCTGACTCAGTCAGAACACAAACTAAGGTTCTTGAGTGAATGAATTGGTGCCAGTCTCCGATAATCGTACCACACAAACAGTTTTATAGTGACAATGCAAGGAGGAGGGGAGAATAGCGTGCTGAGTCAGAGGCCCGGACCGGACTAATAATAAAGATGTCAGTGAAAAGACTCCATTGACAAAGTTGGTGAGTCATCATTGTCAGCACAGAGAGCATCACCCTTCCTGCAATGCGTGATGCAGACTATTGTAACCAGATTTAACCTTTTATTCCTTTTTAGTGAAAGATCACCCGGTGGAACCAAGGCGGATTTATGGCTGCTTGGTGACTCTAACACGGTTCTGCTCAACTTGACTGAAAATGACTTGACGTCCCACATCGTCATCGTACAAGCAAGAGGTCCAAGTTCCAAAGGAAGTAATCCAAAGCAGTTCACAACATCCCAGAGGACATACAACACATGACCTGCCTGTGTAAACATGGTGGACTGACAGAGAGAGAGAAGGTGGAAGAAATCAATAGGAGGAGAATAGTGTTGGGTGGCAGTTCTGACACCGAAAGCAGCTTCTTTCCAGCGCTGAAGGTAATGAACCAGGTCCAACAGTGACCGGGTCCAGAAACCTTGTGGATGAGTTACAACTTTATCATGCATCCTGTGGATGAGGCTATAATGATGAAGCCCTCAAATGATATAGTTAATTTTTAGATTCACATAAGGAATTTATGTAGAGTTTGTACTTTTTAAAAAGTGAAATCAATAAGAAAAAAAATATATTTCACATTATTATAGATTGTGGGTCATTTGATGATTAAAAAAAAGTACTATATCACCTTGCTATGCATGACGAAGAGGAGGGAAAAAAAGTATCTGGAGTCCCTGTTTTGACTGAGCTGGACAAATTGAGAGCATTAAATATTCATAGACAACACCAAGCAAAATGAAACAGCTCAATAACAGCTTGATGGTCTCACTGCAGGGCAAATTAAAAGCTACTCTGCAGATAACCAGAAAGCCTCGCTAGCTTCATACGGCCTTAAAACAACTCGGAGCCGGGAAAAACTAATGCAGACTGGAAACGAAAACATTTGGCAGAGACTTGCTTCGTTTGCCTTCCGTCTATAAGATGTGAAGCAAATGAGCGGATCAGAAGCTGAATTGCACTTCCTTCCTGTCTGAGAGATTGGCCAGGAATGCAGAAGGTGCGAGCAGCCTCTGCTATTCTATTATAGCATCAGCAAAGTCAAAGCCATTTCCCAGCACTTGGCGTTGGTGTGACGGTAAAGAATTACAAAATGAAAATGACTGCCAATCTAAAGAAATGTGCAAGCCTGTCCTCTGGTTATCTAGAATTGAAGAAGCTATAAGGCAAGGTCACTGGGGGTATATCATAGGGATTATGCTAATCTGCTATATAAAAATATAGCCTCTTACCAGTTTGCTGTCTCTGAGACACAATATGAGCTTATTTTCTCAAGCACGCACAAGAGCAATAGCCAATACCTTACTATACATAATATAACCCATATTTTTATTTATATATATATATATATATATATATATTATTATTTTTTTTTTTTCCCTTCTCACCCTCCGCGGGTGGTCTCTTTCATCCTCTGAGCTCGGGTCCTCTACCAGAGGCCTGGGAGCTTGAGGGTTCTGCGCAGTATCTTCGCTGTGCTATATATATATATATATATATATATATATATATATATATATATATATATATATATATATATATGAAATCCAGAAATTCCTTATCTGGATCACATTTCTGTACCTGGGCTAAAGGGAAAGTTGTAATAACTTGGACAGAACAAAACCTCACAGTCTTGGAGGTCAGCTGTAGGACCTCTCTCTGCAGGAGACAGAAAGGATTGGGTGTATTTTAAAGATGAAAGGCTGCAACATCAAAACCCACAGACAAAAGGTGCTGTAATAAGAACACATCTAGAGGAGCAGAAAGACTGCAGCTGGCAGTGCTTAAGCTCCCTGTTGAAAGGAGCTCAAAGGCTCCTAAGACTGAAAATCAAATATACATCATCAATTGTTCTGCGTTGCTGTATTAGAACACCATTTTTTTTTTCTTGTCAGTGTTTCTGCCAAGAATACGGTTACATAAGATGAAGCGGCTGCAAGGCTGAGCAATAAAGTTGATAAAGAGATGATTTATGTCCTGTTCTTTGTGACTGCATACGGGGTTTTGTTAAAGAAATGTCAATTATTACAGATCTAAACAAGACTTTCAATCATCTACATGTGGCACACTCCTTTATCGTCAAAAAAAAAAAAAAAAAAAAAAAAAAGACCAAGTAGGTTACAGGATTATTAAATAAATTACTTCCAACAATCCTAAAAGTCTATTAATCCGTCTGCTCCACCTCAGAACCTTGGGAGTCAATTCTGTTGCCCTTCACTTCAAGATCAGAGTCCATTAGCTCACATATTGAATAAGGTGGATCAAAACGGTTTGTTGTTTTGCTTTGCTCTCTGGACGGTTTCACAAGGTCCAGACATAGGCTAATGACAGGGCTTTAGTATAACTGCTCTGCAATAGCAAAGTAATCCATCAAAACCCATCCAGTTACAGACAACCTATAATTTGTGTCTTTCTTAGACAGAAGGAGTTATCGTGCGGTTTCAAAACTACAGAAATTTCAGAGACGTCAGAGAAAAAGGCTAATGTGACAGTATTGTTCTGTATGGGGCGAGGTGTAAGAGGCAACGCATCTGTGGGGTCAGACGCGTGTTTAAAATTAAATCTAAAACATCCCTGATATGTTTTTTTATTAAACCCATGCTGGTTGCAGCAGACGGCGCCCAGCAAGACGTTCCAAATTCTTTCTATTCAGAAGTCTCAGCACTAAGGTCCAGTAATTGTTTTCCGTTTCCGTGCCCCTGCCACATCCAGCTGCTCAGCAGGCTGAAAGAGTGATGTTAGATTTATCGTTCCTCCATGACGCAAGTGAGAACAATAAATGCTGCAAGTAAAATAATTTAACTGTCACAATAATAATAAATCATATTACGGTTTGTTTTAAATTTTTTAAGACAATGTCAAATCACCGTTTTACTTAGACAAGATATAAACATTTAACGCTCCACTCCGTTTTACCTACGATATTTATTGTTGCTCCGCAGTTATGTTGTCACATTAAAAGAACATGGACGTAGTCCGCAAAATGTTTAAGTTCAATTCAATACATTGAGATTTACTACTAGTTGTACCCAAGATGTTATCAAATGCCAATTGGTGAATAAACTGATTAAATAGGAGACATTAAGAGGCATAACGGGGGGAAGGAGGGGTTATAATTTAACCCATCTGTAAAGCTTCTTCGCTTCACAACTGCTGTGCTTTACGTCCACATCCATGCTTTCAATTCAACTCGCAAAGCCAATGAATCAGCCACGTTTTGTTGATGAAGTCACCTTTTGAATCCAATATCTATGGGATTCTAACAGACTGCAGCAGCGTTTGTCTGTGCATGTGTGCGTGCGCTCCACAGTTCCAAGAGTTGACTCGCTTCCAGCATGGCAGTCCTTCAGAAAGGTGAGGCAACAGAACCCCCCCCCCCCCCCCCTAATGGCTTTCTGCATTATTTCTCTTCATCTCATTCACCTACTCACTGAAACGGCGGGCTGCACAAGAGGATGAGGCAAGGAGGGAGAAAAGGTCAGGAGTAACAAACTGCAGACAGTACATGGAATCCAAACATCCATTTGCCGTCGTTCAGCTGCAGCATTTAGAAAAAAAAACAAGGAGGGATTTATACACCACTAAAACAAACTGTGCCACTTTGGTCTGAACAATCTCTATTCATACTCTGCACTGCAGCACTCAGCCTATCGCTTGATGATCGCAATATCCTCCCCTCTCTGGTCTACGTGATGAGACGGTTCCCACTTAGAGGCAATCTGGGAGATAAAGGAAAAATGGAGTCGAAACTAAGCAGAGGAGAATTATTACTTTTTGTGGAGACGCCCTGACTGCTGAACTGAACGATTCTGAAAAAGACCGAGGTCACAGGAAACAAAATTACTCAACTGGTCTTGAATATGACTGTTATTATAAATATATAACAAAAAACTTCACCTTTCAGAAAATAACCTACTGTATGAGTAATCAATGAATACTAAATATCTGAGGTCTTTTTAATTTATGTAAAATATGATAAGCTGGGGAGAACGGGGGAGACGGACTTAGCCATCACTATTCCCTGAAAACTCACTGAATGATGCCCTTGTGGCATTTAATCTTTCATATGCAAAACCGAGTGAAGAAGGCAAACTCCCGGATGAAATGGCCTTTTCCGCTGCAGGAACTATTCCAGTTTCCAGGTATAACATCTTCATGGACGATGGAATGAATCCTGACTAAAGTCTGTAGTAGAAGAGCATTCCTTAACACATTCATAGCCAGTGTGATTCCAAACATTCAAAAGTTATTACAATGTTGAGCAGTGAATAAATAACTAATAATATCAGAGCAATATTTCATTGATTGACCAATTAAAAATAGGGAAAAATAGAAATTTAGTCAGGGTTTTAAAGAGTGAAACTAATCAAAACCAGCAATAAAATAAGAGAGCAAATACATGCAGAACAAATTTTAAACCAGAACAGCAAAACATAAAAACAAGCAGAGTACTGAGCAATAGACGCTGGCTGATATAAGTACAGTTAATATAAAATTAGTGTTCACAAATCTGGCAAGCGTACCAGTTTTACAAGTGGGGATTGAACAATAATAATTAAAAGAACACTGTTACGTTTTAATTACTGGAGAAAAATGATTCTGAATCTGGAACCCATGTCCAAATGTTAATAGCAGCTTTACATATTAAGACTCATCTATGTTGTGGCTGATTATTATTATTTTTTTTTTTTGAATAACTACTTTGACAACAAGGATTTTTGCACAAAGTTTTTTTTTTTTTTAAATAGAACCATCCAAATTTAGGAGAAAATCTTATTATTTATGTGGCTTCCTTAATAGAGTTCCATCACATTGCCTACTGAAAACACACGTTCATCATTCATTTCTGAACAATCAGCTGACTTATCACTTAAAAAACATGTTCACTACAGACATCTCGTTTCTGCTGATGATCTTTGAGACTGAGGCAGTGATCCAATTGGTTGAGAATTCAGTTAATCGTCTGCAGACAAAACTGGCAGAAACAGCTACTTCTTTACTTCCTAAACAAAGTGTTTTGGTTGAACTCCATAATACTAACTGGTTAATGTTATAATAGCATGAAGTGTACCTTAAGAGGTCGTTGAACTGATCATATTAAACAGAAAGAGAGCAGGATTGGCCAATAAGAGTCCAAGTTTCTGTGTCACAAAAAGAGAGTGAAATTACCGTTTTAGTTCATAAAAAGATTATGTAAATCCAACAGTCCTTTTGTCCATCAGTCCATGCAGTGTCCTTGTTTATCACATGGTGTAGTTGAGAAAACACCACAACTCTTCCATAGAGTTAAAGGAGTATAGATATCAGGGCGAAACCCTTCTCAGGTTTTTATTGACACACAGCAAACGTCTACTTCCTGAAGTATGACTCCCCTTTCTCACAATCTGCTACAGCAGATAGTGTAACTGAGAAATGGTAAAAATGTGTGATGGAATAATGATAACCGAAATATGTACACAAACATATCAAGTATCAACTTAAAAATCTACTCACAAAGCAGCCTTTTGTCATGGGAGAGAAATAGGAAACCGACAGGATTTTTTTTTTTTTTTTTACATTTGTAAAACAAACCAAATGTTTTCCATAGCAGTTCTTTAAGTTTGTTCTCCCACAACTGTTCCTTTAAATTATCTTGATAAAAGTTATTAGTCAATAAACAAGAATGAATTCAAGCCTAAATGTGAGAATCACAAATAGCAGCTCGACAAAGCTGTTTAAGCAGAGATAACCGCAACTCGGATGTAAATGAGTTACACGATGCTCTGGTTCAATAAAGGGGGCGAGTGTCCCTTATCGGAGTGCAGCCATGGCACAGGGGCACAAACAATGTGGTTTCCACCACACAGTGTTGAAGAGCTCCTTTGCTTTATTGTGTTCCGGAAACAGTGACCCTCCCCGTTACCCCCATTTAAATCACAGCCAACAATTATGCCACTACATTCTCACTCCTCCCCGAGCCCTGGCCTCTACAACCTGGGTCACTGATTGGTCCTGCAATTCAAAAAAAAAAAAAAAAACAATACCTCCCATCAGAAAAGAGTGAACACAGGCCATTTCTCTCTTAATCAAACACAAGAAACCGTATCTCATCAAAACACGTGCAGCACCCATCCATGCTATTAATGAGAAAAAAAATCATTTGGGGGGAGAGAAGAGAAGCCTGTCGATAGCAACGATGTTGACTACATGCCCTTAACAAGCTGAGGTCATAAACACAACAGGTGTTATTCAAATTCAACTCGGTTGCCAAGAAGGATACGCTAATCAAGATAAGGGCTTACGTAAGATGCGTCATGATGAGTTTATACAATCAACATCACTCTGTCTTGTACAACCTGTTACTCAACAGTAAGCCTCGTTCAATGTAGGGCTAACTTTAACAATTAATACAGCTTATTTGCAAGCTGAAATCGTCTGGCTTTACTTTAAAATCAGACATCAAGAGTGGAAAAAATTGTTCCTTCTGTGGTATAAATTAAGCCGCCAGACGATTAATTAAAAATAACTCAAAGGCTGTTTTGATATGAAAATAATCATAGTAATAACGTTAATAAAACACAATGTCAGAGGTTGCCAGACACCAACGTCAGGCAACTTCTGGCAATGTTGTCTGTTCACACATTCCTCATGTTCACTCGAGATGAGGGGTTGCTGTACTGTTAATGATTATTCAACACATTTAGATGGACTTCTTAGAACTGGGATGTGCGCAATTTAAGATTATTTACATGGTAGGGTGTATTCAAATAAAGTATTATATATTCTTCAACATAAATAAGTCCTGTCTGACTTGTAAAATGCTTTGAGATGACAAATATATTGGCACTATATCAACACATGCTGTGTTTTCTAGCATTTATGACAATAGGCGAATAAAGGTAAATGCAACTTTAACTATTAGCAAGGCTGCAGCATTGGATTTTAGTTACCTGAAAACAAATATTGTTTTATATCAACCTAACCATGGCTTGTTTAATGTTTACATATCTGTATACACTCAAAAAAAAAATGTTTAGCTTTATTCAAATTCAATACTTTATTGACCCCAAAGGGAAATTAAATGTTACTGTAAGTCATTAATTCAAATTCTTCAGAGTAAGAGTAGATAGTGATGGCTGTTAGCAGGATAGATCTCTTGTAGTGGCCCGTAAGAACTTGACTGATGTTTATGTTGAGAAATTGTGTGTGCATAATGTCCTTGTGACAAAAAATATTCTGTCACTCAACCCCCAAAAAACAGACATTTATAGTAAACACCATAAAGGTTCAACACTCAAATTTGATTTGTTGAACATTTCATACAAACATCTAAAACTTATTTCTCATGATTTTGGAGCAACGTTTTTACAGGTTTCAGCATAAACTAGGAAACAATCTTTTTTTGTCCTAATTTCTGAATTAAATGTAACATTTTATGCTGCATTATAAAAATGTATCTTTAAAAATCATTGGTTCTGACATTTAACACCCTATAAAATATGCCAATCATTATTTATCAGCATGAAATTTCAGTTCTAATTTTCCCTACATAGGACACTGACAGCTGTCCACTGCTCTCCCTACATGCATGGAAGAGGTACTGATAAATTATATCCCACACTGCAGCAAAAGCAATGGACCACTGATGATGAAGATGATGATAGTGATGACACGGCAAGAGTCCAGAGCTAAGCTTAGCCTTTGCCAACAACACTTGGCATATGCCCCCTGCTCTAGTATATGGTCAAAGAAATATGAATATCCAAGTACAGACTATGCAAATGATAAAGCTTCTGTAGTTAGGCTCTTAAGATGATCACTCTTTACAAGTATGCGTCCTAAGGGAATAGACTGATTTGTACACTACATATCCTAGGAAGCAATTTACGTCCTCTAGCACACTCACAAGCACCGATCACCGCAAAAACACTTAACAACAAAAGCTTATGAAGAAGCTACCCTATCAGCTTACTGCGTGAATTTAAATACCCTGGTGATTCACAACGTAAGAACATGACGATCGTACAGTATGAAAACAGACACGATATGTTACAGCACAGCGATAAAACTTGTGTAAATAAATCCAATCTTACCGGCATCATTTTAGCTTCGTACCGCATTTAGCTAACCAATCCAGCATGAATCCCCACAGGCAGTTTCGACGAAAGCGTTGAGACCGGAGAGCTCTTTAATCCCGCAGCCTAAACCTGACAACAGGCAAGGCCACTTTCTCTAGCTCGAAGGTCCTCACCTCCGCTGAAAAAAAAAAAAGAAAGAGGATACTGTTTTTTTTTCCTACTGAAATATGTAAATATGAAGCAGAGTAATGTTAATGGAATCCAGCGTCGTGGACCTGTTGCTACACATAACACGGCCTTCGGGACAAAAGTTTCCGTTGTTAAGCGAGCATCGCTTTAGAACTTTGAAACAGCTTGTAACTGCTACAAAATACCCCAAAAAGATGTATACAACATAAAGAACAGGACACAAACAAAAAGCGGAAATATGTTGGAACAAGATAAAAATTCTAAATGTCTTACTTACTGCTAGATGCAAACGTTACAAACCCGAAACTCCGCTGATTGTCTGCGTTGCTCAACAGCTCGCAGCCGATCCCAAAGTGACGTAGCCACAGGAAGTTCGTTCCACTTTGGAATTCAGGCTCCGCCCCCTTTTCCTGGTCAGAAGCTGAAGACACCCCCACTGTTTATGTGGGACAGAGGAGCTTGCTTGTTTGCTAAAGGGTCAGACGCGTTGTGTGGGAAAACCAAAGGATGCTAGCAGGAGGTTAAACTTGTACTGCACCATAAAATGATTAATGAATTGAATGGGAAAACAGCGAAAGGTTTTGCTCTCTTGAAGTGACGACTATAGAATGCAAAATTGAAGTGTGTGGGAGCCTGGCATGCAAAAACATTGTCTAATGTTGAACACTATAGACTCAAATCTGCTAAAATCCAGTAAGTCATTACTAGATGACTTAACTAAAACTAGAACGTTAAATTCAAATTATTTAATCAAGTTAATTTGTCACATACTATATGGATAATATTGAATAAAATACTTTTTACTGCTTTGAATTAAATCAGTAACAGAATAAATTATCTATTAAAACTTGTGTTGATCCTACATGAAATTCTAAAAAAAAAAGAAAGCAAAAATCCACCAGTCTACCGTGAAATATTTGAATTGTCTATGGCTTGTCATATTGAACCCATTCACTGATTAGTCTTCAAACTAGTCCCACTCACTGACTCTATCTGTAATAGAAATAAATAATTTCACAAATGAATGATAGCAATTTACTTAAAAATGTATGTGATTAAAAATATAAATAAATTAAGAAGTTCAATTATTGAATATATCAATTGATCAAATACATAATTTTGATTGGGTTACTTGCAATGACAACACCAATAATAATAACAAGGAAACAAAATATAATTTAAAACTGAGGTTCCATTAGAGCTCTAAAGGGGCAACATCAAAGAAATATGCAATTACATAAAGAATAGACAAAGTGATTTCAATAAAACTAAAAAATGCATTCAAGTAAAATAATACATAAATAAAAAATCTTATTTCTTAAATCTAAACAAAACGATCAAATACATAATTTAACAGCTAAATATAGAGATCATGAATATAAAGAAGGAAAGAAAGAAAGTAAAAAAAACGAAATAAAGGAGGAAAGAGAACTACAACTCCCAGAATTCCGCTCTAACGGCAAGCCAAGCGGCTCGAACTTACCCCAGCTTCGCTCTTCGCGCACGTTGGCCGACGTCGGTGTTTCCCTGTCTGCACGTTACCCACGGTAGAGCGGCGCTTTGCATAAGGGAGTTGCTTGCTTTCGTCTCAACGGTGTGACAGACGCTACCTGAAGTCATGGCTGAGCAGGTGGCCGCCATGTGTGATCAGCTTATAAAAGCCGTGATGGTGATGATGGACGCAGAAACCAACCAGATTTACCGTCTGGAGGCCCTGAAGGTAGCACTATTACCAATTGCTAGCTAGTTAGCTTACCTTGTCATTTATTGTGACGATCGGGAGATTATAATGATGTGACTGTAAACTATAAATAAACTGCTTCTATTATTCAGTACTTTTTTTGTAACTGTTGCTTAGAAACGTCTTTTCAGTCGTACGGAATTAGATGTTAAAAAGTTAAAATGTTGGGGAAGCTAGCCTAGTATGAATAAATGAATAGTTGACTCATGTTCACTCATTCACATGAATAAGAAATTAGACCTTGGAACAGGGAAACGAAAACTTAATTTAATCAAATCAACTCTCCATGTGTTGTCCGCCGATCATCTATTTATTAAACAGCTCTGAATTATTTTATTCGCTTAGAGCGAGCTGTTGATTTTATGCCTAACACGTGTACCTGGCTGCATGTTCATTCAGGTGTAATTTAATTGCACTTTAACATTTAGTTGGTATAAATTCGCTGTAAAGTAATCCGACTTATTTCTCTGAACAGTTTTGTGAAGAATTTAAAGAGACGAGCACCCTTTGTGTCCCATGTGGCCTACGCTTAGCAGACAAAAGTCAGCCGGCTGTAGTCAGACACTTTGGCTTGCAGATACTGGAGCAGGTCATCAAGTAAGCCTACTTACGTGGTACTTAAAATCCTAATATGACAAAAGAAGTATGGTGTGATAATCAATTTTTTTTCTCCCAGGTTTCGATGGAACAACATGCAGCAGCAAGAAAAGGTCCAGCTGAAGGAGTGTGCCATGCAGCTGCTAGCAACTGTAGGTGTGAAAGTAAAAGGATAGTAAAATAACCATCTCATTTAGATCAGATAAACACCACCCAATTTGTGTTTGATGGCTGTCCCTGTGTTTCATTAGGGCACCCATTCTATCCTGGAGGAAGAGAGCCACGTCAAAGATGCCCTATCTCGGATTGTGGTGGAAATGATTAAAAGAGAATGGCCTCAACATTGGCCAGACATGCTGAAAGAGATGGAGTCTCTCTCTAGCCAAGGGGTGAGTGGCATAAACACTGCAGTAAGTGTGGCATGCTTCCTTATCCAGCGTTATTTTAATTTGAATAGGGTTACGTAATGGTTTGCAAGCAAATATATTCCAGTTAGTCATACTCACCGCGCTTCACTACCCAAACATGAGCTCACTTTATTTGTTTGACAAATAAAGTGAGCTCAAAATTTTTTCACTGACGTTATTGGCCGTGTTTAAACCACACGTTTCATTGTATTCACCAATACCTAGTAGGCCGTAGCTATGAAAGTGAAAAGAAAGAATTCTACTTTTAAAAAAATCTAAAAAGTGTAGCATGCATTTACATTTATTCATTTTTAATCTGACACTGTCATAAAGGCTGCTGTTCTGAGAAGACTTCAGAGCTTTGTTAGAGGACACTAGTGAGCAAACGGTATCATAGAGACAAAGGAACACAGCAGATGGGTCACGAGAGACGTTTAAAGCAGTTTTGGGTTATAAAACAATATTCCAGCTAATATACCAGCTTTAAACATGCCACAGAGTACTGCTTCATTTCCATCACCTGAGAATGCAATAAGTGTGGCACAATTGTAAAGCCTACCCAGACATGAGAATCTGCCATGAAAACTGACTGGCTAGCCATAGAGAGAACTAGCTAAGAGTTTAGTTATCACAAATCTGGCCCATATAATATAGGAAAAACTCCACTGTTGAAAGAAAGCTGTAAAATACCCTGTTATGCATAAATTTGCTCTCACTTTGCAGCTGTGCACTGTTTTGTTTTGGTCTATCTCATAAAATTGAAATAAAACACATTGATGTTCGTGATTATGACATGAAACTGTGTTCATCTTTTTTAATTTCTGTTCATGAAGTTTCTGGAGCTCTTAAAGTAAAATTTATGATAAATGACCCCCCTTTTTTTTTCATTTTTGAGAAAATTAATAATTTCTTTATACTAAGTGAAGTAAAAATGGATGTTTGTGGTAGGCGGCGCAGACCGAGCTGGTCATGCTGATCCTCTTGAGGCTGGCAGAGGATGTGATCACCTTCCAGACGTTGCCCTCACAGCGGCGTAGAGACATCCAACAGACACTCACCCAGAACATGGACAGCATCTTCAGCTTTTTGTTGACCATTCTGCATATCAATGTTGAGGACTACCGCAAATTGGTTAGTGAAGCCTCGACTGGATTATTTTAGGTCTCCAAAAGGTAGCAGTCTTGAACAGTTTTACTTTGTTTCTCCAGAAGGAGGAACCAGCCCTTGAACTGAAGGTATTTACAAAACCCCCTCATTTTACGCATTAGGATTTGGTTCATTTCACACCTCGCAATGTACTCTCTTGTCTATTTTTAACATTTTACCTGCACACAGGCCAAAGCTCACTGCCGAGTGGCAGTGGCCACGCTGAATACGCTCGCAGGCTACGTAGATTGGGTGACGCTGGTGCACATCACTTCCAGGAACTGCCAGCTGCTGGAGATGCTGTGTCTGCTGCTGAGTGAACCCGAGCTGCAGCTGGAGGCTTCAGAGTGCCTGCTTATTGCTTTAAGCCGGAAGGTGAGTTGCGGGAAAACTGCATGGAGATTCATCCGCTTTATTAGTCGTCCTTTGTCATTTTTTTTGAATGTTTAAATTCTGTGGTTTGATCAGAGATCGTCGGTGTCTTTATAGTAATTCTGGCCCACAGCCTTACAGTGTTTGACAACGATTTAAGATCGTTATTACTCTGAAAGACATTTGGTTTTCCCTGATTTCATTTCTGAAACCAGCTGGTTCTACATAATAAATTGAAGGTTGGAAAAAAAATAAATATATATATATATATATATTGAGTAATTATTCACAGGCCAACATTTGTTTAGCTGTGGTCTATTAATATTAAATACTTTGAGTAATGGTTGCAATTAGCTGACTTGTAAATGATGAACAAAAGCAATTAGCCCTGACAGATTCTCTGAAATCTAATAACGGGATATCCAAGTGGAGGAATGTCCTGTTTATTTTAAAGGAGCGATTATTTTTCAGACTTCACAACATCCATTTGGGATTTTCCAGCACAAAAATGTCTGCAAACATTTAATGCCTAATTAGACATGGAGAACAACAATAAGTTTATCAGGCTGCTAAAATAAAACAAAAAAACATTCAGTCAGTAATATTTTAGTCCTTTTTATTACTTGCCCGTACAGCTTCTGGTACAATTAGAGGAAAGAGCCACAGTGCATCTTTCTAAAAGGAATATTAGACGTTAATAATGTTGGTAATATGTGGGACCTTTTTCTTATGTCTTAAAATTATAATGTCATCGCTCAGCACTGGAATGACGGGACGGTGAAAGAGATGGAAGTAGCTGAGACGCTTTGCATGCCTTGGTTTTACGAAGCAGTGCCTAATTATGAGCGCTTTATTGAACTACACTAACACTGTTCTCAGTTTAGCAGAGGACTTTTGATAGGAAACTATTTGAAGGACCAGATTTAATTTGTTCTGCGTCGCTGAACTCTTGCTCTCATTCAATAAGCTGTAAAGATATTTGTGTCATAACTTGCAATCAGGCGAACAAGTGGAACGTACTTATAGTTCCTATGGTGTTCTCCTGCAGGGCAAACTGGAGGAGAGGAAACCCTTCATGCTGCTGTTTAACGACGTGGCCATCCAGTACATCCTGTCCGCGGCCCAGTGAGTGAAGCTGCTGCTCCGTTCTCCCGATTATACCGAAGGCGTCGTTTTATAATGCATACTTTTAATATCCTGTATCTGTGTCCAGATCCGCAGATGGTTTAGCGATATGTCCAAATTCCTCCAAACCACAGTGAGTTCTGTCACATGTCTATCCTTGTAAAAAAAAAAAAAAAAAAAAGAAAAGAAAAAAAAAAAATTAGTCGGATGTTTTTATTTACTCTTAGCGTCAAGCTACGGTGTGCATCACGGTGCTTGTTGCGCTTTCAGAGAAGTGGAGGTGGTGGAGCGGCGCTACGTTTTCCTGAAGCGGCTCTGTCAGGTCCTGTGCGCTCTAGGATTCCAGCTCTGCTCGTTAGTGGTGAGTTTTTTTTCCCCGGTGTGGTCACACATGTACGAGTGTTGTCCTCTCTGTTTAGCGTGCGCTTTGATCACACCGCCGTCTGAAATGATGCCCCCCTCACACCCCCACAGGGTCCGTGTTCAGAGGTTGAAGTTCCTCCAAATCTCACCAAGTACACCGAAGCCTTATTAGCCTTTACCACACATTCCAGTCAGGTTAGTTACTGCTAATTATCGTAATTATCGGAGGGCTAACACTTGAATGTTGCTGAAATTTTCTTTAAAAGGTTGCGCTTGAGCTGTACTTATTAGCTGATGTGTTTTTTTTTTTTTTTGTTTTTGTTTTTTTTCCCCCTCTCCTTTTATATTCTGCAGTTTTTAAAATCTTGCACTGTGTCAACATGGGCCAGTTTGTTCAGACACGAGACTCTGTCAAAAGTCCCTGTCGTTGTGGAGATGGCCCTCGAATACCTCAAAGTATCGACAACCAACCTTGTTAGGGTGAGAGTCTCCTTTCGTTTATGATTGTTCACAGGGCTGATGGAGGAAACAAACCGCACAGTGGTCGTACTGTGAGATATGTGTTAAAGTTGAAAGGATGACAATACTTTCTCACAGCATGGCATAAAGTTTTATTTGTCTTCTTCCAGACTGGCTTTCCTTCTAAACAAGACAGCCCTAGTTGTGTGTACTCACGAATGGACTTCGACAGCGACGATGACTTCAACTCGTTCTTTTCCAGTAGGTTTTATCAACTCATTCTCTCGTAGGCTCCTTGGTTCCGTTGTTGGTTTTGATGCTGTTTATTTCTTTGCGTTGTCTTAAAGCTTATCGGTCGCAGCACGGCGACGTTTTGAGGACGCTAAGTCGTATCCTTCCGGTAGAAGCTTTCCACACCGCAGCAGAATGGCTCCGGTTCCAGGTTGCCAGTCCGGTTGATCCTGGAGAAACGACGTGTAAGGGTTTAACCGTTTCCTTTTTGCTCAGAAAAACTTTGACTCTGGAATATCTGTAGCACCACAGCAAATGCGACATGTTGTTTTTTTTTGTTTTTTTTTATACTTGTAGCCTTCATAAAGTCTCCTTTGAAGTCAAATTACAAATCAGTGTCCTTATTTTCTTTCCACTAGTAGCTAACTCTTCTACACTGAAAACTTTCTTTTTGTCTCCAGCGAAGACTGCAGAGGGTCTGTGTTCCTTGATGTCTCCGTCCGTCCTTCAGTGGGACGCACTGACTGTCTTCATGGAGTGTGTGATGCATCAGATCTTCAAAAGCATGGATGAGCAGGTGACTAAATGTTTATCACAGTACAGAAACAAAAGGAAAGGGGGCAAACGGGATGTATTCTCACCGTTCTTCTTTGACCTGCGCAGAAGTTGCCGATAGACCAGAGCATGGAGCTCCTGCAGGGCGTGCTGAACTACGAAACCAGAGACCCGCTCATCCTGTCCTGTGTGCTGAGCAACATTTCTGCCCTCTTTCCCTTCGTCACCCACAGGCCACAGTTTGTGCCACAGGTTCTCTACAAGGTTCGATTGAAAATTGGTCCGTTTGATCCAAAGATGAGAAGAAACTTTGTGTCCCTTCGAATATTTTGCTTTCCACTGAAGGATTTTTTTTTTCAGGATTTTACACATAAACATCTCTATAAATGTGCCTTCATCTACATTTACAGCTAATTTTACAATTCTCAAGCCACGTCTCTTTGTTCCTACTGATTACCTCTCGCTGTCTGTGTTTTTGGCTCCACAGCTATTCAAAGCCGTCACGTTTCACATTGATTTGGAAAACAAGGTAAGTTGTTTTGACTTGGCAGGGTAATTTTTCATAATCTCTCTTATCTGAATTGTAAATAAAACATTCCAGCGTTTTTCTTTTTTTGTTTTTTTTCCCCAGGCGCCCAGGAGTCGAGCCGTGAAGAATGTTCGGAGACACGCGTGCTCGGCCATCATCAAAATTTGCCGGGATTACCCGCAGTTTATCTTGGTAGTTTATGTTTTTATCCCAGTCTAAAAAAATAAAAAATCAACCTGAGTCACCTTTTTTAACTTGTGCAGTTACCTTTTTTTTTTTTTTTCTTCCGCAGCCTTGCTTCGACATGTTTTACAACCACGTCAAAGAGTTGTTTGCAAATGAAGCCTTGCTGACTTTCTTGGAGAAATGCTCCCAGATGGAAGCTCTGGTGCTCATCAGTAACCAGTTTAAAGACTTTGACAAGCAAAAGGCTTTCCTAGATGAACTAACGGCCCCAATAATCACTCAGTGGACCTCTGAGGAGATGACAAGGTTGCTGTGATTTATTTATTTTTTTTTATGTAAAATTCTGCATGTTTTTGTTTTTTTTTTTTTCTTTTAGATGTATTGAAACATGTTTGACTTTGACCTTTGTTTCAGCGTGCTTTGGGATCCTGTCAAGTTCCTGTCGTTTGTTGGAGCAGACGAAGTGTTCACAGAGCAAAGAGAAGAGAGAGATACAGCTGGACCTAACAGGGGTCAAGTAAGCGGAGTTTAAAAAAATAAAAAATAAAATACAGCTCCTGCCCAACGTCGTTTACGCCTAGAAGGATGGTTGTTTTTGTTTTTCCCTTATCGATCACTCGCTTGTGTTTCCTCCTAGTTGAGCTTCTGTTTGTATGCGATGCTTGCTGTGGTGAAGCGTGCGCGATGGCCTGCAGACCTGGAAGAAGCGAGAGCCGGCGGATTCGTGGTGGGCTGCACTCCAGCCGGAGCCCCCATCTACAGAAACCCCTGTGCAGCTCAGTTTCTGGCCTTCCTGCCCAACCTGCTGGCTCTAATAAGGTGCGCGTGCCAATGTGCGAATAACTTCAACAGCTCACCTTCACTGCGGATTTTTGATTAACCAGCTAAGTTGGACGGATGGAGTTTGTTTATGATATTAAGTTTTCTCACTTACAACATTTCTATTAAAAAGAAGAAAAAATATTTTGGAAATTACTTGACCAATACGTGATTGTCAGTAACATATGTTAATAATGTCCTCTTAATACATTTTATTGTAAAGCTTGTTTATTTAATGTGTTTCTGCAGGACTCAGAACAGCTTGTTCATGCCAGAGAACGTGGCTCGTCTCAGTGAGACTTTCTCCAGAGCCTATGATGTGATGGACGGAGATAAGCTGGTGATTCTTGGTAAGAAGAGCTGCCTCCATGTATTGACTGTTTTTTTTTTTTTTTTTTTTTTTGTATGGCCTAAGTGAAGACTCACTCAAAAATATTAAGCTTCCTAAATGAATGTTTTCAGGTCTCCCACAGCCTCCTCTGGATATTTATGACGCTCCGGTGCATAAAAGCCTCTTGGATCGCATGCAGGGATTCTTTAACTCGTTGTTCGAAAACTGGTATGGTTTGTTATCGCTCTATAAACTGTTGCACGGTTTTATATTTTGTCTTGATGCCATCTCATCCTGACGCGTTCTGCCTGCAGCTTCCACATCCTGGGTAACGCGGGTCCGGCTCTGCTGCAGGACTTCTACACCGTGGAGAGTCTGGCTGAAGGAATCATCGGCTCTGCCTTCACTTCCCTCGACCACGTGCCTGACCACAGACTCCGCTCAATGATTCATATCCTTCGTCATCTTTTTAAAAAGTTGTCAGAAGGCGCGTTGTTTTATTTACACAAAAAGCAAAGCTCTTATTTTGTGCGGAGACACTGATTTGCCTTGACTCTTGTGTACGGCTGTTTTTGAAGCAGCTAGTGATCTCATGTCCTCCAGAGTATCACGACAGTCTGCTGCGCCCTCTGCTGGGGCCTTTGTTCAACTACATGCAGCAGGTCAGAACCCTGATTTTAAACTTTTTTTTTTTTCTTTTTTTTTTTTTTGTTTAATTTGGCATAAAATTTAGCTTTAGATATTTTCACAGCAAGGTGTCCTGACGATGCTTCTGCTTTATATCACAGAGACTAAACGTAAAGTGGCAGGTCATCAACCAGAGGACGTCTGTCAAGTAAGTTGTGGCAAAATGATGAAGCGGCAGCCAGCTGCTGTTCACGCTGTTGCAGCAGATGTTTGTTTAAATTAGGAGCAGCGGGTTATTTTCTGAAACTTGTGAATACGGCAGAGATTCATTTCAGCAAAGTCCTCATTTGGGCTCTAAATATGTAGGATCGGTGTTTTTATTTTCAAACTGACCTCTCTGTTCTCAGTGACGAGGATGAGGAGGAGCAGGCGGTCTACGAGGACTGCGCTGTGACTCAGGAGATGTTGGAGGAGCAGCTGGTTCGTCTGCTCACCAGGGAGGTTCTGGATCTGCTCAGTAAGTCTCACAAGTCGCTGCTTTTGTTCATATTTTACATAAAAAAAAAAAAAAATCATTATTTTGTTTCTTTTATTGCTTAAAGAGTGCGATCATGAGTTTCTTTTTACATGAAGTGACGACAGAAACTTCTTTGCGACCTTCTTGGCACAAACCGGGTGTTGTTCTGTCTCGGGTCGCGTCGCATCCAACGTCGTGTGATTCCGCGGACTCGACGCTGCGCAGATGTTTTGATCGCTCAGACGACACCAGAGAACACCAGTTAGCTGGTTTCCTAGCTGGAAGATCACAACTGCCTGATCAGCGTTTTCTCCAACCAAGTGGAACGTGAGTTATAATGGCTTCATAACACCCATCTTCTTTCCTCTCTCTTTCAGATGTAAGCTGTATTTCCAGAAAAGCGCCTGAACCAGCAGCAATTAAGGAAGAAATCGATGGTAGGAGTGGAGTTATACTTTTCTTATCTCAAGTGAGGGGGGGCGGGGGGGATTGTTTTGCTAAAAAATGTGCTCTCGCAGAGGAGGACGTGATGATGGAGTCGGTGCAGGTGGCGTCTTCCCCTCAACCCACCGAAGAGCTGAGTGAGCTTGGAAAATGCTTGATGAAACACGAGGTCAGTTTCAGATTTAAAAAAACAAACAATCTAAGCCATGTTCACATTTAAATAGGGCTCCTAAACGTAATGTTTTGCTTTTTTATTCGGTTTCCCAGAGTGTGTATATGTCGTTGCTGACCCTCTCGTTCACCTCACTGTCCTGGAAGGACACCACAAACTGCCACCGAACAGCGTCCATGGTCTGCTGGAACCTCCTGCGGCCGGTAGAGTCCAGACTGCAGCAGTTTTATTTATTTATTTGTTTCTTTTTAGGATTTTATTGTAATATATATTTTTTTGTCTTCAACTGAAACTACTTGTTGCATCTAATGGTCCACGTCTTAAAAAAAAAAGATAGAATTTTCAAAAATTATATTCTGAATTTTCAATACACAAAAGTCCCAAAAACTGAGTGGTCTTTAAACAACATAAGGAAAAGCCAAACTGTACAGTCCTACAGACTATTTTGCCACAAAGCGTTTATGTGACATTGATGGAGTTTTTTTTTTTTTTTTTTTTTTAATGACTGCATTATTCAGTTGCAACGTTCTTGTTTGCCAATAGAAGCAGCTTTGGATGCATTTATGTTTCTGTTACCCCCTAGCAACAGTGCCAAAACGATTAAATTAAGCTGCAGCACTTCCATGATTCTGATAATAACTCCTTGTTTGGTGAACATAAGCCACACCTTATTGCTTCAACCAGACTCCTCTTTATGACACCCAGGACCCAGATATCCTCCCAGCTCAATGACCTTATTTTGGACGTTTTCTAAATGCACTTAATTTTTTTGCCATCTTTGAAGTGAAACTCGTAAAGGTAAGTGGCCTTAACCGTCTGTGACCGTTTCCCCCCCAGGTTGTAGCAGGTAACCTCCTCCCTGAAGCGGTCACATGGTTCTACACCAGCGTTCTCAGAGCCCTGCAGGTTCACGGACAACACGAAGCCTGCAACACTCCCCTCTGTAACCTAGCAATGCTCATCTACGAAAACCTGGTGAGCCTAATGTCGATGCTCTTCATGCCTGTTTATAGGAATCATATTTACATGAGTTCATTTCTTTAATAGAAAGTCAGAAACTTGGAGTAGTCGCAAACTAGATTTGATATGAAAAGTTCGAACCAGTCAAATCTCTTTTTGTAAAGAGCATGACCTTCAATAACAATTAAATCACCAATTATGTGTTTTCATTTAGTTTCCTATGAACCGTAAATAATTGCCTAGGGCTGCAATTACTAATTATTTTTAGTAATTGATTATTCTATTAGTTATTCTAATAGTTATACTGACTGTTATCAGAAATTGTCAGGTGTTGCTGATTTTTATTATTTCGTTTATCTACCAAAACTTTTTTAAACAGTATTAGAAATAAATAAAAAATACAAAGAAACAATTAATTAAATCCCCTTTTTTTCTGTTTTTAAATAAGAAAATAAAAATTTTATTGGCTAAAATGCAGTAACATAGTGTTCCTCTAGTGTATGCTTGATTATTTGTAGTAAAAGATAATACAAATGCAATGTAGGGCTAGTCTCTAGATTATTTTTTGGATTAACTGATAAATTATTGCAAAAAGATACTTAGTCCTTTTTTATATATATATATATATATATATATATATATATATATATATATATATATATATATATATATATAATTTGAATTCGGTGAAACTAAAACTACCGCATCTTAAAACTAAAATGTATAATTGTTTTGTACAGTTTTACAAAACAATTTAGCAACATATTACTGCTCTGAATATGTTGCCCCCTTTTTTTTTTTTTGGTCTGTGTACTCCACTTGATGATCAACCGATTGCTAAATTAGCTGTCGGTTATTTCAATAATCGATTAATCCGATCCGTCATTTCAGCCCTACTGTTACCTGAGCATTTCCTCCACGTTTCCTTGCTGAGAAGGGTCTCTCTCTGTTTGTCTATCCAATTGCGTTAGCGGCCTCGCTACATGGAGCTGCGGGCAGTGATGACCCAAGTTCCAAACATCAGCATTGACGCTCTGGACCTCTACGATCAAAGGCTGGTGGATCCCAACGCCCAGAAGGCTGGAGAGAAGAAAAGGAGAGACCAGTTCAAGAAGCTCCTTGCAGGAACTATAGGGGTAATGCCACATTTAACCACTAGAGAGCAGCGCTTCACTTTTCAATCCTCAGTGTAAATTCTCATCCAACGGGATCGGAGGCCCGACCCCCACAGTGGAGATCAGCAGTGTGGTTCTGTCTGTGCTGTAAATCTTCTGTTCTCAGCAGCAGGAAATGTTCCCCCAGCTCAATGGTGCAAAACAATCTAATGAAAATGTTCTTGTTTTAACTTTTTTTATTTCTTTCTTTTCTCCCCCACAGAAAGCTCTCTGCCAGCAGTTCAGGAAGGAGGTCCACATCCGCAACCTTCCGTCACTCTTCAAGAAGCCGAAGCCGGACAAGGACATAGTGGAGACTGAACAACTGGGCCTTGCAGCTCTCTTCAGTCCGGAGAGCAACGCGCTGTAGGGGGGAAAGGACTTCTCTACTGGCTGGAAACTTTTGTTGTGCGTTTAAACATCTCCACAACGCTCAGCTGTAGCCGTGTGGAGCTGCCCAACATATCTGTCAACTTGCCTTTCAGTGGGTCATCTCAGCAGGACTCGCACAAACACACAATTTTCTTTTTGCGGCGGCAAACTATTTAACTTTGACAAACAAATTAAACAGAAGTCCATATTGTCTGTTGGGTTTTTCAGAGCACAGTAACTATTTATTTTTTTTAAAGAATCCACAAATCTGACTTCACTTTTCTCTCTTAATTGCCACTTCTGGTTCTTTTATCATTTTAACAAGCTAAAGCTACACAAACACTAAGAAGAGCTCCATTATGAGCTCAGCTGCAGCTTTTGTATTCAGAAAAAAGTGTTTAAAATCTTTCAATCCTCAAATAAGCAAAATTTGAAGTAGCTTGTTTAAGAGGGAGATTTTTTGTTTTTAAGGCACACAGGGAGGAACAGATCTGTATTATGCGGTTTGCACAGAGCTGGGTGTGTTTGGTGTTAAAAACTAAGTATCTGAGCCTAGAGTTGGCAGATATGTTGTGGGGCATTTATTCAATAAGGATTTATTCTAGGATAAAACTGAAGGGGGAAAAAAAAAATGGTGCCTGGTTCTGGTGACGGGTGTTTCCTGTGACTGGATGAGTTTTAACACGGTTTCTGATTCTGAAGGAGTTTATCAGTGGTACCTTAGGTTCAACGTTTCTTTGATAGAGAGAAAAAACTTTTAAGAAACTTTGAATAAACTGCTACAGTGTTGGTTGATTTTTTTTTTTTTTTTTTTTTTTTTTGGTTAAAGGTAAAAATAGCATTTCATACAGGAAGAAGAAGCTGTTTAACACACATTGCCAGACAGCTAAGCTAACTTTGGTTATTCTAAACAACTTGAGCGTTCCAAAATTTATTTGGATTTGCTTGAAAAATGCAGCGCACATACTCCACAGATATATGTGCCAAAACACTGACTGTAGGCTTCTAGGCAGACACTTCGGTCCACAGGCTGTGTATAATTTAAAAAAAAAAACTATTTAAGGATCAGCAAATGTGTAGCTTATTCCAAGTACACATACCTATGTTTTCATTACCTGATTCATTTTTTATTTTTACTTGATCATTTTTATGTTCTGGTTTTATGAACAGGCGCTATATTCCTTTGTTGTTTAAAGGATTGTTTTAACATGATTTCTCGGGCCGGTGTTTGTTGCCGTTTTAGCAGATCATAATTCCCTTGTTTTCTTTTTTTTTTTTTTTTTTACTGTTTTATATATGCAGACCAAAATATATGGCAGCTGTTTCAGCTTGAACCTCTTAAAATACACTTTGACTGGTCTACATATCAAATACTGTTTGACTGAAAAATATTTCTCTCCCACAAATCTAAGGATTTACAGCTTATATATATATATATATATATATATATATATATATATATATATATATATATATATATATATAGTGTGTGTGTGAACAAATGGTCTTTTTTTGGGGGGGAATGTCTGTTCAACACTAAGATTTTCTGTACAAAGACAAACATGGGAATTTTGAAAATGTTATGTGGTTTATATTTTTGCTATAGATTGGACATGTTTGTTGTTAGAAATGTTTGTTTCTTTTCATTTAGAGCGCAGTGACATGTAGATGAGCTACATGGTGACATTAAACGATCTGCCTCATTTGGGTGTTTGCACATTGCTTGTTGTAAAAAAGGGGAAACAAGATTTTACATCTGCCATTTAGACAAACAATTCAGATTTTCTCTCATTGACGACATGCAAGTCTTATATAGGTTTATAATTGAAAATCTTTTATCGTTGTAAATATTGTTGGTTAAAACAATCAACTTGAAACAGGTCAATTATTTGGACTTAGAAACCTTGAAATACGTACACCCTGCACTAATTCTTCAATCTCCTCACCAATTTTTCCATTTTATCTTCTTTAGTGTGCAACGTTAGGTTTTAAAAGGTTTATTATATTGTAGAAGAAGTTTTCAATAAATTTTAAGTTTTACCTGAAAATGTTTACTGCCTTTGTGATGTAAATCTGTGACATTTAGATACAAGTAGCTTTAAGAGAAAAGCTTTGTAAAAGTGACGCAGACGAACTCAGACTGGTTCGTCAGTGAAATATAGAAATGAGGAAAGACTTTAAAAGCAGGTAAAACAATGAAAGAAGGTAATTAAGCAGAACATGCTTCTTGTGAAGAGCCATAAACCACTGTAAATAATCCAAGCCAACATGTAGTTGGATGTGTTGCCACATAAAATGCACATCTGCACATTGTGAGTTGTGCGTGGACAATAAGAAACCTGAAGATTAGCTAAAGTTATGTCCAGATTTTAAAAAGTTACGAGTTTCCCAAACTGCAAAGACGGTCATATTGTTTTAGACAAACGGCGGTGCTTTTAATAATATGCTAGAGAAGGTGCAGAGAGAGAGAGAGAGAGACCGGAGTTTCCTTTGTGTGTGGAGCACAGAGTAATGTAGATGTGCTCGTCTTTAACCTTTTGCTTCACACAGCTGACAGAAAGAAGGGTCAAACATTTTTCTATTGCTTCCAATAAAAACAAGTTTTGGCTGTGGAAATATTTCTAGTCACAGAAAACTAAAGCAGCATCATTTGTTGCACCGGTGGAGATAATTATTTTAAAAACCACAGCTAATAAGGTGGAATATTAGTTCACTGTCTGACAGCTTGGTCTTCCTGATCAGGTCGCTTTTTATTCTTGCTAGTCAGTAATAATAAAAAGTGTATTTTGTGCAAGAAGCAATCAAAAAAACTACTGAATTTCCCAAAAGTTTCGTTAGTGCAGTCTTCATCAAAATCTAAATAAACACTACAACATAATTTGTTAGCAGCAGCAGTGTGAATAGTCGCTACTCTTTTTTTGAATAAAAGTAACTTGACCGTGTTTCGCAAATTCTACTTAGTAATTTTGTGCGAATGCTGCGAAAGTGTATTTTTCTTCTAGTTAAATCGTCACGAGAACCTCAACCGGTGAATAGCAGACTTAAGTTTATATGATTGAAGTCTTGCACATATGAAAACCAGCATGAAGTTTGGGCAAAGATTCCTACTTGGAGCCGATAGCCCTAGAAAATATGACTTCATGGGACATACCTACTGTGAAAAACCTTGAGAATTATTTTAACATCATTTTTTTTAAATAATGTTAACTTTGATTAGTTCTGTGTGAGATGAGGGCATGCTTTATTCGCACAGCTACTGAACTGGTTTTCTCATGGCTCCATGTAAATAAAATAAATGTCACCAATTCTGCCCGATTCAGAGTCTATAGTAATTGTGATTGGCTTGTTGTTCCCAATTGAAATTCTGCTCAGGGCCTCATAAAGCCTTTGCTCAGTTCTGGGACATAAAGATATATTTCCATGATCAGCCATGTCACTTCTGTTATATAAAATTTTATCAACTGTAAGTCAAGAAACTATTTTCTGACTTTAGTAGATCACCACATCTGCCTGACTTGAATGATGTGTTGTTTTATTTTATTTTTTTATCCTTTGCATTTTGAAGACTGGGCAAGAGAAACTGGCTTGAGTCATATTTAGATCTCGTAGAAGCAAGAATTAAAGGATTACAAATAAAGAGCTATTTGACACTGATTCTTCTCTGACGTGTAATTAAAGAAAAATGCTTGCTATTTTTAGTTTTCATGCATTGCTAGGTTGCCAATAATTGCTGTACATCATTTCTCAGCTGGGATTTTTTTTTATACCCCCACTGAATAAATATACTGAAGTTAAAGGTTGGATTGTTTCTCTGGGTGTATCATGTGTATTCTACATCCTTTATGTTCTGTTTTTGATCAGTACATATTCAAGAATTTGCTGTTTTGATTAAATCAGGACTTGCTCAAACGAGTAAATATATTATTTGTCTTCCAACGCCTCCTCCCAGAAAGATAAAAAAGTGGAATCTCTTTCTAAATTGGCACTCCTGGCCACCATATAGGTGACATCCTAATACTGAATGAAAACCCACTTTGTGTCTGAAAGAAGTTCTTTATTTTGTTGAGCCACCTTTATGTGTGATTATGCCAAACATCGCTTCGTTTATTTCCCTTTCTCTAATATGATTCTCTAATCAGTGTGGAAGAAGTTAAATCTTGACTCATGCGACAGCATTACCTTTTTTTTTTTTTTTCTAGCTCCAAATCAGACGCTCCCAACGCTTTTGGTCCTTTGTGCTCCCCTGCAAACTGGAGCTCTTTTAGTCTCAGTACTGAGTGGTTTTCTAAAGGCTGCACAGCTGTTTCCAAAGCTTCGAGGGTTTGGAAATATTCTTTAATTTCCTGCTGAACACAGCTGTAAGTTCTACTTTTAAAAGGACTTCAGTTTAATTCAACTGTTCAATTGAGCTTAGATCGCAGTCATTAGATCTCAGTTGCTTTGTTTGGTGGATGCAAGAAAATTATTCTGACACTTCCAAAAAATGAGTAAAGTCTCTTTTTCACACCAACAGGATGTGTGTTAGAACACGGTTACATAATGGATGAGTAGCTGCTCGGCTGTTGGCGGGTCTATTTTAATCAATACACAGTTACTACCATTTTACTTTTTTTAAACTTCATGTAATTTTACAAAGTTATAGATGTTAGACTTACAGAAAAAAAAATGTTTTCGTTTATTTCATCCTTAACACATTTTGCTTCAATTAAAAAAATAAGCGCTAAACTAAAAAAATAAGCGCTTTCAGAAACCTATACTATTCTGTGCATTTGTATGTAGTTCTTATTTAAACCACTGGTACAAAAAAACAACAACAAAAAAACAAAACAAAACAAAACAAAACAAAAAAACAACAATGTGCAGTTTGATATCATGGTATTGCAATAAAAGACTAATTTATTTTATGGCTTCTTCTTTACCAGGGATGTATAAACGTAGAGGACACTGCATGTTTGATGAAGAATTGATATATTTTGAAAATAATTCCTTCTGCAATTGTTGCAAAATCATACATTTTAAAAAGAGCTATGTTTTAATATTTTAAATGTAATTGGTGGCCAAGCCTGAGACTTTTTATTTTATTTTATTTTTTAGAAGAGTTAGAGGAAAGCTAATAGTTCTGGGCTAATCTCACAAAATATTTTTGAAAATTGGTGGTAACAAAACTGTGCTTTTAATTATTTTTTTCTAGTAATACATTTCCGATAAACTCAACAACGATCTTAAAGAAAAAGATTATTTCTTCAGGTACTTCCTGATCTCAATGATGACAACTTTTATTCTGTTTGCTGCTCACAATACGTTTGCAAGTATACAATAACAAAACACCTTTACAGGGTTAATAATGGAACTATTTTCTGTGTAAAAACACATGGAGAGAGAGCATGAAAACACACCATCGTTGTAGATCTTGAAGTGTAATTGATTTTAAGCTGTTAACCTTTTACCTCCCACAGGTCATCTTACATACAGCTAAGTATTAGTTTGTGATTGATTGCTAAGTCTACTCTGAATGAAGATAAAATGGACTACAAACTAAATGAAACACCTGAAACTGGAGATATTACTGACAAAGGATGTAAAGTACTATGGCGCCGTCAGTTTATCATTTAGGCAAACAGATAAAAACTAGGCAATAAAACTAAATTTCAAATCTGAATTTAAGTAGCCCCAGACTTTATATGTAGGTGGATTCCTCATACAGCTGAGTAAAAGGACGCTTATGAAGGTTTACAGTAAGTGAAAAAAAAAAAAAAAAAAAAAAAAAAAAATATATATATATATATATATATATATATATATATATATATGTTCAGTCCTTTTAAAAGAACATGTTTGTAGACCTTTTTAGTTATTATTGGTATATAAACTATACAGTTGCACCTTTTTTGAGACATTGGCTACTCTAGTGTTTAGAAGAACTATCTTCTAATTGATATTTGTTTTAAAAACCCACAGAACCATTACTGACATGCTGTGCCTATCAGATGTTGGCTTAGAATATACTATTTGAAGAATTATAAATTCATTCTTAAAATGGTTTAAAAACAATGAGCGATGCCAAATATTGTGTGTTTAAAGCAAAATCATATCATGCAAAACATAATATGATTCTGGTTGATATGCAAATCATATCGTTATTTACATGTCATGATATGATATTCATATCAAATCATTAAATGCATTGTTAGTCAGCTCCTAACTAACTAACTAACTAACTAACTAACTAACTAACTAACTAACTAACTAACTAACTAACTAACTAACTAACTAACTAACTAATAAATAGTTAATTAGTCAGGAACTGTTTGTTAGTTGCGTTAATAGTTATTTGTGGATTTGATATAAAGTGTCTATTAGTCACGTGTTCATTTTATTTTTTTCAGTATGTCCATACATGGGTCGTAAAAAGCTGAACTAAGCAACAAAATAAAAGAAGAAAAAGGAAGAAACTTGAAATAAAACCAGTCAGAAAAATATGAATAATTCAACAAAATACAAGTTGAATCTGATGTTTACTGATTGTGACGTCTTTAGATCAGTATTGGAGCGAGTAAAAATCTTTTTACACGCTGCATCCTAACTGGACAATGCGAACCCACTCTGCCTTGTAAAAGCTCTCCTATTCTGTCAAAATGTGAGGACATCTTGTTCACAGATCTCCTCAGGTGAACCCACTGATTTCAGATTGGACTTCTCTAGCTTTTTATTTCCTTTCTGAGCAGCCAGTTTATTGATGATTTGGATGTAGGCTTGGAGTCAGAAACACTGAAAAATTGAAGCTCACAAGTGAAAGTTTGGGGTCAAAACTGACTTTTATGATGCTCATATAATTTAATATATGAGCATTTCCATTTAGTACCACCACATAGCTGTAATATTTTGATGCACAATGTTGTTTTTATACCAAGCACATCTTTTCAAACTGTATCATCAGCCAATAACACTTTCTTGGCTTTTGACTGGCCTGGATGCTTTCTTTGGAAGCAAATGTGTCTTATGGTATCTCAATTCTTAGCCAACACAAATGGAGACCATAAGATTATTGTCACATGTGAAACACACAATCATTACAGCTGATAATGTTCCTGTCAGGCTTCTGGGAGCCTCTCTGAAAAGTTGTCTGTGCTGCTTTTGTTATTCTGTTTTGGATGAATATCCAGCAAACTCTGGCAGAAGGATGCAAATGAATAAATGCCAGCGAAATCTGCTTCATCAGATTCAGTCTAATTGACGGCAATTAAGCTCGTACTCATTGGATACAAAGATGCATATGACAAGGTTGTGTGCACTTACGCAACCAGGCTACTGCAGCTTTTTTTGATTTTTAAGATGTATTCAAACCACTGCATTAGTTTGTTTTTCAGTTGAATTTAAAATAATACAGTAATGTCACCTTACATGCAGAAGAAAATTGAAATGATTCATCGTGATCTGACTTTAGTGCGTTGCAACAGTTTGACATCAACGGGGGCGTGTAAACTTTGAGATCCGCTGTAATTGTCAGCTAGTTTGTTGTGGTCATTGGATAGCATGTTCTGCTATTGCCTGTGAATTTAAAAAAAAAATGCTTTTTGTACCGTCTGTTCCTACAAAACTGATACCTGTTGGCAAAAAGTGAGATTAAAGTGTGTGTGTTTTTTTTTTATTAGAACACAGAAACATTATTCAAATCTGTAGACAACAATAACAACTGACACCAATAATGTCATCTTTCACACAAAAAAGACTTGCCATCGTGCTGCATTTTCTGACCATGAATATAATTTAAGGGAATAACTTTGTTTTTGCTCCCTGTTGTATTTTCGTTGATGTTTAAGTAAAATTGGTATTGAGGAATATCTATCAAATTTTCCCCCAAAGTTTTGTTAGAATAAGTCAAAACTTATTCTAACAAATTTTCCGTATTTATTTTACTGAGGTATATATAAGCTCTGGACTCTCTCTGCACTGTAACAAAAAAAAGGTATATATTAATTGCTGGGAGTGACAGAGGAAGCTTTACTGTGCCTCATGTCCCAGTGTCCCAGTGTGTGTCCTGGCAGCTGTAAAGCTCTGCTTGCGTGTCAAGCCTGGTCAGACACATGGCTGCTAAACTGAGACCTCTCAATGCTACAACCACGCTCTCCAGAAGGGCTCTGTATGGAGGATTACAGGCATTTTCAGATTACTGTTAAGCGAGACTGAACTGTCTGTTGCTCTGACCCCCTTTATTTTTAAAAAGGGGCAGCATGAACTGCTCCCCGATGGAGGAGAACAGACAGAACTGAGCAAAACACGAGAATTCGGTAAAGAAGGATGCGTCAGCATGTGTAATTTAGGCCACCAGTCGTTTGCCTGCCATTAATAAGAGCCTAAAATTTCACCTGCAAATTTTAAGTGAACATGAACAACAAAGTGGCGTGGAGGCAAAAGGGGCGGCTGCGCCTGTTTGGCTTTGATCGCAAAGAGCTGCCCCCCCCCCAGTTAAACGCTTCACACACCCGTCTTGAAATGTCTCTAATTGTAGATGTCTTAATCAAGCTGAGCAAAACATAAAGAATTGTCTCACACTGTGTTTTTGCAAGCAGGGGTTAAGAATGTTTGGGGGCTGGGGGGGGGAAATGTGTGGGATGCTGGATGACGCGGGATGGCCAACATGGACGCTGCAGTGCCAGGAGTTTGCCCTGTCCATCTGCTGTTCCACTCACCCACCCACCCACTGACATACTAACAGGTGCGTGCACGCGGATACACGTGTGTTTTCTGTGCACACGCTCTCATACTCCACCCTGCTCCACGCTCGGGCCCTGCCCCTGTCCTCACTTAGCCCGGGCAGCAGATGGTGAGGGGTAAGGCTTGTAGCCCCCCCATCCACCCAACTCCAAGCCACCACCAGCCCTATCTCCCCCTGTTTTTTTTTTTTTTTTTTTTTTTTCCTCCCCGCGAATATCACCCCACCCTTCTTTGTGTTGTTGCAGAGCCTGAGTGCTGAAAGGCGAGCCCCAGCGTGTCTTCCCTCCCACCCTCCCACGAATCCTTGGCTGGCTGCCATTGGAGGGAATCAGTCAGGTGTCCTAATGCTTCGGTTAGGGGAGGAAACGCTGGTTAATCTGCCCATCGCGTGCCACTGGCCATAGCGTGGCCTCTTTGTGTCTGGCACCCCTCTGATCAGTCCCTCCACCCCTTCATCTGTCTTCCCCCCTCCACCACCCAATCTCTTCCAACCCAGTTTCTCCTCCTCAAGACAGTGTCATCCTTCCCAAAACACCAACTCCACTGTTGCTTGAGACACTTTTCAACTCCATTCCTTGATGTTGTCTTGCAACTCGTTGTGGTCCGGCCAGCGAATGTTCACATTTCCTACTTTGAGCCTTTCGCCAAACCCTTTAAATGTTTTGCTGACTCATCACAGGAACCCTATGCATGATGGAAATGCACAGAAAGTTGCTTGTGTCTCACAAAACATTTTCAGTTAAAATATGTAACTCCAGCTGCTAATGTGTGCTGCTATTTGAACTAAGGTTGAACGGCTAATCAAAGCCCATTCTCCCAGACATATTTTTTTGAAACCCAAGGTGAACTCCCCGTGCAGGCCAGTTGAACTAAGGTTTTAAAAAACAAGATGGCTGTTGAAAGAAAGCCATAAGATGTCCTGTTAGTAGTTTTCCTCAAACCCTGCAGGGGACACAGTAGGAGCATTCGTGAACTGCTTAGATGAGACAAAAATGAACCTTTTTGGTTTATTAACACAAGACTCTGTGAAGGAAAACTAACGCTGGACATCACCCTGAAACACTGTGACTCAGTCAGAAGATTGGTCATCTGAATATCGGTAGTTTGCAAGGTTGATTCCTCCTCACTAACATAGCTAACATCAACTACAATCCACTAACTGGGTACAAATATATGTCAGCAGTATGAGGGAGGATGGGTGGCTACGAGTGGTCAAACATTCAACTTTATTTTTTTCTGGATCTAGACATTTCAGTGTGTTCTGAGCAACAAGAACTGGATATGAGTCACTCTTTGAAAATGCTTGCCTCGTTTAGCTGAGCTTAGTAAAAGGTTGTGTCCAAAAGTTGCTCAATGTTTGTAAAATCAATATGGAAGCAAAAAAAAAACAAAAAAAACATGGCTAATTAAAAATCAACAGCTTGGGTTATACCTACCATTTGCCTGCATCTTCATTGAAAGGTTTCAAATTAGTAAAATATATATATTTTTAAAATGCCTGTCTACACGAACTGCCTGTGCTGGTGAGTTGAATCTGTACCATTCTTGAATTGGACTTGAAGGCCACACAAAAATATTCCGGGGGACAGAAATGGCCTTCAGGCCTCACTTTGAACACTGCTGCGGAACATCCCTGCACTTTGAGTTTTATTACAGATTGCAGTTGCCTCACCCATCATTGCGGCTAAGCTAAGCGACCCTCTTTGAATATGCAGAGGTTTGCTCCCCCGGATGGAACCAGTTTATAAAGCTCCTCTTGGCTTGGTTGAAACCGTTTTTTATGCTGTTTGCTTAAAAAAA
The DNA here is from genome assembly GCF_051168715.1 of Poecilia mexicana. Lineage (NCBI taxonomy): Eukaryota > Metazoa > Chordata > Actinopteri > Cyprinodontiformes > Poeciliidae > Poecilia > Poecilia mexicana. The sequence continues at coordinate 16,313,826 of NW_028263384.1, read as the reverse complement.
CAAAAAACAAAAAAAAAAAACATTAATGACCATCATGCATTGCATTCTTATGACATTTAAATATTGATTCTTATGGGAATCCAAACTGAATTTGGGAACAGAGTTTTCAGTTTAGCTTCTCCCTCTGCTTGGAGTACAAGACACAGCAAGCTGAAAATGTCTGAATCCATCTGACTTGATTTGTTTCGCTCTACCTCGAATGACACAAAATGTTTGTCCACTGAGCAGATTTTTTAAAAATGTTACTCTGTTCTCAGTTGCTGCATAGTGTTTAATCTATGTTCAAATTACATACTCCAAATTGACTGGTGCACAAATGCACAACACACTTTTTTTGTTTTGTTGACAAAAATAGTAAAAACTATGTACCTTTGTTCTCTCACCTTACAGTCATGCCATTCTGTGTGTTGACCTTTCGTATAAAATATAAATAAATAAATAAATAAATAATGTGGGGAAATTTAAGAGGTGCGGACCACCACCAGAAACATGAGGTTCTGTTTCTGGTGATGGAGGGGCACCTTGAAACCTGCTCTGCTCTGATTAGGATAAATAATCCTCAGATGCTGTTTGGAGGAGACTGATATGGTAGTGCTGTGTAGTTAGAGAGAGGTCATTACCATTTGACCCCTGCTGACCCTGTTTTTGAAGGACGCTCGGTTTGGTCACTGCTCCGCAGCCCAGGCAGAGGTACAGGGTCAGGGTTCAAAGTGTCCTCAGCTGTGCTGTCGTGGAAACCACAGCTTTGCCCATTTGATGGTCACTCTTCATTTAAAAAAAAACAACAACAAAAACATCAGTCTAATTTAAATACAGCAGTTCAGGACTGTTTCTGTGGCCAAAGTAAAACTTGGTGAGTTGATTCCATGCTTTTTCAGAAACCAATTAACATTGTTGCAAATTGATGTTTCCCCTACGGCTTTTTTATATTTTCATTGTGCACGTTGCCTAAAGTTTTTACACAGCGAGTGCCGCATTTCAGCATTGGCACCAAAGCAAAGTGTCTGCCATGGTGGTTCACTTCCTGTTTTTGATCAGTGTGCAGGGTTTTCTTGTAATCAGTGCTGCAGCAGGGTGGGGGGAGAGAGAGAGAGAGAGAGAGAGAGAGAGAGAGAGAGAGAGAAAGAGAAAGAGAGAGATAGAGAGAGAGAGAGAGGGGAAAAAAAATCAATACTCTGAATATAATGTGTGGCCAGTGGAATAGGAGAATGATTTATGTAGGGATGGCTCCTCTCTGCATCAGATGGGACATGTGTTTGGTGGTTGAATGAATGAATGAAATGAAGAGAAGGAGGGTGAGTGGCTCAGTGCTGAGGCGTGCTTCTGCTACTGTCGGCTGTGCCACCACCCCTCCTCTTTTTACCCCTCATCCCTCCATCACACCATGCTCTCTGACCATCCAGCTTAGTCTTACAGCTCTGCTGTTGTGCCATGTGATCAAAAACCACAACGCACACAAACCCGGACCAGGAGTTTCAGGACCACCAGCCCCCACCGCCCCCCGCCCCCCAAAAAACAGCACATGTCCCCATCTCCCCACCAGATTACTGAGAGCATGTTACTACGATAACCCAGTGAACGAGGACGGGGGCTAGAGGGGGGTCGAGGGATGAAAAGGTAGAGGGAGAGTAGGAGAGTCCGGCAGACAGACTGAGGGAGAAGCACGAGGCAAGAGGGGCAAGAGCATGTCTCCGAGGGAGAGAGGAAGTCTGGAGAAGAGACGGAGAGATGGAAGTGTGGAAGCGGGAAAGAGTGAGGGAAGCGAGGACATAACAAGCGTAGAGAAATGTGTGTGTGTGTGTGTGTGTGTGTGTTTGCTTATTGCAGTGGCCCCACCTACCCGTCCATCCAGTTAAGGAGGCATAGTCCCGAGGAGGAGGAGGAAGAGGAGGAGGGAGGTGGAGGGATCCCCTCCCTCAGCCAGCGACACACACACACGCACACACACGCATCCTCTCCCTGTGGCTCACACACACACACACACACACACACACACATACACATGCACACACGCAGGCACACACACTCTCTCTCTGCTCCATGAGGCAGCAGTCGCTGAGCAGCTCTGGGTAGACCACGCGAGGTTCTGCAGGTGTCCCACCCTTCTCTTGAGGCAGGGATGCTCCAGAAGGTACTGGCTCCTTTCCGCTTCTTTCTACAAACATTTTATTCTGAACGAGGACGCTGTACATTTGGCTTCTTTTTGTTTCTTCTCTTCTTTATTTTGATGGTAGATTTTTCTCCTCTCATAGTAAAGCTTTTCCCGCTTGCGTGAGGTTGCATGTGCAGTAGTGTATGTGCAGCCTGAATGTGTGTTCATACACAGTTGTTTACAAGCTCTACTGTTAGCTGCAGGTCTGACAACTTCAGCAGAGTGGGTTCCTGTTGGTACAACTCTGTAATATATATATATATATTTTTATTTTACTACCTTCTGCTGCATTTTAACACACCTTTTTTTATTATTTTTATAGAGGTCAGGGCTTTGACTGCTTGTTGCACTATTTAGCCTTGAGTTTCATTTTTATTGGCACTCTTACGGGTGGAGAAAACAAAGCGCATTATGCATGCCATCTATATGCATTGCTATTATGTTTGATTGAAACCTCCCAATCAATTTAAATCCAATAAAGAAACACATCTTAGTAGAAAGATTTTTTTTTAAATTTATTCTACAGAAATGATGGATTCCAAATAGATAGGTAGATATTTTTTAAATTCAAATTTGTAAATGAAATAAAAACATTTAATATATGCACAGCAGCATCTTCTATTTTTATGTTTAATTTGTATGTTTTGTTTTGTTTTTTTGGAGAAAAATCTGAACTGGTACATAATCCTGTGCGTGTGTAAGGGGAGAGCACATGTCTCGTATGTAACGTGGTGTACTGGCAGACACCCAGGACAACCGTTTCTGCTCAGGATGGAGAGGCAGTGAAATACAACTTTCATTTCAAATTATGACTGAGACTATCCTCTTTAAAACACTTACTTTCTGAATTAAGTTGAATCTTCAGGTCTTGATTAGTGAAAATAAAAAGCTCAATTTTGAACAGGTTACAAGCAATTTTTTGGGGATTTATTTGTAGCCAGTAGCTTGAAAAATAAAAATTTTGCTCATTTTTTGCAGCTTTTTACCTTGCACACATTTAGATCCAGATGATGATATAGCAGAATTTAAAGGAGTTTTAAAAGATTATCCTTCTTTTTGTTAAAAAAAAAAAAGTGTGTCGCTGTTTGCACACCTTTTAGAAAAAACAAAAACATGATATCAACATTCTGTTCACTTGTTTTCAAAATCTAATTTTTTGCGGTTAGTATTGACCTATTAATGGTATTACCCACAAAGCGTGTGGCGGGGCCAGGGTCACATCCCACAAGGGTTCGGATGGTCAGCTCCCCCCCCCCCCGGCCGCAGAGTGGTCAGAGAGTGACCAATAGGACCCGAGCTGTGGTCATCCTTCCATCTAGCTCCTTTCAAACTAGAGGTCACACGAGTCAAAGGGTAATAAGTTTAACCCCCTCGAGAGGCGAGAAGTCAGAGGTCACAAACAAGGCTGTAGGGAGAAGGTTCGAATCATCGATCAGTAGCACTCCTGGTTATATCTGTGCATATTGATAACGTGCTTCATTCTGCCAATCTCGTTTGCTCATTTGCATTGTTTGGTAAGCACCAACAGAAGTTGCAGAAAACAACTTGGGTATTTTTAAAAGGTCTGTATGCAACGACGGTTTCTTACACATTTCTGTAAATCTATGCACATTTTTAGCCTTGTTGTGATGCAGGGTATGCACGTTTTGCCTTTGTTGCCTGTGACGCACATATAACTCCAGCTACCAAGTAATTGTTTACCGAGTTCAAAAATGACCATATTTTTTAACTGATCCAACTTGTTATAATCTGTTTTGTTCTCTTGTCTCTTTGTAAGTAAAATAATGTTTAAATAAGCTAACCTGATCTCTCACATTGAGAAGGATATCATTATTTTGGCTGGTCGTCTGTCTTACTAAAGCACTTATAGCTCTTTGATTTGAATAAGCGCAGGCTTATGTAAAGGGGTGTGGCCTTTTTTGTGCATTTCCCAATTTTTTTCTTGCAGTCTTTTTTATTATTATTATTATCATATCTAAATCAGATTCTGCTAAAAAGACAGTTAAGCACAATTGGGACGGTTTCTCAAACGTAGCCTTATTGTGACCAAAATCTAATCTTCCCCTGCATTTCTGAAATGGTGGCGTGCTGATGTTTCAGCATCTTCCAGTGGTCTCCTCCCTGGTTGATGTTAGCGATGTGTCAGCATTAAGCTTGTCCAGCCTGCTAGGCTGCTGGGGCCTTGGTGGCGATCAGCCCAGTCCAGCCCAGCCTGGCCGAGGGCCAGACCAGACACGTCTTGGCACCGGACGAGGGACGTGACAGGATCAAGGACTGCCAGAAAAGTGCTCCTACAGTATAGTTTATGCAGGTCAACAAAGCCGGTGGTCAACAAAGTATTGCTGTACATTTAATGTCTTTTTTCCTTTTTTCTTTTTTGTCTTCATTGAATCTTTTAACAGTGATGGAATAAGGGGGACGGTTGAAAAAGAAGGGGATGCAAAGGGAGAGATTCAACAAAGCACTCCAGGTCACGCTCTACAGCAAGATGCCGCGACTGCATGGTACGTCCCTCGGCCAAATTAGCCTACTCTAGCCCTGATCTGTTCGGTCCTCAACATGCGCACAGCACTCCATGGATTTAGGTTCATGTATTTGAGGACAAGCACCTTATACAGAACGTGGTGAGCCATTAAGTGTGTGAGTAGGAGAAGTGTACATGTTGCTCAGTCAGCTATTGCACAGACAGAGACCATCAATCACTAATGTAAGCTGCCTTGCTCTTTTTTGCTGGTCCCTCAAGTCTTCTCCCAGATCTGGGATTAGGCAGCACTTTGCCTGCAACACTGTGTTTATTTGGGGAGGATTTCTGTGGAAAACTTTGACCACAAATCATGGAAACAGACTTTTGTATATTGATATGCATACATGATAAATGTCAAAGTGTCTGCTTTGAAACATTTCTTGTGCCTAATATTGGTAGCTTGTAGCTGTAGTAATTTCCATTGATAAATACTGATAAAATATATCATTTCAAATTTGTAGGGTGACCTTCCACGAAATATATCTTCTTATTGTAGAAAGCAAACTGTCTGAGTAAGCCTACCAAAGTTTTACTGCCAGCTTAACACCATGTTCACTTAAATGTACCAATCTATTTAGTTCACATATTCTCTAATCAATATTCTCATCCTGCTTTGTTTAGGGGAGACACGTTTCATCCCTTAAACTTGTGTTGTGACTTTTGATCATACAAGAAATTATAAATATTTTTAATTAATCCAAACAAGCTGTGTTGATTTAATTACCACTCCATGTTGAGTGGTACTGTTTTCTGCTGTGTTTTTTTTTTTCTTTTATGAGCATAAATATGAATTTTGGGTATTAAGCCTAAAATTATTTGTGCCGCTGGCAGATTAAAGTACATTAAAAGTAATATTTTAATTTTACCAACCAGTGACTGGAAATATCGTTGATGTTTCCGTCTCCCAGTCAGACTTGAATCTCACTCAGAATTTATGCAGCAGAGCTGAAGATGAGGGGGATGGCAATGAGGTCTTCCAGCCCCAAAGACTTGGAGCTCATCACCAAAGATAGATAGTCAAAACTAGTGAAAACATGATAAAGTTTTTACTATCCATGAGGGGTTTGGTTACTGTAATGGAAATCATAATTTTTCCCCCCCACTGATTATTAAGAAGGTCCTAAATAGTTTTCAACAAGCTATTATATATATATATATATAGCATTACTATATATCCAAAGTAATGCTGTTTTTATTTATTTATTTATTTATTTATTTATTTTTATTATTTTTTTGAGAAAAGTCTTCTGATTCCCTCCCAAAAACAAACGTCTTGGTTGAATAAAAATAATTTTAGATCTATTTTTAAAATAATTTCGGGCTGAAACGAATGCTTTTCGCAGTAGTGGTGAACAGTTTGGACGAGCACAGATGATAAGCAGCTGGTGGGCTGCTTGTCGTGTTAAGATTAAGCAATCAGTCATTTGGTCAAGGTCTTGTTTATCGAATATAGTTTGACCAGCTGAAAGGTTCACGTTACCCTTATCTCGTGAAAAATAACGGCTGCCGATGCATGTGTGTCGGAGAAAACATGCTGTGAAGCTTTCCATTCATTTTTTAATATCGTGAGTCGGCTATATTTAAAACACATTCCCATCTGTACAGAGCAGAAAAAGTGTTGGCTTAAATATAGTTTTTGTCTCGAATGAATAAATGAAGCTTGTCTTCTGATAGGCTTTCATTGAACTAATGCAGAGGCCTGGTTAGAAATGCTCTTTGTAAAGGTCACTGCTTGTTGTGATGTGGACAATGAAGCAGCCAATAACTGCCTGTGAAACATGAACCTAATTGGAGTGTTATGTCAACGATTTCATACTTTGACATGAAATCGGGCAGCAGAGGAAATAGAAAAAAATCCTCCTTCACACTCTTCATAAACATACTGGCTTATAAACTTGATATGGTGACACAGCCAGCGCATAATGGCGAGATTCTGATAAGTGTCAGGGTTTGATCGGCTGAACGAGGTCAAAGTTTTTGTAGAGAAATTTCATCTCAAAAGTGTTTCTGCATCACTGTTCTTTCTGGATCAAAGTTGTTTAACGTGTTCTATTAAAACATATGTCAATCCATTGTTGTTAATCAAGCAATAATATTAGTGAATCCATTTCACTTTATATTGCAAACTGTGGGTCACATCAGATGACCTGTTCAGCTCCAGTTGTAAACTTTTTTTCTGCCCATATTTTTTTTTTGAGGAAGAGATAAACAGAAAACATTGCAATGAATTTAGCAATTATTTTACTTTATTTTTTTTTCGTGAATAGCTCAGTATTACTCAGACTTTATCGCCTCACAACATTAAGGAAATGTATCACTGAAATCTTAATATTAAGTATAGAAAAGTACCATAGCAGATCCGAATATGCAAATTCCTTAGGAAACACTGGACAAAAAAACAACAACAAATTTATCATTTATGTTTCAGCTGTTGTAAAGTGTATTAAAGAAAAAAGGGAGATTGACAGAGGCGGCCAAAAGAATGAGCAACCTAAGTAGCATAGGGCCTATCCATAGGGGGTCATAAAGATTTCTAGAAATTATCAAAAGTAAAAGCAAAAAACAAAAAAATCCTACACAAGTACGATTTACAAATGTTAATCTTACTTACTCATTCTACTTGCACTAAATCAAGTAGAATGAGGCCTCTACCTGTAATAGTGCAAAATCAAACTTGTGATACTTGTGATACTTGATATTTGCCATATTAAATAAAAATTGATGTAGTCAGACTTTAAATATTTTTGTTGATGAACACATTAACTCTCAACACCTCAGAAAACAAACTAAAAGCTGCAGGGGTGGAGCCATTGCAGTTGTTTCACACACAAGATAAAAATAATAAACAACTAAATTACAACAACAACAAAAATAGCCTAGCAGAAATGAATGGAAGCAGTAATTAAGTCAATAAAAACTTAAGCAACCTCCCGCTCTGTAAGTCATTTCTGGTTGAGCAGTGAGTATGAACCATGTTGAAATGCATTGACTTGTGTGATAATGAACAATTATTAGAAAAACAAACATAAAAGAACCCAAGTAACTTTAGAAACTCTAAAGTAAGTGTTAAATTAGCATTCTTAAAATTATGGCTCATATATTGACATTTAAGAAGGTGCTTTTGTACTTCACCTTTCTAGAAAGTACAGATAACCAGCAAAAGAAAATAAAACTATCATGAAAATCAACTTGCTCTCCACAAAGAACAACACTTATGTGGTAGGTGACAGGTCAGTAAATGATTGTCTTTTATTATAAAAGCATCATGAGTTGTACCATAGGTTAAACGTCCAATGTGTAAACTGTGAAACACAAAGGGGATGTAAAATGTAGCTTTGCGATTGATGCTAGTTGGAAAACCACATAATCAGACTTTGCTCAGGGCCCCAAACAGCCTGGGACCGTCTCTGGAGACTGAGGGCCGTTCAGCTCCTGTCTTGCAAGAAAAGGTGACAAACAGAGGCTGAGTGGGACAGAGACACTCCTCAGACGGTCCTAAATATACTCCCCGCTCATTTACGTGACACATAAATTCACATTTAAACGGCAGAAAATTGCTCCGGCGGTTGATACTCTGGGACATATAAACATATAATTGTCATCAATTTTGTGTGTGTGTGTGTTGAAGGATACAAGAGGGTAATATAAGATTGAAGAGATGTATTGAGGAATTATGCATCCAATAACTGAGATGAGATGTAAATGTGGTGTGGACAGTGAGTAGGCTGTTTTGGTTTTTTTTTTCTCTTTGGGTCGTTCCATGTGAGACTGCAGTGCAGGGGCTAAATGGCAGCCAGACTCATATCCTGTGACTGGCAAGAAAAGGTGGCTGCACCGTACACTGCAGAACTTACAGACCAGTCAATAAGGTTTTTTTTTTTTTTTTTTTCAATGATGCACCAATAAAGCAGCATCAAATCCTCTAAATTTAGAGAACGTAAATAAAAATGTTTAACTAATTTTGGATGTCCCAACCTATAGAGGAAGGATCAAAATCAACCATTTTCTTCCTTGATCAACTCTGATTTGTGACCATCATAAACTGAAAAAATTATATTGTGAGCACACCAAAGCTGTATGCTCTTACTTTATACAAATGAAATAAAGGATAGGTGCATCTGCTTTGACGCATTAATTTTATAAGCTTGTTATTCCTTAGTTTTTTTGTTTTTTGTTTTTTGGCTTCAAAACTTATACTCTTGTCAAGGAACTTGCAACATATTTTTCTCTTAAAAAGGACCTTAGCATAGGCCTGTATAAAGCTTGCGCAGTGCATCTCGATTTATTATGCCTGACAAAAGAGATTCTCCGATTAGTTCCCAGATCTTCTGTGGAAATTACTTGTTAACATTCTGAAGTTGGTATTTCTGATGGAGAAATACCAGGAAATTAATGCATTCTCCACTTCTGGAATACTCATATTTTATTTATTTTTTTTTTTTTAATCTCACCACAATTTTGTTCATTTTGACATAAACTCCCTTCAGATTCAGTTCAGACTGCTGCAGATTAAGTTTCTACACCCCAGATTTTTGTTTTTCCTCCATCTCGTCATCATCTTTCCCTCCTCTTCCCCTGCGTGTTTTTTCTTTCTTTCTTCTGTCTCTACAGAAGGGTTCCCAACGGAAAGGCAGGGGCTAATACACATGTCACATCGGTTCACGCAGATCCCAATTGTTTTTAGCCACAGAGCAGCTCTCAGAGGTCTGCTCCTCGTGTGTGTTTCCCAGCATGCGTTCTTATATGTTAAAGCCATGCACATACTCTCACACAGCTCCTACGGCCTGACCCACCTTTTCAACCTCACACTGTGAACGTACAGCAACATTTTCTCTGTTATTTTCTGTCTGGATGTCACCGCATGTCACTGGACCATCAACAAGCAGTACAATATGGCTCGGCAGGAAGCCTCCTTACAGACATGTTTCATAATTTGAGTTGCTCTGTCTATTGTATCAGCCTCCTTTGATAAATTTACTTCCAACTGATACAATGCGTCATCTGTTTTTTTTTTTTTTTCCATTAGCAGAGGACAATTGCTTGTACAGCGAATGTCCAGGACTCTAATGAAGTGCTGAAGCAAACGGTACAGGGCGACAGGCCATGAGGGGCGTTTGCTCTTCTTTACTGTAAACGACGTCCAGTCGGTGAAAAAATACCATGTATATACAGTAGTTAGTTACTTATTTACTTGTAGTTTGTTGGTCAATATTCTTTGTGGTAACCAGTAAATCTTAAAACACTAACTCAGAATTGACAGATGCAGAGATTTGGATCCACACTTAAAAGGCAGAAATTGCTTTGTATAGTCTTACTTGTAGTGATCATGGCAGAAAACAGGAGGAGCCTCCATTCCTGGGATATCACTATCCATTCAGATCAGTTTTTTTTTTTTTTTCCCCTGGACCGTCTCCTTTCTGAATACTCAGGCTGTTGAGCTCCTTTTATTCAGACTGAACCCCACAGCAGAGCCAGTGAACGCTTTTGAGCAGAGCTGCAGGTGCATAGAGAGAGAGAGAGGAAGAGGAAGAGGAAGAGGAAGCATCTTACAGCAAAAAAGTTGGTAACAGCAATTTCAAATTATAAATTCCATTGCAATTTTAGCTACTTTCTATAAACACAGATGCTTTGCTGACAATATTTGCTGTATTTGTCTGTAAAAAAAACCAAACACAAATAACATGGAAGAAAAAAACACTGTTCCGCCTTTTTCACAGCTTTTCAACCTTAAGCCATTTGAAAATTAAATAAAACACAACGATACTTATCAATTTATTTATTTTTTATTAGTTAGCAATTCTAAGACGTTTATCCTAAACTGTTGGGGGACAGGTTGGGGTGTGTGTGTCGGGGCCAGGGGGGCCCTCATGATGTTGGGACAGATGGTATTTAGCTCTAGCTGTGCCGGGCTCAGTGGGACCCGAAGCTTAAGAGGTTAGGCCTGTCAAAACCACTCTGCTCATTCACTGCCTAACAAAGTGTGGACTGTCAGCCTGTTCCGTTTAATAAACTTAAGATTTTTCTTTTGTCAATGCCCGAGCAACACTTTTGCAACTCGATGACCTGAATATCCCGACATTCTTCCAGCTCAGTGGCAGAGGATGCACCTTTTAGGCAGGGACTTCCTAAAGAATATAGAAACATGGTGGTTAAAACATGGAAAAAAAAAAAAGAAAAAAAAAGTTGATTGGTTTTTGGGCAATTATACAAAAACTTAAGCCAGAGTTGTATTATTTGTCTTCCAGCTATAAAACAACTAGTAGAATAAATTAGTTCTAGAAATGGTCAGAAAGTTAGTAAATAATTCATCTTCAACTAATTAGTTTTTTTATTGTTGTTCCTGTATTGATCTGGTTATGTATTATACTTTTAATTTTATGTCCCCTAAACTTCATGACGTTCAGTTGAAATGGTTAATCGTGAAAGCTTAAACTTCACCACAAGAGGGAGACATACAGTAACGTGCGGAATAATTTTTCAACACACAACTCCACTGCAAAATCTAAACACAGCGAGGCTGAAACACAGTAACTATTTAAATGTGCTCCTTAATTGTTGACTAATTAATAAGTATAACAATAACCATTTGGTCTCCTTCTCAATCTCTCAATTTATTCCAGTGTTCGGTAAGGTCAGAGGCTGAAAGCTGGTCAGTGGGTGACCTGCGCGGGATGCCTGGGTGACATCTGACCTCTGGCTGGGCGTGCGGGGTTGACCCTGGAGGACAAGGTCCGACAATGCGAGGCACGTGCCGTGGCCTAATCTCCATGGTAACGTAAGACCTTTCAGGGAACAGTGGGGAGCAGGGTCAGGGTTGTCTTTATGTTGATTGTTGTAAGACATCTGCTGTCGATTGACTCGCTGAATGTATGACGCCCCCAAGTGCAAAACGGCTTTTATACGACAGACAGGGCCCGAGCAAGGAAGCTAAAGGCTAACTGGGTAATCTCTGCAGGCAACTGTGATGATGCATTTTGTTCTCACAATCACCTGGAGAGATTCTGCAGTTTGCCTTGCACTCGGTTTTCCAGAGGTTTTTTTTTTTTTTAATCTTATAGTTCATTTATAAGATTAGAAAAACACATTGTTTTTCTAATCTGATTAAATATGTGATTCTGTGATCAAAAAGGGGGGTTTGTTTTCTAGGTTAATAAAGGAGTCTTTTTAAACATCTTTATGTCTGATTCTCAAAAGTCAAAACATTTGATGACTGGTCAAAAGAAGAACAAAGGGAATAACATTGAGCTATGGTGCAGAACGAGGGCCAACAGGTGCAGTCCACCTGGAGGAAAATGTGTTTTGCATTCTTTGATGCTATACATGAGAAAGCTTTTATGCACAACATATTACTCCTCAGATTCTTTCTAATCATTACCATTATGCAAGTATTTTTTTTATTTGTTTTTGTTTTTTTTACTTTATCACCACAGCCTCTCCGCTCCCCCCACACCCACTCCCAATTCCCCTCCCCACTGTCTCATCTCGTTCTCCACCGTGTTCTACTGTGTTTTGGTGAAATCTCAGCTGGCAACTGTGAGTCGTTCACTAGCTGCTCTCACAATGGCCTCTGGGATTATGCTAAACGCAGCGCCTCGGCTGCTCCCCCGCATCGACCAGCATCGACGACGCCCTTTGGAGCGCACAGGAAAGGAGACGGAGGACTCTCAATGAAGATGTCACTGCAATTACACAAGCGTGTGTCATAGACACCCTGTGTGTCTGCTCTTCCTCTTCTTAACCCCCCCACCCCCACACACACACACATACACACATACACACAGACACCTCTCCGCTTCTCCTCTTTTTTGGAAAAAAAAAAAATCTTTTCGACACTCTGTTGAAGTGCAGCCTCGTCTCTTGCAGGTCTCTCATAATGCAGGCCCCATTTTAAATTTGCATGAATTCAGCATCCAGATGCTTCTGCTGCCATGTTGCCTTATGATGATGTGTACTGTACAGGAGCAGCCTATTGTATTATCGCACCATCAAAAGAATAATGATGCCTTGATTGTCCTAAGTGCAAGTTAGAAAGTACCAGATGGAACCAAATGTGTTCATTTCTGTTCTTAATATTTCAGTTTTATGACGTTGTCACAAAGGAGGAGCTTTCTGATGTGGATGGTACTGCATCAGGAACTGATTGGCTGATACTTCACTGCCAACAGTACCTGATGCATGGCCTTCAGCATCGAAAGAAACGTCACATGACTCCAGCTGTTTTTGATCAAACTTACTCACTGGTTTTCTACAGACAGTAACAAACTTTGTTCGATGATATTCTTTGTGTTTCACGCTTGAAAATAAATATTTGTGCATGGACACATTAGTCAAACCTCTGAGCTCTGATGTCTGGCTGGAATGGCTATGAACATTTTCCGACTTATAGGAATGATATATTTAAGTCTGTGTTTGTGTTCTCTGGTGTATAATATTTCCCCTCCTCAAGTCTAAACATTGTGCCTTCAGGCCACACTGTAATAATTTCTGTTCACATGGTTCTTCACTGCACGTTGGATCCAAACCTTAGACTTTGATATTTTAACAATAATAGGAACATGTGGCCTCCTTGCAGAAGTTGTAGTGCTTCTTGAACCATTTCACATTTTCTCAGCCTACAGCCGCAACTTCCTTTGTGTCTTATTGCAGTTTTATTTGAGAGACCAACACACAGAAGTGAATTATTGTGAACTGGAACCAAGCAGGTTGTTTAACAACAGAAATCTGAAACTGTGCCATGCATTTGAATGTCAAGCATTACATTATGCTCCATCTCAACCTGCTTCACATTTCTGGAGACTGAACATTTAGCCTATTTTCCTTTTTCCAAAAACAAAAAAGAAAAGAAAAATCTCATGCTCAGTCAGATTGAATGGAGGGCATCTCTAAAGATCAAATCTTGATATAAATACTCACATGGATTCAAGTCTGAACTTTGACTAGGCCATTCTAAGTAATGAATGGACACGTTGTGTCCTAAAACACTATGTTGCAACTCTGGCTCTAAGTTCAGGGTCACAGTCCTGCTGAAAGGTCAACCTCTGCCCTAGTCTCAAGTCTTTTGGTGGTTTTATCCAGGATTGCGCTTTACTTAATTCTACCCAATTTCTCTCCATCTCTCACCACCTGTCAGGTCCCAGCATCATGTTGTGTGACCTGAGAGGTCACCCTCACACAGCATGATGCTGCCAGCACCATGTTTTACAGTGGGGATGCTAAATTCATTGAACATCCTCTTTCGTGTTTGCTGCGTCTCCATGAACTATTTTCTTTCATTTTTATAGCTTTAAATCAGACGTTTTGTTGGCTTTATTTTACTAATGGCTTTCTTTATTTTCACTTTTACATAATTGCGAGACCTGTGGAGTAAACAGCTAATATATTTTTCGCCGTCAGAATCTCCAACCTGGGCAAATTTGGAAGAAATTATCGTGTCTCTTCCAAGCTGCCATCTGCTTCCCACCAGCTTTTCTGATTAAACCTCGTCTCGCCTTTCAGGTGGATAGTGATGTCTCAACAGGTTTGCGGTTGTGCTTAGCTATTCCCATTTTTGATTGACAAACTTCTTAAATTGCCCATCTGTTTTCTTCTACTTTGCGTTCATCCACTACTTTTTGTTAGTTTGTCACATAAAATTTCAGTAAAGTGCATTAAATTTATTGTTTTAATGCGGAAATGTCATAACTTTTGAGACACACTAACCCGAATATGAATATATCTCATTGCTATCTGAGGAATCATGTTCCTCTCTTGTTCGGATTAGACACCTGGATGCCTTTAGGCCACACCTCAGACTCACTATACACTTAGATTGACTTTTAATAATTAGAGAATAACTGTAAGTTGCATGAGGACACTTTCTCACGCTCAAGTATGCAAAAACACCCATGTCGGGGCTCATTTCTGTCTAAAATAGTTCTGATGATGAATATGAGAAGGAGGAAGGTTCTCTCATCTCCTATCATTTTTGCCTTGATATGCATTTGATTCATTCTGTGGTTTGTCCCTTTGTTGTAGCATGTTTAATCACTTGCCAACTTAAATAAATGTTCATCAAAAAGTAAAAGGTTTTTCATTGTAGTTTTTTTTTTTTAGTTTATTTCCACATTTCCTTGCACTGACATGTTTCTAAATATCCTGAATGCTATTTATAAACATGTCAGTGCATAATTGCATAATTAAAACTCTCGCATCAAGGGGTATGGCTTCATGCAGAATCTACCTGCCATCTTCTTGTCCACACCCTCTGAGAAGGCAGAAGGTCAGCATCCACGGAGGAAGTGCCAAGTGTCGTTCAATCTACTTATATCAGCAAGCTGCTGGCGTGCGGAAACGCGCAATCACTCGCTGTCTCTTCGTCCCTGAGAGAAGTCCGAAGGAGCCATGCCAACTCCAACAGATGTTCCTTAAGCGCAGGCATCTTGTAAACACCATGAAATGGTTTGGAGGTTAATGTAATGGTTGCTGACAGAGATCTTCAACACAAGATTTGATTATACCACCTGCTGCTCACACATAGCCGATAGCGCAGGATTTATAAAGGCTTCACTACCAAGTTCACAGGGTGACAAACGACTTACACAAAACTAAGAGAGCAGGATTTTAATGGCCTGATTGAAGAGTTGTATACGAGGTGCAACATGTTCAACTTTAATTATGTAAAAAGTCACCAAAATACTAGATAGAAATCAAAAACCTAATTTATTCAACACTTAAAAAAGAAAATTAGTTAATCCAACTTAAAGAAATTGCTTCAGTTTGTAACAAGTAATTCATGTAAGACTATCCAGGGTAATGTATTAAGTTTTTAAGTTGCATAAACTTAATAGATTACCTTGAATGAACTTAATTCAATTATGTCTTACCATTAAAGCAACTTGTTTTAGTTGAATAAACTGTTCTCTCCTATTGTGAGTAAAAATCAGAAGCTAAATTTATTCTAGATTTAGTGGTGTATTTCAAGCATTTCTGCAAGTTAATTTTTATAACAAACAACTATTCAAAATTAGAATACTAACACCAACAAATATAAATATCAAAACGCCGGTACTTTGTTTGGACCTCTTTTTGCATCAATTACTTTATCAATGGTGTGGGGGCGTTCAGCCTGTGGCCATTTTGAAGACTAAAGGAAGTCTTGGTTTCTTCGGAGCTTCTGCATGTTTGCATCACTCGTCCTTTTGACAATCAGACCAATCAATCACAGCGACACCAGTGGCATTTCAACCTGGTATGAGTAGTTGTGGTTATGTGGGTATGTGCCAAATGCTTTTGGAAATTAAAATCTGCATCTCCACAAAGTTGGTCATCAGAAGAAAGCGTGAAATGCTTTAAAATGTTCTAGTACGTGGGCCATTGCTGACTTTGGACTTGATAAAACACAGCAAACCAACATCAGTGAAGAACATGGTTTCCAAGTCATAACTGACTATGAAAACTCGACTTAGGTAGAAGCTTCACTGTTCTTCCTCCAGACTCTGGGGCCTTGATTTTTCAAAAACAATTTTAATCTAAAAAGAGGAGTTTGGACCAGTTTTTTTATTTTGTTTTCCTATTTTATTCCTTAGCTTGTGTGTTATACATTTAAGGTTGCTTCAAGCAAAGCAGCTTAACATAAATAATGTGAAAGTTGTAGCCCATGTTCTGGATTCATCTGTGTGTGGTGGCACACAGATGCACTTTGCACTCTTTGCAATTCCCTCAATATCGAAGGTTATCCCTGTTTTTTTCTGCACCCTTTTTTCAATTTTCCTTTTTTTCCTTCTACTCAACTTTCCATGAGTCTGCTTGGGTACACTCTTCTTTCACAACTATCTTTTCCTAACTTACCCTCCTTGTGGTGGGTGTCCTTAACCACGACATTTCTATTTTAAAAACCCTTTTGTTATCGTTCATATTGAACATTTAAAAAAAAAAATCTGAAACACATCGCTTTTGCTTTTCATGAGGTGAGTCATAATCATCAAAAAAATTCAAAAAGAAAAATAAATGCTTGGAGAATGTCACTGTGTGTAATAAACACATGTATAATTTTCGCTCTTCCAGATAAAGCACAACAATCCTTTTCATTCTAATTTATTGAGGCAATCCTCTGTGTTTTTTTTTTTTTTTTTTTCAACAAAATAGGAATTTACAAATATTTTCTCCTTTACTATCCGTTAGTCCATAGAGGGAGCCATGCTTTTCTCAACCACAGCCGCTGAGAGGAACAACCTCGGAGCTGAACCTGCTCGGTACACCGCCCCCCTTCTCCTCCCTCTCCAGTACGCCTCACTGTACTCAAACAGCATGTTCATCACAACCTTGTTCTCCGTCAAACATCTAACATCCCCTGCTCAGTTTACGCAGTAGCGGGCAGACTGCCGGGCACGCCACACGTCCAGGTTCGCGGCTACGTAACGCGAAGACGGTTTCTGCAGCACCGCTTGGAGAGTTGAAGAACCGCAGGTAAACGCAGGTAGGTTGTCAAAGCGCGATGCATACAGATTTCTCGTTTATTACCGATTAATTCAACACTGTGACAGTTGCTGAAAACGCGAAATTAGAGAACTTGTGTTTGAAATGACTCGAAAGTTTGTTTTAATTATTATTTTTGAAGCGTTCAATAAAAATAAATTACCTGAGGTTATAAGCGAGTCGCCTAATTATTGAAGGATACTTTTTTTTATTATTATTATTATTATTATTATTATTATTATTATTCACAACCTACCATGAGCTCCACAGGTTGCTCATGATCTTGGCACTTATTGGCACATGAAGACGAGTTTTACGCACGCACTTTACGCGTGTACACCCTAATCCCCTTTTGGAGAAAAACAGCAGAAAAAACACTTGACTGAGCTTAAGTCGCACATTTCAGCTGGACCTGTGCCAACATAAACACCGAGCCAGCAGCGGGAGATGTTGGGACTCGTTAGGCAATGCCATCAAGTGATATAATAACCGGTATTAAAACAAGTAGGCTTGTCGAGCAGAAAAATGATTCACTCATTCCCCTGCTCTCCGTGTCTTTTGTTACAGGTCCTCTCTTCTCACAAACTGGGTCGAAATGTTGGGGGTCTGCGTGTGTCTGTGTGCGGTTTTCACGCAGGTTCTGTCTCAGGAGACCGAGGAGCCCGTTACAGTCTCAGTGAGTGATGTGGCCAGTCTGTGTGTAGCGCAGCCTGGCGTTTTCTTTTTTAAATCTTCTATCGGTGAGCAGAGATGAGGCTGTTCAATGTAAACCTGAGTCCTGATTTATGTCTGCACAGTGCACAGAAGGCTACACCTATGACAGAGTGAGGGAGCAGTGCAGAGGTAAGAAATGACAGCGTGGTCTCACTTGTTCAGCTTTTCATACAGGTTGTTTTACCTATTTTTTTTTTTTTTTTTCTGTCAGACATCGATGAGTGTGAACTTCTGGAGGATGCGTGCAAAGGAGGGATGCAGTGTGTCAACCACTTCGGCGGGTACCTCTGCCTTCCCAAGAGCGCCATCATCTACGTTACAAACGAGGTGGACCCGCCTCCGCCGCCCGAGCAGGTCCAACCGGTTCCTGTTGTCCCACCGAACCAGGGCCATCACACTCGGCATACGGGGGGCCACAGGGTCTCTCAAGCCAGCCAAACCATTCGCTGTTCGACTGGCTTCACTGCTGATGAGCAGAACATCTGCAGAGGTATGCTTAGCAGAACAACTGCTACCTTAGTTGACAAGCACTGACTTCCAGATACCCAATATAAAAGAAAACAGTTATTGCTTAATATGTCATTTAATGATATAAAAATGGTTTCTACTTTATTAAAAGGGATTGTACTTTAAAATCGTGTTTGCACTTCAGACCACTCGCCACCTATGAGACAGGAAAATGTGATCCCCCCCCCCTAGTTTTCAGTGTTTTCTTTAGTTGCAAAAGTATTTTAACGACTATCAACGTTGCACACATTATAATTCAGTACTTCAAACAACCACTGGCAGGAACAACTTTGACATACTCATTTTCTGTATGACTTTTTAGTTTCCTTGTCTCCTACATAGATTTCTCCCTTCTCCATTACATTGAAATTTGCAGCTATGATGCAACAAGAAATTGCCTGATTTTTAGCTGAATCCCTCTAAATGTTTTCCAGTCAGTGAATGCACCATGAACTACCAAGAACTATAAACGTTGACGTATGCTGACTTTTTTTTTTACTCCTTTTTGTACTTAAACAGCTTTGATCTACAGCTGCACAGTATATTGAATCACTATCACTACCACTATTATTATTATTATTATTATTATTATTATTATTAGTGTGACCCAAAATCCCAAAATCAAACGACTTCTTAGATGCAATAAGTGGTAGATTATTGTTATTGAAACTAGAACAGTATAATTACTCGAATTTGTTGTTTGGTTTGACTTAGGTTTTTCTGGTATGTGTGTAAGAAAGACTCAAAAAAAAAAAAAAACGACAAAGTCTACCTGTCAAAAAGTAATCATCTGTTTTACATTATCGTTTTTGAAATATCTGCCCCTGTGATGGACTGGTGACCTTTCCAAAGTGTGCCGTGATTCTTGCCCAATGACCACTGAAGATAGAGATTAGACCCCCCACCTCATCCCCACTCCCACACTGTAGAAAGAAGCCACTGGCTGATCCCTTTACAATGAGGGCAGGAAGTAAACAGAAAATAGTTGTTTTTTTTTTCTTTGAAACTAATCACTGTATTCCAATTCAGCATTTTTGGTCTGTTCACAGGTACACATAAAAGGTAAAAATAATTGTCGTACTGAAAGTTCTTGTAGGAAAGCATCAGGAGGAATTTTACGTTTTAAGGCAATTCACCTTTTTTTTTCAACTGCACTAAACAAATTGTTTCCCCAAACTTGTCTTCTGATACCTTTACAAAAATCGCGATTTTTGTATCAGCCAAAAACAATCGTGACTACGATTCTTTACAAGATCAGCCAGGTCTAATTTCCAGTAATAGCTTAGGAAATATATATTTCCCATCAATAACCCTGCAGCCCCATTTTGCATCTGTTTTTTTTTTTTCCCCTCCATGGGCCAACCACCAGTTGAAAGAATGTCGAGGTCCAGCGGAGTGTGAGGGTTCCTGGTAATGCAGATTCTAATAATAATCCAGTTTGCTCCTGATGATTTAGAGGTGGCCACACTCTCTGATTATCAAGTCAAGTCCTTTCATTAATTACTGTCCCTCTAAATGGGAGCTGAAAAGTTGTACTCAGTTATTTTTTTCCGACTGTTCTGACAGACGTTGAAAGGTTTCTTCTCCCTGTCACTGTAGGTATTTGACAATTACTTTCTAACTACTTCGGAGCCTCCATAAACCGAGTTAGAAAGGTGAACCGTTCATCCATCTGTTTGACAGCCATCAGCAGCTCAACTATGCGTAGCTGCCAGATGTGTTGCAAGCTTCTCACTCCTTCTCCCTGTGATGTCATGTGCTTTAAACTCTTTGCTTGCTTGCAGCGTGATGTTTTTGGCCGTGGTTCAGCTTCTGTCTAAAATTCCTCTTGTTTTGAGTGTTGAAGTACATCGCTTCAGGGGGTGGAAAAAAAAAAGAAAAGAAAAAAAAATCAAGCAGATGATTTTGCAATATTGCAAGAAAGCAGTATGCTGATGTGCAGCCTCTGCATCTAAAGCAGGGTCTCGGCGAGGTTGAGATGCACAGAGAGACGGCGTGGGTGTGATGTTGTGTTTGAGCAAGACTCTTTGATCCTCTGAAATGGGGAGTGGTTGAAAGATTCATTCTTTGTCTCGCTTGCACACTCACACACTTGACACCCGCTTTAGCATCTGAATAGAGGGAGTCTCTTTCCCTCTCCTTTGTTGAGATATGTGGGGTATAGTCCCATAAACGCAAAGTACAAGGCAAAGTGTTAGTTGGTGAGGAGTCCCTCTCGCCAGCAGGCAGAGGCGTGTGGTTGAGTGGCTGTGTGGTGGGTTTTTGTGGTCACACGGCTCTAGTGAAAGCAACAAATTTGATTTTACACCTGGGGCGACGATACGTGTGAGTTGCTTTATGTGTTTCTCTGAGTTGGAACCCAATTAGGTTTTACTGGAGTGTAAAACATGGCAGCATATCAGTTGAAGCAACCACATAAGCAAGCTGGCGGAGACCCATTCAGTGGTGAACTGTTGCTCGGCTGGAGCTAAACAAAGATGGACTGTTGCTGTCAGCGCTGGCGCTTTGAGACGGCTGCAGTTTGAAATGGATGGCGTCTCTCACTGTTATGTGGGCTTATATTTGCGCTGGAGGCTGATATAATCTTTGTTTACATCAGTCTCTGGTTTCTCTATCATTACCTTCAACTCGCCACAATCAACCAATTGTTCTTGGACACGGCATTGTCGTCCTTTTGTTTTCGTTCTTGTTCCGCACAGCTACGTATCTTGCAAGCAAAGGAATTCCCATTAACTTTCAACGGAGAGGGAAACCTCAGTGTATCAAATAGCGCTTACATCAGGCTTCTTCCCTGCTAACTCACCACTCAGCAGAGGAAACCCGGAGTGCCGAGTCAGGTAGGGCAAAGGGGAGGATGAAAGGCTGACACTCAGTGCATAACCACAGAAGTGCCGTAGACAACCGGCCAAGGAGCACCAGCTTCGTATGTTGCTCAAGCCCCGGGTTTGTGGCTAGCTGTTGAAAGATCAGCTAAATCAGGTGCGCCACATGGTAGCCTCTGTCCTCAAGCCGAGGACAGAGGCTACAGTCCTCGGCTTGATTTCTGGCTCTCCAAAACTTGTTGCACGTCGTCCACTTCTCTCTCTGCACTTCTTTCTGTCCATCTACTGTTGTGTAAAGGTCACTAGTGTCATAAAAATGAAAAAAAAAACTTAAAAAAGCAAAGTTGGCTAAATCTAATGTGCCGCCTTTCTGGCAAAAATCTCAATTGTTAGAAAAATATAGTCTCAAACAAAAGCGCGCTTTTGTTTTAGCTGATTAGAAGCAAAACAAACCACAAAACAAGGAACGTTCCTCAGCTTCTTGATGTTCTTTTGATTGCTGCTTCAATTTGCCCTCACATTTGTGCAGCTGTTTGTAAAACCGTCTGGGCTGAGCTTGAACAGGAGCTCGAGTGTGTGTTGTTGTAGTGACACACGCAGGAAGCTGGCAGCAGCCTCGAGCCACACAGAGACATCGAGAGGCTTTGCTGTATATGTGACGGCTTAATGGCGCTTGCTTCCACACACTGCACACTGGCGCCGGTCGATGCTCACAAGTGGTTTGTTGTTGTGCGCAGCGGTGAGATCACATCCTC
The DNA here is from genome assembly GCF_051168715.1 of Poecilia mexicana. Taxonomy (NCBI): domain Eukaryota; kingdom Metazoa; phylum Chordata; class Actinopteri; order Cyprinodontiformes; family Poeciliidae; genus Poecilia; species Poecilia mexicana. The sequence goes on along the minus strand of NW_028263384.1, from coordinate 16,291,899 downwards.
CTGGAAATGAAGGCTGTCCATCAGATGTGCTGTGTCACCCATCAGATGTTAGGGGAAGTGAAAGGCTCTTGTGGTGATCACAAACTTTCAGTAATTACTATGGAGGCAGTTCAAATTATAGTGCAACTCAAATAAGATTTTTTTTTTTTTTTTATACATGCAATCTAGCGACAGTATAAAAGAAAAAAAAAACAGGGATCTAATCATGGAAATGACTGGACTTAAGACCTTGCTAACTTTATTAGGTAAATAGTTTTTTCTTCAACTGTTTGTTCTGGACAAAAACAGAATAGAACCAATAATGATCTGAGCTATGACTAAAATGATTGAATTTCATTAGTTTATAAAAACAAAACGCACATATAGCAGGTAGATTTAATCCAGACAGATTGATACTGTCTTGCAAAGATATTAATACAGCCTCAACTATTTCACGTCTTTCCACAATGATGTGTTTTATTAGGATTTGTTCGTGATAGACCAACACATGCATTGCTGGGGGAAGGGATAAAAGAAATATGCAATCTTTGCAATCTTTGTTTACCAATAAAAGTGTGAAAAGTGTGACTTGTTTTGTGCTTTAACCCGGTGTAACTAGTTGCCTTCAAAAGTTACCTGATTCTTAATCAGTCCACATTTGTAGCTTATTCTCAGTATAAATCAAGGTGTTGTCTGAAGACCTCAGAGGTCATTATTGAACAAACAGCATCAGAAAGATCCAGTGTTGTGTTCAAGACCACCTAACCCGAGACCAAGACAAGACCAAGACCAGAGTGTATCGAGACCGAGACAAGACCAAGACTTTTAGGGTCCGAGACCAAGTCAAGACCAAGACCGAGGGGAGTCGAGACCGAGTCAAGACCAAGACCAGCGGCCCGCGCTACATGACACAATAAAATGTAAAATATGATCAAAATTGCTTCTCAAAATAATCTGAAAGATCCATATTACCATAAAACACCTAGATATTAAATACTTAATACATTTTACCAATATTAAATATTCCATTTATGTGCTAAAAAGTGTGATGGTCTCGTGCCATCCCTAAAAACATAACGCCCTGGGCATTTGCCCATATTGCTCATATAAGAAACCACCACTGTCTGCACCATTAAACATAGCAATTGAGGCAATGCCCTGACGGTAAATAACGCTCAACTATGAACACTGACCAAGGAGCAACAAGCAAGAAGTAACCAAACAGAAGGCGCTCATCGTGACTGTTCTCACTCTCTATCCTAGTACATGAAACCTGGTAGTCTGACACCATGGCAGACATTACAGCTGCCACTTTGAACAAAAACAATCAAAGAGCAATGTGCATGCTCTGCGTGCTCTTTCGTTCTTGTGTTTTAGTTATTTGTTAATTTAAATATTAACGTACATAATAAAATAAAATAATAATGCAGTGTACACAGAGCATTACAAGAACAAAGAACGGGTGTTCTGTCAGGTCAGTCAGTGTGTTGTAGCTGACTCCAGCTGCAGCCAGACCCTGCTTTAAATACACTTTGAAATCATGACAACACATGTCTATATAGTTATCATTGAAAACAATTTAATGACTTATGTTCATCATAACTTGCTGCATATGGTGGACTGACAACTCCTCTGACAGTCGGATTTCTTAATGCTTAATGCATGTATGCTATCCTGACAGCGTATGGCTATCTGATAGAACAACGGCTCTCAGTGACACTCCAGTCCTATCTAATAAGTAAAGAGCCGTGGAGAAGAATCGACTGTTTCTGAATGTCACATCACTATATTGCAGACTTTTGGACATAGCGTTGTCTCATAATGCGACAAGTCAGTCAACACCTCCGCACAATAATTCAGCACAGTGAGTGATAACATTTTTCATCACAATGCTTATGTGTCTCTGTACAGCTAGCTTTGCTAACATCACGTTAACGGAGCTTACCTTCTTTGAGCTACTTTTCTAAGTGATGAAAAAAGTTAGACGTTGTCCCCACCGTCTGTGAAAGCGAAGCGCTGCTGAGTTAGCTGTGGCCATCGGATTTCTTACTGTTTATGCAGCGCTATTATATTACTGACGATTAGACAAACATTTTCTGCCGCTGAGAGGAAACCACTGCGCATGTCCTGGAGCGCCGCGCGCGTGGAAAGTGGGGAGGGGAGGCGGAGGGAGAGTAAAAGGTGGGGAGGGGAGGGAGAGTAAAAGGTGGGGAGGGGAGGGGGAAGTAACAGAAATAGTAGTTGCTTGGATTTTAATCGGTGCGTTTTGCATCCACTGAAAACAAAGATGTTAACAAATGAAGTGGACAGTATGCTGCACGTTTAGTGATATTTTCACAGTTGCGGTCTTGACTGGTCTTGAAATAAAATGCCGAGTCCTCAGCGCCCGAGACCGAGACAAGACCGAGACCAAATGCGGTCGAGTCCGAGACGAGACCGAGACCATCAAAAAATGGTCTTAAGACCGGTCTTAAGACCAAGACCAACTTCGAGTACCACAACACTGGAAAGATCAATAAACACTTCAGCTGGGTCATAGACAAAGTTATGGAGAAGTGTGAATCAGAGCTATAATAATGCAATAAAACAAAATGAGATGCCTTAAATGCCTAACAGAGCAGTACAGTACATCATCTGAAAATGGAAACAGAGTAACGCAACTGCAAACCTCCCTGGATGTGGCCATCCATCTAAACTTGCAAGCAGAGCATGGAGAGCAAGGACGGAAAAGCAGCCAAGAGGTCAACTGCAACTTTGGTGAAGTTGCAGAAATCTGTTAAAGTTCAAGTCGTATTAATACATGTGCAACGTGTTTTTTTTTTTCTTGCACAATTGTAGTTGTGCAGAAAATACCGAAGTTTACAAACGACTAAAGTAAATCTGTTTCTGTGTAGTGCAAAACACAACTTGCGCTCCTGATTTAAGTGCAAAGAAATTATTTTCTCTCAAAGTGTAAGATGCGCTAAAACTTTATTGTGATTTTATACTTTAGTTGAGGAAATTTATGTTAATTTTTGTGCTCTAAAATGAAGCCGACTGAAACCAGATTAAACCTACAGTGACCACAGAAGGCAAAATTGCAACTAAAAGTCCGAGCATGTGGAAAACTAAATCACATTTGGTCAAAAGAGCATAATTACAATTTAATTAAATGATGCATTCAAAGTGCACCCAGCATTAGTCAACATTTGTTTTTGTTGTTGTTATAATACCCTAAAATATCACGTCCATAGATCTCATCACACACATATTTAGCTCTTTCTGACGATGATTTTTAATGTTCTTTTTACTGTTTGCAGTAAAACTGCTTAAATGATGACTGGAATGGAGAAATCTAAAGAAATACTTTTTCAAACAAAAGTGATTTTTTTTTCTTTTTTGTGCACAGAAATTTTGAATCCCATGATTTAGCCGTGTTTTTAATGACATAGATCATTAAACATGCCATGTTTTACGCTTTGTGGGTTATGTTGTTTTGCTCATAAGTCCTGACTTTACCTACCCCCCTCTGCTGCCTGTTTACTTTTTCATGTCTAAATTAGATGCTCATGCGCTGCAGTATTGGGCATGAAGGAACATGTCATTCTTGTTTGGCTGTCTGGTTTCTTGAGGTCATGCAGCAGTCTTATCACCTACGTGCCTGGCTGCTTTCAGTCACATCTGGGAGCTTCTCACCTGGAAGTGGTTGGAAACATCTCACAAGTATGCTAAGCTAAGACCATTAAACCCTGCGCGATGGAGAACTTGTGTACTTTTCCAAACAAGGCCAAGCACAGGCAATAAAATTTATTTTTCCACAGAGATGCAATGCACTTGGGAGGAATATCTCTGGAATGTCAGTGGGTTTGTTTTTTTTCTATGTTTTTTCCCCATCTTTTGTGATGGTAGGAATGCCTCACCACCTTTGTGCAGATAAGGATCAGATCGATCTGTGAGAAGCAGGAATGCAGAAAGCAGAACAAGCAGTGGCTGCAAAGCTCGAGAAGAAGCTGCCAGCAGCCACGATTTGACCTTTACGGTTAATTCCTAACAGTCCTGCTTGTTGCTGTGTCATCCTGACGTTTGCATCTACAAAAGACAAGGCCCTTTCGGGAGTCTTTCTGGATCCACGTGAATAAAGTCATTACAGTTTTTTTTCCCTGGAAATTCCTTTAGATTTTTATCTGACTGTGTTTGTTTTTTCAAAACTTTCACCAAGATAGGGAGCAGCTATTAAGAAAACATTATTGCAGAGGGAGGAAACCTTTCAAACACACAAAAACATAATCCTGGAAACCCTGGTGTTGGTATGAAATGAGAAACGTTATTGCTCCACTAAGTTAGAATTAAATAAAACCCTAACCAGTTTTATTTAACGCACTGTTAATGCGTTAAACTACGCATTAACAGTGAACTGTTAATGCGTAGTTCACTGTTGGTTAAATGACAAGGCACTCCTTTGTCCCAGTAAAACCTGTGTATTATTGTCTAAGCCTCAGTCTTCCTTTGAGCGTCAGACAGATGATTTTGTCTGTCTTGGATCTGTATGCATGTATGTGCAGACAGTCGTTATGGTGCCCTGGGATTTGTTTTGTCCACTTCATTGCACCTGTTGCACTGCGGCTTTAGCTGCGACAGCCACGTTGCCTTTCATTAGTAGATGTTCTGCGGCGACGGCTGGCTGGTTGGCTATTGACTTCCCACAATTGCACATTTGCTGCATTTATTCTAAAACCCTTAATTTCCTCAGCGACATGTACAATTCATTATTAATTATTCATATTCTTGCAGACAATAAGCTTTAACTTATTATGTCAGGAATTAAGCAGAATTTAGGCCTATAAGACATCTGTAAACTAATCAGCTAATAATCAACTTTTCATGCAGCAACCATCTTTGTAAATTATCTGAGTGTTGCTCAGTATAGCATGACTGCCTTTTTCTTTGCAGAAGAATTCACATGAAAGCTATGCAAACATTGCATCAATAACCTGACAATAATGCTACAAAAGGTCTGCAATTAACTGACATCAGCATGTCTAACCTTTGAAGTAGCTGAGATGACTGCATCTAGTCAGCTAAAAACTAAATAAAGTCTTCAACTTTGACCCCAAGATGTTCAATGAATTGTCAAGTATAATAAAAGAAAAATATTTTGTTGGTGATGACATGGCAAAAAATAATTAAACATTATGTGCTTTACAAATGATGGAAGTACGTAATCTGATATTTTTCTAAATGTGTCAGAGTTCCTAACGTTTGAACTAACGTATAGAGTTTATAGGTACACCAACGCTGTGCCACAATATAGGAGTCTATAAAAATAGCCAGATAGTTTACTTATTATCAATAATTACCAGCCTGATGAGGCTGAGATTTTAAAATAATAGGAAGGCAACAACAAAGAAGGATTATCAAGGATTCGATTCCCCCCATCACATTTTCACACCCATTCCTAGTTTTTTTTTTTGTTTTTTTTGTATTTACAGTCCTGTCCATCTGATTTATTTCTTTCCGTTCATTTTCAAACTTTGACATGAGTGATTTTTATGTCCCATACTGTATTCATCATCATTCGAACTTATAGTAGCTCTGTAGCTATTAATGTTATGGTCAGACATACTAATAAGAAAATTATATGTTTTTCTTTTCTGTTTTATTTGTAAAATATTAGCCTAGAATTTCAGAAACATTAGTTATTCTTGTTGGACATTTTTATTAGTCAACAGATTCTCCTTGTTAGACATCGATTTTTCACTCTGATTAATTTCAGTTTGACTCACGCTGTCTGTTTGGGTGGATGTTCAGATCTTTATTGGTGTGACCTAAGTTTGTGTTGGTCTATCACATGAAATCCTATGAAAATATATTGCAGATAATGGCTAAAATGGGGTAAATGTGTAAAATAAAAAATCAGGCAACATTAATACTTTTGCAAGCAACTGTATATCAAACAGTGAAACAGAAGGAACTTTACAATCTGTTGAGACAATTCTTGAGACGTACTCCCAACAATCCCCCTTTAATGCCTTATTGACAGTACTTCATCAGGTTTGTATTGCTGCCAGACGGAGGACTACAGCGCCTTTCTTTTTGGTTAACATAATCAAACCATCATGCAGGCGTCCCTCCTGTTGGTCGGTGAAGAGCTGCCATGCAGTACGCTGTTAATGCGTGCGGTTTGCCACTGGCTCCTTGCTGCAATCACATTACTGAAGGCAGGGAGAACTGAAGTGGGAGCAGCTTTGCCGTCCCTCCTCGGTGCTTAATGTTGATGTTGTTATCCTCCCCGAGGTCGGTGCCTGTCCAACGGCCAGCTGCTTCCTCCTCTGATGTGCTCGCATGTGTTGATCTTTCCGTTTACCTCATGGTGGAAGGGAATGGTGATTTGTAACAGAGCTGCTATAAATCACCATTTTTCGCTCTGTTGGGTGACACTTGCATGAGATCCGAGAGTTCATGCTTTGCACGCCGATTCTTCCCTTTCTGTAATCAGTCTAACCTGTTTATTCATTTCTATCTTTCTTTTCTTTCAATGACAATAACTGTTGCAACCTGAGAAAAGTATTTTTAGGGTGCCAAAGTGGCTGATTTCTTTCAAGATTTCTTCCTGTGAATATTGACTGTGGAGAAAGGTAGATGGGTATCAATCAAAGCCGAAGCAGATACATTGCAAAGATTTTTAAGACCAATATTTTGTTTCAGAGTGTTACATTTCAGTGCTTTGCAAAAATATTCACACCCTTAAACTTTCTGAGAAGGCCTAAGGTTTGCTAGAAGCTGCATAACAGTTCGCCCTCCAGTAGAGCAACAACCCAGGACATACAGCCAAATCTACAAGAGAAGTGGTTTACATTACAGCATATTAATGTGCTACATTGGCCTAGTTAAAGGCCAGACCTAATTTAATCTGCGGTCTGAAGCAAGACTTGAGCTTCAGCATCTAATCGGACTGATACTGAACTGTTTGAATCAGTCACTATCTGCAAATCTGGAAGAGAAATACCCACAATTTCTCCTTTTTTTTATGGCAATAACGTTTATAAATCTAGAATTTTCCTTCCTCATCTCAAGTCTGAAAAATCCAAATAAAAATTCAAATCCAAATAAAATACATTAAAGCGTGCGGTTGTAAGTTCAAGGGATGTGAACACCTTTGAAAAGGCACAGTAACTACAACTTTTGCTGCTCTTGATCGGTGCCTGATGACAGGGGAATCTTGGGAATAAGGAAATGCTTCATGCCCTTTTTTTTGGCATAGTATAAGATCAGATTTATTTGATTCACCCACACAGCCCTCCCACTTCATTTTGTTTGAACTCGCTTGCACTACATCACAGAGATAATTATACCCAAATTTACAGGAAGTCGCCCAGCGCAGCGACTGACTGCGTTAGGCTGCTCGAGGTTGAGCAACACCAGCCACTCTCAGGATGGTGTTGGACGTGCTGATAAATTAAATGTTGTAAAATGTTATGGGTTATTAACGCTGCACATTTTGCCCCCTGCTTTCCCAAAGATTGAATTATCCAATAATCCGGAGGGGAAACGGAGCCGGTGTCCAACAGCAGCAGGACGCCTCCAACTGTTCCCTGGAACAGCTCCTGCTTTCCATTGCGGTGGTTCAGTGAAAACAGGACTAAATGCTCTCAAGTGATAATTACAGCAAGTTATATAATGTCACTAAGATAACAACCTATTCAGCATTCAGGCCAAAGGATGGCTAGTACCCATTTCAGATACTTGTTCTCTTCTTTTTTTTTTTTTTTTCGGCAGCTCTTTCCTCTGAACCGGCCCACTCTATAAAACATTCACAGCTCTGCAGAAAGGCCATTTGTTGTGCACCTCAAACAGGACCTCAGATGTACGCACACACACACACACACACACGCACACACGCGCACACGCACGCACGCACGCACACACACACACACACACACTCGCATTCTTTGAGCTGCCGCCATTCCCGTTACTCCCCCTGCTCCCGCGAGGCATTTAGAATTAATCTCCCTGAAAAGCAAGGAGTTTTTAACCCTGACATCACATAAGCACACACAGCCGTAAATCTTGCTTCAAAATCTTAAAAACCCCTTTTTTTGTTTGAAAAGAAGAGAAAAAAGGAAGACGGCCTCCACCCTTTCTCCTCATTCTTTCCTTTCACATCTTCTGCTGGACAGGCTTATCTTTCCCTGTGATGTTTCAGCAGGCTCGCACTTGGAAGGAACTTGTAAGCGATGCTGAATAAATTTCACAAAAAAAAAAAAAAAAAAAGAAGAAAAGGAAAAAAAAAAAATCTGACCTCAGTGAAAGGAGTCATTTTTCCCCACACGCAACACATCATCACTCCTGATGGGTTGTTGCAGTAAAATCTGTTTTCTCGTGTAAACTGTATTAACTGTAAAGCATGTGGCAAGCGGTCAAGGTTTTATGGGAGCTGGGAACGATACAGTGTGGAATACCCACCCCACCCAGTCCCACACACGAACTTTTGTGTAACTTTGTATTGGCAGCTTCTTAGAGGTTTAGTGACAAAGTAGCAGTCACCACAAGATATTCTTGAAAATGAACCTTTGGACTTCATTCAGCACATATGTCTTTATTTAAAGTTCTCTTGGCTTACTTTTGAGGGAGTGAGAAGATGACTCTTGCTTTTCCACGCACAGAATTTCCTTGGAACTGCCATCTTCATATTTAAGCCACATACAGTTTGCCACATTTGTTTCTTTGAATTGCATTTTCTTGCATGGGATCCAGATCCAGCAGGATTCTGTTCATTTTAGGACTCCATCTCAGGGGCACCACTAAAAGGACCCCATTGAGGTCAATGCCCACCCTCTGGAGCTGCTCTGCCTCCCACTGCCTTGTATGCACAGTGACAAAAAAAAAGTAATAATAAAAAAATCATTCAATAAAAAGTTGACATCTCCAAAAAATAAAAATCAGAAAAGTTTTTCGCCTAGATGAAAATACACAACTGTTGTTCAAAGTCGTTCTTTTTGTACTTTTTAAGTAATGTAAGCACAGGGAAATGTGAAGGTTGATGGTGGATGAATTTACAAGGAGACATGAAGGCATTCTTCATTGTGTTAAGACATGCATTCTTTCATTCATTTAGCTTTTTGTTTATGCTTTTTCTTTTAAAAGTGATGGGGCTATCTTTAGTTCCACCCCAGTCACAAAGTCTGTTCGGCCAACTCTGTTAGTACAGTGTGACAACTCAAATACTACTTCCTCTCTTATTTCAAAATAAGTGTCTCAAACATCACACAACAATTCAAACTGAAAGCATCCACCTTCAAATCTCCTCAGACAGATTTAGCATGACCAGATAAAGATTTTTGATATAATAGGATATATCAAAAATAAGCCTGTCGCAATTAGCAAGATAATTCAATTCTTCATTCTGGTGCATTGGTCTCAACTAGCCCTTTTTTTCAAGGACAAATCTTTTTACTGATATTTCATAATTAATTGTATTTGTTGTTTCTGTTTTTTTTGTGTGAAGGAGGAGCTGTCACGAGCTGTGACGTAGTCCCACAGTAAAGTCCGTGCCGACGTACTGCACCCGCGCACACATACATGCACACACATCCTACATAACTTACGTTTTGGTTTCAGCACAAACTGGCGCGGTCTGTCGTGGGCGCACACACGGTGTTCCTGCGTCAGTTGATATATCCATCCTAGTATGTTTCAGTGTGAAACATTTTCCTGGTTCAGATATTCAGTCGAAGCTATATCCTGATCAAAGCGCGCCGCGAGGGAGTCATGTGATGTCATTCTTAGGAGGTTGTATTTTATTGCGTATTTTCTTCCAAATTGAATATTGTACTTTTGGTCACAGCTTTCTTTTATGTTTTAGCATTATGATTATTTTTACTTATTTTGTGTACTTTGATATGCGTTTATTTGAGTTAGAAGTGATTGTGTGGTTGTTGTTTTTTGTCTTCCTGTGGGCTCTGCACTGCAGGGAGTTAGTCTGAATTTAGACTCCAGTGGTAACACTCAGTGTGACGAACTTTCGAGCTGCAATGAATTAGTACTTCTGTTTTTTTTTTGGGGTTTTTTGTTGTTGTTGTTGTTTTGTTTTGTTTTGTTTGTTTGTTTTAGCTTTCCTGGACGTTTGTTGTGCACATGCTACACAGCTTTTCCAACTTTTTCTTTTTTTTCATTTGAAGACGAGTACAGTAAACAGCATCTGAAGTGAACTATGGCATTTACCTTTTTTTTTTTGTCTAAGTCATAACAGGGCCCTGATACATTTTATTTATTTTGGATATCTAAAATATCTTCCAGTGTTAAATATCACAATATAAACTTTATTGATCCCTAAGAATATATTCTTGCTTTATCACGCCATTACCATCATAATACTTGAAAATGGTCTCAAAGCAACAATTTTATTTTTTATCACAATAACATCTGGGACAATTTATCGTCCAGCAAAATTTGTTATTGTGACAGGCCTTATAAAAAAAAACCTCTGACATCCCCACAGTTCCTAGATGCACTTTCTGGTTTTTATTTTGTACGTGGCCAAGCGTTTGCTTTCATATCACAATGACGTCATTATTACACATGAGAAAATATTAACCATTTGGGACCCTTTGGAATTCACTAATGGACCTACAATTTGTCTTGCTTGTAGCAGATCCACAAATCCACAGCTGGCTACAATTACCTATCCAAAAATCATTTATGTAGAACTTTTTCAGAGATGTGACCAACACCCTCAACACCGCCCGCCACACCTTCATGGCAGAATTAAGCGTGCCACCTAAGATTTCACGAGTTGCCTTTACAATTCATTTAAATCCCGTGGGATTATCAAAAAAATCTGATTTCACATAATCCTTAAGCGCTACTGTGGGGTTCAATGAGAATAATTGCAGTTAAAGAATAATCCTGTCGGCAGGGATTTAGCTATGCATTCACAGATATAGCTTTAACACAGTATGCTTAAGCACAACCTCACAAACACAGGTGTTGTTATGCACTCCAGCATCTTAAATCCTCTCTAAAATAACACGTCTGAGAAACAGTTGAAGTTTGCCAATTGTGTCACCAAAACCGCAGCATTTCATTAGCTTCAGGGTTTGCTGCCTGTTTGCTGAGGCTACATTGGCTTTAGATCGAGAAAATTTAGTCATTAGGCGTCAGACTTCTGTTTGTTTAAATTTACTTTAATGCTGGAGGGCAGGGCATTTCCAGTCTGCATGAATCACTGCATACCTCCAGGAACTGGGCTGGCTTATGACTCACAAGGACATGATCAAGGATTCTGATTGTTACATCTTGTCCAAGTAATCTAGAGCCATTCAGACATTGCGTTTATCTTCAGTATTCACACAACAACAGAAAGATCCCATTGTTCTGCCGATTCGTAGTTTACGTGGCTATTGACTCCTTTCATAGGTTGTTAGAAACCTTCTGTCTGCATCTGCTTTCTGTTTCACCTGTTTAATCTGTCTTTGTATCAAGAATGCATCAAGTTCACATAATAAAGAAACAATAATTTCTGGATGCTTCGCATCCATTGATAGATGATGTCAGGACAGTAAATTGTTTGCTCATTTCTGCTTGGTGCCGTCGATAGATGCACTGCTCAAGAAGCGTTTTATGCCACATCAGGGCACAGGTTTTCCAGAACAAAACTTCTTTTATCTTCCTTCTTTACTTAACGGCTCAGTGAGCAACAAGCCCTGTGGGTGCATTCCTCCCTTTGTGCAGTTTGCACCTGTTGTCTTAGTGGAGCACCTTCAGATAAACCTTGCTTTTGTCCTCCGTGGTGCAGATTCATGCCATCACTGTGCCCTCATGGAGTCGAGGGCATTTCAGGCTTCTTCCCTTTCTTTTTCTCTCCCTCTGTTCTTTTGTAGCAAAGTTTTCCATTGACCGAGTGAAGGTTGAGCGACTGAATTATCGGTGGACTTGAAGAACTTGGATGTGAAACTGTCCAGCTGTACGAACATATATGGGTTCGAGGTTTTTAGCGGAGCAGCAACTTGGTTTCGTTCTCTCATTTTTGACAAGCTTGGGTTCGGCATTTCCGTGTCTTTTAAACAAAGTTCAACTCTAGTTTGTGTTTAAAATCACATTCGGACCAATTATTAGGTTGCGATGCAGTAACAGTAGTTTTTCTCTTGCTGTGTGTGTGGTACTGAGGATGAGTGTCTGTCATGCTGTTAAACTGATGCCCAGTAGCTGTCTGGATATGATGGGTTGCATCAGACCACCCAAGAGGAGTGCTGGTGGGCCTCGGGGATAACAGTATACACTACTGACATATTTATGTGTGTGGGTTATGCTGAGAAAGCTGCTTTGAAAAAGCTCTGGATCTGCACAGACCAAATGAGAAAATGTATTTACAGGAACAATGTTAGAAATTTCACGGTTACGTCCTGGGTTGGAAGCATAACTTGTCATATTTATTTCTGAAAGTATTAATTAACCTTGAGCTTCTCCCTTTTTTGTCCTGCTACATTCGCAAACTTTAATGCATGTTATTGGGATTTTACAGACCAACACCATGTTGTGCATAATTATAAAGTTGGAAGAAAACTATATATTACATCTAATACCTTTTGCAAAACAAAACAAAACAAAAAAAAAAATCTAACAGACTGTGGTATTCACTGGTGTTCAGCCCCATTGAGTTTGGTCCTTACCTACAAACATCTTTCCATCAACTCTGACCAGCTTTCCTACTTGAGATGTGGATCTCTGTAGGACCTGCAGCTCCCATGATTATCTTGACAGCTTTTCTTATTAATGCTTGTCTTGCTCACTGCCGGCTTATATCAGGGGTCTTCAATTCCAGTCCTCAAGGTCCAGTGTCTTGCAAAGCTTAGATGTGTCTTTGCTTCAACACACCTGGGTTAAACAATAAGGTCCTTATCAGGACTCTGGAGAACTTCTCTGCTTACTGAGGAGATGATTCAGCCACTTCATTCAGAACCGTTAGTCCAAGGATGCATCTGAACGCTGCAGGACACTGGACCTTGACGACTGGAGCTGAAGACCCCTGGTTTAGGGGAACAACAATGTCTTGGTAGGTTTTCAGTCCCTGGCCTGACCTGACCTGACTGGTGTGCTCTTTTGTTTTCATGACAAACATCAGACTCCACAAAACAGTTGTATTTATACTGAGAATAAATTAACCACAGGATTTAAGCACGTTGAATTGCCTTGTTGCTGAAAATGTGCTACATAAATAAAATTACCTTACCTTATCTTATTAATTATGTAACTTTTGAAAGCAGTTTTTTTATTATTATTATTATTATTATTATTATTATTATTATTATTTTTATTTTATTTAGGGGTATCAGATTAAAAAGCCTGAATGAAATTCTTTTTGGATTTTATTTGAAAAAAATAAAATAAAATTGGAAAAGCCCAGAATCATTTTCTGTCCATTGAACACTACCTTGGATTAGTCTATCAGATAAAATCCCAATGAAATGCATTTAAATTGAACAAAAAACGAAAAATTTAAAGGTACAAATACATTATATTTATGAGTGAAGTCATATTCAATTAACTGTGTTTTAATATTTTTATGTTGATCTCAGGTAACATTTTAATGTTATTTCTTCTGGTCATCAGCACATCTAACAGAACTAAAGCTGTAAAAAACATCTTGGTGTTTACAATAATCTATAAATGTGTTTTGCCTAGGGAATTAACTTTCTGTAATATATTAACTCTTAAGACATATTAGTTCAATTTATTAAATATGACTGTGGAGCCTTGCAATAAGTTAATGCCAGTAACAGAACCCTGTTTTTCCCAGATATACACACAGACCTCCCCCATCAAGAAGCTGCCTTAATGGTAGAGGATATGATCTGTGTTTTCCCCTTCAACCAAAGCTGATGAATAAACACTCTCTTTATTTAATCTCCTACTCCACAGGTGAACGTGTGTGTGTGCATACCCATTTCTGCTTCATTTGATGGTGTTAGTGATCACGGATCTAGCCCACTGTTTAAAGCAGTTAATGCATTATCGCGTGCTTGCAGTTCAGGCATGTTGCTCTGCTTTGTAGATTTCCCGTGTTTTTTCTTGCATGCAGCCATTTTTAACTTTGTTCAGCTTCCTCTGTGAGTCTGTCTGTGTGCTTACTGCAGACATAGATGAATGTGCAACAGGCATACACAGTTGTGGGCCTGAACAGACCTGCTACAACACCAGAGGCTCCTTCACGTGCCAGTGTCCTCTCGGCTACTATAGGAATGGGGACAGCTGTGTTGGTGAGCCACAGACACAAAAGAAAATAACACTTCCCTCTCACTTTATCTTGCGATAGTAACACTTAAAAACGAACAAACTTGGCAGTAACTCTCTTTTTTTAATCTTCCTGCCTGTACCTTCATGACTCTCTTGCAAATGCAGACAGAGACGAGTGTGCCCTGAGCCACTACTGCATGCACGGATGTGTGAATACTCTGGGCTCGTACTACTGTGAATGCAATCCCGGTTACAAATTAGCCCACAACAATTACTCGTGTACTGGTAAGTCATTAAGAAAATAAGTGCTATAATTAGAGATACTCCGATTGGAATTCCTGCTTTTCCTTTAATTATTTTAAAACAAAGAAAAATTAATTTGGAGTGGAGAATGTTGATGTTTGCCTTAACTCTAAAAGACTGACAACAGAGGTTTAAAGCTATAAAATATAAGATTCATTGTAATAGGTTATACCTTCCTGTTATCTACTGAAAGCCCAACTATTCTTCTCACTCACTTCTAGTGTAAATGAACAGCAGATGTGTCAAATTGTTGCAGAAAACAGAAATATTTTCCCTGTGCTTTCTCTTCTGTGCTATTCTTTAAAACGCCTCACCGATGCTAGTGATAGCTAGCTTTGAAATTTCTTCTCTCAGTAACAGCATCCACAGTGAAAGATGCTACTGTAAACACTTACTGCACTTAGATATGGTGCATTCACTGATTCGTAAAAGATCTGATTTTTGAATTATCAACTAGCCAGTTTCCAATAAGGGCTGCTCAAGCTGAAATTTAGCATTTTCTGGTCACTTCTCATTGCATCTCTAGTTTTTTGCGCATCTCTGGTTTGTGCCAGTAAGTACTAATATTTTATGCTGCTTGCGATCGTTTATGGTTTGACTTCTGCCCTTTCCATTTATTTAATGGCATCCCAGTAACCGGCACTGCCTTCCACCCACCTACATCAGTTAGGCCTCAATGCTTAACAACAAAGGTATATAATTTTGTCAAATTTCCTATTGAAGATTTTTTTTTCTTTTACAAAAATAGCAAAAATTTCTGAACTAAGCAAATATCACTGAAAAGTAAACTCAAAAGAAGTAAAACTAAGCTGAATTAGAACAACTTAATAAGCAGCAAAGTTTACTAGATATTAGTACATTTTCTTACTCTCTATTTTCTTAGGTTGCTATATTCAAATTAATGAATGCAATTAAAACAAACAAATTGATATAGTAAACTACTCTGCATTAAATGGAAGGAAAGAATTTAATTATCATGCGGCTATGCTTTTATCCAGGACCCATGAAACACATCTTCTGCTAAAGTCAAATGGACTTGCTGAGCGTGTGACAGAGAGTTGTTTATCTCTTGCAAATCCTTCTTGACCTGTAACTGCCCCTATCTATGCTGCAACCTGCATCTATGTGTTTAGGCTGAATGTGTGCAAGTTTGTCTATTTTATTAACTTCACTGTGCTCTTTTGACCTCCAGTTATCAGAGGTTAATGCATGGAGTTTGGAATACCATGTCTATTTTCAGTGAAAACAGAACAGTAATTTGCAAATCACTTTATCTGTCCATTCTACTGAAAAAGTAAAAGCATGTCAAATGACACCAACTGATTTGGTGGTTTTAGAACTTGTATTTGACTAACTTTAATGCTAGACCTGCTGGAATAACAGTTACCTTCAGTTAAAGCCATCTTTTGTTGATGCCCGCATTATGTGTTTTATATATTTGCCTAATATTTCAGCGGCTTTGATGTATATGTTGCTAAACAACATATCTTCCTGCATTGCCTCTCTGTACATTGAACATTTTATAATACAGACAGAAATCTGGGACGTCGCATAAAGCCACTCATATTTAATTTACGCAACTCAAATGTCACCGCAGTGGCAGATTGACTTTACTTAATCCTGCATTACCCTTTACAAATGCCGTCTCCGCTGATTCACCTGCCTCTGGCAACTGATAAAAGTTTGACCTAATTTCTGATAAATTCATCTAAGAATAATTTGACCACATGGGGGCAACAATAGACTGTATGAAGAGCACTAATCTTTAATTCTCAAATCATGAAGCAAACTGGATTTGTTTTGGGGGGTAAGGGAGGGTGAAACAGTGACATCGCAACAAAAACGATACCATTTTGAAGTATGGAGTTACCATGAGTTCTACACCTTTCATCCCAATACACATGCACTATGCAAAATGGTGCCACAGCAACAACAAGCAGATTTTATAAAAAGATATTTCACAAAAAAACATTAATTTACTGTTACACACAAAATAAACATTAGTAAAAAATGTTGAGGGGGAATGTCATCAAATTTTGACATTTACTTGTGTATATTTTTCTTTTCATTCCTTCACACTGCTTTCTCCATACTTAATTGGTTCCTTATTAAGTAAAGAATTAAGTTCTTAAACTGAAACTGAGGTAACAGCAGCAAGCTTACAGAGACAAAACAGTAATATATAAAAATCCCAAACATGTAAAATTAACCCAAATAATTTTATATGTTTCTAAACAAAGACAATTGAACTGCTGTATATTCTGCAAAATGAAGACAAAGAGCAAAAATCGTATTTATAATCACTGGCAGTACCAGGTCCACGGGAATTCAGCAGAAATATACATATTAAATCAATGTGTGCAAAAAAGAAAAAAAAAACAAACTGCTGCTTTTGTTTCAGATGTGAATGAATGCGAAACGGAGTCTACATGTCAGCACCACTGCTACAACTTGATTGGCTCCTTCCTGTGTCAGTGCGATCACGGCTTCGAGTTGGCTCCAGACAAGGTCTCCTGCGAAGGTGGACAGATACAGAAAACCACACTTATATTCGGCATTTACATAAAAAAAAAAAAAAAAACATATTTCAACATGTACCATAGCCTTTATTTGTGTTTGTGTGTTTATATTTTGAATAGACATTGATGAATGCAGCTTGTCTACCTACATGTGCCAGTACCAGTGTGTTAACACCCCTGGAAGTTACTCGTGCGAGTGCCCGCCAGGATATCAGCTCCAGGGAAACAGGTTGTGTCAAGGTAAAGTGGTCCATAAATCATTTCCCCTCTTATGTCATTTATTTACCTGTCTGTCCTAACCTATCTTTTTACACAAAATAATGCTCATAATCATCAAGTTTTTTTATCTTTCCTTCCTGCTCCCAAAGCTTTTGACGATCACAAGTATTTATCACAAATACCATTTGGTGTTCCACTTTTCAGGCAGAACTGTCGTGGAAGTTATGCAAAAGCTAGGGAGCACTTGTGCTTTGTGCGTCAGATCAATCAAATTCATATGCATGATCGTGGTTTGTGTAGATGTACTTATTTGAAGCTGTGGGACTCTTTCAAAGGGAGAGCTGTTAGTCTTTTTTTCCTTTCATCAGGTGCAGCCTTTAACCATGACTCCAGCCTGTTGGGTCTGACGGCCATCCAGGTGTTGAATTCAGATTGCTGTGCCAGAAATAGCGCCGTGGTTAGAACGTTTAATGTTTCTGTTTTCATGCTGCTTCACTGAGAGAGCTTGAGCTGCTGCCCTGTGCAGGATTGCATCAGGGGCTTCTCCTCAACTGCAGACATGGAGGTTTTTCTGCAGTTACCACCCGCAAATTACAAGTTACAGACCCTGAATGTTGATTGAGCTTCAACATCTGCTTCATTGAGTGCATAAAGAGTGCATGGAAGTCCTGCTGCTTTTGACTTTGGGGCAATTTCCTTTCTGTTACTTTCACCAGACATTAATGAGTGCGAGATGGGGACCCACGACTGCCAAGATGATGAAATGTGCTGGAACTATTATGGAGGTTTTCGCTGTTACCCTAGAAACCCCTGCGAGCCTCTTTACACCCTGACCTCTGAAAAGTCAGTGAACAGGTTTTTTTGTTCTTGTTCTTCTCCTGTGTCATGCGTATCTTGTCAGCTGGTTTCAAAAATGTTTTCACCTAATTTTTTTTTTTTTTGTATTTGCAGTCGCTGTATCTGTCGATCTCCGTCTGAGTGCCAGGGTCTCCCTCCATCAATAGTCTACAAATACATGAGCATCCAGTCAGAGCGATCTGTGCCAGCGGACATTTTCCAGATTCAAGCCACTACTGTGTACACCAACACACACAACAGCTTCAGAATTAAAGCTGGGAATGATGGAGGAGAGTTTTTCCTTAGGGTGAGTTTGAAAATGATTCATATTTGTTACATGAACAACTTCCAGGTGTGAATTTACTATTTTTTTACTATTTCACTATAACTTTTTACACTAATGAGGATCAAAATCCATTTCACATGAAATTATTGCATGTCTAAAGGCTCTTCCATGCTTCACCCAAAGCCAAACAGCTGATGCGCCATCCCGTATTCGCGCACACCTTTCCCACATGGCGCAGACATCAGGCCTTTAGCCAGTGGCGCAACTGCACATTATTCAGGTGGATGCGAAAATATAAATCGCCCCTCCCCCGAGGCGACGCTGCATGAAGTGTAAAAATCGCTACATTTACTCGTTTATGTGCGAGAGGTGAAAGAGCGTGAGGCGCGCTGAAGTGTATGGGAAAACATAATCGGCGTGTCGCCCCCTCCAGACGGGGTTTTGGCGCCCCCTCTGGTGCTGCGCCCCTATCCGTTGCAAACGCTGCATACCCACTTTTTGCGCCTCTGCCTTTAGCATATAGACAAAGGACGGCCACGAAGAGAGCGCCACACTTTTCTGTAGACAGCCTCCTCTGTGGACAACTTTACAATTTCTATCTAGCAGTTTTAGCCATTTGACAATTTTTGCAGTTGCTTTTTGAAGAATTGTGCAACTGTAAGTAATTTCTCACCACCTCTGACAAATGCCTTCAGAAACAAAACAAAAAAAAAGCAGGTAGTCGAAGTGAACTAATTGAATGGTGTCTCTTTCTGTCTCTCAGCAATAAAATATGTCACCGGACAACAGACTTTTGAAGCAGCATTCACCCATACATTTACAGCTTCAACAATCTTTTACATAGAAAAAAAATACATCCGTTCACATTTTAAGCATATATTTATCAGTGATTCTTGAGAATAGGGACAAAACAGGTCCTATGGATAAAGCACAAAATTTGAATAAATTATACACAAAATATATTTTTTTCAAATATCTGACTAAACTAACCTGGGTCATGTGAGCACAACAATGTATAGTTTCCTTGTGTTTGCAGAATTTTTTATTTTTATTTTAAACATTGTAGTAGGTGGCTGATGTCTTTAAAATCCCTTGTCCAGGAGCAGAACTCAATACATTATAGTAGTTTAAAACAATTAAAGGAATACTAAGGTAATATATTATGATAATTAAGTATAAGTAGTCATATAAATAATTATAAAAGTATCAATAAATTGAATTAAAAATCATTTTTATATATTTTTCCAACTCCATTGAAATGTGTCCCTAGTTTTTGTCAACACCGTCAGACATAAAAAAATGTAAAAAAAATCAGGCATTATTGGGGGGCACCAGAACTTCTGAGGACCCCATGACGTTGTCTTTTCTCTTCCTTTGCTAGGAGGGCTAGTTAGCTCCGGTTAGCTTAAGTTATTCTTTAGTTTTTTCTTCTGTTTTATTCCTAAGTTGTTTGTCACAACCATGATGTGTCAACTCCATAACTGACAATTTACAAAACTTTGATGAAATTTTGTGAAATAAAAGCTTAATTTTGGTATAATGTAAAGATTTCATGGACCTGATGAGCTACAATATGACCTCCTTCAGAATATCATATAAATTGAGGTAGTTTGGCTTTTTTCAACAACGTCAGATGTCAACTCCATCAGAGTTTTTCTGACTCTTTCAGTGAAATTGTTGTCAAATCTCACTTAAATGTGCAACTAATTCATTTTAATGTATTTTACATGAATTGCATTACTTCACATGTACCAAGTATTTCTTTTTACTCACTAGTTTGTCATCACCTTCAGTTCTGTGTCAACTCTGTCAGATGGACTTTTTGTTGTTTTTTGTTTTAAATAATATTTCTTTTGTTTCTTGAGAAGCATTTGTCTGTAAAAATGAGTTAAAACATCACTAACAGGGTCATTAAAAAATAATTTTATATTTATTTTTGTCAGATGGTGATGACAAAGTTCTGGGTCAGGTCGATTAAAAATTTAATTTTTAAAAAAATGTTGGCACTGGGAGCCTGCACCTGAGCATCTTTACATTTCCAAAACAATATTTTTCATATTATTTTTTTATTATTTCTCAACCTTATGTATATAAGGTTGAGAAATAATAAAAATTAAAAAAAAATTGGAAAAATTAAAACGAATTTTGTCCCTATTCTCAAGAATCACTGATAAACAGCTTTTGTGTCAATATTTTATCTAATTTATGGAGGGGTTTTTTTGTAGCTGTAAACTTAAATATTTATGTTTCACTGTAATCAGACAAAATGTGCCTTTTGGCAGCACAGCTGTTCTGTTTGGGTTAATGAATGGATCGGTAACCGCAGCCCAATATCCCATCCAAGAAAATTGTCAGTATCAGTTTCCACACCAATTTGATTGGATTGGTTCCACCACTAATTAATTATGTGACTTAAACTAAAACATATTCATACTGTATTGTAATCAGTGGCGTAATGTGAATAAAATATTTTGAATTAATTATAGGCCTTGTAATTGAGGTAACTATTTTCTGAAGCTTTTTTTAAAATCATTATTGTAGTTTATTTTCGTTCTTTCAATGTCACACGAAATTCCTTCAAAATAAACTGCAGTAACCATCCTCCTCTTCTCTTTTTTTTTGTAGCGTTCCAGTAATGTGAGCGCCATGTTGGTGCTTACCAAGCCCTTGTCAGGGCCCAAGGAGTACGTGGTAGACCTGGAGATGATCACTCACCATCTGACCATGAACTACCGCGCCAGCTCACTGCTGCGGCTCACCATCATAGTGGGGGCTTACCCTTTCTGAGCTTTAGAGATCCCAGTAGCCCCCATAAGTCTGGTTTCAGCAAACATAGCAAAATGCCTGTATCAGCATACTCTACATTCTCACTCTCAATTACTCAAATAGCATAGCCTGCGTCGTTCAAACACCAGCAAAAGTAGTTCTTATATGGTTGCTCAAATCACACCAAATCTGTGCTATATTATCACTACTTGGTATCTTGCTCTTGATAGGATGCCCTAAACTTTAAAGATGTGCCTTTTTTTTTGTTTGTTTTTTTGCATCTTAAAGTTAATCTTTATAAATTGTTCTTCGCAATATCACAAACAACTGGAAACAGTGTGACGGCACTCATGAGAAGAGGCCTGGTAGACACCCTAACTAGAATAGTTGAATTCAGCTCTACCTGTTGTTCATTTATGCCTCTGTTCAAATCAAAAGTGCTTTGAGTAACCTGTTGATGCATCTATTATTATTATTATTATTATTATTATTTGAGAAATCAACACGTAAGCACATAAAAAATATGCAAGGGTAGCAGCTTTGTATGCAACAGTAATCTACTGTTTGCACTTCAGAGCTTCTATTGATGAATATTAGGAGTCAGGGATGCAAGTTTCTATAGTTTGTCTGATAAGTGAACATTTCTAGAGAACTATAGGAACAGTTCAAAAGTGTAAAGAGAGGTAATCACCCAGCGAGTTGAGAGAGTGTTAAACTCTGTGTCACAGCAGGCTTAAACATGTATATATAAAAGATAAAAACACAATAGTTGTCGTTGTGTATGTGCGAATGTTGATGAGTGCATGTGCGTGTGTGCCACGAGCTTTGTTTATGCCTGCATGCAGATGTAAGTGTGAAATGGCGGCAGAGAAGGGGAAAGAATGAGAAAGCCTTTGCTTTTCCTCCTTGGGGTTTGGTGGATGTGACTGAGCTGTTTATGTGTTTCTGTGATGCCATCCCAGCAAGCTTTAGGTCACAGAACCAATAACACAGACCCTTAAACTCAAGAACACATACAGGAAATGATGGCTTTGCTAACACACCTTGGCAACTTGACGGCTCTCTGTTGCCGTTATTCTCCAGAGTCGCTGCAAGCCTCTCTAATGTCGGTCCCAGTCTAGAAGTCACACTGGCACCGGGCTGGCTTGCGTTATAAAAGATAATTGCAGTTTTTTTGCCCTGGAGCGGGTTCATGCTCAACACAGGGGATTATTAAAGTGTTAATACAATACCACCAGACATTTGGCAGAGGGAGAGATCTTTCACTACCTGTTCTGCCTCTTATGGCTCCATGTGTCTGCTCTGGCTCAGTGCTGAAACACTGTAAACTGTTGATTCACACCACTGAAAAACATACATGTTGTCA
The DNA here is from genome assembly GCF_051168715.1 of Poecilia mexicana. Classification (NCBI taxonomy): domain Eukaryota; kingdom Metazoa; phylum Chordata; class Actinopteri; order Cyprinodontiformes; family Poeciliidae; genus Poecilia; species Poecilia mexicana. The sequence goes on along the minus strand of NW_028263384.1, from coordinate 16,269,413 downwards.
TCACTCTGTAAGTGCAGAAAGTTACCCAGCTATGCTTTAAGAAATCCCTTTTGTGTGGTTTCAGCTCTCATTATGCCGTAGTCCCTTCAATCCCTGTACAAAATCTGCAACTCTAATCTAATCATTCATGCTGTCAAGACTGTTAACTTTCCTTCATGAGATGCCTTAATGTTTTGGGATTTTTTCAGTTTCTATTTAAATATATATTTTGTCATATGTATCTTGTATTGATTGTACTCTGAAGAGCAAAAGCTATGTTGTTAAATAAAATGTGATGTAAAAATATGGATTTGCTCATTCTTCTCTGTGAAAAGCAATCACCAGATTCACAGCTTTTTCTTACCACACACAACAAACAGGAACATACTGGTGAAAAACATCGTTGTGTCGTCCTTTCCATGCTTCAGGGAAGCTTGACGATGATTTCATTTGAAATTAACAATGATAAATGCAGCTTGCATGATGCCGAAGGCATCATATCTATCTTGTTTAGAGACATCCAGAGGAGATACAGTAATGCAGCCGAGTCTGTGTGTGCCGAGGGACTAATGTGAACCCTGCGCACGCATCATATTTAGATATGAAGCTGGATGGGAGCGGTCTTATGGTCAGTTGTTACTCAATCATCTTGCCGTCTCAGGCTTTAGTCCGAGCAGCACTGGGATGTGAAAGATGATACATGGTGTGTCATCGTTCCCCAAACGACAAACTCGGCGATCCTTGCATCCAAGCTGTGTTTCTGCTTGTTCGTGCGCGATTAAACCCCCATGAGTAAACGCCGCTCACCCACTTACTGTTTGGGTCAGCCGCATGGACAGCTTCTGAGCACCATTTTTGTTCCTTTACCCATGATTAGTATTCCACTCAGGATAATTTTGGGTATAATTAACCTAATCTCCCTGCTTGTTGTGAGACTTCTCATTAATCACAGGAAAACTTATTGAACAGATCAAAGCTCAATCTATTGGCTACAGATCACAGGAAAGGAGAGGCTCGTTCAGTTTAATAGTTATCTCCTGTCATCACTCCTGTGCAATATCTTTAAGAAAGTTTTTATGCTTAACAAATTGCTCAGGATCAGAGAGAGAGAGAAAGATGTTAATGATCCTCATTTTTCTTTTTCCTCAATCAACGAATCACATGGGCCTTCAGTGAGCAGCTGTTAGCGGTGCTTTAATGGCGGGTCAAATATTTTCTCACTTTAATCTTCAATACCAACTAATTGTTGCCTGAATATCACTGAGAACTGCCATCGACCTTTAGGTCTCTTTACGGCTACAATTTATTTTCTGAAAGGACGGCTTCCAGCATGATAACGCACCGTGTCGCCAAGCTGAAACTGGCAGCCATCTGATTCTCATAGAGCACCTCTGGGAGTTGTGGAAACAGGAGATTGGCAGAATGCGAGTGCAGCTGACAAATCTGCTGAAATTATGTAATGCAGTCATGCTCACACAGTCCAATGTGACAGGATCATTTCCAGTACCTTGTGAAATAAATGCCTCTAAGAGGCAAAACAAAAGCCAGTTTCTAGGCCTTCAGTGTCAGTCAGCTACCGTACATATGTTGATATCAGGCCAATATCGTGTAATATTTTGTTATGTTGCTCATTTTTAGCCGGCATACAAAGTTTCATAATAAGAAATTTGTAGAAACACCTGAATTCAATGAATTAGCAATTTTTGACAATGTGGTATGCTTTCACACATGTAGCAGGATCAGTTGTTTCACAAAACACACTTAATTTTTTCAAGTAAAATACATTTGCAGATATGTATATAAACATGTCTGATGGCAGCTTAACAAAATCAGTCAAGACGTTTGCTTGATCCACTCTTTTTAAATCCCAGGTTCATAAAATTCAAGCTCCACCATCTCAGAATCACTGAACAGTTTTTATGTTTTCACCCACCAGTTCTGGCCTTTTTCAGGAGGGGTGTCCTGAAGCCCAGGGGAGTTTTCATAGTGAAAGTCGGTCCATGAGGCTATGAGAAAGGGAGCTGCTCGTTGGCAGGCCTTTGGGATTGTAAAGTCATTATGGCATGAAGTCACTTGTTGACACTGGGAAACCGTGCCACACAGGGACATTCACAGGGCAAAGCATGATGTAAATGCATGCCACTTAAGAAATCACAGAACTGACAAGCATCCAGTCCGTGTGTTTATGAACTGTCTGAACTGCTCCTCTGATTTGGTTTGCCACCAGGTGCCCCTGACTTTGCCTGTTGAACATGCGCCAGGTCGTAAACACCCTGTGCTTGATATACAGCTTCAGATGCTGTTTCAATCAGCCTTCTGTCAGACTGAAAAAATAAATCCTGGAACTCCATACCTGTATGATCACATTCCCTAATTATTGTTTGGAGCAGTAACTCTGAGATGACTGCAAGAGGACTGGCCCCTTGGGGTGTTGTGAATGTAATTATATCCTGACAATAATTAGGCCCAGTCCTCAGAAAGGAGCTTGTTAGATGAAGATGTGCCTTACCGTTTTCAGATCTTCAGGAAAGCCTTTGAATTATCACATAATTACAAGGAAATATATGTTTCACAAAGTTAATAATCATCCCAGAGAACAGTTACGGTAAGTGTCATTACCTTTGAGGATACAAGTTCACTGAAGAGGGAAAGCTAATAATTTTATTTTGCCTCGTAAAGCGTTTGTCATTATCCGTTGGTTGAAAAGAGGAAACAATTTGGGGTTGCGGTGCTTCAGATGGGACCACTCTGTGAAACAGTTTATTTATTCAGAGCACTGATGTTTGCCCATGTGACATCAGGATGCACACTCACAGCTGAAGCAAAATATAGTTAAATTGCTGTAAAAATGTAAACAACTTGAAAAGATCATTTATCCACTGCCAGACTTTTAAATGGAAAATACATCCAGCCAGAAAAATCCACTGTTTTTGCTATACTTTTAATTTAAAACAGTATGTTTATAAGTTGAAAGGGAAACTTCCATTAATCTTCTGAATTTTTAAGAGTTTTTTTTTTTTTGTTTTTTTTTTACATGCATATCTGTAATTATCCCCAGAATTAACATTATGTAGTGGAAATTGTGAAGCAAAAGAAGAGAACAGGATCAAAGCATCACTTCAAGGTGGACAACTTTTTTGGAAATGGTTTATCGAGCTGACATTTTGACACTGCATGTTGCATGCTTCAAAACATTGTGCCTCCACAGACGGCAGAGTTAGCCATGTAGTTTACATAGATGAACCTCATGCCCCCACATATCTTGGATTTACCTCTATGTGTTGATAAAAGTTTGAGGTGGAATTTTCCGCTGATAAGAATACTCTTCGATTCATCCTAAAATAACCCAGTTTTTTTTTATAAGAATTTTTTCTTATAAATCAGCTAGGGTTTATTTAAATAGAGAGAGAAAAAAAACAGGAATGGCTAATAAACAGTTAATATCATAAGTGTACTTGGATGATTCTGCCTTGTGCATTGTGATTGGTCCGCAGCCAGGATGAAACAAGAAATACTTCAAGCGAGATAATCACAAAAGGAAGGTCACTATTCATCACACGTTACCCTCCCCGTCAAATCCATCTGCAGCTCACCATTGAAGGGTGGACGTGGCCCACCCAAAGTCCATAAATGATCAATGATAGTGGCAATTTAGTCAAATTAATAAGCACATTTTCCTAAAACAATCTGTGGAAACTATGAAAAAGTTGTTTTGAAGCCAAGCTGTTTGCTTCGAACACACCCATTTGTTACCCCCCACCCCCTCCACTTGACATCTACCCTGTATTTCCAAGTCTTTTCATATTTTCCACTCTCCTGCCATTCCTCCCAGTGCAACTTGGAAGAGCTTGACACAACAGTGCATGATATCTTTGTGTGTATGTGGGTGTGACCACATGTATATGTGGTAGCGATCAAAGCGGCCCCGTGACGGGAAGCCAGAAGGATGGGCACAGAGGCTAATGCCATGCCAATCAATAATAATTTTCCCCAGGTTGACGTGTGCGTGCCCGGGACGGTCTGCTGTCATGAGGAGCAGTCTGGCTCCTTGCCTGATCAAATTCCACTGCAGTCCCATATCTATCTTGCCTTCCAAAAATGTTCAGCATACCAGTGGGTTTTATTGACTTGTCAGAGCAGACAGCAGATTGCAAGCTCTGCCTTGTAAGGTGTGCACTTAACAGGTTTCAACCCAGGAATGTCCACTGATGAATTCTTTAGCTTCTGTTGCTTTTTTTGGTGTTTTTAACTAAAATGCATCAGCTATGATAAGACAGTGTGTACTTATGACTTTAGTATCTATCTAAACCGTACTTGGCAAATGTGCGATAAAAATAAATTACATCATAAATCTAATTTGAGATTTGGCTCTTTTATGGAATAACACTAAATGTGGAACAGAGTACATAAATTACATTGAAATTATGGGGGATGGGGGGAACAACCCCTGGTAGAACTTAAGACATGTCTAAACTAAACATGGATTTAAAGTGTTATAAGAGGTGCACACAAAAGTAGTTCTGAACTATTATGCTACTTTTTTTGCATGACTGAGATGATTCACTATTTGTATTGAATTGGTGTATCTTTTAAAAGCTACTGGTTTATTGTATTACATGTAAAAAAAAAAAAAAGTGTTTAAATACTTTTGTGACCACAGAGGAAGCTGTTTTGAAGTCTGATCATTTTAATCTTTATGCAACAAGTGTAGAGGCTTTGGCTGCTTCTTATTTTGGCCTAACACCCAAATCTGCAGCCAAACTGCCACTAAAAAAGTAACGGAAAGCAAATCCTAAAAGGGAATAATTTTAATTACCCGTGAAACAAATAGGAAATCTTTAATATCGCCTATATTTATCTGCTCAGTTTTACATGCTCATGCATTTCTTCTTCTCATGCAACTGAAATGCACAAGGAACAACAACTGTGCAGAGCTCTACAGATCACCCGCTGTCGTGACAACGCTGCTCCTGTTGTTTCCCACACTTTTGCAGGATGTGTGCAACATTTTTTACTCACTGGAGAGCGTAGCTTGTCCCACTCTGGTAAATCTGACTCAAGCACAGGGAAGTGTGGTAAACTGCCAGTACTGACAGATGCTGCTCCGCTATCTCTCACATAATGACTTTAGCCCCTTCCCCCTCCTCTTTTTCCATTTTTCTTCACTTTCCCCTCAACCCCCCGCCCTGTTCTCCACAAATATAGTTAACTGCATGACCATCAGCTATGAATGGCTGTAAACAGCTGCCTCCTTTTTTTGATGGTTGCTTGTGAGAGCATGTAATTCAATTTGGCCCAGGGTGTACATGCACTCATTAAACCATTGTCAGCACCTATTACAGCACATTCCATGGCAGAGCAGTTCAGGTACAGAGTGCAAGTCCTAGGCATGAATTCAGACAGCTCACAAAGAACTTCTGTTGAACTTGTTTTCAAAAATGTACTCTGTGCACATTTAATTTTATTGTATGATTTTACTGAGACATAAATCTAGATAAGTAGTAATAAATCTAAGCTAAACAGAAACAAATGACAGGAGAAAGTATTTGTTTGGCTGGAGTAATATTGCAGGTCTCAGTTGTGAGGGAGCAGTGGGATCAGATCTGCTATGCTGGGATCTGATCCGCTCTGGCATCACATGCAGGATTCCAGAGATGCCCAATCAACAACCCCAAGCTTTGGTGTTGCAATCTTTCTGCTTTTTTTTTTTTTTTTTTGCTGAAATATCTCTGATTGCAAACCATAAAATATGATCAACCCAACACAGTCTCAAACTCTGCATGTTCAAGCATTCCAGGGTTAAGTGGGAAACGGTTTGCAGAGCTTAGTTCAGAGGTTGGTGTGAAGATAAAAAAAAAAAAAAAACAGTCCAAGATTCCTCAAAACCACAAAAACAGACATAATGATCTCAGTAGCTTTCAGGTCCTGTATCCATCAGTTATTGTGACACATTGTGTCATGCTGTGTTCATTGTTATGGTCTGGGGGCTCTCCGCTGCGACAGACAAACCATCAGTCACACAACAACCAGCACACCAGTAAGGCGTCCTGTCTGCCTGAGTTCCACAATAAAACTACAGAAACAAAGAAGACCTGGCATCTCACATGAGAGATTCAACGGAAATCTGCCTGTTCCTCACCAAAATGTTACTCACCAGACCGTTCAATGACTTGTTACACAACAGAAAGTTAAGTTAAGGGAAAGTCCAGGATTTCTTAAATATGTTGCTGTAAGCTGCAAATGTCTCTCCAGCAGTAGATAATTCTCCCGGCGTGGTCGTTTAGTTTAAAACGAGATTAAATCCACCCAGAGACTAAGGCAAATAGCAAGTGAGGAAATGCCAAGACCATAGTGACTATCTCCCAGCTTCAGACCTAAACGTGTTATAACAGTTTGTGCAAACATGATATTACAAACATGTGGTTGTTTACCAGAACCTGACAATTATTTAACAGGAAATAGAGGTCGAAGGCTGCATGGCATCTTTGATCCTCTTAGGTGAAATAAACAATGAAAACAGAATATTGCTGGTTAGAGTAGATACCTAATGGAAAAGAGCATAAAAGTAAACAAAAAATATGGTTCAGTTAAACTGACAACCTTTTGCTTCTTAACTGCTTTTTATAGCAATTACTCTGACCAGGAATGCTAGCTCAGTAGGTGTTTCACAGAAAAAGGTTATTTTTCCAATCTGTATTTACTGGTAAATCTTCACTGAAAGCTGTGTAAATAACTGCCCAATGAAAACATGAATACTGGATTAAAAGTTTGTAAAATTGACTTTTCTTTAACCACTATGGAGATTTGTTTAGATCAGAACAATCTGCCTTGGTATTGGCCCCGTCTCGGACTACCCCTTTAGATTCAACCTTTAGGATCAAATGAACTTGATTTACACTAAAGAAAGACACCAACAGTGTTACCTATAACAGATAAAATACTAACGTTTTAGATTTTTACAGCATGGTTTTCAAACTGTGCTACAAGTACCACAAGTTGGGTTTCTGTGGTGTGATTTATTATCAAGTACTAAATTTTATATACAACTCTTAGAGACTGAAACCAAAGAGGAATAATAATAATAATAATAAAAAACCTTCAGAAACATAAGAGAAAAGTGCAGTGAACAAAATTTTTAAGTGCTTGCAGTGAAAATTGAAGAAGTCGTCATGAATAATCATTCAATTTAAGGCGCATCATAATCATTTTGGTTTTTAGTTTTTCACTGCATGAAGTAAGAGAACTACAGATAGAAATACTTCAGGTTACTTTACTACAACAGCAACATTCATACTGCAACCGTGCTGCTAAACAGTCTAGTAATAATTCTTTGAAGAACGCTAGAATCCTGCATTTGTTGAGGGAGGCTGGTGAATAAAGAATAAAAAATACTAGGAGTGGTAACAATCTCAATCATCCAGAAAAAAATATTGGGGGTTTTGCAAACAACTTCAGTATATTTCTATAAACTCTTGCTAGGAAAGATATTTTCTATCGCATTGTTCATTTTTTTATTTTTTAATTTGAATTCAGTAATATAGTTTTATCTATAATTTATCACATCTGCTTTGTATATTTATCAAACTCTAATGCCTTTAATATTATATATATTTACAATTTCAGATTTAATCATAAGTAAAGGTAATTTAAATTGTTTTCTTTTGTCAGTTACTTCTTATATTGGCTATTAAAACCAATGGTTGTTTCTTCAGCTATGATAGATTTTACATTTTACATATTTTCTAACGAGATAGATAGATAGATAGATAGATAGATAGATAGATAGATAGATAGATAGATAGATAGATAGATAGATAGATAGATAGATAGATAGATAGATAGATAGATAGATAGATAGATAGATAGATAGATAGATAGATAGATAGATATTCACAGGGATGACACAGGATGACTAACAATAAAGTTCATACTGTAGTAACTTAAAATTTTGGAAAAGCATCGTTTTAATAAACTCTGAGCGGTCCCTTTAAATGAGCTTCCACATGTGCGTCAGCAGCCTGACACCTAGTGGACAGATAGTGACAACACAGATGGACGCACAGCAGCATAACCACACCCAGAAAACAACATGTGACCACTTCATTGATAAAATAAAAGAACGTCTCTCGTCTGGAAGTGGATAGCGGATCTGTTTTGCTGTTTGTTCACTCATAAATGTCACAATTTCATTCGCAGGCAGATGAACAAAGCAGGGTGCAATGCAGGGGTAGACCAACAGGTGGCAAAATCAGCTCACTTTATAATGAATTAAGCTTTATCCCTGAATTAGGCCTCTGTGGATACACGTTCAAACACTTAAGAGTACTTGAATAATAATGAAAAAAAAAAAAAAAAACATCAAGCTAAATCACAGAAACATGTACGAAATAGCAGTCGTTTTTTATAGATACTGCTGTTCTTTGTTATGTCGAAAGGGTACAATAATTAAAATTTCCAGGAATCATTTCGGGATCAAAAAGCAATTTGCGAGATGCAGTTTATATGCTCTAAATGAGACGGATGCTGCTCAGAAAGAGCGCTTAACTGTTTTCTGGTGACTTGAATGAGGAGCAAACAAAGGGAATGTGTGTATGAGAGACACGGAGAGAGAGAGAGAGGCAGAGAGTGGGATCCTCCATCCTTCCTGGTGGGAGGTTTGAGATGAGCTGCGCAGAGCCGTCCAAACCGACGCATCTTCCTGGCCTGTCCCCCCTCCTCCTCCTCCTCCTCCCTTTCTGTCGGTCTCTCTCTTTTTCCTCCTTTCCTGTCTGACACTAGTCCACCTGAAGGGGAAGTGCACAAAGCCGATAAGGAAATCCGACGCGTCCGCCGAGGTCCGTCCGTCCGCGACATGTTGCGGTAAAAGGCCCGCTAAAAGGGGATGTAGAGAAGGGGACCGAGGCACCGAGCCGTGTCTGCTCTGCTCTGCCCAGCCCGCTGCATCGCTGAGCGGCCTGCGAGCCTCACAAGATGTCGACCAGAACGCCATTGCCCACAGTGAACGAGCGTGACACCGAGAATGTAAGTGTTTTTCTTTTAGACAGAAATTCAGAAGACAGGGAGGCCGAACAATGGTGTTCGGGAATACGGTGGGTTTTTTTTTGTGTGTTTTTTTTTTATTATTTATTGTGGAGCGGTCTGGTTAATGGCTTCTGCAGGGTTCAGTGTTGCACAGCGACACCACCAATGAGCACTTAGGGTTTTTTTTTTCTTCCTTTCCCCTTGCTGGGAATAAAAGCACGAAGCTCAAGTTAACCAGCCTAGAATAAAGGTGAAGCTCTGTTATGTTTGTCCTAGTTTCTCAAGCACAATAGCCCTAAACAACGCACTGCGTCAGTGAGGCTTTAAGGCAGAAGCAAAGCATTGGTGCTTAATGTAAAGAATGAAATATTGTCTCTGTGTCCTTTGAGGGACATTTCCTCGCTCCACTCGTGCAGCTGTGGGAATTTTCTGTTCCTCAACGTCAGTATGTGTCGGTGAACGGGGGGAGGTTGTTGCCCTACTTTTCAGTTGCAGCGTTTGGTAGCATCGCAATGTGACATCCATCACCCATTGGGCCCTTTTGTAACTGCACACTCAGTGTAGAGGAGGAGGAGGAGGAGGAGGGAGAGTTACAGACAGGCTTTTATTAAGAGACATCACTGAAATCACGAGAGACCTCCCAGTGTGAGGGAATGTTTATGAACGTGCTTTCCTGTTTATTTCCCCTCATCCCGATCACAGCTCTTTAATATAATGGATCTTTTGAGATGATCTCCTATGAGGCCTGAGCCGTGTTTGCTGACACTGGCTGTGACACATGAGGGTCCCTCTGATGTTTCCTGGAAACTGAAGCCTCTGCTTGCCATGTTGTTGACACTGACTGGAAATCACTGGAATGAGTTGCTTAAAAGGACAGCGTCATTTAATAATTAATTTAGCAACACTGGTTTATGTTGAACTTACATAAATTTTGCAGCCTGTTCTACTAATAGCTACTAATTTTGGCATATTTGGAAGAATGCCTGTGGTCAAAAATCATTTAGATTAGTAACAGTGGGACGTTTCATGATTGGGAAACAAGACAAAACTATAGAGTTTAAAATGACCATTTTATAGGTTTTGACTGTGTGGCCAGCATTACAAAACGGCACATTCTAGAGCAACTCCAGTCTTCAAGAGCTGATGCATGTTAAGATGTTTCCTGGGTCCAATGCTCCTAAATCAAATCAGTGGCTCATTATCATGCTGAGGAGGTAATTCTGCCATGCAGAACACTGGCTGTTGAAGACTAGAGATGGTCGCCCCATTACAAACAACGAAGGACCCAACTTTACCTCAGATTTTCCTAAAGGCTTCAGACTTCTTAAATCCAAACATATTCAAGGAGAGACTGAGGTGGATAGCCTAAAATGATCAAACTGATCATATTCACTGCCAGCTGTTCGGCCTTCCTGTTATCGGTTGAAGTCTTGCTCTCTGTCAGCCTGAATGGTTTACCAGAGAGCTCATTTAAAAACCTTCTTACACCTTATGAGGTTCTTCTGATTTGAACCGAGGGCTGACGCTGAAAAAAGCTCAAGTCTTTTTCCACTCTGTAACACCATCCACAGCGAAGAGTGTTGTTGTCAGCAGGATCTCTTAGGGTTTATGTATTGCGCCGTCACAGATCAGAAAAAAGTTAGAAAAGCTGAAAAAGACCAATGTCTGTCAGCAGCTAGAGACTTTATTCATCTCTCTTTCAGAATAGATGCATTTCGATCATCATGAAGTTAAAAACAAATAAGGAAAGTGTTTTTCCTTCAGCAGTATAGATGCATAGCTTAACAAAGCTTCCTTTGCGTGATTATATTCCCTCTCAGACCATTATTAGATGCATTGCTGAGCACGGTTAGTCTTCCGTAATGCATCAGCAGCTAATGTAAATGTCTGGAAAAAGCTGCTCCCACAGACATAGATTACTAGGTGGCTATTAAAGCCCCGTCTCAGCATCACTGGAAGCAGTCAGCCGGACTACTCTGCACCCGCACAAGCCCAGCTCCAAGCCCTGTAGGGCAAAATAGCAGCTAAACTGCATTGCATAAGACTCCATTACTTAGAGTGAGGTGAGTGGCTTTTATACCAGCAATAAAGAGGCCTCTCTCTCTCCTCTTGTGTATATGTGCTTCTTTTGTATGGCCTCCCTGAGGACAGGATGTCATTGGCCAGGGACAAGAGACAACATTTGTACAGTATTTGAACATGAGAACTCAGTCACTTCACTGTATATGTATGTATGTTTTTTTATTTTTTATTTTACTTTATGTACAGTTCTACTTGCAAAATGTTTGTGCGAAGCGAGACCGTGGACCTTCGCTGGCATGCCATCAAAAGTCCTCCCCTCCTGCCCCCAACTGTTTTCTTTTTTTTTTTTTTTTTAACGGCAAAACCGGCGAAAGTGAGCCTGCCTCGTAGATCTGACTCTGTCAGGATGGAGGCTGACGGAGGTGAGGCACACACCCTGCAGGGTGTAGCATTTCCCCAGTGAAACAGGAACACGGGCGCCTGGGTAACCCGACCGAGGCTTTATTCTGCGGCGGGGTGTGGTGTTCGGGAGCAGAGGATCATGGGATCTTTGACCTGGACTGACATCAGCAGCTGTTGTGGAGGAGAGGAGGCAGACGAGAGGAGACTGCTCCAGGCCTGCACCGGTGCTGCCTTCACAGCAAGCTGTTCACCTTCAAATAATGCTAAAGTTGTGGCTCTGTGCTACACATTTTGAAGGTGTCAAAAGTTATCTGTCTCCTCTGATACTGAGTCCTGGTTTGTGGGTAATTATGCGTTTATGTTTGGAAGAGACTGGGTTCTCTTGCATTGTTTCCTCCTTGATAGTACTCTCAGTGAGAGAGTGCTAGGATTTAAAAAAAACAATATTGAAACATGACCAAAAATCCCCCACACACGTTATTGTTTGAATTTAGCGTCTTTATTCACATAGCTTGTGGTTGACATTACTTATTAGTGCAATTTATTAATTTCCAGGATAAGTAACGACAAAATAAATTGAGTGTATATGTTTTGCCTTCATTAGCCTTTTGCGTTTTAGTTGGGATGCATATTCACGTCTTGGGGGGGAGGGAGGGATGCAGGCGTTCTCAAACTTTACTTGTTAGGAAAGTTTAAAAGCATTTAATATGTAGAAGTGAATTTTTACAAAGTAGGAGAAGTTAAGATTTTTTAGTCAGATTAATGGGTTGTTTTTAGCATCTTAAGCTTTTTGTGTTTAGATTGTTGTGTCCTATTTTGGATGTCCCTGTGTTCAGTGTTTTTTAGCTTCTGTGAGCACTTTTTTACTTGTGAAATGTGCTTTATAAACACTATGTACTTTTTACTTTAAAAGCATATTTTCAGGCACTAAGAGGAAATATTGTCATGTGGCCAGTAATAGTAGAGGTTAAAGTTATAAGTTTAGTGCAGCTAAAAATGCATGTATGAAGCCAAAGTTGACTTTGCAGAAGGTATGTTGTATTCTAGACGACTTGGGGTATTCTGGTTCATCATTCTTTTATGAAGAAAACCCAGTGTTTACTTTTGATAGCTAAAATCTGAATCACGTGTTTCTGAGTGAATTAACCAGAAATGCTTTGGAACCAAGTTCTCCAGAGTAGCTGGTAAAACAAATGCTCTGGGCCAGAACATTAAACACATATTTTCATGGAACAAGCACATATCCTCCTGTGATCATATGTATTATGCTTGCGATGAGGAAAGTCACACAAATAATCTTTTGTAGAATTGGACCAATCAGAGTTTTGTTGCTGATTTCAGATCTCAGACTTCTCTAAACCTCTGACACCCCAACACCAAGATGATTCTGATTTCTCTTTAAGAGCTGTAATGTTTTTAGCATGAATACCAAACCACTTTGTGAGAGAGCAGTTGCTTTTAACCATGGTTTTGCAATTATTTTTAGAGGCAAAATTATTTTTGCAATTGAGTAGTTAGCATCACTATCATAAAAAAAAAAAACATGAGGCTGTTTCTTCTGCACACCGTAGATTAACTCTGATATTTCCAAAACATTTCCAACTCCAGTAATTTCCATGTTAGACGTTAGCTTGAAATGATTAAACAGATTACCGTACTTTTGCTGCACTGTTCAGCCTTCCTGTTATCTACTGAAGTCTTGCTCTCTCTCTTTCTCACTGAACATTTCTGGTCATCAGCTGATCCCTCTGTTAATCTCAAGCCTTTTACTTTCAGTTTAAATGTAAAATACAAAGCAAATTCAGAAGCAGACAATTTGCTGTCAAAACACCTAAAAGTTATTTGAAAATAGAAGCTGGCGATTCTCAAAAGCCATTAGTTTTCACACCTATAGGGACTCGTCCTTTAGGATGGGTGAAGCTCCAACAAGCAGTGCAGGAAGAATGCGGGGGAATCTCCCAAATCAAGGATGTGCAGAGTGTTCAGAGGCTGTGACACTTAAGTACTTTCCAAACTGACTATACAGAGTTTACTATTGACGTTTCAGACAGTGAGCGTTCAGAGCCAGTATTTCCACTTTTCAGTGAACATGAGAGCTGGTATTTTGCAAATGGTATTACAGAGATCTCTAAGAATGAAAGTAATTCCTGATACACATCTTTGTCCACTTTCTGTATTCATGACTTTTTTTTTTCCCACTGTTGAAGTTTGCTTCCATGACGAGAACTACTATTATTATATTTATACTTGTAAGTCTACAGCAACCCCAGTGATACTAGATACCAGCATATTTGCTTTGGATTTACAAATAAAGAGGTGCCTGGTCTGTCCTCCTTTGACAGCCGTACAAAAGATTGTCTCAAGTTTTCTTTGCTTCTGATTTGTAAACCCAAATGGCTTTAAGATGAAGTTGCAGAGTGGTTTTGTTAATCTCTATGTGTGCCTTCCTTGCAGCACTCGTCGGTGGACGGCTTTGTTGAGCCTCCAGCTCCCCCAACAAAGTCTGCGAGTCGTCACAGCCTGCCACGATGTCGCAACTCTTTCACCTCCACAGACGAGCAGCCTCATATCGGCAACTACCGCCTCCTTAAGACCATAGGAAAGGGGAACTTTGCCAAAGTGAAGCTAGCAAGGCACATCCTGACTGGGAGAGAGGTGAGACAAACTTGCATACTGCAGCGAAATGATAATGGATCTTCACACTATTCAGTTTTTTTTTTTTTTTTCCAATTTAAAATCAGCCAAAAAAAATTCCTTCCATGTCATCTAATTCTGCACTGGCTTGTGTTGCTTTATCACATAAAACCCCGAACATTTATTCTGTCTGTGGTTGTAATGTGTGAAAATGTTTAAGGGATGTGAATACTTTTGCAAGGCGTTGTATGGTTGTTTTTAATTTTTCCAAATCCATTTGAGCCTCAGATAGATTTTAAGACTTTCAATTAAAAAATATATGGGAAAAAAACCCCACCAAGTAGATCTTGTAAATTTAGATGCATGTTAAATAAAGATGAGGTACAAGTTTTTCTTTGCATTATTGATCTTGTAGCTCAACTTATTTTGATGCACATCTCTTTTCTTTCACACACAAAGGCAGGCTTGCACAGTGCTCACCTGCTGGGGTGATGGTGTGTGTGTGTGTGTGTGTGTGTGTGTGTGTGTGTGTGTGTTTGTAATTACACCTTCTATGTACCTCATAGGTGTTCTCATGTTGGCGTCTTTTGCCGTTTGCATCCTTTAATCTTCTCAGTTTCATGAAGTCCGAGGTTTTATCAGAGTATTAAAAACACGGCTGGTCTCTCAGGTCTAACGGGTATGAGTTTGTCGGCCTCGTGGCTTTCAATGCTAATGCTAAACAAGCAGGTTGCGTATGTGACCCCTGGTGCTGGAAGAGAAGGTCATGCTCCGGTTTGTGTGTGTGAAAGGCTTTGCTGGCTCATCAAAATGCAAAGACATGGACAAGAGGTGGAGGGAGAATAGATGGAAAGAACAGAAGCCATAAAAACTGATGCAATCCTACTGAAGCAATGGCCTGCCAGCTACATTTTAATTTGAACTGCAACTTAAATTGTATCTAGACAAACGGCTGGATTATTACAGCTTGTGAGCTTGTTTCAGATGTTTGGAACTGACTAAGTTGTTAACTACACTCATTTACTGTTTGTCTAATCCGATTTGAGCTGCTGTCAGCATGTGCATTAGTGCAGTCTGAAAGCAGTCGGATGCAACATTTAGATTCTTATATTTCAAGTGTGATGCATTTACATCCCACCTTAACTCTCACTGCCTATGATGCCCACACGTGTGTATAGATTTAATGCCTGAGATTGTAGAGCTCACAGAGAGTAGTAAGACCATCTTGATGGAAACAAAAAAAAAAAAAAAAGAGTAGACTGAGGGCAGTTTGGGTTGATGGGAACTGAGATAATGTTTAAAAAAATGGATGGTTGAAAGTTAATAGATATTTAGGTAAATCAGGGACTCTATTTTATTTATTTGTGGGCTTTTTTTTTCCTGATCTACCAGTTTCTTTGACATTTGGTCAGATTTTTGACAGTTTCCTTTGGTATGAGGCATCCATGCACTAACAAGATGCTGTGAGCTGGCAGAAACAGCAGCTTCTCTCTCCTTCTGTGCCTCTAGAGATCTGGTGATAGAGATATTTCAGGTGACTCACTTGCATCATGTTTACAGATCTGCTCCGCACACCGTCTCTGAAAGAGGCAGATTCTCCAGAACAGATGATGATATTAGCGCTGCTTGCTCTGACAACTTTTGCTTGACTTATTGCTCACTGAGCTGTGGCTGATCAAAAGCCTGCTATGAATCCAGCAGCAGAGATTGGTTCCTCACTATGGTCTGCTAAAATATTGATCTTTATTTAAATAATTTTCAGGTATTGGCCTAATTTATTGGATGACATATTTGTTAGCCTGTCTGTAGAGATGACCACCTCCATCAGATTGTGTTTACCAAACCAGGAAGCATAAAAGTAAACAAAACTGAAATCTGCGGCAGAGGAAGCCTGGTTTGGCGCTGTGCAATTGTGTTTAATTTTCTCCAAAATGTTCCCGATTCTGCAGTAAATGTAAAAAATTTTTGTAGCTTAACCTTAACCTGTTTCCTTATTCTGTTTGAATTGTGAATGGGCATCATGATGCAGGTAGCTATCAATGTGGCTGCCGCATTGTGCAGATCTGCCACTAAACTTTTTATCGTCAGGTCTTTAAGGAAAGATAGAAGGAGACAATAAAAAAATACCTTCAGAATAAAAGTCCACAGTTTTCAAATGAGTAACCCCTCTCTTTCTAGGGCCAGGTGCCATAACTTACTATTGTCTGTCAGGACTCTATTTTAACTTTAAATTCGTTTGCATAATTAGACCCATGCAGGTATTTGATTTTTTTTCTACAGGTGACTGAATGTACTCGAAGAGTTGTTTCCATTTTTTTTTTTTTGCCAGATCTTGCTGCCTCAGGGAGAAGATATTGACATGCAGCTAAAAAATTAAACATTTGCTCCAATCACTAACCACTTCCTGTCCTGTCATATATGAATAGATAAGCACAAGATGCAAATTTGGCTACAAACAGTTAAAAACGTCCATACTTCTGCATGATTATGCCGTTTATTTAACTGCTATCCATGTTCAGTTTACTACAAACTAAACATATGGAAACGTCTGCAGACACAGTAAATATTTAGCTTATCTTTTGAATTTTGAATTCTTGCACAACCACAGCAAAAAAATAATAGACATCCATATTGAGCTTGGTTTCTATATATTTTTCTGCCTGTTAACTTTATTTAAGGGCACTACTGTAGCATAGTTAAAAAAAAACACTTAATGTTTAAATGTCTGCAGTAGGGCTGTTGTAAACGAATATTTTAGTAATCGAGTAATCTATCGATTATTCTTACGATTAATCGAGTAATCGGATAAAAAAAATTATAAAATGAAATATTGGTAAATCTGGCATAATACCGGTGTTACTATCAGATATCAATATCAGTCCAATTTTTCATATTTGAGCATCCCTAACAGTTGCTTTTTTGTAGTTTAGAAAACTAACCTGTAACAATAATAGCTCACTTTCTAAGTTAACCAGAAGAAAAGTTATAGAAAAATCTGAAATTATATTGAATTTAATAACAAAGAGGCAGGCTCACAAATATGCTTATAAAAATGTCTACAATCCAGCTTTTAGTTTATGTATTGATCTTCAGTGAATTTAATATATTAATTAAACTCACCTTGCCACCTAACCTGTCACGCTTTGGGTTTGAAAATACGGGAAATGCCGCCTGGAGTGGGAGGAGAGGGCGAATGAACGAACGTAAGATGGGGTGGAGGGGAGGAAATAGACCAGCGGACTGACGAACCGTTAGACCGGGGGACGAACACGGGGGGAAGCAATACGGGATATTTACGACACCTTCACTGGTCACACTCAGAAACTCATCTACCAGCCATGTACGATGCGCTCCGCCACCCGTTTCTTTAGACCGGGATATGAAATTTATTGTGCAGTTCGTCGGTAAAGCTACATTTACACGGTAAGCATCAGCTACTCAGCCGCCCGCCCTGTTCAGTCTATCCGCTCACCTCAGCGCTCTTCCCGCCGTTCGCTTTCAACCAGCAGCCCCGGAGGAGAAATGCTGCCGTACTCCAGGCATTCCCCCAGTCATTTTAAGGGTGCTTATTGGTTCCCCAAAAACGATAAAAAGTCGGGCATTATCATCAATCAATAAAATCCCCACGGACCAATCTTTAAGATTGGACTTTATGCCGCTGAGACTTAGCTTTTGTCAACAACTCAGAGGCGGAAGTGAGAGCTCCGCGCAACGCAAATGAAGTCCCGGCCGGAACACGGTGCGCTAACTAATAAAACATAAATTAACGAAGCTTCGAGGCAGGTAAATTTTCCTCGAGGAATTTTAGTAATCGAGGTACTCGAATCATTCGAGGAATCGTTTCAGCCCTAGTCTGCAGTTTAGAATCTCAGATTTCTCAATACAGCACAGAAAGCAACTTAAGTGAGTGGAAATTTGCAAACAAGAATGCAAAGTTGCAGGAGTTCATGTCAATATGGAAGAGCTAAAATCAATATTATATTTGCAGGAGAAGCTTGCATTCATTATTCATAATCTGCGTTGATCTGCAGCTGAGAGTAAGAAACATTATGTGCTTCTTGTGCATTTGATGTGTTGTAACGCTAATATCGATTTCAAATACTGCTGTCTCTTTTTAGTAGCAGGGATGCTGATCTTTTCATTGTGTAACTGTGTCCTAAATCATGCACCAGTGGTTGTGCAGCAAGAGCTTGGAGGGAAATAGGCGCAGCACACCATTTCAGGTGCCTTCAGCACTTAAGTGGCGTCACGACAAAATTTTCCCTCCACGTCTTCCGCTTGGCTCTGCACGTGTTTTAGATGAGTGCGCGATGACGGGGACTGGCGTACGGCGCCAAGCATATGGCCGCTGAGTTACAAACGATCTGCATAATTAACAGAGATGCACACTGGCCTTCTGTCGCTGTGGAGTTGATTTATTCACCCCCAGACCATTGGCGTGAGCAGACGGATGCAGCACGTTTAATGCAAACTTTGTGTCATCCATCCACGTCACTGTCAAATGAGATTAAAAGGATTATATCAGAACATTGTGTAACAATGAAAACGTCTCCTGCAAAGTGAAAAATGCCAGAATGAGAGGGAGAGGATCGTCTTTAGCATTCAGCAGGCCAACATTTAAACTCTTAAGACGGTTCGCAGGAAGTTGAAAGTCTCAGAGAGTAACTGCCCACCTCAGACGAGCTGCAAATAGACCCCACCTGCACACTTTGTTTCTTTATTCTGTGAGTCTTGGCTCTCTTTCTGCCTCTACAGGACTGTGTTTCGTTCACCAGCTCCACATCGGCGTCATTATGGGGTGTAGCTTCAGGCGTTTGATGAAATTGAATCTCGGTGCTGGTGTTGGGGAAACCCTGTTTGTGATGAATAACCTGCATTCTCTGTGCCATGATTCAGCATTTTGCTTGCTGGTCTCCCCCTCCCCCCTTAATGTGCTGCTTGGGGTCTGAGGCACAATCTGCACCCACCGAAGCATGCATATTAGGCTCTCAGAAGGCCCCAGCCAAAGTCATTAAAAATTGTAATTATGGCTGTCAAACTATCTCCAGAAGCAGTTTGTCTTCTTACAATTGAGCTTGCACAGGGACAAAGGAAGTCTGGGAGATGGTTTCACAATTAAACCGAGCTCTTGATTTCAAACAATGACCTGAAAAAGGTGAACCTCTATCCCTCAGAAAACAACATTAAACATACATTAAAAGAAATAAACATGCGCTGCCATTTCTTGTGTGGTATTTTTGTTTGAAGATGAGAAATGGTTACTTCAATTTTAATTCATTATGTTTATTAACTGCCAGCTCACAAAATCAGCACATTTTACAAGACGAACAGGTTTGATTCATATCGGTTATACAGAATGCAATCCTCCGAATTCAAATTCATCCAATTCATTCCTTTACAGTCGGATAGTCAGATTTGGGTCTAATTATATACAGTTATTTTTAACAGTAGAGTCCGATTAAGTCGACTGGTAAAAATTTATCTGAGGAATCCCAGCAGAAATCGCATCAATTCTTTGACTTTGATCCTGATCAAGCACAGAGTGACAGTGGAGAGGAACCTCTTTTTCTTAACAGGACGAACACATGCATCTGCACAGCAATATGAAGGCTTGTAAATGAATTGTGCTGGTGGTCTTTTAAATGCAAACATTTGATCCGGTCTAAACCAAAATTGCACATGATCCATAAAAAGGAACACCACTTCAATAAAAAATAAACACTAACTGCTTACCTGCTTGTTTCATGTCATTAGTAAAGCATAATGTATATGCTGTCTGATTTTATGGAGTTCTGAGTAGCATCAGTCCATCACTTTTGTGTACAGTCAGCTGTACTCAAAGGCTGGAGGAAAAGAGGAGACATTAAAAATGATGATTAGAGCTGTTTGGAATTTTTTCAAGAAGTGAAAAATAGAGTAATAAATAATCCTCAACCTCTGCTCTTTTTGAAGTAGTGCTGTTCGGTTCAATTCTTCTGGAATCCTGCACATGTTGGAGCTTTCCCTGCCTGAACAGCTGATTTAAGTGAATGGGTCGTTCGCAGTCTCCTGCAGAACTTAATAGCTTAGCAGGTAATTCAGCTAATTGATCCCTGTGTGCTAAAGCATGAGAAAACATGCAGAACTCTGGCCCCTGAGGACCAGAGTTCACACAAGTTTTTTTTTTAAAAAAACATAAATGTAACAGTTTCAACTCTTGCCCTTTCCAAGAGTTTTAGTATGTTCATTTTCAGATATTTCTTTATGAAGATGAGATTTTTTTTAATTTTTTATATTCAACTGCAAAAATGTGGGAGGCCAATAAAGACCATCAACCTCTGTTGCCTCTAAGCACCCGCCATTAACCAACAGATCAGCACTGCATTACCTTCAAAGCATCCCTTTGCTCCCTGAGACATGGCTAAAATTGATTTTGGCCTAATTGTCTGTGGTTGGACCACAAAACAGCCGCTATTCATAACAATCTTGACACTTAGCTCTTTGTGGTAGGGGGCGGGGGGGGAAACACTTTTAAGTAGTTGTTTTTTGTTCAGGGACAATAGGCTTGTATGCATTTCACAAGCACTCGAGTGTAATCGCATCAGATTGTTGAAAGTGCTCCGTCAATCTCTTATCAGCATATTGTGTGGGTCCGCCGGTGACTCTGCAGTATCACTCAGCTCGTGGTTTTGTGAAAGCTGCTGAGCTCTGAGAAAGTGAGGAGAGTGTGTCTGTTTCGCTGTGCACTTTGGGGTGATTATGGCGATGGAGAGATCAGCCTGCTGCCAGCAGTCAATCGCTGCACTGACCTGACTGCTGTACATGTATAGCTCACCTCCAGTCTATGTATTCTGCTTTATTTGTCTGTGCTGACAGAATATTCATACTATGTAGAAGATAATTTTCTTTTACACACACACACACATACACACACATTTGTTTTAATATTATTAATTAGCTTATCTTTTTCTCCTTCTTTGTTTCTTCCTCTAGGTAGCGGTGAAAATTATAGACAAAACCCAGCTGAATCCGACCAGTCTACAGAAGGTGAGTTGGTGTTTTATCGCCACTTGGAAACACTAATGTCTTGGTTACAACGCTCACAGTCTTTTCCATTAGTCATTCCCGGACTCCTGCTGCTCTGTTTCTCTGCTCTTTGAACTCAGGATGCGCTGTTTTACATAATGTAATCAGATGTAGTCAGGAGCGACCACAAGGCACGTTTAAACCTCAGTCTCCCTGCTTTGTCGCTCTCGGCTCTGTTGGTTTGTAGAGAAGAGCGGCTAAAAATACACCTGCTGGCCTGGTTGTCACTTGTCTGGCAGTCGGGACCAATTAGAACAAAGAGCTTGGACAAATTGCCAAGTCACAGCTGTGATCTTTCAGCTGATTACACATACATGGTTCCATATATCTATAGATATGCAGTTGAATTCTTAGATTGGATTAGATTTTGTGGAATGAAAGCAGTCACTGCTGCTTTATCCATGTACCATCACCTACTGTAAGTCTAAAAATAAACCATGTGTGCAAGGATCTGAGGAATTCATCTCATGGTCGTGACTTTGTCATAGCCATGCTCGCTCTGGCTGCTCTTTGTCTTTCTGTACCTTGTAATAACAGGGAAAAAAAAGCCTTATTGTACATCCAGTGGAGCCATAGAAATTATAGTGTCTGCTGCATTTACTTGCACCACTGATGAAAATATGTAAATTATTTAAAACAAATCACACTGGAAAACGGCAACCAAAAAGTCTAAACCTTAAAATTTGGGTGCATTTGTAAAAAAGAAAGAAAAAAAAAAATCCTCATATAGAAAAATAACTCGACAAACTTACCAGTTCCACAATTTCTTTTACAGATATTTGCCTGTTTGATCTAGATGAGGAGTCAGAAACTTTTCCAATCCAAGGAAACATTAATTTTGCCTCTACCTGCATAAGTTAAGGGCCTTTGGAAAAATAAAAAAAATGGCAAGCTTTCAAAAGTCTCTGTAATCTAACATTTTTTTTTAAATTAAAGTACCCCATTTTTTTCTTCTACTAGGTTTTAGAACAAAAATAATTACATTTTTACACAACAGAATGAGTGTTTTACCGATTAGGACATCCAATGTTTTTTAGAAAATAAAGAGAAAAGCACTTAGTATGTGGCACAATGACAAAAACTAAATACTAAATAAGCTTTTTTATTCCCTTGCACCATTAGTGCACCTCCTTTAATAGATTTATATGGAAATATTTAATAAAATCTCACATAAAACTCCTTGAACTACAAATGTAAATTTTTACATGTCAAAATACTGATCCATTTCATCACAGTTTCTACTAGCCTGGATGGTTCCTAAAATGCTTTACCAGGACCTTTTTAGATATTTGTCTAAAAGTCTGTGAGCAGTTATCATTGAGATTCAGACATTTGTTGGTGTTCCATAGAAAAGTTGGTTTCCTTGGTTAATGCAAACTGTTTAACTGTGATTTAGAGCCAGTGGGTAAAACAAAAAAAAAGAAAAAGAAAAACGTGTTTAAGCATATTGATCTTTGGCTCATCAGAAAGCTCTCCAAAGAGAAGTGCAGGAAAGTAAACATCCCAGAACAAACTGAAGTGGAGAACAGAAACAACTAGTGATGTCTCCATGTGGCTAAGTACTATTAGCAATGCAAGCTAATAAGATGTTTATTTCTCCACTTTATTTATTCTCAAAAACTTTAAGTTCTGTATAGAAAGCTGCATATTGCTGTGTTTATGGAGAGTTTCATGAGAAACCAAATGCCAAACGTATAAATGATCTGTTTTTACTGTGTTTATCACCAAGTTGTATCTGCCATGTTGGATTTTGAGGTTTGTTCCTGGGGAGAATTCTCAAACTTTCCCACTAAAAGTTAAAGGACTTTTTCTTTTAATTCTTTTAATTATTCCAACTTGAAAATGTTGAATTTCCATCCTTGGAATCTATTGACTGCACTGCAGCCTTTAACCAATAGTAGTTCCTCTTCACTAAGGATGGGATGCTTTTTTGACAATTTTTTTTAGTTTTACTTCAAATCCACCTGAAGTGTTTGTTGCTGAAAAGCCGATTCTTGATCTCATTCAGCTAAGCACACTGTTAACAGTAAAGTGACACTGTTCCATGTTTACACTTTTAATGGTTGGAATGATGAGACTTTTTTATTTTCCGTCAACATGACTGAACAACAACGTGGAATGTATATAGTGTATAAAGCTTAGTATTAAGACTTGGTCTTTGATGCATTTCTCTATTGCTGAGCTTTGGACATTTTGTTTTCTCTCCCATACCATCCTGGTGGTGGCAAAATAAACACAGGTCTTCACCCAGAACGTCGCTGAAAGAAGTGAGCATATTACTTCCCTCATGTTATGTT
The DNA here is from genome assembly GCF_051168715.1 of Poecilia mexicana. NCBI lineage: Eukaryota > Metazoa > Chordata > Actinopteri > Cyprinodontiformes > Poeciliidae > Poecilia > Poecilia mexicana. The sequence continues at coordinate 16,245,993 of NW_028263384.1, read as the reverse complement.
ATGTTTATTCCTCAGGGAAACAGACAATCCTGAATTGCAGAACACTGGTTCCTAGAAACGTAAAAGCTTAAAAAACACAACTCCCTTAAAGCAGTTTAAGTAAACTATATCAATTAATTTATTCAAAATCTCTTCTAGTTCTATGCATTTTTCTGAGAAAAGGAAGTCAGTCACAGAGAGAACTCAGTGATTATAATGAAGTAGCGTTTTTTTTTTTTTGTTCTTCAACACTAATAAACATCTATGATTGTGTTAGATCCTAACAAGATCCCACTGCTGCTCCTCAGCCAATCAGTGCGATCCAAGCCGACTGAAAGAAATTTCATCACCTGAAATCTTTTGTTGAATCCTTTGCTGTGGTGGGAATCTCATTGAGATTCTGCTCATAAGGTGACTGTGACTCAACCAGTTTGGGCCTCGTCGAGGTCGCGAATGATTTTATTTTCTGCTGCCGGTGTTGTCCGCTGCCTGGTGACGATGCACGCAGTAGGTCATGCGTACCATGCGAGTGTGTGGACCAATCAGGAAGGCTGTGATAAATTATTCAGCGTGCCTTTCATATGTCAGCTGCAGCAGACCCAGGAGGGTCAATATGAAGAACTCTTATAGCTTTTTATGGAAGATGAGCTGGGATTGATGTCACAGCATGAGCACACATGTGAGTGTGTGTGCAGATACGTTTCTTTTGTTCGCTTGTTTCCTCTCATGTGAATTTGAGGTAGCTGTGTTTCTGCCCGGCACGTTGTGATCCATTATGATGTCCTCCGCTCTGTGCTGTAGGTTTTTGTAATAGTATACAGATGTGCCATCTGCAATGCAGAAGCCTGTCTTTTAATGCAGCAGCCGTCTCCTGGACCGAATCGATTGTCTCGCTGACCCGCCCTGTCCTGTGCTACGCTCGTGAAAGCTTTACAGCGGCTACAGTAAAGAGAGCCTCCAACTCCAACCCAGTTTTGCTTAGTTGCCTTTCTGACGTTGATGCATTTAAATGAAGCTTGTAAAAAAACAATGTCTGATCATTGGCCTCCTTGACTGGCTTTCAGGGTTTTCCAGTACGTTCCAAATTAATGCCTGGATTTACATTGGATAGACATTCTGTAAACTGAAAATAAAGCTCATCCATAAATACAGCTTTTCTTTAGCTGTTTTTCTTTTGTGTTCATCGGTTATTTTTGGTTGTTTTGTTGGAGGCTGTATTCTAATTAAAAAGTCTAGACATAATTAATTTCAGTTCAGTCCCCAAGGCTGTTTGGGCTCGTTGTTCTCACACTGTGACCTTTACAATAGTAGGGGAGTGACAAAAGAATTTCAAATTTAACGGGGCATATTCAGCGCTTCCACCCAATATATCACTGACATATTGGTTTAGTTGAGTCATAGCAAAATGTCAATGATAAAAGATGACTAAATTGTTTATAGGGATGAGAGTAAGACGAATGTATTTTTCTGCTGCTTCTAATGCAGACGTGGATGATTCGGACTTGATAAACAAATCTCAAATTGATTATCTTAACATTCCTTTATGTTTAGTTTATGGTGAGGATTAAATACAAAGAGGAAAATCCCTTTTCTCACAAATTTCACACATTTTGCTTGTGACGAGATCCATCCCTACAGGATGAGAAAACGAAAAGTAAAATGTAAACTGTCTGAAACATAATCAAAGCAATTCACCAAGTTCCTAAAGATTCCTGAACTTTTTTGCTACAAACGTTCTAAGTAAAATTTCTGAAATGCTCTTTACTTTTCAGATTTGAAAGTTCTATTCATTGAGTTATTTTACTTCAGAACAGTTTCCTCATTACATCCAACTCAACCTAAGGCCGCAGATTAATGTAGGGCAATCAGAATCTGCCTCTATCTCAGGGTGTTATTTGCTCATTTGACTGGTTAGTTGTCTGCGTTCGTTCGGACAAAGGCCCCCTAGTCTGGGCTAAACTCGTGATGAAGGACATGAGAGATGAAAACATGTCAATCTATCATTAACATAAACTACAGACACTAAAAGTCTAATTAGTGAGGAAAGTAGACCAGCAGAGAGAAAAAAAAACATCTTTTATGTGTCAGCCCGTACCTTGAATCTTCCAATTGACTTCTGGTTCATCTGAGCCAAATCATAGCTCTCATTATTTTCTTGGCAGTGTCTCAGTGTTGGCCGTAACGCTGAGCACCTGACACCTTTGGAAAACTCCAGTGGGGTGTCAGTTATGACATATGGTGTCAATGTAACAGGCTGCTGGTAGCTGTATGTTTTCTTTATTTTTTTTGTATTTTCTCAGTTGTTATTGTGCTTAATATGAACCTTTCCTGTACATGTTTTATCCTTTGAAAAGACTGGTTGAGTCCGAGAAAGCTTTCACACATATTATTAAGGAAAACTGTTTTTCTTTTTTTGGATCATTCCTAATTTTGTTGCTTATTATTCATCAGGTTTTGTAAAGCTCTGACTGGATGATAGTGGTTCTTTAGCACTGTACTCACATATGTTAATTTATAGACTTCCTAACATGAGTGGTTGTCGTTATATGTAAATATATATATACATATATATTCTTTGAACCAAAGTTTGTTAAACTTGACTTCCAAAGAGCTGATTTTGTCTTCTAGATGAGGCCAAAGGTCAAGAACAGATTCTTTACAGTAAACACCTGATTTGATCTAGAGCCATATGATTGATGTGAACAATGTCAACAGTTCAATAACACCATTACAAAGCTCCTAAAAATGAACTTTGTTAAATATTTTGCAAGAAACAAGACCAGAGAAATGAGTAAATATTTTTCATTTGATAGCATGAAGGTAGCTGCTGAATCTGGAGCAAAATGTCTTTGGTATATAAACTGATATCAGGCTATCTTAACAGGGCACAATAGGTACACAATGCCCTAAAACTGACCAATTAATACAAGAATTGTACACTTAAGCTAATAATGTTTACATCTCTTAATCTGACTTGGAAGTTAATGAGACATTTTGTATTCATGGTTAAATCTGCTGCGCTGCTTTTCCTTTTCTTGTTGCTTGGTTTTTGTGGGTGTGCTGTATCTGATTTTTCCGCTCACCGCTAGTGGTTGCTCTTTCATGTTAGCCTGTCAAAATGCCACTGATCTTTCGCTTTGCGCTCCCAAAGGAGCCAGGCTGTGGGCTCACCATCTGGCACAGCAAGCGGGTCCTATATGGGCTCATTTATACACGCAGATAAAGCTGCATGACACATTGGACTGGCAGGTCCTCGTTGAGAGCAAGTCACGGTTTTAGCAACATTTCACACACATGCTCACATTCCTGCCCCTGTGTGCTTCCATTCATTTGCTAATCTAGATGGATGAGCATCGTTGTCCTAAACCGACGAGTAATTTTGTATCTGTGCTGTATTGCAGCACAGAGTAAAATCTATTATTAAAAATTATTCAGTTTTATCTCTTTTTTTTTTTCTTAATCTCCTGGTATTTTCACCTCTGTTTTTCTGTTTTAATGACAGCTTTAAAGAAGTGAATCATGAGTTAAAAATAATCCTCGGTTCTGATCCTTCACGGCTCTGAGTTTGTAGTGGTCAGGACAGGAAATGAGATCAGCTGAGCTTTCTAAAGCTCCTCCTTACAGCCACCGCAGGAAACGCATCACATGTCATCTGTGATCCAGGATGTTGACATTGTCAAGGTTTTAAGGCGTTTTGCCCCTAAAATAGGCCCTTGGGTTAATCTCCTCTTCCACTAAGCAAATGCCGTACTCATCCCACCAGCCAGCGCGCTCTCATCTGATCTGTAAATAAACCGAAAGCAACAGAAAGTCCAATCGTCAGTTTTAAATGCTGCTGCTGATCTGCTTTACAATGTCTGAGTTTGGGAGGTTGCTTTTTTTTTTTCCCCCGTCTGCTGCAAAAAGCCCACTGTGGGGTCAACCTCTCTCATAATGGCTGTTGTTCACGTCTGTCTTCCTCCTGCCACTCTGCATTAGCCAATGAAATGCTGCCCAGCTCATTGGCTAGAGGAGCTTTGGTCTTGACCAGATGAGTGGAATGTGATTAGGCAGACAGGACTGTTGTCTGAATCATAGTACAAAATCAAATGTTGGAGCTGCTAAGATATGCAGCCAATCACATGTCTGATGACATTTAGAATGCTGCCTGACTTCAATAAGTCTAATCTATTTAAACACGTTACACTCGGAGAGGGTTTTCTTTCTAATATTGTTGGAGCTTAATAAAGGCATTGCTGGAGCAGATGAAAACAAAGTAATTCAGGATTTTTTTTTTCTGGTTTTATTTTTAGGTCCTCAGGAGTCGAGGACAGGTTAGGACATTCATCTCAATGTCGGACAGAACAGATTGTTTTCTTCTGACTGATGCAGTTTTCCAATTTTCCTTTAAGTCTGGCCTCTGGATTTTGACCAATTACTACATTTTTTGTTCTAAAGGCTGTATCACCTACTTCTGTCAAACCTCTTCTCTCTACTTCACTAATAATAGTATCCAAGACCTTTTAGCTCAACAAGAAAGAGCAATATATGCTAAATACCACTCCAAAAACTTTGGCAGTCGAAAATCTCTTAAGTCACCTGTAACTAAAACAAAATCCTTCTTTGTGATCTGCCATTCCTATTATGCCAAGGCTCATTCAGAAATGCTCCTGTGCTTCCCTCATTTATTTGAAGAACACAGTGTGCTAGCTTTCATTCCTCAGAAAATATCCCGCTATGGAGACATAAGAAATGCTTCGCAGTAAAAGTCACAATGGATGTTGAAATTATCTTCACCTTTCTGAGTTTGGGAGGGGAGTTTTGACATATTTTGCACAATAGTCTTGTTGGAAAAAAGAATAAAACAGTTGGAAACTTTAGAAATGAGTCCTCAAGCTTCAAAAACATTCAGAAAAGTTTCCATATGGAAACATCCTCTATTTGGTGTGACGCTTGTCCCACCGTCCAGGCCATACTCGTGTGACAATCGTTGCATAAACTGTCCTGGCACTTCACTTGTGCTCTTCTAAGTCTGTTGTGCTTGTCAAAATTATGTTTTCAGTTAATGTAATTAATTTTCTATCTTTACTCAATCAGAATCACCCATGTCGGCATTTGATGTATTCTGAAATAAACTGTATTCCTCACCCCTTAGTGCAGGTTTGTTCTGAGTTAAACTGAAAATAAAGATATTACAATGTATCCAGTACATCACTCTAATGTGGATCTTTATTTAACTCAAAAAAAATTGTCAAAGCATGTTCTATTGGTTGGCGTGGCTGATAGGTAGAAAGTTCTCGGATTTCTTTGATTCACAATCACAGTTCGACTTGTGATGTCTGTCAGAGATGCTTTTTATTTTTCTGCCTGTTTGTCTCACTGCAACTGCAAACGGGATTTATTTGCTGCTACGATGTTTTTTAAGTTCCATTCAAACAGAAACCCGTTGGATGGAGGAGGGTTTGCAGGCTCCTCGTTCCATCAATAATCTCCACGTTGAACGAGCAGCTGTGCAGCTGCCATGACTGAAATAGTGCAGCCTGTTCCTGTAAGTGTCCCCTGTCAGATATCCTCTGTTCTGCTCCTCCTGCATGCGGACTCTGCTGTAATTAAGGCTAGTTTGGGTGCCTCTGGGTGGCTGGAAGTAGGTCACTGGCACAGACTACACAGATTCAGGCGCATTGAAGGTGATGCGTCCTATGATGCACTTTTTTTTTCTTCTAATTTTTTTCTTTTATTAGCTAAATTGATCACTTTAACACCTTCTTATTTCTGGGATAATGTAGCCCACTCGCTCACCACCATGCACACAGCACACCTTCACAACGCCTTTATTCCACACTGCAACTCCCCACTGTGTCTGTAGATATTATCGATAATGATGGCAGACCGGATCAAAGATCTCAAACTCATTATCTCCTGTTGGCCTTCATGGTGGCTACATCCATATTGAATGGGTATCGACGGGATCCTTGTTCGTTTGTTGTTTTTCCACAGCCCCGCTCAGATTTGTTCTAATTTTTGTTTCCAAGCGGCTGCACACGTGCTTCCCATGTGAGGAGCTTTAGGGCAGTGACGCAAACAACACGCAGGGGGGAGGGAGGGGACAAGACAGTGGAGACGAGAGCTCAAGATCCAATACGGACCTTTAAGTCCACCTTCCTTAATAACAGAGATTCCTCTCCTGAGTGACGCTTGGCATGTCAAAGAACATGCAGTGACTTATATATGTTTGTCTTGTCATGAGGGATGTTTTCTGGGTTTTATGTCTGTGTGTTTCCACTCTAACTCACTTCGTTACCAACAGGGAACCTCTCAGGCCGGAGCAGCAGCTGCTGAATATGGAGCAGGATTTGCCACATAGGAGATGTTTGTTATTTAGAGTCACAGAGGATCCTCGTAAAAATTATGAGCAGATAGCAAAACCGTCTAATCTTTATAAACACTTTTTATGCTTTCATTACAAAACTTATATATTGTTTGATTAATATGCAATATAATTATGCTTAAATAGTATTTATAATAATCATTTAACCCTTTATAATAAAACTTTTGTAAAACTACTAGGTTTGTTAATTAGTTGGGGCCTTGAAAATATCTGTTTTACATGAATGTTTCATTTCTCCTGGGCTGAATAAAAACTGATGCATGAAGCTAGAAATACAACAATAAGGGTTTTTCTGGAAGATGACTTTGAGGTCTGGCCTGCAGATTGTAGTGAATCAGCTCTAACTAGTAATGTACCAGCCAGACAGAAACTCAACACTCTGATCTTGTTCTGATCACCATATGACAGCACTGACGAGTCGTGCTAACAGCACTCTTCGGTGTGGAAGTTATTACCAGAGGAAGAGTTGGTCAGTTGGTCATTCCAGTATCAGTAAGGGGCCTAATAAATAAAGTTGGAGGAAGCACAAAACACGTCAAGACCTCGCATGGCTACTAAAGCATAAGAGAGACCAATGCTTAAATAAGATAACAGAAAGGCTGAATGTTTTCCAGCATGAAAAAGTTTACAGTTTTACTCATTTGAGCTTTTTAGTCTCCATTGTGGAACATGCCGTATTGGGAATTTGGCATTGTTGGCAACCTTTTGGAAATCTAAGTTAATACAAGGTACTAAAGGTGGTTTAACATGTAATCATTTGGTATGTGATCATTTAGCCTTTGCTGTGAAGTTTGTGAAGCAGTTTTACAATGACAGCTCTCTAAAAGTCTAATATCTGTAGCTTATGTGTATAAGAAACGTGTTCTATGATGTGCTTTTTGCTTTGAGCTTAGGAAATGTCTGTTAAAAATTAAGGGAATATTATTTACTTTATGAATGATCTATGAATAATTGGACTAAAAACTCCTATTTCTGTAAAGGAACCCACACAACTTCCTTGTATTCTCAGTTGCTATGTTTACATGTCTAAAATTCCTTTATCGGATTGAAGTGTATTTTGATGAAGTAATCAAAATGTATTGTTTATATGGGTACAAAGTTAATCTGGCCATGGTGTGGGTTTACATGCACCAGGCTTTATTCAGGATGACAGTTGTAACATTTTGCTAAAAAAAAAAAAGACAAAGAAGCTGCACTTCCATCTGTGCTGAACATGACAAACAAATGCAGTAATGAGTTCGTTCTGTGACTTCTGAGAGCCCAGAATGGACAAGTGCCAGGTTCTAATAACAGATGTTACCGCACTCATTAATTGAGCTACAGGCTAAGCAGTATGTTGTTGGTCTTCCTGCATTGCAGGATGAGAGAGCATCTCTCAAAGTTCAGTGCTGCCTCAATATATGGGATTGTTGATTAGTCATGAGTTCGCCAGAATGACATGATCAAAACGAGTGTCTACGTTCACGCAGTTCAGCTTATCCGTTGCCATAAACCTTCCCTCTCGTTCGGATTGCAATTTTATTCCAATCGAGATGAATCCCATCAGAATATTCCGATTGAGGCGTTCGCGTAACATATTTTTATTTCTATTACTTATGTATATCTAAGCGTGCCTGGTTTCACATTTATCAGTTAAAAGAACACAAAACCAGAACTCAGATGCATGGTCAGGGCACCCCCCAATCTCTAAACTTTAAGTTCTGACTTTTTTTCATTGAAGTTCCTGCTGTTTATTGGTTTATTTGTGCTGTACCAGTTTGTCTACTCACCTGGTTTTTCAGTGCTTGACAAGATAAGCAAAGGCAAAACTGGTGGATTTTGTTTACTGGATGACTAATTTGTGCATCACTACTTTATAAATATCTTATGATTGACTCAAAAAAATCATTCATCATATTTTTCTCTCTAACACAGCTTTGAATTCTATAAATCCTCTACTTATAAGCTTGTTCTCCTCTGAGTTTTCAGCTTTTTGGTAAGAAATGCTGAAGTCTGTCGGCTCTGAACTGTTTGAGAAGCTGAGTCAAAACCGAGCCAACTTCTGAAGAATAGCTTTTTCTTGTTGTTCATGCTGATAGCTTATGTGTGAAAATAACATCTCGCTTAACTACACTTGTTTTCTGCAAATATTTGTCCTGGCAACACTAAGTTCAAGTAGAAAAGGCTGTTTTACAAAAGTGCCAGTTGAAGAACAGCATGAAGAAGACTTAAGCAACTGTTTTGAGATTGATCTTTGAAACATTTCTGTCCACCACAAGAAACACTGGTATAAAATATACTAAGAATAAAGCACAACATAAGTCTTTCAAAGATCCTATATGGCAGGAAAAGGTGATTTGTGGTGATTTAAAGAGAAAAAGCTCCAATGTATAAGCTAGAAGGCTGATGAAAATAGACAATATCAGTTCAGGATTTATCTTAAATAAATCCGAGATCCTATGTCTACTGAAATGATGTTTGTTGTAATGATGAAGAATATGTGGCCTTCTGTCGTAGCTTATGTCAGCTCTGTGATGCTGAAGAATACTCCACAACCAGCTTTGAACAAAAACAGCCAATGCTCGTTTGTTGGACCATCAAAACAATAGAAGAACCTTTAATATCTCTGCTGCAGCTTCTTGTGCAATATTTTCAATCCATGAGGTTAAAGGTGTCAAAGAAGCAAGTAGAGACAGAGAACAGGAGAAAGATTTAGTGCGGCAGAGGTTTTTTTTCTTGTTGTTTTGTAATAAGTGAGACTGTAGCTGAAAGTCCTGCAGAGCTGGGCCTGTTCACACTGATATAATAGCTGCGTTTGACGACCTAGAAACACACACTACCCTGGACATTACGTAATACCCAAAATACCATTAAGAAAGTTACTAGCATTCACAAATATAACTCAACGTCATACAAGTCAGAGATTCATAGCTTCACAAAGCAAGGATTAATGTGATTTCTTCCATATAATAATAATTTTTAAAAACTCAGAAGGTTTTTTTATTTTTTGGCCAAGTCAGCAAAGACCAACATCTGTGTCGTCTCAGGTGGCCAAACTGTTCTTTAGCCGCAAATCCCTATCTAGTCGCTACTGAAATCCGACACTTGAGCAAACGTCGAGTTGGAAATAACAGAATGTAAATGATTCAACAGCACCTCTGCGTGGCTGCGGGAGCTCAGCTGACATAAAACAGTCACACAAAGAGATGCCGTTTTTCCAACAGAAGATCCAGCTGATTATTTACTCGTCTGAAAGCACAGGCTGCTCTGAGAAAAATACAAGAAAAGCTGCGCGTGTGTGATTTAAAAAGAGACTGAATATAACCGCTCTGGAATCTCAAACTCAAAGCCTGTAAAGTTTTACAGCTGTTACGGAGCGGCGTGTCTGCGCTGCTGCTCTGCAGATGCTGGCAGTGTGTGAGTGGCTGCAGTCTTGGCCACATGGCCGCCTCTTTCCCCTGCAGCCTGTCGGTGGAGTTGTAATTCTGCACCTTGGGCAGGGTTTAATGCATCACGGCATCAGTCATGTTGCTTTTCACAGCATAGTAGAGCTGTGATCCTCATGTCCTCTGCCAGTGTGACCACATTTAAGACACTTTAACATTTTTTTTCAAAAACAACTTGTAGTTGCATTAATATGCAGCACTCAGGTTTTATTGCTAATGAAGTCATCTGATGTGGACTAATGTTGCTCCTCTGTGTCTCCACAGCTTTTCAGGGAAGTCAGAATAATGAAGCTACTGAATCATCCTAATATAGGTGAGTGAACATGCTGATGAATCAGCCTGATGAATCTGTTAACTGGCAGAAACAAGACTGTAGAACTAGCTTAACCTCTGCAACTCACTGAAGAAATAAATTAATTAATTAGATCTAAGCCATTTGTGATTTTCATCCTCAGATTGTCATTATGCCTGCGTTCACTCTGATCAGGGTTTGTTCAGACTTTCGTCTGTATATAATCATGTGAATTTTTGAACCTTAAATACATTCAGATTTCCTGTAATAGGCTTTTAATTTGAGCAATCTTTCAGAAATTGCTTCTTTATTAAACATTTTTCTTAAATTAATTACATGCTTTAACAATTTCTTTGAGAAATGCATTTGCAACGTCGTTTAGTTAAAATTGAGCCCTTATTTTATGCATTGATGAAACTACTGGACCTGGGCATTTATTCTTTCCTGCAAGAATTAATTTAGCTGCTTAATATTACTTTTTATTGCTTTGTTAAGATTGAGAAAAATTGAGAACATTGTGTTCTTGTTATGGAATCTAACGTTGCCTAACAGTTGTTGTTTTTTTTTTTTTTTCTGTTTTTTTTTTTGCTATTTATGCAAGTGCCTTAAAGTTAAATCTTTACAAAGATTAAAAGGTCCTATAGTCGTACATTTAACTAAAACTTGCAGAAACCTCAAAAACCTTGAGATACAAAAAAGAATAAAATAGCTACATGCTACCTGTTCAACGTCTTTTTGTAATACAGCATTAACTCTTAAAATTACAGGTTCCCTTTGTAAAGTCCAACTATGAACTTAATTTAACTCGTTTGTTTTAATTAATGTTTTCCTTTTTTTCTGCAGTAAAATTGTTTGAGGTGATTGAAACAGAAAAGACACTTTATTTGGTGATGGAGTATGCCAGTGGAGGTGAGTTAGGCCTCAATTCATGTTCATTAACTAGGTCGCATTTTATTTATTTACTTTACATGCATGATTTTAAGTCCCTGAAAATCTAGGATGCATTAAATGAGTAGATTCTTACAAATGGATACCATTTGTGCTTGTTCTTGTCACAGGAGAGGTATTTGACTACCTGGTGGCTCACGGCAGGATGAAGGAGAAGGAGGCCAGGGCCAAGTTTAGGCAGGTGAGTCACCAGTGTTGCAGCACTTGAGGCCTCATTACTTTATTGTTTTCTGGAGAAAGACTGCATAGACCAAAATCCCGCTTTGTCACTGACTGCAGAGGGAAGGTGGAGCACACACAGCTTCTTCTGAGAAAGCCTGCATCCCCGTAGTCTCTGCTGACCCCTAGTGGTGCCTCATGTGCATCAATATTACATCAGTTTTTACATTGTCATCGTTGCTTTTGATATGGCTACCTATACTGGGACAAAAAAAAGGATTTATCCTTTATTTGTTGTCTTGATAAAAGGACTCAAGGGAATATATGTGCGCAAGATCAAAATCCTAAATGTTTAAAGTTGTCACGTGTTTACAGGTGCTTACAGCTGAGTGACGTTTGTCAGGGAATGGGACGATTTATGTTTGATTGCTATTTTTGACATTCTGGAATATGAATGTTCCTCAAACAACAGCATAAATGTAGATTTATCAAAAGACGTCTTTTAGCTCAGAAACTCTTCAATTTGTGGCTGTTGTTGATGTACTTCTCCTTTCCTTTCAAAAGTAGAATACAATGACGGCCTTATTGTAAATCAGTAATTTGGGGAAACTATTGAAATGATTTACATATAAATTTATGTTTGTTAAATAAAATATTTTCTTAAAATGATTAATGCCATCCACTCCTTTGTGGAGGCACGTATGAATATTTTTGACCTTTGCAGTATTCTAGATTGGGCTTTAATTATATGATAAATACAAAAAATCATAATTATTATGAATTAATTTTTGACATACAGTACAAAATTGGCAGTAGGTGACAAATTATGAAGGAAATTACTAATGACCTGCACAGTAGCGCCTTTTAATGCTTTTTAAGAATAATACTTCAGTATTATTCCACATAGCAGAAACGGTTAGGATGACCTGTCTGTCTCTCTGCATGAACTGGAAACAGAGAATTGGGACAATAAAAAGGTGAGGGAGGAGGTGAAATGCAGCTTTTCCTTGTTGTCAGCTGGACTTCTACAGATTTGTTTTTGCAAACTTTCGTCTCATTCAAGTTTCTTTTCTGGCCTGGTATTTAATGCAGTGACCCGTGGTGCGTTTTTGGGTTTCAGATCGTGTCTGCAGTGCAGTATTGCCATCAGAGAAGAATAGTACACAGGGATCTAAAGGTGAGAATCTCAAGTTGTGACAAATTTAAATTCTCTTGTCTTGTTCTCACATTTTAGCAGTTTATTCTGATAAAAGCTTCAGATATCAGTGTATTTTATTACATTGCTAACTTCTGTCCTTCCATCAGGCTGAGAACTTGTTGCTGGATGCAGATATGAACATCAAGATAGCAGACTTTGGCTTCAGCAACGAGTTCACAGTCGGCAGCAAACTGGACACTTTCTGTGGCTCCCCGCCGTATGCAGCTCCTGAACTCTTTCAGGGAAAAAAGTATGATGGTCCTGAAGTGGACGTCTGGAGTCTTGGTGTTATCCTCTATACACTGGTCAGCGGATCACTGCCTTTTGACGGACAGAACCTAAAGGTGGGCCTTTTCTTTCTGGAAAGCATTTCATAGTCCCACAGACGGAGGGGTGCAGATCCTCTCTAGAAAGTTTTCTTGCTTTAAAGAGTAACAACTTAAAAGGTATGGTTACAAGGAAAAGCATGGTCCACTCTGGTTGAAGCTACCGGTAATTAAAAAATGCTTGCTAAGGTCACAAATAAAACAAAGAGGACATTCATTTTCAATTTCACACTGATTTAAAAGGAGAAAAAAATATTACCCATGACTAGTAACTTGAGATATTTTCATATTTTTATTTTTAATATGCAATTGATTCCATAAATGCTCTGTAGCAGGGGTGCCCAAACTTTTTGAGAGCAAGATCTACTATTTCTCTCACCAGCCGCCTGAGTTCTACCTCATGACACAAAGACATAAAAATTGCAAATTAAACTCTATTGACTTATTTTTATATGTGAATATACATCAGTTATAGCAGAAATAATAAAGTGACAGAAAACCTAACGCAGTTTCTTCCTCATTGAGATTCTGACACTGGGAGGAGGTTACTGGTTTCTCAGTCAGAAGCTGGTTGCAGACCTGAGGCCAGGAGGTGTCAGTCAGTCATGGTAGATCTGAAATTTGGTTTGATGACCTCAGTATGAGAAACTACAGACTGATATAAGGAACCAAAGAGCCCAGTGAAGGTAAAGGCAAATCTTCTGAAGCCGGGATATAATTAATTTAATTAATTTAATTAATTCTATTGCGATATAATTATCGCAATAGAATTTGTTAAAACTTAATGAAATATATAATGAAATATATTAGTCCTATTTGATGTTTGTTGTGACGTATACTCACAATCAAACGAGGTAATTAGTCCAAGTTTGTTGTTTATTAAATGTTCAGAAACTACAGCAGGTGTGATGAGCCACAGCAAAGATAAACAAAGGTAAAACAACCCGAACAGACGATCAACTCTAAACCACTCCTACCTTTTTACTCTCTGTCTCTTTGTCGTTTGAGCGTACCCGTTGCCGTGGCAACCGCCTGCGCCCCGCAAGCCGAGCAGAGATTACATTAAAAACAACATTCAGTCCGTTACGATATTAGGTTTCCAGGCTTGATATTTATTTCTCGATTATTAATAAACCTCTCATGAGCACATCGGTGGTTGAGTAGCTAATTTAAACTCCTGCTCTGCTCGTCAGTCGGTCTTTGAGTTGCCTTCTTTTTTTTGTTTTTTTGTTAATAGAACCAAAACGCACTGAATTGTGCAACACCTTGTTGAAACGGTAATTACTGAGATTATTAATTTTAGCACGTTTTGTTGATTTTTTTATAATTATTCTTTTTTAATGAAGCTACAAACATTTAGGATCTTAGTAAATATTTTTGATAAGCCCTTCAGAAGAGGAAGTGCTGGTGTCGGCGTCCTGGCGGCGTTCAGTTTGTCACCTGCCGAGATCGACTCAAAACCTTTCCGCGATAGACCGGTCGATCGCGATTGACGTATTGGGCACCCCTGCTGTATAGGTTTTATTAAGAAAATTGTAGCTCTTTAGTATCTTAGATTTTTAATTTGTGCTGCAGACGGTAACTCCAAATTAAAATTTGCTCAAAGAAAGTAAGTAGTTAAAAGCATTCTACCTCACTCGTTTTTTATTTATTTATTTTTTCTACAGTTAGTTTAGTTGATTCTTTTAAATGTTGCTATGCAGTTTAAACATAAATGTTTTCACATATTGAGCCAAATAAATTTGAGTTTAAACTTGCTTGGAGAACAAAAGGTAATGGGAGCAGCAGCTGTAAAGATGAATCACCAAGCTTTAATAATGCAAAAGGTTTTGCAATATCAGCTTCAACAATTAATTTTTAAAGTGTCTTCATAGCCGAGTTGAGTGGTTTCGTTTTTATGTTTTTTTAAATTGGACATTGATTTTTTTTTGATTACATGTAATCTAAACCTGATTCTTTATCTCCCCCTCAACTGTACAGAGCAGCTGAGCAAAGTAGCACCAATACTGTACTCTACCAGATCAATGACTTGAAATATTTCTTCTAGGTTCATTTCTCTGTCAAACAATTGATTTAACTTTAAAACCACGAGCATGAGCCAATGTCTTGCTCTGGTTTTAAATATCTTAAAAGTATTGTAACCTGTATTAATAATCTCTTTTTGCATTGGGTGTAGGAACTTCGGGAGCGGGTTCTGCGGGGAAAGTACCGCATTCCTTTTTACATGTCCACAGACTGTGAAAACCTGCTGAAGAAACTCCTTGTGCTGAACCCTGTGAAACGAGGCAGTTTAGAGGTATTTGCATGAGTTTACATTCTATCTGCTTCCTTAACTTCTGTACTTTCTGTAAATGGCATGTAATCAGGCATGAAACTTAATGATTTACAGAGAGGTTGTTGATTAATACTTGGAAATACTTTTTCCCCCTAAATTTATAGCCTGTCAAATGTAGAGATCTGTGCAAATCACCACCCTCCATGTCTTTGCTCCACTTCATCAGCACTTCTCAAAAGTTTCTAGAGGTTTTGGTCTTTTTGCTAATTTTATCGGCGATTTTCTTTACATTTCTTTTATCAGCTTATGACTTGCAACTGTCCAGCGTTTTCTTAAATGAGGAAAGTGGACACATGGAAATATCTAGCTTAAAAATGGTGTTTTAAAGAAATGTTTTTGGTGTTATTCTTAGATTTAAAATGTAGAACAAATTGTGTCCATGGGAAACGGTGATGGGAAGTCGTTATTTTGTGGTAAGATTTCATCAAGTGCAGAGACGGATCAGAACCAGCCTGGAGTTCAGTAAAAACATTCTCATTTGTTTGCATTTTGAGCATGTGTAATTGCAGCACGTGTCAGTATTAACTAAAATAATTGTTAGTGATTCAAACTGCAGTTGAGAAGTTATGTTGTTCTCATCTCCTTATTAGCAAATCATGAAAGACCACTGGATGAACGTGGGTCACGAGGATGAGGAGCTCAAACCCTACATCGAGCCAGAGTCTGATTTCAACGATTCGTCCAGAATAGGTGTGTTCCGCTGTATGTGGATACCATTTTTTATGGGTTTTTTTTTTACGCTGTTCAGACTCAGACCACTTTTCTCCTCTCCATCCAATCAGAGCTCATGGTGACCATGGGTTTCCCTAAAGAAGAGATCACAGACTCACTCCAAAACCAGAAGTACGACGACGTCATGGCTACATACCTGCTGCTAGGCCGAAAAGCTCCAGAGGTGAAGCTCGTTGTACCTCCTCTGCTTCCCAACTTTATACAGATTCTCTAATGTGACCAAAAACCCCTCACCGCTCTTCTGCCTTGTTGCAGTTTGAGGGCAGCGAGCCGCTGACCAACAGCATCCTGGGGCAGCGTCAGCGGCCGACCAGCGACATCAACAACAGCTCCAGCATTTCCCCTGCCCATCCCAAGGTCACGCGCAGCATATCGGCCAATCAGAAGCAGCGCCGCTACAGTGATCATGGTGGGGATGATGATGGTGGTGGTGGTGGTGGTGGTGTCGTAGAGAAGCCAAGTAAAGTAACCTCTTACATCCCGGCTCTGAGAGTGCTGCGGACTGCGTGTTGTGTAGGAGGACGTTACCCTGAGTCACTGGTGGCGCGACGAAGTGTCAGAACGTGCAACTTTGAGACGGACAGAAGAGGGCATAGTAATGCACTCAAGATTTCAAAGTGCAATAATTTCTTAAGATTTAAATATCAAACTCAGATAATAAAAAGACAGAAATCTCAACTGATTGGTTGTGAGCATTTTCTAATCGGCGTACTCGATGCTTAAATCAGTGACTCAGCTTGAATACCTCTCTGCCAGACGGTTTCCTTCTGTCATGTGGAGCCATTGTTTGTGGCGCCATCTTGTGGCGGGCTGCTTTTCTGCAGCTGTTTTTGGAACAGAACCTCAAAGCATGAGGAGGGGACAGCAGCTCTGCTTCATACTTGCTCACCTTGGCTTCTGTAGCTGTACATGTTAAAGAAAATAAAACAAAAATTTGACATGTTGTTGTCTTGTACCATACCTGTAAACTATTACCTAGTGTAAATCCTGGCTTTGAGTGGCTTTGCTTAATGCTATTGTGGTAAAGACCTTGTCCTTGTCTGCTGTTGATTTTTTTTTTTTTTTTTTTTTTTTTATCCCCCCAAAAATATTAGATGTCGAAGGACTTTTATGTGGTTCATGCTAAAAACATAATGTGTGTGTGTTTCTTCCAGTGGGTCCGTCGGTACCACCAGCAGTGTCATACTCTAAGCGTAATCAGGCCCTGAGCGTGGAAAGTGACCACAGAGAGGAGTGGGACGGAGCTCGCCGGCTCGAGCTCAGCACTTCCAAAGGAGACGTTCCCGCTTCGCCGTTGGGGGTGCAGGAGAGGAAGAAAACTTCGAGTGCTGTGGGGGTGAGGAAGACTGCAGGAAAATAGTTTTCGTATAGGGCTGCAAGATGTGAAGGCAATGTTATTTGTCAATGATATTTCTTACAATGTTAAAGCCCAGCATTGTATAACCTGTAGCATCTTGAGCTCCAGTCTGTCAGATATGAGCATCTACTGAGTGAAGCTCCGTCTAATAGGCTAAATATTATACTGGGATGCAAAATGTGAATTCAGGACACTTGAAATATATTATTGAATATTTATTACAGCCTAAATATTTGCAATTTTATTTTTGCATCCACTGATACTGCAATTACAACATATTTACCACATGCTGTTGAGCCCTGCTTTGCTGTACGATTGTTGATTGCCACAGTGATGTTGATAAGTCTATTTAAAAGTAAGACACTTTTTTTAACCATTTGTTCTTCGATTAGTTCAAGATTTATGGGTTCTAATATTTTTTATTAGTTTACTTC
Organism: Poecilia mexicana; assembly: GCF_051168715.1. Classification (NCBI taxonomy): domain Eukaryota; kingdom Metazoa; phylum Chordata; class Actinopteri; order Cyprinodontiformes; family Poeciliidae; genus Poecilia; species Poecilia mexicana. Next base: position 16,228,441 of record NW_028263384.1, on the reverse strand, counting down.
ATGTTGTCACACATGTTCTGTTTGTGATTTGTGCTAATCAGCTCTTTTTAATGTTGATAAAAAGTAAAACAAAAGTGTCATTATTTACCTTTTGTTCACAAGTGGTGGCTGTCCCATAGGAAGTGCTTGGTATTGTCCCCCCTAATGTGAAGAGGGGGAAAAAAAAAAATCTAAAAATGACTTATAAACATTATTAAAAGAGCCTGTTTTCCTTAATAGTGTGTGCCCAAATATGATCTGAATTATTTACAGAAAATTTCCATCAGCTGACTACAATTCAGCAGTGAATTTCCCCCATCAGATTCCTGTCAGTTTTCTGCTAAGCTAAATAGCCAATCGTGTGTAGTTGCTAAGGAAAAACAATAAACATTTGGCCAGTCAGCATCACTTAATTTAATGTCTCTGAGGCACACGGAATTTCCCTGGAAACCTTTGGGTCGCCATGGTGATAAAGTTGATAAAGGCTAGTAGTGGGAGGACTTGGACCAAATTCTCCACAATGACAATGCAAAGGATTTACACATGGCCAGTAAGCTACAGCTTCTGTTTTATTTTTTTTAGCTGTTATTGCTTTGTTTGTCACCTCTGATCATTAGTTATTGCTGCCGATCAGTTATGAAAGCTGCAGAAGTTTATTTGATGCTCTGGTTAGCATAATGCTAATGCTGCTCTGGATAAAAGTTGCTAAGATTACATTTTTTTTTAATTGTTAGTTGATGATATTTAATGATTGTTACCTGTTTTTAGTTTCTGCTGGTGTTATAATGTTAATGTTTAGTTGAAATGATGTTTTCTGGGTCAGATATCCATTCTGATGTGTTTTTGTACAGGGATCTTTGAACGTTCGTATCTGTAAACTTTTGCTGAGCGCCTGATTTTTAGATAAATCCAGGGGTTGTTTGGTGTTATGGTTCTAACAGAAGCTGGTTAAGTCTTTTGGGTTTCTAGATTGTTAGTAGCTGTGATTATTTCATCCTTTACCAGCAGGAGGAGCTCTGCTGTCTGGTATTATTAATTGACTCTCTTCTGTGGTTTCATGGTTGTTTGTTCAGACATTAGTTTGATCATTTTCACAGTTTTGACTCTGATTCAGGCTTAACTGCTGACACTGATTTAATGATTCAATACTGTAAATTTTGCAAATTATTGAGCAAACATTCATAACATAATACATTTAAGTACACAGTGATTCTCATGAGAAAAAGATAAATCTGTTATTGTTTTTGTTTTCGTTTTTTCAGAAGGAATGTTAAGTCTTCTGGTTTTTATACATATTAACAGGCTGATGGGTAACTTGTGTAAAAGTAAATATACTGATTACCATGAAATCATTCTTGGTGTCTCTGTTCACCAACAGACCAATGGTTCAATGACCCGCAGGAACACGTATGTGTGTGAGCGAACCTCCACTGATCGCTATTCAGCTATTCCCAATGGCAAAGACAGCAGGTTAGACAACCACAGGATTATTTTATCCGTCTGAGTTTATTTATCCATTCTTTTCTAGCTTACTCTACATACTTTGTGGCTCCTTTTATTTTATTAATGGACAATTGAGTCCTGACATGGTAACACTCCCTGCTCTCGACCTTCAGTTTAACAGAGGTGTCAGGCAGCACACCCTCCACTGCACTGAGCTCTACACGACCCCGTCACACTAAGTCCATGTCGGCGTCGGGGCATCCTTCAAAAAGCACGCTGCCCCCCATCGACGACAACACGGAGCTGAAAGCTAGGTGAGCAGCAGCCGAACATCTGCACTGCCACAGGCTGATGCAAGACCTCAGGAAGATGTCAATTATTAATGCCTGCTTATGCTGCAGCTCCTCTCCACGGGATCCGTCCAACTCTCCATCTGTGCACAGTATTAGCACCCCCGAGAAGAACCGCTTCCCCCGCGGCACAACCAGCCGCAGCACCTTTCACGGAGCTCAGCTCAGAGACCGCCGCAGTGCTACGTACAACGGCCCCCCAGCCTCGCCCACGCTGTCCCACGACACGGGGGCTCTCGCGCAGCAGCGCAGGGGCACGTCCACGGGAATCATCAGCAAGATCACCTCAAAGTTTGTCCGCAGGTCAGTGAAGTCTATCAACTAATATGCATTTTTTTTTTTTTTTTTTTAGGTTCTATGAACAGTTTTATAGTTTTGCCAAAAGTCTTTTAGCTGAATAAAGATGCACCAAGAAATAATTTGATAACTTCCCTTAGTCTCATAGCTTTAGTTTAAAAGACCCTGACAGATGGCAGGCTTGCTGGAAACTGAAATATCCATAATTTTCTAATCAGTTAATGCATCTCAAGTGCTACCATGTCTACTATGACAGAAAAAAAACACTTTCTTGTGGAAGTTTTGCTAATTAAGAAGTTAGAATAAGGTTTTCAGTGTCTGGGAGAGTTGGAAATGCTTTCACAACTTCGGTGATCAGGAATGCAAGATACTAAATTCTATAATTTTTTCCTTGTTTTTAAAGTATTGCAAATTTTTATGTACAATAGTTTTATTTAATGACTACTTACAGCAGAAAAGGCTAGAAAAATATGTTGTCTGCTGTTATTTTTTTCATAAATTACTGTCGGTAAACAGAAGTCAGAATGGACTAAAAATAAAAAAATCTTTGGTTTAAAATGAAAGATATAAAATAGGCCTAAAAGTTTTTCATCGGTGCATCTTTTTTGTTATTTTTTAAAAAGTATAGTGGCGTACCTTCTGCCAGCTTTCTGTCAGTACCAGCATCCTGAGCCTCTTCATGCGAGTGTCACTTTCAAGCTGCCCCTTGCTCATAGCTTACAGCTTTCTCTCCTTTTCTCCCCGCATAGAGCTATGTCTTTCAGGTCGACCCGGAGGTAGGAGAACATAACGCTTGCTGCACATGTCCCCCTCCTTCTCCTCCCATCTATAACAATAACTCAAAAAAAAAAACAAAAAAAAAAAACCCTCTCTGCCCACGACAACCCGTGTGTTTTAACTTCTTTATGTACTTGCCCACCACATCCTCGCCTACCGACACCCTTGTTATGCCGTGTATCTCTTCCCCCTTTGTCCTCCGCCTTAACGACCAAACTTCACGGCTCTCCAGCTTTCTCTACTAAAGCCACTAGATGTGTACGGCTGTAGTTGTGAGCTGTCCTCTCCTTACTCTTCCCCCTGCCTTCATGCAGAGCTTGAGACAGACGATTAATAGAACTGAAATCGAGCTGTGTACACGCATAAGCACTTTTCCTCTCTTTACATGTCAGTGGAGATTAAGGAAAGGTGTGTTACGACAGATGGGATGATGCATATGGTTTATGTCGGCTTTACTGATGAAAGGTCATCTCATTGTGTGCTGAGCTCTGACACCCAGGAGTGTGGATTCTTTCCTGGCATGATGCCCAACACCCTCGTCTGTGTTCAGTCATGATTGAGCTGGTTTTGGCAGTCGGTTGGCGGGTGGCGGGTGAGTTTGGGGGGATTTGATGTCGACATTAGCTCAGATGTAACGAGTGAATTTTGGGTTTATTTCAGGGTACCTAGTGAGGGCGAGGCCAGTGCCAGGACTGAAACACCAAGGTGAGATTTGAACTCAGAAGGTCAATAATCTAAATTTTTTTGTATCACGATTGTTCAAATTCATCGCTGTTTTTAGTGTTATCACAGTGTGTTGAAATCTTGCTAAATGTGCTATTATTACCAGGTGAAGTTGTTGTTCTCAAAGTAGAGTCCTCAACATTATTCCTGCAGCTTTAATGTAATTTTTGTAGGAGTAATTTTCATCATTTCAGTCACATATTATCTGTAATTGTATTCTTATATTTATGTTTACCTTTACAAATTTAATTTTGAGAATAAGAAATAACTTGTACAAAGGTATTTTTACAGCCAATAACTGCTTCCCTTCCTGAGGAGATGGCTGCACTCAACGTGTTTCTTATTTGGGCTTTCCTGCTGAGTTACAATGCTGACAAACCTGACAAGCTAATCATCTGGCTAATATCTAGCTTAGCATTCACCACTAGTGGCTGCTGGAAGAGGAAGATGTCATTTCCTTTTGCATGTTAGAAGAACCGAAAAAAAACTTGAGAGAGCTTCAAATGTTCAATATACAGCTACACTGATGATTGAAGCATCACAGATTTCCTTTTACTGCCTTCTACTTGCAGCACGCGCCTGGACAATCTTTGTCTGAGGGACAAAGAAAAGATTTTATCTGCATGGACATCAAATATGATTTTAGTGGACTTTTTTTTTTTTTAATTGATAAAACCTTTATCTCTGTAACCAATAAAACCATTTCATCTCCATTTCAGAGAGAGCCTGTATTTGACCTCATTAAGAGTTTCATTTTTTTTTTTCCCCCCCTGTCCATCTAATGCTGTTCCAGGAGTGCGTCTGGCGACACCAAGGATGACGCCGGTCGGGACTCCAAGCCCCGCTCGCTGCGTTTCACCTGGAGCATGAAGACCACTTCCTCCATGGACCCCGCGGACATGATGCGGGAGATCCGTAAGGTCCTGGACGCCAACAGCTGCGACTACGAGCAGCGCGAGCGCTTCCTGCTGTTCTGTGTTCACGGCGACGCGCGCCAGGACAATCTAGTCCAGTGGGAGATGGAGGTGTGCAAGCTGCCCCGCCTTTCGCTCAATGGCGTGCGCTTCAAGAGGATATCGGGCACGTCCATCGCCTTTAAGAACATCGCCTGCAAAATTGCCAACGAGCTCAAACTGTGATGGCAGATGGAACACCGCCCGGGCCTTCGGGTGAGCTCTGGTTACGCTCTCATCCCATCACTGGATTAGTGTTGACTCACAGGACAAAATCAGCACTGAAGCCCCAGCACAACACCACCGTGCAGAATCAAGGTGGATCTGGCTGGCTAACGTGCAGCTCTGGCCCACGAATGTACTGTACAGGGTAGGGTGACTCGGACAGATAGCAAAAACCAACTAACCTAGCCTTTTTTTTTTCTTTTTTTTTCCCTCTCTTCTCTCCCCATTGACGCCGTCTCCCCATCAGCCTGCTGCTCCACGTTAAAGGACACAGTTACGTAACACATGCAGTATGCAACTGAAGATGACCATTCGGCAATAAGTTTTCAGTCTGTTTTTCGAAATACTTTGAGATCTGCTCTCCTTGCTGAATAACCATTAAAATTACTGTAAGCTAAAGCTAACCGCTTTTCCACCTATGTTAAGGCAGTATATAGATCAGGCTGGAGCTCGTACTAAAACTATGTAAAAAAGAAAAAGAAAAAAAAAAAAAGAATTGTACTGTATGCATAACATCTGCAGGTACTGTACTGTATATTAATTTTTAGTTCTGTACAGAATTTTATTGTTAATACTGTCTTTTTTTTCCATGGGATTGAGTTATTTCCTTCTACAAATCATGTCTCCTAGAGCATTCCTCTCTCTGTCTGAAATTGATTTCATCCCTTTTTTTTTTTTTGTTTTTCTTGTTTTGTAAGACCCACCATTTGAAAATAGTGTTTTTCCAGTTTTATTTAAAGAGGACTAAATTATTTTGTGGATAATGAAGGGACGCAATGTTCCTTTGCCTTTTTGTGTTATGTTTGCCTATGGAGGAAAAAAAAACAAAACAAAACAAAACACTAAGTTGCACCACACAAACTTGAGTTGTAAGTTCAGTTGAAGCTGAAAACATGTTCACTTTAATTTTTCTCCTGGCAGTAGGGGCCCTGCTGCAGTTGCACAAGTATTCCAGGGTGTAGTGTATGAACATGAGAGTGCACACCTGTTTCCTTCATGTTAGTTTGGTAGTCTCCAAGGAAGATGCACGGTTTTAAACTGGTTTGCTTTAGGACGCGACATGTTGGACGCCTCCATCCAAAGGATTGGCGACACGAGGAGCCGGACGACTGAAGCCGGACGACTGAAGCTTTGCTGCGGAGCCTTTCTAAAGAGCCAGATTTAAACTCGCTGCAAACGTGTGATTGTGCAGGTACTTGTGTATCTCCTTACGTTTTTTTTTTTTTTTTTTTTTTCAGTTGTATTTATTCCATTACATTGTAATGTGCTGCTTTGTAGATTTGAGGCGTGCACTTTGTCGGAGAAGATTAAAAGAATTTTATTTGTTTGTATTTATTTACTTTCTTATTTCATCACAACTGCACGACACATTCTGAAAGGCTGGCGCAGACGTCCTCTGCCGCCTCTATTCACGATGTAACGCTGAAGTTAATATGCAGGAAGCTCTCAGATTAAATAACTCTTTTATTGACTCCAAATAACATAAGGTTCATCTTAGTCGTGACACAAATGATGAGTTTTGCGCACATGATAGTTAAAGAATATGAACAGTCTCTTTTTCATTTCAGTACCTTTTTAAAGGAGCTCGAAAATAGTTCAAATAGTTGCCAGTCATGAAAAACCGCTCAATACTTTAAACACTTTACAAACCATTAACGATAAAAACGGAAGTCGCAAGGATATACAGGTAGACTCACAATATATCTGTATGCAGAGTTTCTACTCGGCCTGGAATGAGATTCAGGAGTGTTCCCAGTCTGGAAGGGAACAGAAAATCAAAGCTGAGTCTTGAAAGATGTGTATATCCAAATTCTTCCCAGTACACTTGTTTCAATGTCCATCTACCTTTCAGCCTGTCTGTCCATCCTTTCATTCAATTAGTACATTCATCAGTCTGTCCATTTGCTTATGATTGTTCATCCATTCATCTGTTTGTCCATCCAGATATTCCTCCATATGTCTATACTTCTATCATTTTTTGCTCACTATTCACGAATCCACTTATTTGTGCATCTATTGGTCCATCCATCTGCTCATTTGTCCATACTCCATTCTGTCCATCTTTTGGTACATTATTTCAACCATTTGTCATTATCCTTAAACTGTATCGCCTGTGCATTAGTTTAATCCATCCATCAATATGCCTGCATAACCATTTGCCTACTACTGAATTATCATCTATCTATGCTCTAATTTCTCCATCCATCCTTCCCTACAGTTTATGGTTTTTGTCAGCTCTGTACTTGAAGCCACTGCAGTGATATCTGCCACAAATTTAAAGTAAACTTTTGGACCTCAACTTTAGGAATATGGTAAAACGGTATCGAACACTTAGAAAATGTTTTTTTTTTCCTCTCAAATTTTTTTTTGCATAACACAATCCTATCTCCTTTTAACAAATACAACCCTGTCTGCCCTGGACCATCTCTACACTTACAAAAGCATCTTTTACAAATCTTTGCAGCATACAAATGGAAAGACAGAAAAAATGTAAACATTGTGTTTCGGCAGATTTGTTCAGTTAAAACATGATAACAGTTTAAAAAGTAGATTTCGGCTTCTGTAAATCACTATGGAATATTAGAGGATAACTGTATAAACTAGTAAATACTGTAAAAGCTTGATCACAAATTGGTGTCAACCTTTTAAGGCCAGTTTTAGATTTGTTGGGTTGGGTTGATGGCCAGCTTCTGGCCCTTCATGCATTCATGTTTTGAGAACATATTGGATCTAATCCTAACCTAGGATACATGCCTCTCAATCAGATAATTGGCTTGAGAAACGCATTTGTTATCTTTAAACGTGTCATGCAGAAATTGTGATAGATTTTTAAAAATGAGTTAATATAAATGTCTAAAGTTAGGACCATAAATTTCTGAGTTGCTTAGCTCTCAATCTCCTATTACAGACTTTTGTATGTACACAAAAAAGATCACAAAAATAACTAACCACCCAATAGAAAAAAAAAACAATCAATTACTCAGATCAATGACTAAATGCTCGTATATCTGAGTTTTCCCTTTGAAACTGGAGGCCAGCAGAAACTGACGGTTGTCAATGGAAACTGGAGAAAAGGCCCTTGGCGCCTGAATGTTCAGCTCCTGGAAGCGAACAAACTCGCCCTTCTTGGCATCCCAGCGGTACACCTGGGTGAAAGAGTAGTCGCTGCCCAGAATGGCGTACTGCCAGCTGCCCACGGTGAAGGGCTGGAACACCATGGAGCCTCGGGAGGGCATGGTCTGTAATTCTCTGAAGAGGGCGCCATCCCAGCGCATCACCTTGGAGTCACCAATGAAGCGCGTCAGGCAGATGTAGAGATCAGACTTGACCTGGAAGTGCTTGACGGCATAAACGTCCTCCATCTCCGGGATGTCGGTTCGTCTGTCGAAATGCTTGACGGCTTTGTTCCACTGGTAGATGACAGGCCTCTGGGAGCTGCTGGACAGGATCAGGTGAGGTTTGGAGGAGATCTCTAGGTACTCCACGTCAGTGTCGCGGTACCACGGGTGGAGGGACTGATGGGAGTAGAAGCCATTGCCGTTCCACTTGTAGATGGTGGTGGAGCCAGCCTTGGAGCTGTCGGCTATGACGAAGAAGGACTCTCCATCGATCCGGAACGTCTCGACGTCATTTGGCTTGCGGATTTTCAGGACATCAATGCCTTGAAGCTTGATGAATTTGTTGGCAGAGGTGTCCCGCTTGTAGATGTGGGAGCCTCCAAACAGCTGAGCCACGATGATGAACAGCTGGTTGTCAATGACGAGAGGCTTGCAGATCACAGTGGATGTACCTGGAAAAACATGCAATCCGTTGGGTCCCATTTTATTGCCAATTTTAGTTTGAAACTTAAGCAGCTGATTGACTTTACTTACTGTCAATATCGTCAAAGTTTCTGAAGTTCATCTCGACGTGATCCCATTCAAGGAAGCCACACTTCCCGATAAATGGCTGGGCAAAGACGACATACTGGTCGTTCCGGAAAGAAAATGCTTCCACTGATATGGACTCAAATTTCAGGGACTGGTAGGGAGCAAACTCTGTGAGGGAAACAAACAAAAAAAAAACATCTTTACAAGTAAAATCTGCAAAGAAGGATTAATGTGAGGAGTCAATGCTCCACCTGTGGTGATGCAGTCGAAGGACTGCGGCGACAGGTCATTGATCTTCTTGTCCAGCTGTGAGGCCGGGCCCTTGCAGTAAATCTGGTCCACGGTGGCATTGGTGCCGTATATCCACTCCACTAACCACTTCAGCTTGCAGTCACACAAGAAATGATTCCCACGCAAGTCTCTGAGGGGAGAAAACCATTGTGTGAAAATCTGAGAGCATCACTCCTCCTGTTCTACAGTGAGCTTAACGTTCTGAAGCTCCAGATGGTGGCTTTTCTCTGACGTCCTCAATTTGAGGTTTCATCGACATCAAGGAAGACTGAACATCTTCACTGGATAACAGCCTGCAGCCCCTCTCCCTCCTTTCTCTCTCTTCCTCCAGCGCATGCAATTTTAATGGCGCTAAAAGCTCCAGCTGCCTAAGCGTTTGTCAAACCTCGGTGAAGGAGGAGCAATAAATGATACGTATTTCTAAAAATAGAAAGTTGTACGGACAGCTCATCAGTCATTGTACAACATTAGAGATTGTATCAAGTGTATAATCTTATTAGTTTCTGTCTTTAACAAGGAATAATACTTACACTTTTGTCAAGGCCTCGAGACCTTTGAACAAATCTTTGGGGAGAGTCTCCAGATTGTTGTAGGCCAGACTCCTGATGGAAAAAAAAGAGCATTTTTACTGTAAAGCTTAATCTTTAACAAAAAATGTGTTTTTTTAACTAAATTAGGTAACTTCAAAGCAATGTGTATATTTTAAACAGGTACAGCTCAAACTTTAAATATTGTGACAAGGTTCAATATTTTTTGAAAAGTACAACTCAATTATTTTATAGGTTCAATACTCAAACACTGGGATATTTCAAGTCATTTTTTCTTATTAGATTGATAAATATAGTTTACAGATAACGAAAACCCCAAATTCTGTGAAATATAATAAAAGCTATAACATTTTCATAGAAAATGAAAGGAGAAAGTGTGTACTTTCAACAGGGATGACTGCACCCTTGAGAGGATACAAATGCCCCCATTTTCAGATGAAAGTAAAGTTTGCATTTCATTTGGAAAGCAAGGTCTCAGGATCTGAGAAGAGAGGACTCTCTTGCTTTAAGCCCAATGTTTTTTTGGTTTTTTTCCACAGTACGTGATGGTTTGGGTTTGGGGTGCCATGTTGGTGTTGATCCACTGTGTTTTCTGAACTCCACAGTCAACGCATCTACCAGGAAATTCTAGAGCATTTCATGCTTCACTGTGGTGACGAGCTGTATGGACATGCTGATTTTTTATTTCCCAGCAGGACTTGCCACCTGCCCACAGTGCTGATGGTACCAAAAGCATGGTTCAATGACCATGGTCTTTTTTTGCTTCATTTACCAGTAATCTGACCCAACCAGAACCGCATAATCTATGGAGCATTGAAGATGGGAAGATGAGAGACACAAGGCCCAACAATGCAGCTGACCTGAAGCCTAGCAAGGTCATTTTTACACCTACGCAGTGCCACAAGCTGATCGCCTCCATGCTGATGGGTTGGTCTGAGTTTTTCAGAAACTGCTGATCTGCTAAATTTCACACGCAACCATCTCTCTTTTTTTAACACACACATTAAAGCCAGTGTGTGTTGGCCTTGATGTCTTTTTGAAGTTGGAGGAGAATGGGCATACTGGTCCGAGGTGACGGAAAGGCAACAATAGCTGAAATCATTACACCGAGGCAAATAGAATATCATGTCTGAAGAAATAACATGTCAAACCTTCCACAGCAACAGAAATCTGCAATGGCTGTAACAACAAACTTCAATATATTTTATTAGAATCTTGTGGGATAGAACAGCACAAGATATGACATAATTGTACATATGAAGAAAAATAATTCACAGTTTTCACTACAAACACACACACACAAGCAAATGTGCTGTGCATTTGTACTTATCTGTATTTGAAAATGGCTCAGTCCAATCAGATCAGATGGAGAGCATCTTTAAACATTGCTTTTCAAATTCTGCCACCAATATTCTATTGGAATTAGCTCTGGAGTTGGGGGAGGCCATTCTATCTCGATAAGCATCTAAACCATTCCATTTTTAGCTTTTGCTGTATGTTTAGGAACATTGTCCTGAACCTCAGTCCCAGCCTCAAATTCTCTGCAGCCTCCAACAGATTTTCTTCTAGAATTGCTCTGTATTTAGCTCAATACATCTCATAATGAACTCTAACAAACTTCCTTGTCCCTGCTGAAGAAAAACATCTCCATATCATGACGTTGCCATCACCGTTGTTCACCATGGGGATGGTGTATTAGGGGCTATGTTGACTGCTAGTCTTCCGTATTCCTTATGTGGTGAAAACTGCCATGACTTTATTTCAAGAATAAAACTCTCAGATTTGGATCTAGACAATTCTAACACACAAATATCCTCTGATCTAAGGCATTTCCTGGTAGCTCTGGTTGCATGTTTAGGCCTGCGATCCTTCAACGCAGTGATGCATCTAACAGGTTTTATTCTTAGATAATCCTGTTTATTACTCCATCCACTCCACATTAACTCTGACTAGCTTCACTGTCCCTGCAGAAGAAAACCAACCTATACAGTCCGATCCTGCCACCAGCAGGCTTTATCATAGAGATAGTGTGTTCATCACTGTAGCATGTATTATCAGAGTACCTTTATCCACACATTTGCTGTCCCCACCCCAAAGGTTCAGCCCTTAAATGTCTCTTCAACTGAATCCCTGAACCTTCTGCTGGGTTCCTTGGTCTTCATGTTGCTGTTTGTTCACTAATCTTCTCTAACAAACAACGATGGCTGTAAGAATGTGGGTTTTGTGTCTGATTATTAGTTAATTTTGTCCCTGTGACATTCGTGTCTAGCCACTCATTGTTCCCAGCTGTCTCTTGCTTCTTCTGATTATTCTGTGTATTTAAGATCACCTGTGTCTTTGTTTCTCTGCCGGGTCCTGGTCGTGGTTTTGTCTCTCCCTTTCGGTTTACCTGAGTACCTGGACATCATTAAACTTATTTTTCTCCACTTACCGTGGGTCTCACCGACTCAAATCCTCGTCACCTCAAACTCAATTCATCACAAAGGCCTTCCCTGAACCGCTGGATTGAATTACACACCGATGAACTGTTTACTATTAGGGGCCCAGGTGATTAATAGGACAGTGACTACAAATTCAGGCCAGACTTTTTAGACCTTTAGTTTGTAAATAAATAAATAATAATAATAATAACTTTAAAAAACATGTTTAATTTTCCTTCCACTTCAGCTATGCTCTGCTTTATGACATTTTATCACACAAAATCCCCAAGCAATACAGTGAAGTTATAGCGTTTCTAATGTGACAAGGTAGTAAAAATGTAACGAGGTAATGTAAATACAACAGATATGAACAGTTTTGCGAGCCACTGTGTGAATAACACAAACATGTGGAGCAGTTGCGTAACAAGGATGTTATGTTTTTTGCTTTCTAATCATTTTACCAGCTGCACATTGTTCAGAGAAATGTCTCTGTGGCAATACAAGCTGTGCGGTAACCTTTGTCAGCGTTTTTATCCCCTATTTTTACATCCTTTGCAAAAAAAAAAAAAAAAAAAAAAAGTACTTACAGGTGCACCAGGGTTTTCAGACCCCGGAAAGCATACGGTGATATGGACTGGATTTGGTTGTTTTCTATGAATCTGAAAAAATGAGTATGCGCATTAGCAAAGAAGACACACTGTGGAAGTAGAAGGAATGTCAGACATACGATTTTATCACAAACTCACAGATATTCGAGATGAGGAAGTCCAAGGAAAGCGTCCTCGTTTATAGATTCCAAGTTGTTTGCTGTGAACAGGCTGTGCAGAGAGATCCCAGTGTTTTAGTATTTGACTGCTTAGGGTCACGTACTGACAAAAACATATTGAGAAAACCTCTGCTCACTATGTTTCCCTAAAGAAAAGCATTTTGAGGATTCCTGCAGGCAGTCTTACGCAGTTGTTTTTTAGTGGCTCAGTCAGAGCCAAAGTATGACTCAGATCAAGAAGGAAATTCCCTGAAATACATCGGTGCCACATGGCATGTATGCACACATATGTATGTGGTAAAACTTGTCTGCATGTAGAGAGCAGTGATCAAACCTACCATGATAAAAAAAAAAAAACAATCTAAGAAAACATCACTAGGGAATCTTTTTGTGCTAACATTTCCAATCAGTGTAAAGTGTTGTGAAAGAAAACGTCTTGGGAAATTAAACATGGCGTTGATCAAGCTCACAGGAAAATGACAGCATACAACAAACAACCAAAACATAATTAAAAAAAAAATAAAATAAAAAAAGCTCAAGAGATTTCTCACAGGAGATGCAGGGCAGGGGTGTGGATGAAGCTCTCCTTGGCGATTTCGGTGAATTCCGACTTGACGAATGATCTGTGGGAGTAAAATGCGACAAAAAACAACAACAAAAAAAATACACACTGTTCAGTTCCACAGCAGACTTGTCATAAAACAGTTATTGCAGTCTGTTCCTTTGGGAATGCATTTTTTGTGTGCTGTTGCTGCTGCAGAAAAGCCACTGATCGCACATGTTTGAAACAAAGCAATATGCTAGTTAAAAAAAAAAAAAAAGGACTCACAGAGATGTGACATCGGGGGGAAAGCTGCGAGGAATCGACACTGCGCTTTCGCACAACGCGTTATCTTTGGTGCATGTGCATGACATGGGACAGCGCTGCTGCCTGGCTCTCTTGCTCTCCACTGAAGGTACAACAGAAGCCACCACGAGTAAACCGAGCCAGAGCCATCTCCTGGGTATTCTGCATGTATTTTCCATCCTTGGGAACCGCTGCGGGCACGACTTGCGCGTCGAGCAGCCCTACACATGAACCAGGCTCTCCGCCGTGCTTCCCTCCCCTGCTGCTGCTGCTGCTGCTGCCAGGAGGCCGAGCGACGCGCTGTCCGCCCCTGTTGTCTCCACCGACGGGGCTGCGCGCCTTCTTCGCCGTCTGATCTGCAATTACACAACCCGGACGAAAAAACAAAACAAAAAAACAAACAAAACAAAAAAAAAAAAACAAAGAAAAAACACGAGCGTGTATCTTCTGTGGCACAGATGAGAACTAATCAGAAGTGTGGTGTGTGTGGAGCAGAGGAGAACGCCAGCTGGCGCTGTGACAGACGCGGTGTCAGGGCAGGTGGGGATCCCAGCGGGAGCAGACGGAGCATCTCTATCCAAAAACCACGCCTATGGTTTCAGCCAACGCTACGCGCTCGATGTCAACCTCCTGGAGGATTCCGCCCAATGGGCAGGCGGATCTGGTTTTATTTTTTCCCCTCCATCAATCAACATGTACAGTACAGACAATCACTGTAAATTAAACTCCAACACGAACCAGCTGATTGCTGCCTGTATGGTGCAGACGCTACCTAAGCTATCCATGAGGGAAGCGGCTTGGAAAACCGGGTTAGAATCGATTGTTGCAGACTGATGGAAATGCACCCGCAACATACTGACTTATTACAAACCCATTAGCCTTAGTTACATTTAAAAACTTGGTTTTAGATAAATAATATATTCATTTGGCGCATTTCCTGGCTTCTTCCCGGTTGCCATGGTGACAAGAAGATGCTCATAATGTTTGAGACCAGTGCTGAAAGGGAAGTCCTTCGGACATCTCAGCTAACAGAAAAACCCCCAGGGCCCCTTTTAATCTAAAGTATCATCTCTGTAAATTAGAATGTCATCAGAAAAGTTACTAACTGAATTTGAAAAGTCAAACTCATATTGATTCATTACACACAAAGTGATATTTCAAGCATTTATTTCTGTTCATTTATATTATTATGACCTTCAAGTAGAAAACATGTTTCTCAGACAATTAGAATATAATACAAAATGAGTCAAATATATTTTGATACAAAAATGTGCAGCTGCCCAGCAGGCAGTCATTGAAACCAGAAACGGTCATTGGTTAAGAAGATGGCCATTTACAAACTACTGTAACCAAGCATACTTATGGAAAGTTGAGTGGAAGGAAAAAGTGTGGTAGTGGTAGAGGTATGTGCACAAGCAAGAGGGATAAACAGGATGATTGGGTTGTAAGGCAAACCCTGTTGAAGATTTTTTTTTTTTTTTTTGAGCCACCACACGCAGAAGTATTCAAGAGATAATCCACAACATCGTCACTCCCTGGGGTATCCACTTCAGAACCACAAATTTCAGAAAAATCTTACCTAAGCTGAGACGAACGAGAGGCTGGACTGTTGATCAGCTGTTTATCAGTGGCTCAAATTCCTTAAGAAATGAAGGTGCCATGAGTCTGGAGGAAGAGAGTAGAAACACAGAAGCCAACGTGTTTCAGTTGCAGTGACAAGGTAACACACAGATGAATATGGGAGCCGAGAGATCTGATGCTGATGGGCCACAGAATCAAGTCCAGAGTCAGCGCCAAAATCTACCGGGAAATTCTTGCGCACCTTGTGCTTCCTCTGCTGACAAACTGATTTCTTTTTCCATCAGGACCTGACACCTGCCGACACAGCAAAACTATCAATATCTCTCAGGTAATGTTGGGAGGGAGATGAGATACCTCAGCAACAACAGTAAAGAGCATCAAAGCTGCTGGAAAAGAAAGCCAGACTTCCTTAACACCTCAGCAAAGTCGCAGGCGGATTCCCGCCATGCACTAATGCAGGAATTAAAAATAATCAGTGCAAATGGTAGGGCCCATGGAGTCATCTTTCTGCCAGTTGACATTCTGTGTTGAAAATAGGTTCTTTATTGGATTTATGCAGATCTTTTGATAAACTGAATCCTCGGCTATTATTAGCATCATTCAAACAGCTGAAATGCGTCACAGCTTGGGTTCCACTGCGTTTGCCTGCAGAACATCACATTGACAAGACCTCTTCCTCTTTGCCAGAAATGCGTGCCGAGAAGACTTCTGGGAGTCTTCACTACATAATTCTTCAGATCCCATTAGAGTTGTAGGATTAATATGTTTACCCACTGTATGCGCACCAGATCCGTCTGGGAAGAAGCTTTTTAAAAGGTCTCTAAATAAATACACTCTGTTCTCCACCTCCTGTCTCCCTGTCCCTGATGTGATTACACCATTAGATGCCCGGTGCCAGTTTACCATGATAACACAGTTCTGCCTGTATAAATGAAAGCAGGGCATTTAGAGGGGGAGAGGGGAGGCGGTGGTCTGGATGTCATATTTAGTGGTATGCAAGTGTATTGTGCCAGAAAGAACGGAGTCTCTTCTTCTCAGAGGAAAAATGTGGGCTCGGGTTGGGCAAGCCTAGCAGCCAAAGTGTTTTTCTCACTTTCAGTTTTGCTGCACTACACGAAGAACACTGGATTTCATTGTTGTGCTGGTTGGTGGTGGAGTTTCATAAATGTCATCATTCACAGTGTGTAGTCATATTCTTTCAGTGGAATTTGGGACAAGTGTCCTGTGACTTATGTAACTTCATTTCCAGCTGTTTCAACGTACTTCCTCCCTTTTGGAGAGTATTTTAGATCTTTGAATGATACACACAGATTTTACAAGGCACTTCACCTCTGGTACTTGGGCCTTTACTTTGTTATGACTTGCTCCACTGGGGGAACACAGAGAGCTCAGCTTCATGCCTAATCAATTATTAAAGGTTTAATCCAGTCATTTTACATCAATTTATTTTCACGAAGAAACAGAACAAATCTCCAGGTAAGATAAATTCCAAATCATTTCAGAACTGCGGTTCTAAACTGACATGCAGGCAAAATTGCAGATTATTAACAGGCATTGAACATGTGCTGTGACTCCTAAACAAAGAACCAGAACTGAACTTTCACGGGTTAGATTCACTCCAGACAGATTTCCAGGTGCTTCAGCAGCTCTCTGTATTCGCTGGCTGGGTACTCGTTCTGGCAGGTGGGACACTCCAGGACGCTTTCATTCAGCACGCTGGTGTGAGAGGAGGACACCGGGTTGTCACCGGGGGACGAGGAGGGCGGCATCGCCTCTTCACATGAGTCCGGGTCCTGCTGGTCTCTCTGACACAAACAGAGCCAACAGAGTGAGTCAGTTCAGATCAAGTATCAGGTTGAGCCTGACTTCTAGGAGAATCTGTAATTCTTATCCTATGAGACTCAAAGCTGCACAGGTTTCACAGTAAGAGGATGTGTATGGTAATAAAAGCAGAAGCGTTAATCTAACTTTGACCTTACTTTGAAGTAAGACGCTTTGCTTCCTACGTTGAAGTAAGAAGCAAAGCGTCTTACTTCAGCGTCTCTGAGTTTCATCACAGAGAAGAACTACAACCTGAGCTCTTTGCCGTATTCATGCCAACCTTTGCCTGATCTGGGGAAAGGCCTTCAGCTCTAGGAAGCTTCTTCAGAATTCTGATCATTTGCTTCTTTAAATATGAAGAGTCCCGCTTTGCATCCTCAAGGTCTTGTGAAGAAATCTTGATCTAGAATTAAAAAAAAAAAATAAAAAAAAAAATTGCCAATGCAGGGAAACTTGTAAAAGTGTAGCGGTATTGAAAGAACATTTGAAAGCTCTTTTTTTATACGCAAAACCTCATGGAAGGAAGGAGTAAAAATTAATCTGCAGCTAACTGGATTAGGAGCATCCAGATGCTTTGTAGGTAAAGAAATCAGAACTGAGACAAGTAGAAAACGTTTGTTTCTGTCCTACCTGTCTTTCCAGCTCTGAAATCTTTTCCTGGTCTGCATGGTGATGGTTTAACATGTACCTCTGATAGAGGCTCGCCTGAGAAACAAGCAGACATTTTTGTTTTCTGGTCTAGAGTCCTTCATTTTCTGACATGAATGGAAAGATTTTTTTATTTATTATGGTTTTACAAACTAGCTACTAACATTGTAGTTTTAAGAACTGGACTGTATCATAGGTCGGCATGTCATGAGCATTTACCTGCAGCTCAAAGTTCGTAGACCTCCGTTTCTCCTCCTTCAGCCTGGCTTGGAGTTCTTGGGTCTCCTCCCTCAGCTGTTGCTCTTCCTCCTCTGAGTTATGACATTCTTCTTTTGGGCTTCCTTTGCTTATTATTTCACTCTTCAGGTGGTGGGTGAGAGCCTCCAACTCTTCTTCTCTTGCCCTGAACCTAGACGTTGGAGTTCTTATGTGGCTGACAACCGCATGCAATCTTCCCTGTTTAAGACGGGACTGAGAGGGTCTCATTTTGCCGCACGCGTACCTTTTTTCAGCAATGATCAGCTCCTGATGAGTCACTTCAACTTGTTTTTTAAGCATGTCCAGCCAGAGATCAGCCTCTTTCACGAGGCTTTCATAGATTTCTTTAACCTGTCTTTTTGCCTCTGCTGTGTTGAAAGGATTACAAGGCAACAGAAAGATAAGTAATGGAAGTTGTTAAACATGTTTACTAGGCACTATGTCATCTTGGGAAAAAAAATCCTGCAGATGGTAATGATCACTGTCACTATGGGATACCACAAAACAATCTAGATGTCTTAGAAAACCTAGTTGTGATAGTAGGCTGCCCTCTGTTGTATTACTGGTGAATACTTGCTGCCCACTGTCCCTTTGACTCACCATATGAATGCTCCTCATTGTGCTGCATTGAGTGGGCCTGGTTGGTTTCATTCAGATGCTTCTCCAGCCATAACATTTTGTCCAGAATTGCCCTAACATAGGCCTCTCTCTGCTGGTCATATTCCAGCCACTGCTTGTTCTTTTCCAAAGCCTTGAAGGATCGGATAAATGAATGAGAAGAACACAAAGAGGCAACTGGACGAGGAGAGGAATGTGAAGCCCAAATACTTAGCGACATGCTATGAATCTGACCCAGTCGTACTTTGTCACATGAAAAACTAAAGCGAGCAAAGTAATTTTCACAACACTTGCATCGTTGAGCATATGCTGCAGATGTGAGACAGCTTCGTCATTGGAGAATGATGGGGAATCCTACAAGACAAGAGAAAACACAGAGCGTCGCACCTTTCAAAATCAACCATTAACGTCAACATAATTTCAACGGCAAGAGTGAAAAACGAGCCGCGGCGGAAGGAAAATCTGTGAAAATTCACAGAAACGAACATGAGGCATGATTAATCCAAAACAAGAGAAAGAAGAATTGCTGCCATCTAGTGGTTTAAATCAAGTAAGACAAAAGCTCCCTTAGAAGAAGATGAGAGCAACATAACTTAGTTTAGCAGTTTTGCTGTTGTACCTCAAATATTTCGCAATGCTGCGAAACATTTCTGCTCCTTTTTCTGTGACATCACAGCAATTAGTCGGTGTCGACTCGACTTTTATCGTGCTCACCTCGATGTTAAAAAAATGTGAACACCTGCGACCCCCTACCTCTGAGGTCGAAGTTGTTTTTTCATCTTTTGCTGGAAGCTGCTGACGACTCTCGAGCTGCAGAGTTTCAAGAGTGAGGAGTTTCTGTAAGCAGGTCCACAGCAAAAAAGTGGTTTTAAAAGCCAAGAAAAATATTAACATAAATAGAACAATATAGGTAGACTCTCAGAAGTTCTTTCCAACAATAGCTAAACTTGATTTAACTTCGCTGTGCTTACCTCCACAAGCTTATTATGTTCGGCGTGATGATGGGACACCTCTGCTAGAGTCTTCTTCAGCTGGATATTCTCCTTCTTTAAGCTGCTGATGATCCTTACGAGCTCAAAGCTGAGTTTTTTCTTGAGTGAGGCATTACTTTTATAGGCTGTCATCTTTATTACCTGATAAGAAGAATTAGAGCCAGTAGAACAACAGGAGGCTGGAAGATGCTGTGTTTTGTAAATATGAAAACACAAAAACACCCACACTGTAGTAGTGCAAACCACAAAGCTGTTGTATTTCAAAGCACCTTTTGCAATATTACGTTTTATCTAGAAACTTGAGGTAAAGCAACCCGGTGCTTTCGGATGCTACGAAGGCATTTGACTAAAGCGTAGCCTGGTATCTTGGTCTTATTGGTGTCTTCTAAAGTAGCTTAAAAACGTAATTCATTATTTTGTGTTTTTTTTTTTTTTGCATTATCTTTACTCTTTTTTTTCTTAATTCTCTATTTAGACAATTTAATTATTAGTAGGCGAGGTAGGGGGCAGTATGAGACTCCAGCAGAATAATATCTTAACAAAAAATGAAAAAAAAAAAAAAAAAAAAAATCCTGTTCAGGGAAATTTTAGATAAAAGAAACAAAAGAATAAGAATGGCCACAGATGAGTACATCTCTGTTGCAAAAGAAACAGAAAGTGATTTTATAAGCTCAGTAAGTACCTTAGTTTTAATATGACAAATATATGCATCTAATAATGGGAAATGTCAATGTTTATCTTGCAAATTTAACACTTTTCAACAACACAGCATATCCATGTTAATTGTCAATAAAATGTAAAATTAATCTAAAAAAAAAAATCTGATATTTTTGGAGGATATTTCTTCCTTGGTGGCCAATTTTATTTTATTATTATTATTATTATTTTTTACATACAATGGCCCTAAGACAAACACAAAAATGTATAAAATTATGTAATCTTTTTCGTTTAAAACAAAAAAAGTCAACATTTATTTCTACTGCTAAATAAATTATATATCAGTTGATTATTACAGGTAATATATGTAACATTTGCTGTTTTGAAACACATACTGAAGACAATGAAAACCTTCTAAGTTTCGCTGTAATTTACAAGTGCTTACTTATCAGAATAGCACATATACATAATATACATTTCCAAAGCTTTGTCATCCAAAGTAATTTATATCACAGGAACAGAAAAGGAAAGTTTAAGTAGTTTTGAAACCAACTCTTCAGAACCTTTAACCTTTGGTACCAGTAACTCGGCAATGCATACCAGGCAATGAATGTTTTACCAGGAGTTAGTGAATCTTTGTTTGTCTTATAAAGAGCAATCAAAAATCAACACTGATAATATTTCTAGAAAAAAAACATAACACCTGATTTCATCTGAAATTATCGATGGTTAGGCTATGAGGGCAGCTAAGCACATTTCTAGAAGATAGGTTAGCTAAAACAATCATTTTTAAAGCCTCATTTTTACAAACATAAACATAGAGGAAAGTGACCCATAGACAAACTTGTTTTTAACTAACCTCAGCACGTTAAACAAGCTGACGGTTGACTTTCGAGACTTCCGGTTGGGTAAACAACTGAAAGTCAACCGTTGGGTAAATAAATTAGACATTTATTTACCCAAAGAAGATCATTTTCCGATCTGATAAGTGCTTCTTTTCTGTCTGTCTTGATCTTTTAAAAATATATATAATTTCTCGGTTCGTCAGTCAGTCTTATTGTGTATATTAGATTTAGCTAGCTGAACAAATTAAGCCAACGCTACCGGTGGTATTCTGGGAATTTAACATGTAAAGGTTTTTAACACTGTTTCAAACGAAACCCATTGAAATTGGTTATTTAATTTTTACCTGAAAACGTCTGCTGCTATCAAAAATGTGGCCTTATTCTTCTGAGGTATCCTTTTTTAAACGAAACTCACTACAAGCGTTAGGCGCGAAAGCTTCCGTTTGTAAAAAGAAAACAGCGGGTTCAATCACCGCAGCAACGTTTTGGCACAAATTCAAAGTTCCGTTGCAGTTTATACAGTGACAAAAACATCATCTAGAGAGAATCACAAGATATTAAATTTGCGTAATAAATTATTATTATTATTATTATTATTATTATTATTATTATTATTATTATTATTATTATTATTATTATTATTATTATTATTATTATTTTGCTGCTTTCCAGACAGCATCACGTAGCCGGCGTGAAAGGAACCTGATGATCGGTCTAGGAGCGCTGCGATCTTTCGTCTTGGGACCCAGTCTGTGAGCGACATCTATGAAGGATACCTGCGTGTTCTTTTCCTCAGGAATTATAGCCTGGGAGATTGTAATAGCAACCAGGCGAGCATCTTCATTATCCCTCTCGCCAGCAAATATTATCTTAAAGCACTTAACAAGACAGTCTAAATAATATCTACTCTTAGAAATATGTAATCAAATTTATCCAATACTATCAAATATGTTCAAATTCAATTAGACATTTCAGATCCTATTTGTAAAGCAATTTAGTCAAAGTAACTTTATAATGCCATTTTGATGTAAATTTATTTAAGGAAGCCAGAGAATTCTTGGCACCAGTAGTTCTCGCAAATGCCATTAAAATTATATAAAAGGTATATTCATCATTATTATTCAGCTTTATATGCCTGTGGTTGTCAATCATTGTTATACATTGAAAGGATAGCAATGACTTGTTATTGTTAAGCACCTGGATTTAGAAAAAAAAATACAGCATGATCGCATTTTTCAATACCAGCCATCAGAGTGTAATCATCTGTGTTTCAGTCCAGCTTCATGCCAGTGGTACTTCCAAATAAAGTTAGGGAGAGTGAACAGAAGCAACAGCACCCTCTAGTGTCACAATATCCGACGGTCACCTAATTCTGAGTTTCAGCGGCAGTACCAATAGGTCCGCTAGAGAGCAGTGTTGCGCAGAATTAAAACAAAATTGAAATAACCTTTCATAACTACGCTGGGGGGATTAAAAGCGACGAGGCAATTCTGAATATTTACAAACTGGCTGTTGTGTGCACACCCATTTCTGTTCCTCGTTTTTTTTTTTTTTTTTTTGTTTGACCGCTGTGACTCATGAATGAGGTTGTCCTCGTCCTCTTCTGCAGTTCTCTCCTCCTTGCATCTCAGTTCTCTCTGAGGAGTGCAACTGTCCTGACGGGATATGTGTCGAGTCGCCGAGTAAACTTGGATTTTGGTCACTATGCTGCGGGTCATTGTCGAGTCTGCGAGCGGGATTCCTAAAAAGAAAATAGGAAACCCAGATCCTATTGCTACTGTTCTTTTTAGAGGTGAGAAATCTCATATTAATTTAACAATTTTTCTGTGTCAGCCAGTCGAGTCATTCACATATTTTAATTTATATTTTAATCAGTCACCTTCTTTGTAGTCCTTTTTGGTTGCAAAAATGTCATAGTCGTGAGTGAAGGAATCTTTTCCAGAGGGCTTAAGTCAAATATTTGGGCGGTGATTCAGAAAACGAGGAAGATACATCCTAATAAGGTCATAATATAACCTAATGTCTATGTTTAGTTCAGTGCTTGTTCTTGGACTTATTCATATGTTTTAATTTGCACATGCATGTGATTTAGTGCGAGTTTAACAAGTTTGTAACAAGTTTAGCTGAATACCTTTCAAAATACAAACATAAGAAAGTAACGAGAATAAAAACCCTAAAGCTGCTAAAGCCCAAAATATAAATTATTCCCCTTTTTATGCTTTCAGGTGAAAAGAAGAAAACAAAAGCAATTAACAATGACTTGAACCCAGTTTGGAACGAAGTAAGTCACAGATTACAGTGCTGTTAACTTTAATTTTGAACTTTTACAAGTTATGCACTGTTTTAAATGCTCTTCATTTTGAATTACAGGTCCTTGAGTTTGACCTGAAAGGCTCTCTTCTGGATGCATCCTCCTACCTTGATGTGATTGTAAAGGACTATGAGACAATTGGGAAACACAAGTATGTGTTTATGATACACTGTCACATTTGTATGCTGTATTGGGATTGTAATAGTTTACAGTGTAATGTATTTTGCTTGAAGCTGGTCATTTGTATATCTTAGCGGGGCAAGAGAACATCTGTCTGATGGGAGAATAAAAAGGGGAAAAGAGAAGGGAAAGAAAACCAGAAATAGTTCTGAGTGTGGCAAAGGAAAAGAAACATCCTTCTTGAAATATTTGTGTTTCCAGGAATAAGATCGCGATTACCATTTAAAGCTTTGTTGAAGACAGTGTAATATTTCTCTATATTCTGAACAGCATGTTGAAACTTCACTTAGCTGCGTGCCTCAAGCTCACTGCAACCATGTTAAGACTTGTCAAAAAGAAGTGCTTTCTTCTTCTCTTCTAAGGACAATGAAAATATTGCCTTAAGCAGAGATTGAGCTCTTTTATTTTTCTAAACTTTAGGTCCATAGCAACACAAAAGACTGCGGCTTTAGTGTTTTGGTTAAATAGCTACTGCTCTCTTAGTGACATTCTTTCACCAGTTTCAGTGCATTAGACTCAATGAAATGCAGGCAAGAAGGCAGACCAAGTAATAACATTTCCATTAAGTCATTCCAGTGACCGACAGTAACAATGTAAACTGATTTGCAATCCAAGAAAGGGGGAGGTGATGGTGGGGTAGGGCAGAGCTTCTGTCTCCCTTATGATGAATGATGCTTCATAATCATCAGAGCTTGTGGTGACGTGTCTTTGGCAGAAGTGTGATGACTGCAGTTCAGGCAGTAATGGCACTTAAAGGGCTTTGATGAAAGTATTAATATCCATTGAAATTTTTCACAGTTTGTCATGCTATCAGTACTAACCTACACGTATTCATTACACAGCTCAAACAGTTGCATGCGATGTGAAAGGTTGGTTTTCTACCACACTTAACGTTTTAAATGTAGACCAAAAAGTTCAAATTTGGCCTGATCTCATCAGAGGAACTTCCTCCACAAGTTTTGCCGTGTCCCCAACATGGTTTTTGGAAAACTGCAACCAGGACTTCTAAAGGTTTTCTTTCAACAATAGGTGTTTCTCTTGCTGCTACATTCTTGTGGATGGCAGAACCAATAGTTGTCCTGTCAACAGATTCCCTGCGGATCTCTGCAGCTCCCCCAAACTTACAATAGACTTCTTGACTGATCTTCAGATTAACTATCTGTCAGTTTTCAATATCCTGAACAATTTGTCTTAATACAATGGCAACTTAGGATATTGTTTTATAACTCAAGCCTGTTTTAAGCATGTTTTATGATGAGAATAAAAGACAAACAGGTGGACTCTATTTATCAATTAGATGATGTCTGAAGGTCATTGGAGGCATTGGATTTTCTTGACGAATACAATCCAGATTAATGACAAAATTGTCCACTGATAGTTGGAAATGTACAAGTAAGAAACTTTTAACGTCAACAAGAGCTAAATATATTCAATCTTCTGTTAAGAATGATGAAAGAAAAGAACTAAATTCCATGTGCCTTTTGTTGCTTGTAATTCAGACTATTTTGTGTTGTTATCTGTCATTAAAGTGACCACAAAGCATCCACCACAAGCCAGTGGTACATTAAAAAAAAGTTTTACTTGCACTTCCTCAAAGTATATCCTTTAAATTGCATTGGCATCTGTTGACCAATCAGGGAGGATCCTTTGCAATGGCATCCTGTCACAATTGCATTGTTGGTTCGAATTTAGTTGAATTGAAAGACTTGGCATGAATTTGGAGAATTTCCAGGCTGTTGCAATGTGATCATTAATCATGGCTGTAGTGCTTCTGTTTTTTACACAAAGGGACTAAGTTTCCGTGCTTTAATCAGGAAGCAGTAAAACTGGGAAGTTAAGAGTATCAGTCATTCATGGTAACGAGCAAAAAACAGTTATAAACATTTATTCTGGTTCCAGTTTATCTTGCATGTGTTATTATTTGTTGAAGCATAGCATCCTTGAAGTTCTGTGTGTGACGCAAATTCACGGCAATGTTTTTTTTTTATATTTTTTTTTTAATCAACACTCAGTATTACATGTATGACTCGTGATTTTTTGCTGAACATAAATTAATGTTATTGCTTTCCAGGTTCATTGGCTCTGCAAAAATCTCACTGAGAGATTTGGCCAGTGGTCAAGTGAAGTCCCTGCCATCTAAAAACGTCCCTTTGATCAATGAGAAGCAGCAAAATGTGGGGGTAAATAAATTCGCTCATAAATGATCCCATGTACACTTACAACTTTAGTGTGTTAGACCTTCACTGAAACTTCAGTTTTGCTTGTATCAATTTATTCTATACTGTATTATATTCATATAGTAGATAATGGATTGGATCATACTAATTGAAAGATATGGTCTAAATATAATGGTATTTATTTATTGTTCTCCAGGCAACCATTAATTTGGGCATTGGGTATGAGCCACCGGCTAGTCCAGACCTAAATGATCACAGTAATGTCAATGTCTCCTACATGGAAGCAGGTAAAAAACACAACAGTTCACTTCAATTAAAATGGTCAGACTTTTATTATGACATTAAATGGTTATGTCTTTCTGTCTAGGTCTATGCTCAACTTATACTTTTGCCTCTGAAGTTATAATATATATTTATAATGAAGTGTGTTTATTCAAAATGGCTTGTAATTTCTGTGATATAACAGCCTAAGATAAAGTAGACCCAACTTAATGAAACGCAGTCTTAACGATTTTCTTAAACTTTTCTTATAGTGGTATAGCCACATAATGGGAAATGTATAAAAGGATTTAATTTAATTTGATTTATTTATACAGCACTAAAAATTTCATGGTAGGGAAATATTCAAAACAATATTCCAGAATATAATTAAGCGTTTCTGTTTAGTCTACCAACTATTTAATTGTTGAGAAGAAGACTGAGCATAGTTGCATTGCTTGTTTCATGTCTTTTTCTCTTGTGTTGTTCAGGAGATAACGAGGAGGATGATGAGACAGAGGATGTTACGGATGGAGCAGGTCAGGTTGGAAGTTCAGGAACGCCTCCTTCACCAAACCAACCTGGAAAACCAAGTCATAAGTTGCACCGTTTGAATAGAAAGAGGCACAAGGTCCTGGCCAATAAGCCTCAAGACTTCCAGGTTTTGTTTTGTTTTGATAACTTTTCCTGCATAACAGCAAACACCAACTAGACTTCGGATTCAGGAATGTTTCTGTGACGCCCAAGTGTGTGTACAATCAGATTAAATGTAGACTTAAAGTCATACCAGAAAGTAGATCACTAAAACTTCTGTAATTCTTTAAAACTGAAAATTCATCTGTTGGTTTTACATATTTTCACACATTTGGTCCTTTGCGTTTGGAGTACTTGTGTTTGTCAGCTTCAGTGAATAAGAAGCTGACAAACAGCTGCCCCACAATGCATAATTATATGTATGAAAAAAAAGTTAATCCATTCTAGATCTGTCTTTTCTTCTCTATTTTAAAATCCAGATTCGCGTTCGTGTTATCGAGGGTCGTCAGCTGCCAGGCAATAACGTAAAGCCAGTGGTGAAAGTGAATGTTTGCGGCCAGACCCACAGGACCAGAATCAGGAGAGGAAACAACCCGTTCTTCGATGAGGCAAGTTACTGATAGTCTTTGCTGCTCTGTTATTCTTTATTTGCACTCTAGTAACTTCCGTTTTTGAACTTTTAATGCTTTTTGACAAACAAAATGATTCTGTTCATACATATTTCACTGTAGAGAAATAATTTATGCATTAAAATGTAGCCATGTATGTATACTTTAAGGAACTATTACTATCATTGCTACAGCTCTTTCTGTTTACTGTCAAACTCTACTGGAGTACAGCTATGTCACACCTTCTCCTATTCTTTCAATGTATTTTTCTCTTGTGCTCTGTTTCTGTGTTTGCATTGTGCTTGTCTACCTTTCTGTATGCCTTCTGCTTTGTTTTGCTATGTTTCACTTCTTCAAATATTTCTGTTTTTGTACTAATTTCCTCTTGAGATAATTATAATCTTTCTTAAGCTCTGTTTCACTTTTTGACTTTTTCGAATAATTCAAGTTACACACAAACTCTTCTGCTGAATTCTGATATACCTTTGCTTTCATTTCATTACTTAGCAAAGGTTTTCTACAATATATGACTGTAGCTTTCTTCTGCTTTTTTTCCCTTCTTATTCTTTGTTCTCATGTTTCTTGCATTTCTCCATCATTCATATGCTTCTTTTGCTCCTTTATGGTATTTGTTTTGCTATGTTTCACTTTTTCAAATATTTCTGGTTTTGTACTAATTTCGCTTCTTTTGCTAAATGTGCTATAAGCTCTGTTTCACTTTTCAACTTTTTCAAATAATTCAGGTTGCACACAAACTTCTGCTTCCTCTGCTGAATTCTGATATACCCTTGCTTTCATTTCATTACTTAGCAAAAGATTTCTACAATGTATAACTGTAGCTTTCTTCTGCTTTTTTTCTACTTCTTATTCTTTGTTCTCATGTTTCTTGGATTTCTCTATCAATCATTCTGCAAATATGCATTCTTACGGCTGTTTCGCAAGGAACAGCTATTTTTCTAGTTTTCTCAGCTTTTGCCATCATGAGAATCTTGGTCTCACTGTGAAACCCTAAAACACCCACATATTTACGCAAGATAAATGTTTTTCATTTTTTCTCTGTTTCAGATGTTTTTCTACAATGTTAACATGCTGCCTTCAGAGCTTTTTGATGAGAGCATCAGCCTTCGAGTAAGTATTATGTTTCTATTCATGAAGCAGCCATTCTTAGTAAGTATATTTCTAATGAGCCTGTGGATTTGTAATCCACACACATGGCCAGTCTAGAAGGTTTACTCTTGTTCTTCTAAACCAACAGAGATTTCCTTGCCTGTGTGTTTGTGGTCATTGCTTTGGTGAAAAATCTACCTTTAGTTCATCTCCAGACTCTTATTATGAAGGTCTTGATGAATTTCTTCATTTATCCTTCACCTGCCCAACAATGTTCCCACCTCCGAACTTTTTGTTGATACTGCATTTTTGCGGCGCTTTGCAAACCATTCCTGCTCTGAACATGGCACGTATGCTGATATAAGATCAGGTCACAAGCGACCCTGTATTTCATTTGCTTGTCCAAATGTTCTACAATAAATTTTACACTGGGCTTCACCAGGCTTCTCCTTCAGCAGTGGAGTCTTGCGCTGAAGCAGACAACTTCAGGGATATTGTGACAAAAGCTTACTTCTGTCTAGTTAATTGTTTAATTATGTTATGTTTATTTTAGTATTGCAGTTCCAACAGAACATATGAGAACATGCATTAAATACACCGAGAGGTAAAAGAGATTGTTTATCAATACTCATTGTTTCTATTGGCTTTCTTGGCATTATGTCAGTTCTTGGACCTAGATTTCCTACAGAATTATCATTCAGTAATCCACTTTTTCCAGTTCCTCTGACGTATAGTGTGAATTTCATGTCAACAGGCCCACTAGAAAGAAAAACATATTAAGAAAAAAGTTGACATGTTTTAAACTCACTGTCCCAGTGGTAGATGGGGTATTTTTATCAGCTCAATTGAGCATTAATGCTTTGTTTTTCTTCACAGGTTTATGACTCTTTCTCCCTCAGAGCAGACTCTCTCATGGGAGAGTTCAAGGTATACTGTAACCACTCATACACCAATATAAACATATGCACATATCAAAGCTGAAATTTTAAATGTTAAAGTATTTTTTTAGAGTAGTTAAAATTCTAATATCTGACAGTAGTTTAATATTCCTCTTTTTCCTCTTCTACACAGCTGGATGTTGGCTACATATATAATGAACCTGGTCAGTTTTACCAAAGAAATGCATTTTGCGAAAATTTGAATTTCTTTTTTTTTTCTTTTTTTTTTACGTTTGTGCACCGATGTAAACAAATTCTCCTCTCCATTTCCAGGTCATTCTATAATGAGAAAATGGCTGCTCCTGAGTGATCTGGAGGAATCCAGCACAGGGGCCAGAGGATACCTGAAAGTCAGCATTATTATTGTCGGCACTGGAGATGACCCACCGGTACTAGGCAACATTTTCACACATCTTACAGCAACTTTTAAAATGATGATTTAAACAGCTCTTATTATATCCTTTTCTTTTGGTTCCAGAGTGAGAGAAGAGAGTTAAATGAGGAGCAGGATGATATAGAGAGTAATCTTTTGGTTCCAGCTGGCGTCACGATGCGATGGGCCACTCTGAGCCTTAAAGTGTTTCGTGCGGAGGATATGCCACAGAGTAAGGGACATAGAAGTGCATCAATTTATTCAGTCGGGTCCCCTCTGGAGACCTCGTTTCAAAACCTTTTGCATTACAGTGGACGACGCCTTCGTTCAGACAGTGAAGCAAGTGTTTGGAGGGGATGGAGACAAGAAGAACTTGGTTGATCCATATTTGGAAGTCAGCTTTGCTGGAAAGAAGGTATTTTATCTTCGCTTTAATAAAATAAGTCTGTGTCTGACAATCGTTTCTTAACTCTTAACAATGTTTCAGTTCTGCACCAAAATAATAGAAAAAAATGCAAATCCAGAGTGGAACCAAGTCATCAGGCTTCAAGTCAAAGTAAGAAAGATGCATGTTGCAGCTCATCATCATCTGAACTTTATAGTGGTAAGCATTACTGCACAAATAACCTCTGCTTTTGTAGTTTCCATCCATGTGTGAACGCGTCAAACTGACCATGTACGACTGGTAAGTGTTGACATTATTCTTCAGACAAATCCTTGGATTAAATGCAAATATCAGTATTTAATATTGCTATCTACATTTGCAAGGGATCGTCTAAGCAAGGATGACGCCATTGGAACAACATTTTTGAATTTGAGCAAAATGTCTTGCTCCGGTGGTGAAATAGAAGGTAATGATGTTTTTTTTCACTTGATTTTACACATTGATGTACGAAACACCTTCAACATCTTTGTTTTATTTTAAACAGATACCAGGACTCAAACTTCAAACACAGCCTCTGAATGTATGTATGAGATTAACTCTTCATATATTTTAAATTGAACAAAGTAACTAAATACAATATTATGGTTATTTCTGTGTTTCTTAGTTCCTCTTTTATTTAGGTCCGTTATGTTTTTGTGTCACTTTCCTTCAGTCCTTTCTCGGTCATTCTCCTTTTTGTCTTACTTTATTATTTTTGGTTAGATCAGTCTCGTGTCATGATGTGTTAAATCCGGAGCCAAATGCAGCAGGCGAGAGACAAAATAGTTTTCTCGTATTTCTAATGAAAAAAATGCAAAAGTCCAGGGAATCAAAAAATCCAAAACTTAGCCAAATGGAGACACGAAAAGATTACAGGGAAACCAGCGAGAAGTGACAAGACGAACCGACGAGTAATGACTGACAATGAAGTGCTTTAATACTGGGAGATTGAATGTAGGAATAAAAGACCGGGGTTGATGAGCTAATCGATTGTGAGTGGAGGAAGCAGGAGCCAGACAGAGGAGAGGGAGCGAGAAAGAAGGCAGAGAGGTGAAGGGAGAATACTAGAGGAACAGGAAATAAATCTGACTCTTAAAACTGTTGAGGTGGTTTTAAACATGTGGTGCTTTACAGTGAGCCCTCCAGCATCAGAGGGGGGGTTTCTCCCTGCTTTTGGGCCTTGCTATGTCAACCTGTATGGAAGCCCCAGAGAGTTCACCGGCCTGCCCGACCCTTATGAGGAGCTGAACTTTGGGAATGTAATAAAAACTATTTGATCCAAAGTGAAGCAATGATGTTTTAAAATGTGACAAAGCATGAATGAGGTTTTCGGTTTGTGATGTGTCCCAGGGAGAAGGAGTTGCCTATAGGGGGAGGGTCCTTGTTGAACTTTCCACTCAGGTGGATGGAAAAGTTGATAAGAATGTGGATGATATCTGCAGTGATGACATCCTAGTGGCACAGGTAAACGTCATGCAATGCAACCCTGACATACTGTTAAAACCATTAAATGCTGTGATGTGACTGGTCACTCTTTCCTTAAGTGGTTTTTATTAATATTCATGAATACCATAGTGAAAGAGGTCAGAAGCTTCTTCCTTCTTTTTTTCTTCTAACTCTCCATCATGCTTTTTAATTACAGAAATACCAGCGCAGGAGGAAGTACTCCCTCTGCGCCGTTTTCCACAGTGCTTGCATGCTCCAAGAGCCGGGTGAGCCAATCCAGTTTGAGGTCAGCATGGGTAACTATGGCAACAAACTGGATTCCACCTGCAAGCCACTGGCGTCCACCACCCAGTACAGCTTCGCTGTGTTTGACGGTATGACACTTACAAACCACAAACAAAAACAGCTGACTCGGAGTGTTTCAGTAGGAGTGCACAGTTTCCACAGCATAGAGCATGTGTTTAAAATGACTTGGTACATTTACTGGGATCTCCACAGGTAACCACTACTATTACCTGCCCTGGGCGGACACAAAGCCGGTGGTGATTCTCACGTCATACTGGGAAGACATCAGCCACCGCCTGGACGCTGTCAACGTTCTCCTCTTTATTGTTGATCAGCTGGTGAGACAAGTTTTGGATGTAAGGTCTACGCATGCCATATACTCCTCATTAATTACAGTTTTTGTATATTTTGTTATTTAATTCAGGAGTCCCATCTAGCGTCTCTGAGGAAAGAAATCCAGGCCAAAGTGTCTGAGGCACAGCTGACAGAGGTTCTGCTCAGTCTGCTCAACCATTTGATTGAGAACATCAACAAGTAAAACATGACCCATTATTTATTTATTTATTTATTTATTTATTTATTTATTTATTTATTTATTCAGAGGATGTATCATTTAGTTAAACATTAGGATGTTTTGAATAAACCTCTGTTTTCCTCCTAAAAGCCTTCAGCTTCCAACACTGGAAGGTCAGCACAACATCACAGCCCTCGATCTCCAAATAAAAAGTCTGCGCGAGGCTGCTTTAGCCAGCATCAGAGCGGCAGCCTGTCAGATGACAGAAGAGACCCTGGATGTCAAGTCAGTTGTTGGGGACATTGAAGAGTGGCTGGAGAGAATCAAAGTGCTTGCAGATGAGGTCCTCGCTTCGTCTGTATCTCCGTGGATAACATAATGTGCAATGTTAAAAGGATGCGATTAAAACTCATAAGCAATACTTTCATACGTCAGGCTCAGAACAGCATGCCGGATGTGATCATATGGATGCTGAGAGGGGAGAAGCGAGTGGCATACGCCCGAGTCCCAGTCCACCAGATCCTGTACTCTAACTATAGTGAGCAAGCTTGTGGCAAACACTGTGGAAAAACTCAAACCGTGTTTATGCAGGTAAAAAAAACAAAAAAACAGCCAGCATTCCTAGAAAATGTGTCATTGAAAGCCTGCTTTGCAGACTTACTGCCTTGTAAAAGTATTTATAACCCTTAAACTGTTTGCCATGTTATAAGCACAAACATCAAGGTAATTTGTATGGTACTTGATAGACCAACATTAAGCAGTTTCAAAATGTATTTTTGCAAATATAATCTGATAAGTATTGCACACCTTTAAAAAAACAGTGCAACCATTTGCTTGCAGAGGTCAGAATATGATAGTATAGTGAATCCCATGATACACCACAGACAGGTCAGTGACAAGGTTGAGAAGACGTTTGTAGCAGAGTTCAGGATATGAAACAATATTCGAGGCTTTGAACCCAAATATAACACAGGTGTATCGGAGAACTGCAAACCGATCTGAACACTGTCATCCATCGTTAGCTTGCAGGCCAGAATGGGACGACATTAATGATAGTGATTGTTCTAGCGGAGTTTAGGTAGGAAAATCTGCTCCACAGATCCGATCTTTATGGAGAAGAAGAAATAGTCATTTTTGAAAAAAGGCTGTGATAAGTCCAATTTGAAGTTGCAAATGCTCCCCACACTTTTCAGATTTTCATTTGAGAAAAACTTGGAAAATCGTATACCATTTTCCTTCCTCTTCATAATGATTTACTACTTTGTGGTGGTCTGTGAAGTAAAGTCACCCCAATATACATACATACACAAGTTTGTGGTTATAATGTGGACAAATGTGAAAAATATTTATATCCATTCTTGTTGCATAGTATTTCATCACATTTTTGCTTTGTCAGTACCCCATGGACAAAAACAAAGGAGTGAAGATCCCCGTTCAGTTGCGCATCAACATGTGGTTAGGCCTCTCTGCTTATGAGAAGAAATTCAACAGCTTCTCAGAGGGAAACTTCAGCGTGTATGCTGAAATGGTACAACTCTGACACTACTCTGTCATTTAACTTGCATTCGCATATTTCTCGAAACTCTGCCAAACACACCTTTCCTCTCTTATTCTCTGCAGTATGAGAACCAGGCTCAGGTGTTTGGGAAGTGGGGAACCACCGGCCTGGTGGGTCGCCACAAGTTCTCAGATGTGACCGGCAAAGTGAAGCTCAAACAGGAGCGCTTTCTGCCTCCACGAGGATGGGAGTGGGAGGGAGACTGGTTTGTTGATCCGGAGCGATGGTAAGTTTAAGAGCCTGACTTTATCACGCGAAGCACACAGTCCTGTCCAGTACCATGAGTCTTGGCTGCACACTTGGCACGTAAACATCCTGTTATTCTCTTGCACTTTAGCACAGTCAAGGATTCTGTGTGTAGTTTTTTGAAGCCGAGTTACTTCTGCAAGATGCGATAGCTAAACAGACTCAAAGTGCAACACATTTTGATTTAATCTTTTCCTTTCTTTTAACTGAGAGATTTAAATCTGGATAAGTAGAAACAGCTGTTTGCTCAAAGTCTCCAAACAAGGCCCACAAGGTATTTTCTTAAAAAGGTTTAAACCTTCAGTCTAGTTGAGATAAGCTTACATACCTCGCACTTTTACAGGGAGCAGTTTTCCTTTTTTCCTGCTGCTCCCGATCTTTGCCCTCTTTTACTTGTCAAAAAACTTGGACTTTTAAGATTACTCCAAATGTAGTAGAGTCCAAAATAGGAAGATTTTTTTATTTTTATTTTTTTTATGTTTATTTAATTTATTTCTGCTGGATCTGGCAATGAATTTTCCCAGGAATTAATCTTTTATAAGTAATTAATGGTTAGTAGAGCTAGCCACAGAATATTATCACTATAATCACAGGAAACCAATAGAAATTTAAACACTGGCAAGTGTGATTTAGGGAGCTGCCTTTTGGTCCTCTGAAGTGGTTTACATTCTCTCTCAGGCTCGCTCTCTCGCTCACGCATAACATCCTGGGCTGGTTGGATAACTTTATCATTGTTCTGCACAGTGTGTGTGTGTGTGTGTGTGTGTGTGTGTGTGTGTGTGTGTGTGTGTGTGTGTGTGTGTGTGTGTGTGTGTGTGTGCGTGCGTGCGTGTGTGTGTGTGTGTGAGCCTCCCATTAACCTTTGCGGTGTGGTGTGCTGGTGTTTTCTGCAGCCTCTTGACAGAAGCCGACGCAGGGCATACAGAGTTTGTAGATGAAGTTTTTCAGAACGAAACACGTTTCCCAGGTGGAGAGTGGAAACCTGCTGCGGAGCCTTACACGGACGTGGTACAGTGCATGGTTTTGTTGCTAAAATCATAATAATTTAATATCTAAATCTGCCAGGAGTAGGAACAATTTGCGCTCAACTGTCCATATGGAAGTCTGATAATGCAAATGAGTTGAAAGTTAAAGCAGAGTTAGCAAGTGTTCGCATGCTGTTGCTGTTATTGAATTATGAGCGTGCTCTTAGAAATTGAATGATAGTGTTTATGTTTGTTTTGCAGAATGGAGAAAAATCTCAGAGTCCCGAAGACTTTGAATGTCCACCTGGTTGGAACTGGGAAGATGTCTGGAGCTTCGACAGCGACCGGGCTGTTGATGAGAAGGGTAACATGACTGCAAGAATCTCCTGAAACTAATCACTTATTTTAAATAATGTATTTACAGTAGCTACATCTTTTACTCCTAGGTTGGGATTATGGAGTGGTAATCCCACCTGATGATAAACCCAAATCCTGGGTTGCAGCAGAGAAGATGTACCACAACCACCGCAGAAGGAGACTAAAACGGAAAAGAAGGAAGATTTCTGACAAAGTTACTGCAACTGAGGTGAGAAAAATGTAAACAAGAAAAAGGAGTGCTCATAGAATATGCTACAATACAATCTTGTATTTTCATTGTTACAGAAAAGAGAACCGGGAGAAGGCTGGGAATACTCCTCTCTGATTGGCTGGAAGTTTCACAGAAAGGAGCGCTCTTCCGACACGTTCCGGCGCCGGCGCTGGAGGAGAAAGATGGTCCCTTCGGACTGCATCGGAGCCTCTGCCATCTTCAGACTCGAGGGAGCACTGGTGAGTTTTGCTGAAACACTCAGTGAGTTTTCAAAATGTGACGATTAAACCTGCTTTCATGGCAACTGGTATAATCTGAGGCTATCTGTGTGTCACATCCTCCCATTATTCCCCAGTTCCAGGAAAAAGCTGGCACATAACTCAGGAAGCGTGATGTTACGCTTGACTCTGTGCTTCATAATTTGCTAAAAAGTGTTCTTGAGTTTTCCTTTCAGTATCTCGACATATGTTTTCTTAACAGGGGGTTGATGTTGATGAAAAGGCCAGTAAAACGGATGCAGCCAAGCCATTTGGTGCCAACACACCCACCGTTTCCTGCCATTTTACCCGTGAGTAACTGGGGCAGATGGAATTCACTCTTGGATGTTGATGTTGATTAAAATCCCTTTGATCAGATTGTTGACTGTTCGTAATTAAAGATAACACAGTTCCACACTTACTGCCACTAATGTGTAAAATGCCTTTAAGAAATTATCTTTCATTGCTGCAGCCCAAATTGCCACTGAAACATTTAGAAAAACTTATGACTTGAGTACATTTATTGGGTGGAGAAAAAGAATCATGTTTGGAATTTTTAAAAAATAAAATCAACAGTGTTTCTCTTGTTGGCATACCTGCTGTTGGATTTTTCAATGAAACAACACCTAAGTGTTCTGTAGGATTTAAAAAGTTGGAAAGTTCTCTAGATCCTGGCTTTTGTTTTTCTGCTGAATGCTTTGCCTTTCTGTTTAGTATTTCCACAAGATTTGAGTCTGGTGAAAGATTTTCCTAAAAGAAAAACAATTATTTCATGATTTTTTTTTTTTTTTTTTTGCTGGAAAAATATCTTCAAATTTAAAGTTGTATTTATTGCTGAAGCATAAATTTAGAGTTTATGCTTCAGCAATTACAGATTATGTTATTTTAAAG
Source organism: Poecilia mexicana (assembly GCF_051168715.1). Classification (NCBI taxonomy): domain Eukaryota; kingdom Metazoa; phylum Chordata; class Actinopteri; order Cyprinodontiformes; family Poeciliidae; genus Poecilia; species Poecilia mexicana. The sequence continues at coordinate 16,191,872 of NW_028263384.1, read as the reverse complement.
CTGTTGGGTCATCTTTACCATCGTTGCCAGTAAGGATGAAGGATGCTGTGTTTTCTCCCCCCAGGTTTCTATCTTTACCACCTCAGGGTTTACGTCTACCAAGGGAGAAATCTCTGTGCAATGGACAAGGACAGTTTTTCCGGTAAAACTGACAATGTAACTACACTTTGAAGTGATTAGGCATGTGACTAAGACAAAATTCTGCCTTGATCCACTCCAGATCCCTACGCCCACGTGTCATTTCTGCATGTCAGCAAGACGACAGAAGTCATAAGAACCACACTGAACCCCACGTGGGACCAGACTCTCATCTTTGAGGACATCGAGATCTTCGGAGACCCACAGACGATTGAGCGCAACCCTCCAGATGTGATCTTTGAGCTTTATGACAGCGATCAAGTGGTGCTTTTACAGTTTTAGTTTGGGAATTTTAGAAAGCCCCAGTGGAAGATTTATTAAGATTCACTAAGACCTGTGTGCCAATGTGGTTTAATTACCAGGGAAAGGATGAGCCGATGGGCCGCTGCCTGTGCCCCCCTGTGGTAAAACTCCCAAGTAAAAGCCCCAGTTTGTCTGACAGTTTGAAACTGCAATGGCTTCCAGTCACTAAAAAAGGTTGCGGTGCTGGAGAGGTGCTTGTTGCTGCTGAGCTTATACTAAAGGAGAAGGTATGGAATGTACTAAAATGTAGCTGATTACCTTTAAATTTGCATAAATGATTTAACAAGCTGGCTGTTTAACAGGGCGACGACAAGGATCTTCCTCTGGTGCCTCCTCGACGGGGGGAGAACCTCTACATGGTTCCTCAGGGAATCAGGCCAGTCGTTCAGCTGACTGCGATTGAGGTACTGTATTTTAGATTCCTCGGTGAACACTTCTAAATTCTTTCCTGAAGCTTTCTTCTTTTTCTCCTCCTCAACTACGGTCCGTTCCTCTCACCCATCCTAGGTTCTGACTTGGGGCTTAAGGAACATGAAGAGCTTTCAGCTGGCCGCGGTGTCGTCACCCAGTCTGACAGTGGAGTGTGGCGGGGAGATGGTCCAAACGGCTGTTATCAAAAACTTCAAAAAGCATCCAAACTTCCCTGGATCTGTGCTGCTCCTCAAAGTGGTATCAACTTTCTTATCTACTTTTATCTACTGAGCAAACATGTGACAACAGTAGAACATGGCAACTCTCTGTTAGCAGGAAGATGCTCAGACTAATCTGTTTGAATCATGACATCATAGCTCAGACTCAAATGGCATGATAAACAAAAATGGCTGGCCACTTGAGCCAAAGCAGGCGTAATCTCTTATTCACTACATGAATTCTGATGCTGACACATCTGACATGGAATAACCGTTGCAGATTATAACTTTGTTTGTTGAATGATGTGTCCTCTCTCGCTGTGTTCGTAGCTCCTGCCTAAGGAAGAGATGTACGCCCCTCCGATTGTACTGAAAGTAGTCGACCACAGACCGTTCGGCAGAAAACCAGTGGTGGGCCAGTGCACCATTGACCGTCTGGAGCAGTTCCGCTGTGATCCATACCGCCCTAACAGTGATGTCTGCATGTCAGCCAGAGGTCTTCTTACACATCTGCTACATCCGACAAATTTACACATCCTGTGCATCCTGTACAGTTCAGAATCTTTTTTTTTTCTATTTGTCTGTATAGTGGCCATGATAACCTCTGCCCAAGGAGATGTTGTCATAGACATTGAGGAAGGAAACGTTTTAAAAACTCAGGTAAAGCAAAGGTTACCACATACAGCAGTTGCTGTGATAATGCTTCAAATTCAAGCAGGATTTTTGGCACAGTATGGAAAATAGCACCTTCATGCAAAACAAAAAGAAAAGAGCAAGTGAAATAGCTCAGCATAAGTAGTATTACAAAGGGTTCCTCCAAATTATGGTTGCTGCAGTACCAAAATACATTGAAGCTCTTCATGATCCTAAAAAGTCTTGGACGGACCCAGGCCTCCAGATCAGGAATATTCTTGGGTTTATGTTCACCAACAGGCTTTTGCACCAGAAATTTTCAATAGTTTTAGTCAGGATAGTAAGAAGGCCACTCTAGCGTCTTACCACTCAATCTCTGCTAAAATGCAAGGCTTTTGTGTCCCATTCCTTGTTTGTGAAAGACAGTTTTCTTGACTCAGCCATATTTTTAGCATGCAGTGAAATGTTACCGCCAGCAGTCCAAGTTTTTGAACGTGTTTCGTCTCAAGCAGAGATTCTACAGTCTAAGGCCACACCATGATGTGCAAATGCTGCTCAGAAACTTTTCAGGGGCTTGAAAAGACTGCAGTAGGTTTTGAAAGTAAAATTTTATTTTACACTTTTACAAAAATCCTTGTAAATTTAATGTCATTCAACTATTCAAGCTGTTTTTGTGTAGTTTGCTTAACTGCAACCACCTGGAAAATGTTGAGCTCTGCCGGTAAATCCCACATTGTCAAACGTTTTAGGCACAACTAAGAATCATTTTGGTTTGTACTAATAACATTCTCTATTGGCTTTTCGCTTGACAGATTAAAGAAGCAAAGGTAAGTTGTATCCATTTACAGATGATATATGAGAGTGTGTGCAAAGCTATACACTGTAAATCCATCCTCATTTGTGACTAGGAGGACGAGGCAGTGGACTGGTGGAGCAAATTCTACGCCTCTGTTGGACAGCATGAAAAATGCGGACCTTACCTAAAACTGGGATATGACAAGCTACAGGTGAAATGTTTCACATAATCCAGACAAAAATAAATAAATAAATAAATAAGGCTTTGATTTTTGGGGGGGTCTTTACTAAATTCATGTAGATTGATGTCTACAACCATGAAGGGACTCTTTCTGTTGTTATAGAACAGAAGATAGAAATAGCCTTTTATTGTCCTGCAAGGAGATGATATATATTTTTCAGAAATAGAGATATCAAGATTCAAGAAATGTGGAACTGAGACAGATGACTAGTTTTTTTTTTTTTTTTCTTTTTCATGCAATGTGCATGCTTACTGAATATTAAAACAACAGACTGTTGATGTTGGGTTCACAGGTTTATGACACTGAATTAGAAGAGGTCCCAGAGTTCCAGGGTCTGACTGATTTCTGCAGCACTTTCAAGCTTTATCGTGGAAAGACCGAAGACGAGGAGGAAGATCCCTCTGTGGTGGGAGAGTTTAAGGTAGCAAACTGTCACTGTAACGAGGAGATGATTTTAATTGTTTCTTGTGGCTTGCAATGTTTAATTACTGACCCAAAGATAAGGTAAGGCAAATTTATTCGTATTGCACCGTATTTAGCAACAAGGCAACTGAATGTGTTTTATGTTACTTTGGTTAAATCTTACAATTAAAAGAGGATGTTATATAGCGTTGCCAATAACTATTTTTAATTAACATTTTCTCTAGAAATCTTTACAGTGACCAAATCGTAGTGTTGTCTTTTTTTTCTTCTTTTTTTTTTTTATGGACTTCTTTATTCTGGACACAGAATAAGAAGTGCAGAGATTGTAAGTGTGATCCAGTGATAAGCATTTGCTTGGTTTTACTTTGGTGACCTTTAGGGTTCCTTCAGGATTTACCCTCTGCCTGGCCAAGGGGAGCGCGCTCCACCTCTCCAGTTCAGAGAGCGTCCTGAGCTCGGACCACAGGAGTGCCTGGTCAGAATATATGTGGTGCGTGGCATTGACCTGCAACCCAAGGATACAAATGGCCTGGTGAGCTTCTTATGGAATGATGAAATGAGAATGGTTAAGATCATAAAATAACAACTTCATTTTTGACCTTCTTCTGCTAATTCACTTTGAATATGAGATCCTTTCTGTCTTGAGTTTATTATTTTTGCGTTTCTTCGCGTTTATTTCAGTGTGACCCGTACATTAAGATTACGCTTGGGAGAAAAACAATTGATGACAGGGATAATTACAAGCCAAACACCCTCAATCCAGAGTTTGGAAGGTGAGGTTTCTTAGTCTCAAGTTGCCTTAAGACCAGAAAAATTTTAGTCTGTATGACTGCATCATCTTTCCACTTCTTTTGATGTCTAAACAGGATGTTTGAGCTGTCCTGCTTCCTCCCTCTGGAAACGGATCTGAAGATCGCTGTGTTTGACTTCGACTTACTGACCAGAGATGAAAAAGTTGGCGAGACGGTCATCGACTTGGAGAACAGGTTCCTGTCTTGTTTCAGGTCTTGCTGTGGGCTGCCGGAGACATACTGTGTGTAAGTAGAAACTTTCTTCTACAGAGAAAGGTTTAAAGGTTGATGGTTGGAGCTCCTTGTCGTTTTGATGCTGTGGCTTGATTGATCTTTTTTTTTTATGCATTTGACATTTGATTGTAGGTCCGGAATAAATCAGTGGAGAGATCAATTGAGACCTTCCCAGATCCTCCAAAATTTCGCTAAAGAAAAAGCCCTTCTTCCTCCACACATAGACGAAAATGGAAACTCTCTCTCTTTCGCTGGAAAACAATACAAACTGCAAGATTATGGTACAATTTTTATTTAAGATTTCTTTATTTCTCACCAGCTGTTTTCTGCCTTCAGGCTTCTTGCTTTGCCAGCCTTTCATCTTCAGTGTCAGTTGAATCGACTGAGCTCGAATCCGTCAACACACCTGAGGAGGTCGTGTCAAAGAGGAAATACAACAGAAATGACATTTCAACAAGACAATACCCCTAAACACAGGAGTCAGCAAGTAGCACTTTTTTCCACATCAACAAGATTTACATTATAGAGCTGCAGGTCTAATCAGCTGAACTTAATACGACACAAAACTTGTGGTGTGACATAAAAATGCTGCTTTTGTTGCAAAACTACTAAACAAAGAGAAACTGTAAAGTTTTGTCACCCTGGGTTGGCATAGCACAGCATTTTTCATTGTCTCATTTTTTAGCAGTCTAAAATTCCCCTGTCCCTCACTTCCCTGCAGAGGGATTTTCGTTTGGAATAGAATCTGCGATGTTTCCCATTAAATTTCTTGTGTGAAAAATAAGACTTTAACACCGTTATACGCAGGAGTGCATCTTGCACACAATGACGTACAGACTCGGATCTGAAGATCATTTAAGTCATTTAAATATTTCATTTAGTATTTAAGTAAATCGAAGTCAAACACAAAATAACCCAGAGTCGGCTGCCGCATTCAGATGTTTGAATATTAAAAGCAGTTTTATTAGGAAAACAAATTTGAACTTTATCTTGGAGTTTGCGAAAACTCCAAGTACAGTAGATCAGATCTACTGTACAAATACGCTGAACATATTTGTTTGCTGTTCTCGTTCTTTTAAGAATTAATAAAGTGCTGTTTTGAGTGGAACTCACCAATGCCTGCTTAGTAACTAAGTGTGACAGTTCATCAGGAAAAACTCCTTTTTCTTCATTTTAGTTTTGTCTATCATCAACCACATTATATTTTCACATTTTAATAAGAAATATACCTATTTTATTTGCGTAATAGTGGACCTGAGCCTGTTAATAAAGTTTTGAATGAATGTGTTATTTTTGAATTGTGTGTGTGTGTGTGTGTGTGTGTGGGTGTGTGTGTGTGTGTGTGTGTGTGTGTGTGTGTGTGTGTGTGTGTGTGTGTGTGTGTGTGTGTGTGTGTGATCCTTTTCCCAGAGGGAAACTCTGTGATCCACCAACATTTGGGACCAGCTAGAGAGAGACTGGCCCTGCATGTCCTTAGAGACCAGGGTTTTGTTCCTGAACATGTGGAGACCAGAACCCTGCACAGTTCACACCAACCCAATCTGCCTCAGGTAAAAAAAAAAATAAAAAATACAACAAATCTGACTGTATTTGTTAAATTTCACTGAATTTTCACTTGATATTTGCAGTGGTTGAAAAATAAATAAATCTTGCCACTTGGAATATTTAATCTAGTAATAGGGAAATTAAAATAACTTCTGTGACTGTAGCATGATAACACGTGAAACAGCTCAAGTGATATGAGCACTTTTTCAGGGCACTGTGAGATCAACAACAACACATATTTTGAAAGGTTGGACTGAGTTTTCTTTTTCACAAATGCAGGGAAAGATTCAAATGTGGGTAGATATTTTCCCCAAGAGTCAGGGCCTTCCTGGACCTCCATGTGTTATTACTCCTCGGAAAGCCAAAAAGTAAGAAAAGCTTCACAACTTTGGTACAGGTTAACATTTTAACATAATGAGTATAATTCTGAAAACACTGTGACGACGTATTTAAACAGATTCTTCCTTCGAGTCATCGTCTGGAACACGACGGAGGTCACTCTGGATGAAACAAGCGTCACTGGAGAAAACATGAGCGATATTTACGTTAAAGGGTAAATTACCGATGTCGTCTCTAGCCAAAATCAGTTCTCTGTATTTTGGACTAGGAGATATTTTTGCTCAAGACATCATGTTTGGGTATTTGACTATTTCTCAGGTGGATGCCAGGAATGGAAGAGGACAAGCAGAAGACAGATGTCCATTACAGATCTCTGGACGGCGATGGAAATTTTAACTGGAGGTTCATCTTTGGGTTTGACTATTTACCTGCAGAACAGCTGTGTGTTGCCTCAAGAAAAGTAAGTGAATCTACAGGCCAGGAAGAAGTCGTTCAGTATTTTATGTGTTTAAATATAATAATTCACAGAAAATATTTGACCACTTCTAGGAACACTTTTGGAATCTGGACAAAACCGAGCACAGATTTCCTCCTAAAATCGTCATCCAAATATGGGACAATGACAAGTTTTCGCTGGATGATTACTTGGGTAAAATATTTTGGTTATTTACTCAAAATATGTTCTAAGATCTTCACTTAAGGTTGAAACCACATTTATTCATAATATATACAAGACAGACGTAGTGATTATTTTCTCACCGTCTGACATCAAAGCAGTCATTTAAGTCATTATTGTTTTAGGTTCAATAGGATTAATAAAATGATTTCTGTTTGCTGAATGCTTTCATAAACAGCTAGATTTTTTTGTACATTTCTTCAAAGCGAGAGGTTTACATAAAATTCCGCAGTATTTGGTAAAATAGCTTTTGAACTGTAAGACTTGGGTCAAATGTTTTTGATATTCTTCCACAAGCTTGTCACAATAGTTTGCTGGAATTTTGACCCATTCCTCCTGCCAGAACTGGTGTAGCTGAATCAGGTTTGTAGACTGGGTAAATCTTTTCAGCTCTGCCCACAACCTTTCTATTCATATCAGATTAGGGTTTTGTGATGATGACTACTAAACACTTACTTTCTGATAATCCAAAATAACCTAAACAAGACATATGTGGTATTTTCATACATTGTTTCTGGCGTCATGTGCACAAAACATCCTATGATCATCCTCCACAGGCTCAGTTGAACTTGACCTGCTCAACTTGATGCCCCCTGCCAAGACTCCAGAAAAGTGCAGCCTGAAGATGCTGTCAGGAAAGAGGAGAAATCTCTCGTCTTCGCTTTTCTCCCAAAAGTCCGTGAGGGGCTGGTGGCCGTGTGCAGTCGAGAAAGATGGGAAACAAGAGCTTGGTGTATGTTTGATAATGTCCAGAGCAAGATTTATTTATGTTGGAATTTTTTTCATGTGGAGACTTTTAAATGCAGTGTTTGTTTTTTTTTTGTTTTGTTTTGTTTTGTTTTTCTTTTTAATTAGGGCAAGGTGGAGATGACGCTGGAAATTGTGGAAGAAAAAGAAATGGAGGAGAGACCTGCTGGAAAAGGCAGAGACGAGCCAAACATGAATCCAAAACTGGACCCACCCAAGTAAGAATGGATCTCTCCTTAAGCAAAGACCTGGGTTATTTTGAGGACCTTTCTGGATGCTAACATTGCTGATTATGTTTATGCCACAGCCGCCCTGATACTTCATTTTTCTGGTTCACAAATCCTTGCAAGACCATGAAGTTCATTATATGGCGCAGATTCAAGTGGGTTTTCCTTGGACTGATTCTCCTTTTGCTGGTTATCCTGTTCCTTGGAATCCTGTTCTATTCCCTCCCTGTAAGACTTCTACATTTATCTTTCACTATTTGTCAGTTACGAGTGATCACATTTTGTCAAAAACTGGTTCAGTGTTTATTTTGCTTTCATGTCAGAAGGAACATCTCAGCAAAGATTTAATAACACTGAATTTTCTTTCTTTTTTTTTTTCGCAGAATTACATCTCAATGAAGATCGTGAAGCCTTTCTCTTAAAAAAAGAGGGGAAAAAATGGATTTCTACTGCAAAATCTGCAGTCATGCTCAGTGTTTTTATATGCAATAATTTGTCTATGAAGCATTTTTATGTTTCCTTTCTCAAGAGGAAGCATCAGATATTATTGATATGTTAAAATGATAATAATGCAAAATTTTGTTTTTGTTTTTATATGCAATGTATGTTTTTACATTTTGTAATGTTCAATGTCCTTTCTATTTTTTAACAAGAATTGCAGACTTGCAATAAACAATTTAAAAGTAATAACACATGTTAAAACATAAAATCATAACTTCCTTTAGTGACCGCCATTACATTAATAAGAATGTAGCATTACAAAAAAAAAAATGGAATATACAATATTTGATACAAATCTAAAAATGATGATCATTTTTTGCAAATAAAGTCGTGGCTTGATTTAAAAGCTCTGTGCTGAACTGTGGTCTCTTTCATTAAAATATTATAACACAAAACTGGTTTAATTGTTCTTGTTGAGCCACAATTCAAAAGCAATGTCAAATTTGCGTTGGTCAGTTTTCAGTAAACTTTAATTTACTATGACTTTTCTCAGTTTCAAGTTATTTCAGTGTCTATTGTGGGTTTTTACAGCCACTGACAAAGGGTAATGACAATTTTCTCCATGTGTGTAATGTGTATTTATTAAAACAGGAAGTCTGTGACTGCTGTTCACAGACTCTGGTCATCCAGTTAATCTGATATTAAACAGAGAGGGAACAGGAGCAGAGCCAGAAGGGAAGTGCTCTAACACTTCCCTTCCTAACACTTAGGGACAGACATGGACAGGAGCGATATATGACTATCTGCTGTTTTCTTATACAGTAGAGGGCAGTATGTACCTTTTAGTTATTTTGCAGTCAGGTGTGTGATTTGATACACAGTTGTTTATGGTTGTATAGTTTATGTATTAGCTTCTGAAACAGTTTCTAAGTAAATTGCATGCCATTCAAAATCAGGCTTTGGTTAAATGCAGTTGCAAGTAAACCAACTAAAGCTTCAGTTTTATAGATTGGAATAGTTAAACATTTAGTTGGACAATCATACAGAATGCAATCAGTAAATTAGATATCAACCCAATAGTACCATTGCCCATAAAACCTCGAATTTAACCTGGCACACTTGTGGATGTCAATAGAGGCTATTAAAAAGAAAGAACAGAAATAAACATTTTATTTATCCAGTGCAGTGTGAAGCAGTTTTATTATGTTAAAAAATCCTAGAGACTATAGAAGTAGCAGTGATTGTTGCAGAATTCAGCCTTCAAATAGGGAGGGAATTATATTGGACCATCTGGACACAGAAGAAATTATTCCATTGTCGGGTTGAGATGACAAAATAATTAGCCATTAAGTTGAGATTTTAGTTCATTCTTAGTTTAGTAATAAGTCATTCAGAAAATCTTCCTGATACTCTAATAAATAACTATTATGAAAAAAATCAAGAAAATAAGGAAAAATGGCCAAAATTGAGGACAGATTAGATTAAAATGTGGTTAGAATTTTAACCACATTTAACCACACTACAAAGTTCTTTTTGTAGAAAAGAACTTTGTAGAAGTTTGGCCTTGAAGAAACAGAATATGTAAAAAGATCATTATACGGCTGGACACTCAGGACTTAATGCAACATTACAATAGGGAGATGAATCTGAGAATGATTGAGGAATGAAAATTCGAGGGGAACAACTGAACATGTAGGAAATATCATTGAGAAAGAACAGAATTAATGGGTATAAAAAAGGAAAGGACAACACACTCTCATAAATCTTTAAAGAAAATGATGTATACTTTAGTGTTATTTTACGTTATTTGATGAAAACCGGGTTATATACTCCTTACCGCATGATGGCGGTAAAGCGCCAGATTGCTGTTTGCCAACCGCCACTATAAAGCGAGCAAGAAGAACGATTTTTGATTTGGTGGGGAATCTGGAGAAACGAGGTGAAAGTTAATGTTTAAATTGTAATATTTGGAGCGATGCAGTTTGCATACAGAGGTACTAAGATGATTTTGTAATGCTTTGTCGTTGAACAGCTCCCTTTAAGAGGTGCACCGGTGTAAGTGGACATTTCTTTGTTTAAAAAAAATAGACAGTACCGCTAGCTTGCTCAGGGTGTTTATATTCTGTATTCCAGAAGCTAATGCGATCTAAAAGCGCTTAAATCTTTCTGCCAGTCAAAGACAACTCGGGTCGGGATGTGCACTGAAAGATGTTTTAACAGTCAGACCGGGAGAAAAACAAATACTTCAGAAACACATTCTCTACCACCCATTCCTGGTTCATCGATTGTGAATAATTATCTAGTCAATTAGCTTGCTCGTCTTAGTTTCTGATTCCATTTACTGCTGACATCTTGTTTGTTATCTGGTCTTCTCTTTTATTTAACAATTTCATATGTATTACTTCGTGTTCTGAAATATTTACGGGGGCCAGTCCATTTAAATTAGCCTTTAAAGAGTGAGGGACATGCAACCCAACTCAAATCTTGTTTTACTTATTTAAAGATCTTGGAGTAGCTTCTTGTCGATTTGTAGTAGTTGTAGCACAGTTCATAATTTCACTTTGTTGTTTTGCTTCAAAGGTGTGTTTGCTTTGACTTGTAAACGACTGATACAGATGGATCATCAAAGCAGGTAAAGTGTAAAAAATATATATTACATTGCATGCTTAGTTTATGTTCTACTCTGAGAAACTTTCGGTAGGTATGGATGCTATTTGCTTTGCCTGTTTCTGAGAAAGGACTGCAGTAGTACTCATTCATCTCAAACTTTTTCAGTACTTATGTTGTAAACACAAACTGATGCTTATGTAAATTATACATAATTGTAAAGTGCATTCCTGAACATAATCTTTTTTTTTTTTTTTTTTTTTTTTTTTTTTTTCTCTAAAGTCCTGTTAGTTCCCACGCAGTTTCATACTTGGACCATTTGCTGAGTGGTCTACTTTAACAAATAAATGTTTGGTGTAAGAAGCCTTTTTTATTGTGGCTCTACTTGTATGTTTAAGGTCTAGCGTTGTTGAGGCAACTCGGTCTCAAGTCCAAATCTTAATAGTGTTAAAAGTGTTAAAAAGAAAAAAAGAGAACCTGTGTTTATACTGAGATTAAATTACAAGAAGGTCTTCTCTATTTACTAAGTGGATTACTTCTGAAGAGAATTGGCTTTACTCGATTTTGTTCAGTGGTTTCAGACAAGAACGAATTCTTTACCTTCTAGATATTTCAAATTAGTTTTTGTCAAAACTTTAGAAAACTTCATCCTTTCCCTTAACTTCAGCTATGCGTGGCGTTTCATCACACTATATCCTAATAAAATATATTGAAATTTGTAGTTGTATTGTGATAACATTTAAAACTTTTAAGAGGTATGAATACTTTTGTGAGGCACAGTATTGGCATTGGCAAAATGTTTTAAAGAGAGCAGCTCTTTTATTGAGTCTCTTATTTTCCCTGTTCTGCTACAGTTTGACTGATGACCCCAGGCCAAAAGACGTAAAGAGCGATGATCAACAAGCTGATGCAAAAGGAGAGCTTCAAACGTCCGATCAAACTAAAGCCCACATACCATCAGAGGACACACCCGATGGCCTGGCTTGTCTAAATTCAGCAGATTGTGTGTCTGCAGGTGAAGGGGATGAATCGGCCACTTCAGAAAGCAGAAGTGACCAAGCTCACGATGCTAATGGACAAAAATCGAGGCGAGCCAGTTCGCCCGGTCCTCACCCAGTTAAAACGTCCTGCATTGCTGCACACCCGTCAAATCCAAAACTCACCCTTTGTCTTAGTAACAGTCCCAGGAAAATTTCTGGCACACCCAGTGATGTGGATATGGTGAGTCCTGACAGTCCATCGTGTGACACTGTAGTCAACAGTCTATCGGATTGTTGTGATGGTCCGGTTGGCTGTGCGGAGGGCTCTGCGAAAGAGCCGGATATAAAATCTCCGCAGGTTGTCAAAGATTCCCACTCTGGAAGTTTGACTCAGGAAAAAGTCTGTCCTGTCACCACAAGCACCGAAGAAGAAGATGCGGAGATGGGGGAGTGCAGCGGCTCGTCTGATATGAGTCAGGACTTAATTGAGAGCCAGCCAGATGCGATTAGTAAAAGGTACAACTTCTTTAGATGGTGGTTGGTATCTTAGAAAGAAAAGGCTGTTCACACAGTGCCATTTTACTCAACTCCATTCTCACTGACCTGTGATTTTCAGTTTTCAGTGTAACCTGGACAAAGCATGGCTGGGGACTCCCATAGATGAGCTCAACAGAAAACCTCAATGCGCTCCACCTCTGTCTCACCTAAAAGCAACGCCAAATCATACTGTCACAGTTAGGGTGAGTTAACAACCACTTTTTTATTTAGTGATTTAAAAAAAAAAATAAATGGGGGGAAAAAAGAAGAATTTATTCTCACCAAGAATACAGACGTTCCAGAGCACGATTCACTTGGAATATCTTCTGTTTTAATTAGTGGCAAGAAGCTGTGAAACGTTCTCTTTTAGATGTAGAGACGCAGACGGCATGAGAGAGAAAATGAAGTAGACGGCACCGGGCTGAGCTGAGCCGTCCTCTGAGATTCCCTCAGGGTGTCTTGTCAGTAAAGATTCTCTGCCTGTCCTCCGCTGCCTGTCCCACAGGAACTCTGGATGTTCTTGTGTGAGGCTACGAGAAAGCCGCACCATCAACATCCAGGCCAGCCAAACTAGATAACGGCGCATAGTTATTGCTTGAAAACTGATTATTGTGGTGTTGAGCATCACCCTTTATCGTCTCTCAACTGCAATAATTTCACTGACCATAATAATAATATTATTTCTGTTAGAAACAGAGTTGTAATCAGTGACAACACTGGCAATAATTATCTTCTGATAGAACTTAAGCAAAAATAACACTTTTCCATTTTGTGGTAAAGCATGAATGATTGGTTTATGCAGATTCCAGGTCTGGGTAAATAAAAAAAATATAAAAAAATGTACATATATATAGATTGTGTTCCTTATCCCATTGTCAAAAAGTTGTATCTGCTCATCCATCTGTTTATCCATCTTCTCACATGTAGCTACTGACTCTGTAGCAAGTTGGCGGCTTCTGTTCAGCCTCAGCGTTTGCTAACGTCGCTCTGTGATTTTATGAGCTCTACCACTTTTTGGTATTGCTGTTCTCTGTTGCTTCCACATTGGTTTAATACCACTAATGGTTCACTGTGTTTTTAAAAAAAAAAATTTTATTAGTAGCTATTTAGTCACGGGTGGACGTTTTGGATACATTTCATACCATCACAGTAATTCACTGAATAGCAACCCATTATCTCAAAAACAGTCCGTATGACTCAATGCTGGTTTTTAATGGTGGCGATGGCAGTTTGGTGTATTTTATCTTAAATGTATTTTTCTTTTTTTTTTTTTTTTTTTACAAGTCATGTCATTATTGAATCGATTATGTCTGTTTATTTATTTGTTTGTGTTTGAGTTTGCTTCGGACAATAATTTTATTTAATTCAGTTGTGGTTTCATGGAACAAGATCATAAAGCAGAAGAGGTGCTAATGATGGGATTTGTTGCCTTTCCTGTTACAGACAGATCTCCTCAGAGAGGGAGAAGTCCCCATCCCATACCCCTCCAAGTTCAGAGATGTGTGGGACGATTTGTCCGTTAAGATGCCCTGCTCTGAAAAAAATCTGTTTCCTTTGGAGACTGAGGTATGTTAATTATTGTTTCGTGCTTTATGTGTAACATAGCCCCCCTTTAAATCACATGACAAGTGTTATGTTTTTCTTTAATAATCACTGTAAAGGATGGAAGTGGTTTCCAGAGTCGGTGGGAACTGATCCATACTGCCTTACACAGAGGATTCAAAAGTTGTCTGGATGTCAGGGTAAGAGTGTTTTAGACTTGTGTGTTTAGTCAATCATAATTTCAGCTCATTGTTGTTAAACTAAGCATTTCAAATGTTGATTAATTTATTCCATCAGCTTTTTTCTTTATGTATTTCTTTAAAAAAAATCTTTTATTTTGTAGCTTATTTAAACAGTTTAAAAAACTTCTTGAACCAAAAACGACGGCTTTTTTAAAAAACATTATCTAGCCTAATCTGTAGAGTTTCTTTTAGGTTTTTAGTTTAGCTCTTTTAAAACACTTTATGAATGTCTGAACATATACCACAAACAACCACATGGTGGCAGAGTTTGCAACTCTTATTCTTCAGGTTGCATATAAAACTTCTCACACGATGCTATCCTGAGACATTTGAGTTTTCGATTTAAGATCAATGACGGCCAACCTTAACTTGCCAATTTCTAAAAAAATAAATGGCGTCCGTTCTCTTCCTCAGGATGCAATACTGAGGTACAACACGGCCCATGCAAAGAAGTGGGACTTCACTGCCTTGAACCTTTTTTGCACAGAGGTAAGCAGTTCTAGACATGATTGTTTTACAAAGTAAATAAGAAAAGTATAGTCAATCCCGTATGCCACTTAGTTTTTCTTTTTTTCTGTTATATATGTGAAAACTTTGAGCTTTTGTTTTTATAAGTTATGTAAAATATTAATTAAAAACAGTAGTGGACATGTCATTCTTTTGTTAGTAATCGGTTTTTAAGCCACAATGATGTCATCTTTAGTTTATTGTAGAAAAAGAAACAAGCTAGAGGCATATTACAGTTTAGAGTTGCTTGCAAAGAAAGTCTGCTTTAATTCGTTTGACTGCACACACGCTGCTGCTCATCATCCCATAAGGTACCTGAGAGGCTCCTGGGAGCACCTTACAGTTTGCACAGACGAGTGCAGATCAAAGCATCAGCAGCTGTTGCATATAAACAAGAGCAATGGCTTATCTTAATTTTCTCTTCTCACTTTCTATCCTGAGATCACTTTAACTATGCTGACACATATTAATATTACTATACGAACTGAAGCATTGGTTTTGGTGGGAATTGTCTTTCCTTTGAAATGCACTGATTTCTGAGATGTTTTGAGTTGAGCTATTTGCATTCTTAAGGAATATTCTTTGTCATGTATCAGCTGTAATTCTCCCTAAAGTTAAGAAGAAAACATGTTTTAGTATATGCCTTGATATCTAATCATCAACGTTTTTCTTTGTAAATATGCTGGTCAAGTTGTTGGAGTTAATTAACTACGACTGCTAAGAGGCGGCTCTGTGATCTCACAAGAAAAAGCACGTTTATTTCTTACGTCCATTCTCTCATGATGAATTGCTCAGACCATTTTCCTTTTCCCTCTTGTGGGAAATAATTTTTCGGAGTAAGACTTGTTGGGTCAATAGCAACCTAAGCCTCTTATGGCTTAATTCAATGTAATTAAAAAGTCCCGTTAAATCTGTAAAGACACTAAGGAGGGAGGCAAGACACTTGCCTTTCCTGGCCTCTATGATCAGCATGTTTTCTGTCCAATCACTTTGAATGTGGACCTTTTGTAGGACAATAATTTATTGTATTACCCTACAGGAAACACTGTGGTGGCACAAAATCCTCATTACAGTTTACACTTTGTTGTTTTAGCTTCAGTATTCCTCCATGTTTCAATGAAGAGTACTGAAGGTATGAAAGCAGGACTGCCTGTTACCAGGGAAACGTACAATATTAGATAAAGGTGTGGAATGTCGCTGGGATGATATGCCTTCAATTAATTAAGACTTGAGAGTACATCATTATTTGTTTTTGCGTAATCTTCACTGCTTAAATACTAGTCTGTATCGATACTAGAAAATAATAAAGCATATTTTTTTTCATCGCAACAATGATGGCTTTATTACAAAACTTTCTGGAAATGGATGCTCAAAAGGCACTGTCCATCGATGGCTGTTTAAAAAAAAAAACAATGACATAGTCAGTTATATTATTTACTTGCATGAATGCTTGTGCTTTTTGTAAGTAATCTGTGTTGTTGTAAAAGCAATTCTTTGTGATATTGATGATGTGCAAACTTTTATCCATATTTTAAATATTTCCAGGCCTTGTTTGGGTTTTGGAAATGGAATAAACTTTATTCCAACCTCTAAATGCTACGGGTAAGACGTGCATTAGGTACACGTTCCCACCTGGGAACATTTAACAGTTTTTTTTTTTTTTTTTTTTTTTTTTGTTCACTGTTAGTTTTTACCAAATCTTTGTGAACGCAGCACAGTTTTAATGATAAACTTTGGCAACCTTGTCGGAGATGAAGCGGATCCAGTTCCTCCAGTTAAGAGGCGTTTCACTTCAGAACAAATTGTGGCCACCGATTAGTCAGTTGCTGACAAACTGGATTGATTGACAAGTGGCGTCGATGTCAATTGTGGGAGACGTCTAGTTTTTTTAGGTCTTACACCAATATAATTTCTGAGCATAATCTTATACCTACTGTTGTGAAGAACAGCCGCATTTCTTTACGTCAGGGTTCTTATGCACCTAATATAGACTGAGTCTGTCTAGACCTGAATAACCTTGGACACAGAAGCAAGAGTGTGGCTACATATTTGTATTGAAGACTTTTATTTTCTATCCTGGAAACTATAATGTTGATCTATCGTTCCCTCCTTCCATTCTTCCATTTATTGATCCATCCCTCTGTGCACAACACATGTTGTCATTGTAATGAGCAATGTTCAATACATAATACACAGAATGCAATACTAAAAACATGGATATCTGTTAATTATATCTAATATCTATGTCTAATTAAGCTGTAATGTATTTCGTTGTTAATCAGTGATTGCAGGTTTGCTGTTTTGACCAGTTTTCCACCATGCTATAAAGTCATTTTTATATTTGCCTATCTGTCAGTCCACCTATCCATTGTGGCTTTTAAAATGTATTTTAAAATCCTTGAGTTGAAAATCTGAGCATTTGGTAATAAACATGTGAAGGGAACCCTATTAGTTAATCTAACAAACTAAATTTCAAGCAGATTATTGTGAATTTAAATGAAACTGTTGTTCCTCTCCTCACTCAGGATTGCCTTATTAAATTCAGAGCAACATTTTGTTCCGTGGGGGGGGGTAATTGTGTGGAGGCGTATTGCCCCGGAGCCAATGATTGACGTTCCTCTCAATGTGTAGCAGCCATTGGAGGGGGGAAAAAAAGGGGTTATCCAAATTAGAGCTTGTCTGTAAATCGTCGTAGTGTTTCTCTCTCAGCCGAATGAAACTGTCACCATGTCACTATCTGATGAATGTTTGTGAGGACAGAGCAGGGTAACAGTCCAAGAGTAAGTATAACTGATGTAGCTCTTACCAATGAACCCCTGACAGTGAAACAAAAAAAAAAACCCTGCAGTTTGTGTTTGTTTGTGAAACCATTTTTACTTGAGTAATGTCTTTCCCCTCACAAAATTACATTTACCTTTGAACCAGAAGATAAAAATCACCATTAACCCATAATCTCTAATTACTAGGACTTGTTGGAGATACTTTAAGACGTTTAAATATGGAAATCGCATGGTTTGCCTAAGCATGTGGGACTGTGCTGCTGTAGCTGTTTAAATGCAGTCCTTTCCCCTTTCTGCCATCATCCTGCTGCATCACCACCTACCATCTATTAGTCCCACAGGAGCATTTTATGATGTCTGCCAGCTCATTACTTCTGACAGCGTTTAGTCAGACCTGCTCTGCAGCCATATAAATGCTCCTCGCTAAGTCAACCGCAGAAGACTTCCTCTTGAAAATCAACCAGCCTGCCACTCTCCCCACAATTGGTCATTTGCATTTTGCTCCAGAAGGTCCATTTAATCAGTGCTAGCTCCCCTGCTTACCTTGATAGAATAAGGCAAGTGATTGATGACGGTGACATTCGAAGCCACTACACTCATAAATGATTGTGTTGTAAATCTGGGTGTATGATGGAAAACCTGGATGTTTATTTTAGAGGGAATTGCCCATGGATGCTGAGGTAAGCTGTCGCTGAAGTATGGGTGCCTCGGTCACGGCGGGCTCATTTTCTGATTGATGATGGTTTCCTCTGAAAATGCGTTCTGTGCTGCGAGTGGCTCGGCAGCATTTTTTTATTTATTTTTTCTCCTTTTAAAACGTTGGGACTGTTTGATGTCCAAGAGGGGTAACGGCAACGTTTTGGAAGACCACATGGACCAGAACAGTCTGATTGGTCCTGTCGTTCCTTAAGTCCAGCAGAGAGAGCGGGGAAGTGAAATCCAGAAACTGAAATGTAAAAAAGAATATGTAAATTAATTATGCATGTGGAAATAAAGCAGAAGGGGGGAAAAATATGACATATTTATTTATTTATCAAATAAATGAATATCGTACATGTTTAAAAATAGTTTATCTTGGATATAATGCTAAAATGTGAAATCATTTTAGGCATGTCAAATCTGAAAACGGAGGGAAAATTATAGCAAAGCAGCTTGGAGGGGAAAACGGGTGTAAAGAAATCAAATGGTAAATGATTCAAACTTAAAGGGTAAATTAAATAAATGGGTATCTTAACACTAGCATAAAATAAAAATGTCAATTTAAACAATATTTCAGCATTTTTTTAACTAATTAATTTGCTTTATTATTCTTGCAGGTTCATAATCATCATATTAACCTCTGTGAGAAAACCTTTTGTTGAAATTTGGCCGTTAGTACATGTAACGATTTCTAGGAAATACTGGAGGTTCCTGGAATATATCAGATTGATAAAAATTGATGACCCTTCTGTATTTTGGCTTTATTTCAGTATCTTGAGCTTTGTGAGCTGCAACAGCTGTTTGAGGGCATACTACCTGATATGGTCGAGCTCGCACTTAGTGCACCTCGCCTCTGCACAATGGTAAGCATTTTTCTCTTTTAATTCTTAGTTTATGGCATTGCAGACTGATTTTTTTTCTTTAATACTCTTAATATACAAACATTATATTTTCTTTTGTACGCATTTCACTCAAAATGTTTTGTGTTGCCTTGTTTTTTTTAAATTTGAAGGTTTTGTCTTAGATTAAATCGTGTGACCGAGTCAGATTACCTGTAGTAAGAGGTAAGAAAGACAACAATTGAGTAACCTGGTTTTACAAACTTTGGGTACATATTCGTTAGATTAGCTAATCTAGTCTAGCATTAGATTAGCTAATGTTGTGTCAAGAGAGATTTGTGCAAAAGATGATTATTATATTTGAAGGAGATCCAATAATTGCTTTTCATTTATTTAATGATTGATCTATATTATCCAAAAATGCATCCAGCTTACATCATTTTAAGTGTTGTTTAATTTTCTTGTTTTTTTAAGTCAGGGCTTATCAAAGTTATTAACTTTCAACCCCTGCATCAAGCCCTTTTTATGATTAAACAGATTAACACATGACATATGTTTGTTTGTTTTTAGGTGTTGCACGCTCTGGTTGTTGACCATTTGTCATTCTTTCATTGCTGAAGTTAACATTCTGCACCAGGGATTCCTTTCATTGAGAAATACATTTGGCCTAACCGGGCCTGATACACTGACCATTAAAGTCCACAGACCTCTTTTAAATTCCTGGTACACACAGCTGGTCCTTCTTAGAGGTCCGTCTAAATGTCATCTTCATTTGTCTTTGTTTTCAGACTCTGTCATCCATTATAGCGAAACAGGAATTATTACAAGATTGGTATTTTTGTAATTGCATTATCTATTGCAGAGTCTTCAGTTAATTCAATTCACTGAATTCAACTCCCACTCAGAAAGGAGAGGGAAAAAAAAAAACCCTGTGGTTTTCCAAGCAAGTCAGCTGTTCACCACCGTTGGTAAAACTGTAAAGCTGGAAAGTATAAAGATTGTCTGTAGTATTGGGTTTAAAAAGGTAATGTTTATGTGTGTGTGATTAGAGGTGGTATCGATCTGCCTACTTGGCGGCCTTGGGAGGCTCTTTAGCCCTAATCGGTAAAGATTGATGGGCCCCATGTGTCTGACTGAACGAACCTGAGGGAGAGCAACAAAACCGGAACCTTAATTACTACCACCCATTTAACTAATGGAGCCCTCCTTATCTCCTGCTTGCTATATCACTAAACTAATTTTCTGAGCTCATCAGCCCTCCAACCTGCACTGCTGCACCCACAAAACCTTGTATCTATTTTCAGGATTCACCTTTGATTGGCTGGTATTTTAGCCTTCCAGCTTTCGTGTGGTTGCATCGACATCATCTTCTAGTCTTATTATGCTTCTAAGTTGTGTGTTTATGTTCTGTTTTTTGTCTCCCTCCAGCCAATTCCTTTACTTAAGTCAGGTATGAACCATTCCCTGACTCTGTCTCAGGAGCAAATAGCCTGTCTTTTGGCCAACGCCTTCTTCTGCACATTCCCTCGACGCAACTCCCGCAAGTCGGAGTACTGCAACTATCCCGAGATCAACTTCTACAGGTAAACAAACACCAATGGAGACACGATTCTTGAAACGCAGCACTCACAGTATTGTAAGCAGTGCTGGGTCTCCTTAATTCAGGCACATCACGAAAATAAATGCCTTGTTGAATTTTTATTTTGTTTTTTGTAAACCTTTGCTTGAAACAGGAGAGAGGAGGGCTCAGTTTGTGTTGTCTGTTGCTAAGTGTTAACGCTGTCATTTTAATTAAAGGCTTTGACCAGTATTAATGAAAGTGTGAGGAATATGTTGCCCAAAGGCAATGTTTTCATTGTATTCCTCCCATTCAAGATAACATGACTTCCATCAGGGGGAGCTACTGCCCTGAAAACCAGTCAAATAGAAATCATTGACAATTTTACTCAGTTTGACTAATTCTGTTTGTTGGCCTGCGGATTCATTACTTTCCAGTTAGAATGTCAACTTGTAGGTTAGTTTACTGACAGACACGAAACATTTAGTTTTGTTGTCCTTGACATAACTTCATCTATCACTCGAAAAGGTTTTAGGCTGTGGGCTGAGATCTATCTTTTTTTTTTCCCCCTGCTTCTGTTATGTCCTCGATGTGGGATGAAGATTGTAGTAGGTGTGTTTTATAAATTGGTGTTTTCTCTTTCAATCAGCTCAACAGTAAATGGTCTATTGAAGACAAAATAAAAAGCACGAGGGCTAATTGCAGCACTTTGTCTTGACTGTTTTAAAGTACACACTTGCCTGGTTTTCTCTGACTTCATATAATGTTGAGGTTTATGTGAATTTTAGATGCAAGTGTTGATGAATGTTAATCCTTCAAGCTAAATAATATCCATAACCCAGGCAGATACAAATTTGAAATTATTTAGATTCAACCAAGACGAAAGAGATGATTGATAGAAAAATCAGGACAAAAGCCCTAAATTTATTTATTTATTTTTTTACATAAAATGTAATGAGTTGAAACCTTTGTGTTACATTTCTGGTATGTCCGTAAATTTGACACACAATTAACATCTGCAAAACCTGCTTGTACAAGTTGTGCTAAGAGGAGTTGGTCTATCACTGCAGCTATTCAAGCCTAAAATACCACATCAGTGCAAAATATGTTGTTGAGGCACAGATGTCCACAACACTAATATCAGCATTCACAGTCCACATTGCTAAAGTTTTTTTTTTTTTTTTTTTACAAAGTTACATGGATGGTCAGGGGTCCCTGAAAGCTGATTGGTTATAATAATATGTTTGGGACTCTTATTTTGAAGTAAAAAAGAAAGAAGTTATTTGCTGTATACTGATGATTTTCTGTGTGGTGTTGTGATTTGTAAAGCCTAAAAATGGATATTCTTAGTTTTCTCTAAAGTTTCTAAAATTTTATCATTCATGAACTCTGTATTCTGTTTTGTCTTGTTCTTTGAAGTGAATCGTTAAACTTTCTAAAAACCTAACAGGGTTTTTTAAAGACATTTCTCAAAGTATAAAAATACCTTTCTTCTGTTACTTCAAACACACACATATATATATATATATATATATATATATATATATATATATATATATATATATATATATATATATATGTATATATATATAATTTTCTTTTTTTTTTTTCAGAAAACTGATCTTATTGTTCATAAAGCCCCTTAATGTTAGTATTTAGTTTTAACACAGCCATAGCAACTGCAGAATTAGTTGGTGAGATTTTTTTTTTTATATACCATATAGGTAAGGTATATATCACTTTTGCTAAAGTGAGATTTTGCTACCTGCTTTGTCTCAATTTGGTCAGTAAATGCCTCATTATAACAATACCTTTTCCAGATACTACTTTAACTCAATTTTCTTGTTTTCTTGGAGCTCCTCCTTCTAGTTAGTGATAGTAAAGAGTAATGTAATAACACCCAGTTGTTGCCTGACAGACTGGAGTTGCTGTTTTTGAGAAATCTTAAGCGTTATAGAGATAAATAAATAACACAGTGATCAGTGTTGTTTTATTCTTTGAGTCCACACAACACCTTTCCAGTGTTGTGCTTCTGTCTGTACTTTGGTCCTATCTTTCCATGCGCTATCTGCAAGAATGCTGTAATAATATAAACATTGATTCAATTGCATAGCTGGCTTTTTAGGACCACTTGGACCTCCTATCAGCATTTCTGCCAGCAGCAAAAATGCAGGACAGAGCAAGAGCGGGCGGGGGTTGGCAGTGGTCTTTCTGAGAAGATGAAATAAGACAACCACTGCAGTCTAAAATGGGCCCTGGATCGTTACCGACCCTCCCTTTCTCCTGGTAATTGAGGGAGTGTCCGTCACTTTGCTTATTGGCTACAGCAGCTCTCCGTCTTGGACAAGCAGAGCAGCAAGCAATCTGCTGATTGCTGTTTTGGCAGAACTGTCAAGGTTTGTCCTCTAAGTGATGGATGTATTCGAGGGGCAACGCAGAAGGCAGCGGACTTCTTTAACTTGTGTTTTCTGCTGTTTGAGAAGACTGTGACAGGAACCATGTTTTACGGGCGAAAAAGTTTGATGCACTGCTTATTGTTTGAGTGAAAGAAGTATACGATCAGTAAAGATAAAACTCACACAGCCTGTATGGTGGTTTCTATACAACAGATTAAGAAGCAATTAAGGAATTTGATTAAATTGGCATGTATGCTTATTTAAAAATGTTAATTATATTTAGACATTTTGAAAAAAAAATATGGATGCACCCTTTTATCTTTGAAAATATATACAAAAGGATTGTAACTTCCTTTTAAATCATTGTTGTTGTTTTTTTAATAACACTTTAAACATCACTCTGAACCTATTTCTCATCCGCTGTGTCTCTAAAGCTCATTTTCCCTGGTGCAAGACTTGCTGTTATCGATCTAGGGTGTTACAAATCTTTTTCTTATACTTGGTGGAGAACTGAAGTTGTCCATTTATGCTTGAATTATATTTAATAAATGTGTATCACTAAAGGGCTTTTAGTGCAATACGTTTCTCATTTCATTGCATTCCTCTGCTTTAAATCTTAACTGAACTGAACAGAAAACGGTTGGAGATAAATGATTAATTTAAATAACCAAGACCTTATGGTGTTTTTAATGGAGGGTGTCCCAGTATGTGGTGATTTAAGCTTTCCGTCCACCACTCCTTGCTTGTTCTTCCACCTCAGTTTTATATTCCCACAAACCGAAACATCGGCAGGCAGTGTTGCTGTATTAAGGAAGGAAGGCTGGACCAGACATTGTTTTTGTTGGAAAGCTTGTGTTGTAGATGATGCGTACAGAGATTTGAAAATCTGAACTTCAAGGTTCAGGTTGATATGCAGTGATGTTGGTCTCGTCTAATCTGAGCAGCAAATCTTTTTCAGGTTTTTTGCAGGGTTCTCTAAAAAGTGAATTCCTCTTTTTATGTCGGAAAATAAAAAGTGTGCTTTTATTATTAATTTTTAATAAATTACTGAGTTAACATCGTCATGGAGAAAAAGCTCTTTGTTGAAGTCAAATGTCTGTTTATTTTTTTCATTTCAGGTTGTTTGAAGGTTCTTCTCCTAGAAAGATTGAAAAGTTAAAAACTCTGCTGTGTTACTTCAGGAGAGTTACTGAAACAAGTAAGACCCCAAAATGATTTATTTTTCACCTAAATGATGTCCTTGTTATAGAGTTAATGAACCATTTTATTCTTTGCGTCTTTTTCAAGGACCTAATGGTCTTGTTACATTCACAAGACAAGCTCTTACCAGTCCACCAGACTGGGAAAGGTAAACACCACTCGTATTATTCACCAAATCTATTATTCAAGACTGGTAAATTGGAATAATATAGGATTTTTCATTCATCAACATACACAAGTAGCAGTCGGTAACCGAAAATGTTTCTGAAGTTCTCAGACTCAGCTGAAGCGCCTACATATCACTTGCAAGGGGACAATTGAGGATGATGGATACGGGATGCTTCAGGTAAGGATTCCTGTGCAGCTTTGCATTCAGTGCAAAGAATAATTTATCATGACTCAATAATTGCCTGTAGTCACAAATGACTTTCTTTTTCAGACTTTTAAGGCAGAATTTAAGTTTCAGCTTTTATGTGCATACCTTTTCTTTTTTTTAATACAACTTTGTGTCGTTCAGTTTGCAAACTTAAGTCAAGTTGAGATTGTAGTTTGCAATTTTAACACTCGTTTGCTTGTGATATTCATACTTCAGGTCTGTCAGTCTACACCGACTTCCCATAGGGACGGTCTCATCCTGTTATCTTACCAGGTGTTTGAAAATACCAAAGGAAAAAGCAGAAATCCCTCTGGTGGCAGCTTGGAGAAATAATGTTAAAAATATTACAACTTTAATAAATAAAAAAAATGATCAATAGAAGAAAAACAGCAGTTGTGCAACAAAATGCTGTCGTTAGAATTTGATCAACAGAAAATAATTGGAGTCTTAAGTTTTTCAGGTAAATGGTGAATTTTTGCTTTAACTTTGTGTTGGATTTTGTACAATACAAGTAAATGTTTTGGAGGGGGAATAGATACTCTTAATAGAGAAATTTGGCAATGACCGGAAATTTCAACCCATTTTCTGTCTTTAGAACCATTTATGTGATTTTGAGCTTTTTGGTTCCTTTTCTGCACTGATATTGTTCACGGTTACACACCTATCATTAATCAGCAGCCTTCTTGCTTCATAACAAGAAGAAATAAAGTGGTAAATTATACTTTTTTTTTTTGAGACCTATAATTAGCTATTTATTTCTCCCCACTGGATTTTATCCTCCTCCTCTGTGTTCCTTTGCTGCTATTGCATTTATTTATTATTTTACTGCAGTTGACAGTATTTGTATACACATGAGCAGCTCGGATAGGCAAGGGTGGAGGGGAGGACCCCTGGGTGTGGGAGGATAGAGGCAAGATGGCACATGGAGAAAATATAAATGACGCGAGTTAGGCATTGCACTGGGATGACCCAGTGGGCCAAGAGTCCTGCAAGAGAATTGACGGCTACCTCAGCAGGCCGGACAGTGGCTGTGTGCTGTTTGAATGGGGCAGAGCAGGCTGTCATCCTGTCAGGGGGTGAGATTGAAGGGGGGAAGGAGGCCGAGGTCAGGAGCTGAACCAGAGATAAAGGTGAGGAGTTGGGTGACTGGCTAGAAAACATGCACATACAAACACACTTACTGTCACACAGATTGACGTAGCTGCGGGCCACTGAGCAGAACCCTCACTTCTGACAGCATGTATAAGTATCTGCCCTGTGATTGGACGGACTGTTCTTTTATCTAAACCACACAAACAAGGATGGCGATTTAAGGATGTGTCGGTGTAGCATCTGTAAAATATTCCCTACACCAGAAGTGTTTACAGATGATTAGAAAGAGAATTTTTGGTGGGAGATTTGAGCGTCCTCAAGTTATTTTTGCATAGAATTGTTGGATCTTAGATTTAGGCCTATGTATTAACAATGCTCTATATTATATAATCAGATAATGAAGCGATGTTTCAGAATAAAGATGAGATGAGAGCATCATTTTACAACCTTCTCACATGAAAAACTTTTCTAATTTTAGCAGTTTACTTCTGTTCAGTTTAATCCAAATAAATTCATCACAATTGTACATTTTTAGTAATTCAGTTCAACAAGTGAAGTATGTCCATGTACTCTACCAAATGCATTCAATACTTGAATTACTGCAACGATGCTGTGTAGCATGGATGCAATCAGTTTGTGTTACTGCAGAGGTGTTGCAGAAGTCCAGGTGGATTTATTCACTCCCTTCAGTTTCGTCTGCATTCTTGGATGTGGCGCCTCTCATCCTCCTCTTGACAATATCCCAGATTCTCTTTAAGGTTTTGGATGGAGGCTTATTTAATATGCAAGATTTCTGAGGAACAGAATTTTGGGTCTTTATGAGTTTTAAGACATAATCATAAAAATGACCAGAAATACACACTTTATGTATCAGTTGTTGAATTTAATTGGTGAAATAAATAAAATGTTCTCCACTTGGCTTTTTCTGAGATCATGACATGTTTTACTCATTTGACTGGCTGGAAATGACAAAGGATGGTCAAATGTTGTCCTTTAGAGATAAAATTCAATACTTAGTCTCTCAACACAGCTTTACTGTTGTTCAGATTTTCCACAGTTGCTCAGCTGTACATTATGTATTTCATTGGTATTTATTGTATCTATTACAATTTCATGTGCATTGTTTTTGTTTTGATTTTCTAATCTGATTATCACCAAGGAGGAAACGGTCATCCTTAGACATTTGTTTGTATTAAACCTCCTCTGTGGGTGACGGCTAATGGGAAAATAATAGTTGTTTATTCAAGTAATGAGTGACAATAGCAGTTCCTGTCATCAGCATTGCATAAACGACCCAAAGTGCAAATATATATAATGTTTTATTTTATAGTGTCACATGCGACTGTATAAGTTGGAGTCAATTAGGGTGTGCTGGCAAGTTAACTCGGTATAAGTTTTTCATTTTTCTGCAGCCAAACTAAAATCTACCATTTCTAGACCCATTACTGAATGAGGCAGCAGCTTTTGTTTGTCAATGCAAATAAGGCCGTTTCCTGTGGAAGCATTGGTAAATGCGCTTATGAGTATGTGCTATTGTGTTTGAATAGTGCTGAAAACACAAAAGAGCATAAACAATATCAATACATCTTTTTAAATATGATTTAATGTTACTGTGTGAAGTTTAGTGATAGAAAAAACACACCTCTGTATGCAAGCTTTATCAAAAAGGAGCCTTAAAAAAACAAAACAACAAAAAAAGACTGGATGCAAGTTATAATTTTTGTTGTTTGCAATAATTATGACAAAATATATTAAAATGTCAAGTTCATATCCTTAATATAGCAATAAAATAAGCTAATAAGCCAATACACAATATGATCTCAATCTTTTTGAGCTGGTTGATTATTTAGTGTTAAAGCCTAAAAATACAGGAGGACATGCTTTCCTTCGTCAGTCTTTGCACCTTACTTGTATCTCTTTCCTTCCCCCCTCATTAGGTTGACTTTGCAAACAGGTATGTAGGAGGTGGAGTCACAGGACATGGACTGGTCCAGGAGGAGATCCGGTTCCTCATCAATCCTGAGCTCATCGTTTCTCGCCTCTTTACTGAAGCTCTGGAACACAATGAATGCCTCATTATAACAGGTGTGTGGTTACTCGTGGTCTTTTTAAAAGAAAAAGTAAAAAATCATAAGAATTCAGACTTTAATTGGTTTTGACTTTAATTACTTGAAACAACTCTGTCTAAAGTCATAATTGCACTTCTTTGTAATTATGAGGTATCAGCCTTTATTTATTGTGTCAATGCGATGCAAATTGCGTCGACACAATATTTATCATAAAGTCATGTGTCTTGACTTTACGCGTTTGTTGTGCTGGAACTGGAAAATAAGTCTTAATTTTAAACCAGGTCATTTAAACCATGTCAAAACTTCACTTGAAGTCATGTTACTTAACCAACTTGTTTTCCAAAGTCACATTTTTACTGTGAACAGTGCATCTGTCTGCTAAATACTCCATTTGATCTGAAAATTGTGCTTTTCTATATCTTACCCTTTAATTAATAATTAGTAATTTGTCTCAAATGAGCATCTCAGTATTGCTTAATTTGAAATCCAACTCGACGCACATGATCAATGGAGCTGAATAGTGTTGACTCTTATTAACCCAGTGGGATTTCTATGTAGCTCTGGAAGCAGAAAGTGACCGAACCCAAACCACACACAGGACTTTAGATGGGGATGTGTTCCCTTGTCGACTTGTCACATTTATCTTCTACCTAATTAACAAAGTAGCTAGTTCACTCATGACAATATCCAATTTATTTCCACATTAGGGATATTTATTAGGAAAACAATTTATCACAGAAGTCCTTTTGTTTCCACAAGAGGTGACGCGGTGCTCACATTACGTCAGATAGTATAACTCACAGATTCTGTTATCTTTTGACAGATGACAGAATCTGTTTGACATTAGCTCATTTAATCTAAATGAATAACAAATACAGAGAAAAAAGCAAGAGTCTCCACCACTGTTTCCCTTTTGTATTGGCTGGGTGTAAACGTTAAAGGGGAGAATCTGATATTTAAGCCCATGCACCACTTTGGTCATTCCCCTAAAACAAACAAAAAATATAAAACCATTGAGGCGCCATCTTGTTTTTTCTGAAACTCTCCTTAGCGACCTTCATTGATAAGCCCCCTCCTTCCCTCCCATCTCTCCCTTCCCTCCTCCCTTTCCTTCTGCACTTAACATGATTACATTTAGACAGAAAGGAATTTATTGCCCAACTCAGGTCATCGCAACCACTAATGGAATGGACCCATTACGCCATATATTCATTAAAAACCTCCAGATTATTCTATGCACGTATGCAGCGTTTCCTTTTAAACTCTAATTTTAGTCTTTATGTCTGTCCCTAGAGCTCCTTAACAGAGCCCCTTAAGAGCATTTAGAAGTTTACCTTGAGATAACTTGAAAGATGGAATACAAATGCTGATGCGAGTGAGTTTGTAGACGGGAAGGTAGAGATTCCCTGATGCAATCTTGTGATGGAAGTTCGTCTGGCAGGATGCCGTCACGGACATTCAACAAAATAAATTCGATTAAGGTGAAGAAGGAGGTGGTCAGTTCCTTTGATGGATGAAGCGATATGGGTGGCCTGTTCTGTGGATTTGCAATGCCATGATCACTACATTTCTCTTTTCTTCATAAAGTAAAGGAATTATATTTCAGAGAAAAAAAAATGACTGTCATGCCTCGGCATGAGCTGCGTTTTTGGGAAGAACCAGGAAAGCGATGTGCATCCTGATGATTCTTAAGCAGACATTAATTTATTTGAAATGGGTTTGAAATGACGCCAGAAATAAGATTTTGATACTGCTAAAAGGTTCTTCCTATGGGCCAATAGCTTAACTTATTTTTACTTTTATCTAATTTTCATGTTTTATTGCACTTGCGTTAAAAAAATAACAAAGAAAAAGAAAAACAAGTTTTTTTTTTTTTATATTAATAAAACATTCACCAACAGCTTCCAGGAAGCATAAGTGATCAGCCTAAAGTTGGTCCTCCTTAATGAGTCTATGTTAGCAGTGCATTTTGATTCCTATAAACATTTTAAACTTTAAAATAAAGTTTTCTATACAATGTCATATATAAAATAATGGCAACAAGAGCAAAAAGAACACAACTTCTTGATGTGTAAAGTTTTTGGCTATGCAGTACTTTTTAAACTGTTTTTCTCTGTGATAACTCTGCTTTAAGATAAAACAAATGCTTCATTGCCTTTTTAAAGGACACTGATATACCAACTGGGAAATTCGGATACAACTTTCCGATTGGGAGTCAGCTTCCTGTCTTGAATCATACCCATCCGGTAGCTTTAATAGTTCCATCAGGATTTTAGAGCCAGAACCAAAAGCTTGTTGTGGTAGATTTATGTTGTAAATAAAAGTTAATATCTTGCTGATATGCATGTGTATCATACTTGATTAATCTAGTTTGACAGAAGGTTTCCTTATTCCGGAGTATCTCTTTCCTATGTTGGCTAACGGCTTTTAATTTTAAACCTCCCAAAGAAGATTACTTATTAAATCAATGGGGGTTTATTTATGACAATCCAATAGAAGCCGATACTGTGCACTCGCACAGGGAGCGTAGAAAGCACTAAATCTGATTTAGGAAATAAGGCGCTGAAACAGATTTAGGCCCGCTGTGTGCTCCCACTGTCGAGCACCGAATAACACATTTTTGCTCCTTGGCTTTGCCTTTGTTTCCCTGCAGGAACTGAACAATACAGTAAATATTCTGGTTATGCCGAGAGTTACAAGTGGCAGAAAAGCTACAAAGACGAGACGCCAAGGTATTTTCTACCTTTGTTTAAAACATGTCATTTTTTTTCAGTAGTTTAACAATCCAAAGAAAGTGGGTTGTAATCACTTGGAATGTAAAGGAAGAATGGCAGATAATGGGCCGCCCGTCTCCTGCACTGCTATGTTTCCAGGGACGACTGGCAGAGAAGGTGTACAGAGATTGTGGCCATTGATGCTGTTAAATACAGACACTTCCTGGAACAGTTTCTTCCTGAGAAGATCACCAGGGAACTGAACAAGGTGGGGAAAAAAGGATAAATCATATGTACTTTGAAAAGCTCTTTGCATGTCTCATTTCCACATTGTATTTTTCTTTTTCTTTATAGGTTTATCATATGTTTAAGTAAATATACTGTAGAAAGCGTTGCTTCCTTCTAATCCCTGTGCATATTTTCTAGGCGTATTGCGGATTTTATCGAAGCAACAGTAACGTCAAGCACCTCCCCGCTGTAGCCACTGGCAACTGGGGCTGTGGAGCCTTTGGTGGAGACACGCGCCTGAAAGGTATTGTTAGTTGAACTGCTCATATGTGTGCTAAATAACTTCATTTGGTAGTTAAAAACAATTTGCTAGTTTAAAAAATATATATTACATTAATTGGAGTGATTGATGAGCACAACAGACAAGCATCTGTAATGCTTGTCACAGCCGTCAAGGCTCCTGCTGAAGGAATCCCACTGCTGTGCAGCCTGTACAGTAAGACACAGGAACGGATTCATGTCTGATAGTCAATTAGCAGCTTTCCCAAGGTGTCACCCTCCCATTACTTGCTTTCTGTTTTGGATCTGCCCAAAAAAAAACAAAAAAAAAAAAACACAGATGGTTCCCATTAAAATTGTGATTGATTATTGGAAAGAGACGATGTAAGTCGAAGCAGTTATTTCTGTGAAGGCTTTCAGAAGGTTCATAAGTAGGAAGTGTACACTGTCCATTCACCCGGCCAGTTGGTTTGTCAAACTCTTTTTTTTTTTTACTTTATGCACTGATCAGAGATTTTGTGGCTGATTTTCTGACCTCTGGATTTTTTTTAAAGTTCTGAGCATGTGGGAAAGCAATTTTCCAAATGCATCAAAAATGTCTTTTTTCTTTTCTTTTTTTTTTACTAACATTTTGTGATTTTTACTTATTTTTAGCATGCTCCATGACAGAAAAAAACTCTTAGGAGTTTACTTTCAACTGCTGATTCACAACAGTTGAAACACAACCGTTTTAGTGCTTTTAGACATTTCTGCATCCACTGATCATTCATACCCTTTTATTTTGACAGCAAGTAACAAAACTTGGGTGTGACTTTAATCCATTGAACAATATATGGAGGGAGCTGTAAGGTTTGGGTGACGGCAAGGAGGTCTTCTAACCTCAACTACTTGGTGCTCATTGTAAAAGATGAATTATGGGTCCTCTGTGTCTTACTCCTTCAATTACAAGTTTTATTCTGAAGAATAAAACTTGAGCTGGTAGGTTGAGCCACTCACTGATGGGAAGAAAAAGGCTGGATTTTAGTTTCCAACCATAAACTGTTTAGTCCTGGTCACAAGTGGATGTCGGTTTTCATTTACAGCATGCTATCAATAGACCCACTGATCTTTTAATATTTCCCAAGGACTTAATCCATCCAAATATTGACATTTGAACTTTCTGCCTCCGAACCCCAGCCAACATTAAGAATAAAGGATATTTCTATCTAGAGCTGGTATATTTAGAACATAATTGCTATATTTACAATTAAACATTAAAAATGGCTTACTTGACGTATGTTGACTACATAACACTAAGCCATTGTTTTTTTTTTTTTGTTGTAGAGATTAGAAACCTTTCTGTAGATGATTTGTTGGTCTTGTGAGGCGATAAATCAGAAAACTATAGCAGCTGTTTTAAATTATTTAAAAGCCTTAAAACCTCATTTACAAAGACCTGAAGATTGAGTGCTGTTGATGAGGCTATTCTCCTAGCAAAGCATTATTTACTGTTCCCATACAAATTGCTCCCGTCACTCATTTTCTCTACTGCCCGAAGCCACACCTTTCTCAGCGTTTGACCAACTACTCTGCCCGATAGAAGTGGTCAAATCTGAAATTATTAAAGCTTATCCAGTTTAGTGTTGCTGGTTTAAAGTTTTCCTTTGACATGCTGCTTCTTTGCCTTTCAGCTCTGATCCAGCTGATGGCAGCTGCCGAGGCCGGGAGAGATGTCGCGTACTTCACGTTTGGAGATGCTCAGCTTATGAGAGACGTTCATGAAATGCACACGTTCCTCGCCGAAAGAAGAGTTACAGTTGGTAAGACACAGACATGCATCCTAAAAAAACCATGAAACTTAATGATTAGTCAAGTTAGGCTATTAATGTTGGCTGAATAGGTGCACCTTTTAAATGTCCAGTTCTACCCTCATCTAAAATCAATTTAAGAAAGACCAGTTCTCATTTCAGCATTTATGTTAATTATTTTAAGGTTACGGTTTTTGGTACTCTTCAATACTTAGTTGACAAATATCTGGAAATGTCAGGACTTAACTTTTATCATCTTCTATATCTGGATTACCACAATAAATTAAATCAAAGTATGGAGAATATAAGTGAGTGTCTCAACTTTATTTTTTTAATTCTATTATCTTTGCCAAAAAAGTTAACATTTCTAGACAAGCACTTCTCTTGTTGTTTATATTTAATTAGCACCCTATATCTTTAAAATGCCACATATTGAGCATCTTATTGATTGGTTTGGTTTTATACAACCTAATGAAATCAATTTACATATTTTCTTTTTTTCCCTCTTAAATATACATATTTTTTCAATCCCGTACTCCTGTGACTTTCACTGTAATTTTCAGAAATTTGTGAAACATTAAATTAGAAAAATGTGGTATTTTGACGTGTGAAATGTTTAGGAACCCACACTATACAACAGCTGCTGTTAGTAATCGACTGAGATTTTCCATTTTGTCATCAACACACAATCGTCTATATGCATATAACAGAAACGCACAAGTTTAGTCTTTTAGACGGTAGCTATTGTCTGAGCCCAGCCATTCAGGCTGGACAAACTAACCCCAGCATCGGCTCTCTACTCCCCGCTTTTCTTCCTTTTTTTTTTTTTTTTGCTGACATTTATTGAAGCCTTTCAGAGAAATTCCCCTCCAGCCATCCATTTCCTAAAGTGGAGTTGCTGTGCAGAAAAAAACAGCTCATGCTATACGTGTCTGTGTCTGTGCGAGATTTATAAATGATCCAAAACACACTTTCATTTTTTTTTTCCTGCTAGTTCCAGTCTCTCGTTCTTTGCCCCTCAACCTGTTAGTGCTTTTTGTCTCTGAAATGCTCATATATCCTTTTTCGCTGCACTTCTTCTTCTTCTTTTCCCCATCGCAGGACAGCTGTACAGCCTCTTCATCCAGTACTTCAACGAAGAGTGCAAGAACTGTCGCACAACGCGCCCCCACGTCACTCTTTACAGTTTCATCTTTGAAAAAGTCTCCGCTCCCGCAGCATCCAACTCTGAGCAGGATTCTAGGATGTCACATGTGACACCAGAACCTCAATAACAAGCCAAGAACTGTAACTTAAACTTTGTCCCACTCTATATGTCTGTGAGACAAAATACAGCTTCAGAAGGTGTCAAATACTCAGTCTTGTGCTTAAAATCACCTTTTCTCACACACACGCACACACACACACACACACACAGACTCCCTTTAGGTGTTTGGTTCTGACACAAGCTACCAAAGCAGGGTTTTGTCTTTTTGCTGGTGGTATTATCGGAGCCTCGTATTGTGACACCACGTCTGGTGAAAGGTTTCTGAAACTAATAGCAATAGTGAATCCTTGTTGCTCTTTGAGGCCTTTTTTTCTTAAGTGCGATCTATTTTTTTTTTTTTTCTTTAATACCAATTACAGATATGGCCAAATATCCATCATATGCATGATTGTGATAAAGCTTCACTGTTGAACTGAGGAAATTACTGTAGTAATTCCCCCAGTTTTTTGTTTTTTTGTACTTCATTGTTGTTATTTTTTTGAACAGTTTGTCTCCTCTGTTTTCTTGAATGCAGAGAGAATGAGATGCTGTACTGTAGTCTATGCATGGAAAACATTTATCACATATTCTCCTGATGTTTGCTGCTCTTTTATAAACTCCGAGGCTGTAAGACCCCATATGTCGTCTTTAAGGCTTGTTTCAAAGCGTCACAACAATAATCACTACTGCTAGAGTCGTCTCAGATGGAATATACAGGAAATGAACGGTCACTGTCATCGTTGACCTTTGTTGCTGAATAACTTTACAGTTATGAAATATAATCAGTGCTAAGCACAGTATTATCACTGTATTTACTTATAGATTGTGAACAGATAAGGAAGCGCACGAAAATCATTATTTTTATCAAAGTTTTTACTCAGTGTTTGGTTTGATGTGGGTATGGTATTTTATGATTTGCTGTATTTTCTTACAGTTTGTTTGAATGATTGGCTTAGACAAAAATTTGGGATGTAAATGTGCTGAATGTTGTATTTTAGGTTGTAATATTTTTATCATTTCTTAATTAAAACATCCCAATAAAGGAGTATTTCTTTGAGATTTATATGAGTTTGTAAGCTACAACAAAGAATCAACATGTTAAAAATAAGCCGGTTTCAGATGTAATTTTCCTCTTCAGAATCATTTTGCAAATGCAGGACAAGTGGTAAAGTATTTGTAGCCTATGAACATTTCAGCGTATTGCCGTGTTAAACCACAAATTGTGTTTTTGGGAATACTTTTACAAACCTCTTGGTACACATAGACGGATCCATTTATCTTTACGTGTAATTGGACATTTTTGTAGACCACATTTCAAATTAGGTTTATTGGATTTTTTTTTTTTTTTACAAATTAAACCAAAACTGTCTAAATAGTAAAATAAAACTAATATTACCAAATTCTACTTTTAATCACTTCTGCAGCCTCAAAATTATTGAACACCCTAAAGAAAATTTTTAATTAAAGCTCGCTTTTGCAAATCAGGTGTAATCTCAGGCACTCCTGGTGGAGGTTTTCATTAGTTGCATCAGAATGAGACAAATATTTAAAAAGAATAATCACATTTTGATGCTTCTTAGAAATAACTCGGTCAAAACGGCCAAAATCAGTTCAGGAAAAGTTTGTTGCCTTTCAAGTACAAGGATCTAAAAAAACAAAAAAAAGTCAAATAAATAATTGAATCATTTGAGATGTTACCATTATTTCTTTCTCGATAGGACGTACACCTACAGTTCTCAGGGAAAAAAAAAAAAACTCATTCAGCCTTCAGAGTGGTTTTATTAGATGAATAAGGGTTTCTACATAACCCCATGACGCAGGCCTTCATAAATGGTGTGTAGGCTTGGCTGAGGTAACTGGATTACACATTATCTGTGTCTCCTTGACTCTTTGTACTGTGCCCTGCATTGACCAAATGAGTTGTGGTCTCATGTACTAAATCAATTTAGTTGGGCAGATTCAGCAATTGAGGGCTACTGCGAGCCTTGTTTACCTGCACCAGATAATTTTTTTGATAAGCCAGCTACAGCGAGTTAAAAAAATTCAGACACCAAATTTGGATTGAATGTGGCAGGCCGTTTTAATAAATGAGTAATAATAATTGTATAGAAATTGCAGTTTTAAACATTTTCTTTAAAATGTATATTCCCATAAAGACTTTTAAAAAAAAAAAGTTGTCTTTTTGCAATACTCAAAAAGTGAAATGGGTGACTCGGTTCGCTCCTGTGATCATTCTGAACAGAATCCTATTTAACGACATGCCTGTAATGTTTCCCTGAGGCACCTCTCTTTTTGTCATCAAACATTATTAATAAAATGCCACAAAGCAGCCGGTCTTCACTCCATCTCTGTCCGGCAACAAAATCACTACAACAAAGTGGCATTTCAATTCATAATTGCCTGACCCTGCATTGTGCAGGTCAGCTGCAGAATAGATGCAAATAAAAAAAAATGTAAAGAGGAAACCTTCTTGGTGTTTCCAGTAGTCAGAAAAATATGCAAACAGGTTGATGAGTAAGTATTTCTTTAAAGTTAGAAGGTTTATGCAGCATTTGATCTCGGAACAGTAAAAACAAAAAAAAACTTGCTCTTATTAGATATGTCTGCAGCATTCTGCAAGTGCTGCCACCTTCTTTTTTTTTTTTTTTACCCATCTCAATGATGTTATTGTCAAGATTAATGGTATTGTTCTCTATGTGCCAACGAGTATGAATGATGAAAGTAGATGAGGGGAGTAGAGTTGGAGTGGGGGGGAGAAAAGCTGCTGGAGGGAAAGAAGAGGGGGCCAATTATCTTATTGTTTAACCCACTCTAGGTAGAGGCCCATCAATCTGGAAACACTTGCTCAAATGACTCATGTTCAGCCTCTATAAAAGTTTAATTGGTCTATATAATTAATACTGAAGAAAAAGATGTGATGTATCCTAGACTGAAAAATCGTGTCTGCGAGAGAAATGGGTGCTCAGGCTTATAAACACAATTTCTATTATATATTTGTAATATTTACTTTGTGGCCCTGGAGATGAGGAATCCCCGTGTCTCACTTGTGTGGTAGAGACCCAGAAAAAGCAGGAGAGCTGGCGAGAACGAGTTGTGGTAACGTTTGTGCTGGGATTCTATCGTCTCGGTCGAAAAGCAGCAAAGAAATGTTCATGGGCCTCCACTGGAGCTCTTTTTCTGCATTTTCAGTCTTTGAATAGTTTCTTCCCTAACATCCAAGGCTCTGATCCATCTGGTGAGGCATGTGGTGAGAGACAACCCCTTCCTCTGCTCCGGGGCCGAGAGTTACCCCAATCACCAGACATGGCACAGAAAGAGGCGTAGGACAACCTGGATGTTTACTCGCATCAGATCAAATGCGTCGCGCTCTCCCAGGCCAGCTGTAAGACTCACGCGTTCACATCAGCGTTTGATGCAAAGTGGTTTTGATATTTACTAATGAAAACGCACTTTTAAAGTTCTGTCTGTCTGCAGAATCACAATCTACCTCTTTAAGCTGCAAGCAATTACAAGCGTTTGCCACAAAATCCACTTCCACTTGGCAACTTGATCCGACTGGGACTTTGTTCTGCTTATAGGATGTCTGTACTTGTATTAAAATAAATATGCAATTTTGTTTGTCACTGCAAGGGGTTTAGCAAATTACAATATTAAACTTTATCCAAGTCCTTTTTCTTTTAAAGGGGAATATCAAAGAGACTACTCAAACAAAACAGGTGGTAACATTTCTCCGCAGCCTCAAATTAATTCCAGGATCTATCTGAGGGATTTATTAAATTCTGTCTTTTGGCAACGGCGTCTTTTTCATTCTCAACTAGTTTGCAGTACTTACGGAAATGTGTGTGCTCACATAAAAATGTAAGTGCAATGCAGTGTTAGCACGCAGTTAATCTGTAGTAGTGCTAAAAACTATTAACATTAGATAAAAGCCAGACTTCCTTATTTTTCTTTACATTCTTTTCATCTCCTTGTATGAATTTGTAAGTGCATGTATTAATTAGCTTTTATCACACTAAAGTAAACCTTAGGAGAGCTTTGACTCCTTGATCAATGAGGTATCATTGAAATAAAGGTGCTTTCAGTTTTACAGCAAAGTGGAACATGACATATAATTTGTCAGGTTTTTTTTTTATTATTATTTAAACACAATGCTTATCTCATTGCATTATTTCTTTAAGGAAAGTTAGGCCAAGCTGCAATTGTTTTAGGACCTTAAAGAAGATGATTGTTTATTTGCAGTTCTGGATATCTTTCTTGACCTAGAATTAAGAAGGAAATGCGCAGCAAAAATGTTTGATTGTATTGTCCAGGATCAGATTTCCATTCACAATCTTGCTGACCAAAAATGGCTTCAAACCTTTTGTCTTCTTGAGGATTAGTAGATTTAAAAAAAATAAAGAATCCAAGCTTTACCTGCCGTATCCATGTATCTCTTCAGAACGAGTGAAAGAATTTCAGAATAAAGCGTCTCCCCTCCCACAATCTTCACCAAGCCTGTGTTGGGCAGTGTAATGCTGCCATTAATCTCGGACTCGGCTCTCGTTATTCCCCGTTTCGTTTAGTGGACAGCGGGCCGGAGGACGCAGGATGACCAGAGAAGGCGATCGAAGTGTACGGTAATAGTGAGCGCAGAGTCCTAGTTACTGCTGGCTGCTGTTATCAGAGATCAGTATATGTCAGGGCGTAGCGTCGCATTATCTATTATCACAAAGACCCGCAGCTCCCTAATGAAAGCTAATGATGGACGTCATGGTTCCTTATTTGTTCTACAAATCTATTCTCATCCCTCTTTGTCTTCTCCACAGTTTATAATATGGTTTGCACCTGTCTCCTCTTATACAGACAGTGATCTTGAGCCTCACCAGTTCTATCAGGTGGGCTTTTGTTTGAACAGGAACCTGCTAAATGTCTGTCCACCAATACTGAAAATGAACCTTCACAATGCACAATGCTGGCTGTTCAATTCTCTGAATCTCTTATTTTGTTTTTTAAACCATCTCCATTTTATCATCCGTCAACCTATCAGCCCAGATTGCATTGTTGAAGTCAATTAATTGTAACGCATGCTCCGGATTTTGAGGCATTCTAGGGCGACTAATGGTAATTTAGATTATTAATTAATCTTTTAGTTCATATAATTTTCATAAATTCATTAACCATTTAGTGTGTAGAATGTGAAAAATTGCCTTTTCAGTTTCCCACTTTCACTAGAACAACCATTAGCGATCTCCAAAATTATAACAAGTATTTTCACTTACACGCATATTTGTACATTGTCAAATGTGCGTAAAAGAAGTTAATATTCTAGTTCTGATAAACTTATCACTGAAGCTCACTCAGACCACTGTGCTTATTGCTATACTTCTCTGGGGGATTTTTTTCTCTGGGCTTTTGTTTACAGTTGAATGATTCAGATTGTCAAACAGGCAATGATAAAAAAAAAAATAAAAAAAACAATTTAAAACGAGCTGATCGAACCTGTGGGAAAGAAAAGAAAACATTTGGCCCCTAAACTTAGCTGGTTGTGTCAAACTTGGTGGCAGAAAATCTCAGTTGGATTTAAGTTCAGACTAGCATTTTGTCTTATTGCTGAATTACAAACACTGACCTGAACTGAAGCAAGTGGGAAGGTTGATCCATGTTCCTTGTTTTCTCTTTGTGTACAATGCCTCAGAGTCTTAGAGGCTCAGAGTCTTAGAGTCTTTTCTCCAGACTGTCAGTAATTTTGTTTTTCGTCTGTTCTTGAATTTTAACCGATTGACGTATGATGTGTTGCTTTGTGGTGCTTTTTTTTTGGTTTTATAAGTTTGGTAATATTCTGGCCTTGTTTGGGATAGTGAGAATAAACTTGACTTTATAGTTCATATAGTTCAATAACTATATGGAGACATTGGAGGACTTTGTACCATAAATCCTGGTTGGATCGGTTTTTTCCCTCCTTAATGAACAAAAATATATCTTTAAAGAATTTAACAGACTTTTTCTGATATTGAAATTTATTTGATGACGCAAAAATACCTGAAGCAAGTACCTTGTGGTGTATATATTTTTTTATAATACTTAATCACCTTATTACTTATGTATATCATGGAGCCAACTAAGAGTTTTTTCATGAATTCAATGTATTCCCAAATGTGCCATTTAAAAGCAAACTGTTGATAATCCCACTGTCTCTACACCCTACCAGATTTAGGGGCAAACTGACAGTGTCTTAAACATGATGAATTAAGTAACTGGTTGTGTGGAGAGTCTCTGTGAGTCTAACAGACTGAAGACGTCAGCGCCGCGTCCCCAGGGAGCTGCAGAGCCCACATGGTGTTGTCATGGTATGGAGGCAACGAATGACACATGAACAAAACCAGCCCCCTTTTCACTGTGCCTGTCTCATCTGTCCCCTATCATTTCTCCACCGGCCCATCTTTACTGACAACAACCAACCCCCCCGGCTCACAGCGACATACATCATAGTAACTAACCAGAGCTTTCAGGGCCTTTTCTCTTGTCTCACATTTAGCTCTGACATCTACCTTTCCATGTCCGCTGCAATATGACGCATGGACGCATCTCTCTGTTTACGAATTTATTCCAAGTCTGCTTTTCCTTAAGTTTTTTTTGTAAAGCTACTCTTCCCTCATCCTCCACAGCGCCGATTCCCCTTGCAGTTCTCAGAAGCTGAGCATATTGGCACGTTACAGATGAGCGAGCCTGCTCGCGTTTCGCGATGTACGTTAACGGCATGGTCGAACGGATGCAGTAGCTGTATTTGGATGAGGTGCTTCTGTTGCACCTT
This sequence comes from Poecilia mexicana, assembly GCF_051168715.1. Lineage (NCBI taxonomy): Eukaryota > Metazoa > Chordata > Actinopteri > Cyprinodontiformes > Poeciliidae > Poecilia > Poecilia mexicana. The sequence continues at coordinate 16,151,241 of NW_028263384.1, read as the reverse complement.
GCACCCCTTTTTCCTGACTAATGGGGCCCCCGGGGCAGAGCAGAAGCGTGTGAATGTGTGTGTGTGTACATAGGATAAATGGAAAGAGAAAATTATAAGTTTCAGGGTGCAATCCTTTAAGAGGAACAAAACTGCCGTAGCTAATCATTACAGTGCCTTGCAAAAGTATTTATACCCCAATATTTCACATTGCAACTTCAAGCTTTACCATCAACGCTCCTTTGGCAAGAAAGCAAAGCACAATCTGGCCTTTTATAAAAGAGAACCAAAAAGAAAAAGCCATAAGATGTCCTGCACATAGGGGAAACTTTTTGAAAATGTGGAACAAGATGCTCTCATAACTGAACTTTCTAGCCAACATATTTACTGATGTCTTTTGTTTTAAACCAAGGCAAAAATGTTGGTGTTTATCTGTAGTTAAATATTTGTTTTCATTTCCAGAGATAAATGACAAAGAACATTTCTTTTCATATAAAAAAACATTAATAAATTATGATGAAAATCCAACCTGTTAAGCTTCATGACTTTAAAGTTTTTTTTGGTTTTTTTTTGTACTTCAATAGCAGCATCGTTTTATTTAAGCACATCATTTGATCGACACAAATGGACGATATAATCTCTGGTTATGTATTGCCTAATGATACATCTAGCGTCAAAAATAAAGAATCGTAATGACACGGTGTCAGTTTTTACTGAAGTAATCCCTTGTACGCTCCATCTTTCTGCCACACATGCAGGCTCCAAATACTCCAAAAAGGAGAACTGCTTACAAAACAGATATGGTTTTTCCACTGCCACGGCGTGTAAAACAAATGTTTTTACAGCAGCCGTTCACTCTGACTTGTAACATTGTTTACTGCCACCAGGGTGAGCTCAGTTTAAGGCTGGGGCTGTCATCTCATCCAAGGAAAGCTTTTCTCTGGTAAGTGTACCATAAAAACCAGCTGGTGGAGAGCAGCAAGAATGGTTCTTATTCTTTAATGCTCGTCTGTGCTGACAGGCAACCTCTTGTGAGTTACAAGTAGGGTATTATTATTTTTCATTTTTTTTGTTGTTTTTAAATGTCTTACCAAAAGCCTTAATTAGTGCTTCAATAAGGTAAAATTCTTTCCTGGACAGGTATGTGTTTTTTCAGGTCATGATGTGATCTCGGGGGAGGGGGGAGGGGGGGGAATCTGTGCAGCCTCGTTTGAAAGGAAGTCGGCTCTTCCCTTGCTTGGCAGCAAACACGGTGACAGCTCAACGCAGTGAGACACCACTCCCCATGACTGAAGGTACAAACGGCACAGGCATGTTCTGCAACACAAAACTCATTCATGGCAGAGCTTAGAAATAACCTGTCTGCCTTTTTATTTGGTGGTTTTGACCTCAATCCTCTAATGCCGCCCTGGGCTCCTGCCCGTGTCGCCCAGAATCAGAAACCGCCACTGGTTAGTGGCCGTTAAAAGTAAGTTACACTGATTGCACTCATAGGAGTTTGAGAAATGTGAAGGAAAGGAACCAAAATTAAATTAAGAGTCTAACCTCCAGCGACTGAGCTACACTTAATTCAATAATGTAGCTGCTCTGGTCCTTTCTGATGGTTATGCTGGAGACATTCACAATGCAGCCCAGTAAAACTGCTCTGGTCGGGTCAAAAGGCCACACAATGGTATTATCCTACTGCTTCTTCACTGAGCAGTGGGAGTGGAGGGAATGATGAGAATTAACATGGTCTTCAAAATGCAGGCATGACATTAAAGCTTTAGAGACGTATCTTGATATTGTCCAGTTTGCTATGCTTTTTTAATTAGTTGCTTTGCACGTGTCCATCTGTCCTCAGATTTCATGGCATCGGCTCCATCTGAGCGCCTGCTGCATATGTGTAAAGATGATCATATTATTGAATATCTACATAAAGAATTTATAGAATACCAATATTTTCTTATGATTGTTAGAAATATTATTATCTGTTGTGGTGCCATAGTCAACTGTTTACAACCAGTACAGTGTTGCCAAGTGCTGCCATGGTTGCCTCTTTTCCTGATTCTCAATAAGCCTCTTCATTGTGTTGAAAGTGTTCAAGACTAATTTAGGCGTCTGGAAGTTATGTGGGAAGATTTAAGGGTGGAACATAAGTAGCCTCGTGCATTCACTTTGAATGTGACTCTATGTAAATTCAATCCATTTACTGTACCATCTTTAAGTGAGCCGCTGATCAAACTATCAGAAGATCCACTCAGTGATTAAAATAGTCCTCAATGTGCAGCAAAGCAATAATAAAAACGAGTCCTTGAATTTACCTGACGTTGTTTAATCAAACATAAGCACTGCTTCTAACAGAACAGCCTCGATGTCTATTTAACGTTTTTCTAAAGCACTTGAGGGAAGACTTTAAAGTCCAGTGACTGTATTACTGTAACTGGCTTTTTATCATCTTCTCCACGCCTGCTCACTACTGTTATGTGCTCAGACAGATTCTGCTGCCATTCACAAAACTAGAGAAGTGTAGCAGCATAATTACTGGAGTGAGCTCTGCCTATGTTTTCCCTGGATAAGTGTGCCAGTGCTTTCTGTTTTCATATTTGTGATGTACAGTCTTGATTAGATATCTTTGAAGATTTTTTTTAACCCAATAAGTTTAGCATTTTCAAAGTTTAGTATTTTTAGTGGCTAAAAATGACTTTATTTAATTGCTAGAACAGGTATTTTTGTCAAAAATGTGAAAACTGATTTTGTGCCATTTGCCTTGTTTCATAGTGACAGGGATACTCGTGTAAAATTGTTTTTCATCATATTACAGCTACAATATATTTCACAAAGATTCTCAGATTTGCAGACACCCATGTTTAAGATCTGCTGAGTGTGTTCCTAATTAGTATACAAATTCTAGTTTGGAAATAAAGTTTAGAGATGTGAAGATTTATTTTGGCGTATGCACAACTCTATTTTGGTCTCTTACAGTTTTCTGCCAGTTCTAAGTGATCCCCTGTTGCCTGTGAATGCAATGCTTAGCCAAGCATGAGAGAATTTCTTCCAGAGCAAATTAGTGATAACGTCTAAAGGGAATGATATTGTTTTTCTTTCATTTTTTTTATATGAACCCCCAAAAGTTTGGACTTGGTTGACTAAGCATGAAGAGCTTTATTTTTTTGATAGTTAAAGGAATGTTTTGTTGTCCCAGTGCTGATGGGGATTGCTATACGTTACAAGCAGATGAGACTGAGGAGTAGTTAAAAAAAAAAAAAATAATAATCTCTGGAAATTTTGAGTACAAGCTCTAAATGTTCAGATGGCACGCTCAGGCTGTAGTTTGTGGTTAGTGAAAGAGTCACTTTTTAATTTGTGTTCCAATTTTTAATTTTTTTTCAGATTTTTTGCTAAACATTTTCATGTTTTTTTTTTTTTAAATGCACCGTAATTTTCCTTATGTAAACCTTGTAAAAATATATTTATACTAGATAATGTACTGTACAATGCCTTTCAAAAGTAATCACACCTCTTGAATTTTTCACACTTTGCCACACTACAGTCACAAAGCTCAGTGTATATTATTGGGATTTTTCCTTATAAACCAACAGAAAGTTTGTAGTTGTTAAGTGGATTGAAAATTATCCATGGATTTCAAAGGGCTGCACAAGTAAAACCAATGAAATTTGGTGTGGTTTTCTGTTTAACCCAGAGAAACGATGCTTTGTGAAGCCACACGTTCCTGCAGTTACAGTTTAAGGTCAGTTATGCTATGTTTCCATCAGCTTTCCATCCCGTCGAGGTGTCTGTGAATATCAGTTTTCATGTATTTTGTCTGGTTTTATGTAGTTTTACTTACCAACAAAATCCCCCAAGCTCATTTTTGATCAGACAGAAAGTGTGTAAACATCAGCTTACAAGCCTTGTCACAAATTCCTAAATGGGATTTAGGTCTGGGCTTTGACTAGGCCATTCTAACACATACATATGCTTTGAAGTAAACCATTACATTACAGCTTTGGCTTTGTGTTCGGCTTCATTGTCCACCTATAAGGTGCAATTACCCCCATGTTTAATCTTTTTGCAGTAAATTTTCTTGCAGGATTACCCTGTATTTACCTCCGTCTAATAACCTATTAAGTCTCACCAGCATGATGCTGCCACCACCATGTTTCACCAAATGGTTTGTTAAAGGTGATATGCTTGAGTAGTTTTATACCACACATTGTATTTTGCAAGTTGCCCAGGAAGTTGGATTTTTGGTCTAATCTGACAGCCTAAATGTTTTCAGTTTCCCTCTCTCTTATTGCTTGCTTTCAAAAATCTATCATCTTGTCGTTTTTCCATAAAGGACAGATTTGTGGAGTCCTTAAACAGTTGTGATTTGAACAGATTCTCCCCACCTGAGTTCCTTCAAAGATGCAGCATGCTTTTTAACTGTTTGACTGACTGATGTTGTCCTGGCATTCGGCGTAAGAAGGCGGCCATGTTGCTGTAGCTCATCCACTGAACAGAGCCAGATGAGACTTTTAAAACTTGCTGTTTGTTTCCTGCTGTTTCTTACAAACCTCTGAGGCTTTCACAGAACTATTGAATTGACGGCGAGAATAACTTTCACTCAGATGATTTGACTCCGGAAGTCAGGTGTTTGCACAGGATTGCATCCAGTTGTATCATTATAAAGCAGCCTGAAAACACATCTAACCAAGCAGTTCACCAAGTATTATTTTCCGTCCACTTGAATATTTTGTGCCACTCTGTGTCACATAAAGAGCCAATAGAGTATGTTTGTGGTTTTTAATTAAAAATCATAAACATTGAGGGCACAATAACTATTCCAAGGGAAAGTAAACACTGTCATGATGTTGTATAGCTTTTATTACTTTTATTAGGTATTATTACCAACTTGGTGCTACTGAGAAACTTTTATAACAAAAATAATGCTGATCTTATCAGCAGTCCTTTCTTTGTTCGATAAAAGGTCACTAAAAACTGCTCTGGTTTCAATCTTTTTTTTAATGTCTTAGATTTTACAATAACAATACATCAACATTAAAGAACAACAATAATTTCTCATTTGCACGTTTTTAACTTCAACTCCTAGCTTGCTGCATTTAAATAAAGCACTTAAATTGTGTCTTCTGCTCGTAGATACTAGTAGTGTCTCTTCTAAAATACTGTAAACTTTGATTTTATTTGTACATAAGCACAGTGTCAGTCCCAGTGTGTGGCACACAGTTGATACATAGTGAATTTAAAACAAATGATTTCATCAAATTATGTCTTATTTGGGAAACTCCAGAACAGGGCACAATGCTGGTACAATACAAATGGTAAAAAACTGCAAAAATATATTGCACTGAAGGCTGCAGTCAGCAAAGTAAATAATTAGACATCAGTGAACAATTAGATCACATCAAGCAGACGGGTGCAATAACTCACAGCTGTAGTCAAGCTTCATTTAAAAGATGATGCTAACGTGTAAACTAAAACACATCATAATTCTTCTTTGGCTAGAGTATATCTGGTTGTGCAAAATATGAATTGTTTTTAAATATGGTTCTCTTTCCCATCTACATATATCTAGAGATAGATATGCATATGTATATATTGGTCATTTGAACTTATTTATTCTACTGATACTTTTGACAACACATGTAAAGCTTCACCCATAAAAAAATAATTATTTCAAAATCTAATAATAGTTCACAGTACAGCAGAAATTATTACACATCAATGTAACATTTTTCATCACATTTACTTTGTGGAAAAATACAGCATTGCACCATAAAACTGTGCAATTATGGTGCAATACAGTATTGCACCATAATTTTGACTCTTATTTAGCAGTAGTTTTTTTTTTTCAAAATCTCTTTCTTACTGTTTATTTTTTTAATTATGTAAAGCACTTTGAAATGCCTTGATGCTGAAATGTGCTACAGAAATACAATTTGATTTATTAATTGATAATACACTTCAACACACACCACAGGTAATGTTAGTGGCACAGTTTTCTCAGATTGATTTTTGTTTTTTTTGTTTTTTTTTTCTTTAGAACTTTCCTTTTGCAGAAGTCCGGGTTCGGGCCTCTGTAAAAGATGGCTCTGGACTTTTCACCAGAACCTGTGGATTTGTTGGTTGACTCTTGGTCGAGTCTTGTGATGTTTTACCCTTTGTTTCCGTCGTCTCATTGTTTCGTCTTTGCTCGGCCGGGTTGGGGCCACCGTTGCACCTGTTGCACAGATCCATCATGTCCTGAAGTCCCTGCACCAAGCACTTGACAAATTTCACTGAACACGTCTGCGGGTTCTCGTGGAAACTGGACACTGAGAAGATGATGTGGTCTGACTGAGGGTTGTAGCAAGCGCCGTATCCATCGGGCACCACTGGTCCGTAGCAGCAGAACATCTCTACAGTTGTTGGGACCTGAGAGAAGAGTTACTACTTACAACTGAACTACAGACAGTTAAGCACTTCTATGATAAAGAACAGTTTGGAAAAGACTTACAAGTGCTAATCACAGATTTTCAACGCAGCCCAATCATTTTTATAATTTGATAAGTAAATAGTATGTAAGTGATACCAATTCCCTCATCACGCATGCTGGAGGTGTGAAAATATGTTCGCTTTATGCAAAAAGGCAATATATAATCTTGGGTTCACAAGAAAGTGATGGCATTTTCATAACATTTTGGGTAAAGGTAAGATTATTTATTTATTTTTTTTAAGTAATAGTTTTTCAAATCTCCAAATGCTTTGAATGCTTTGTAAATGTAAAAAAATAATTCAATTGAGGTTTTTCCAGTCTATATGCTGCTGTTTATGCTTGTCTCAATCCAAGGTATGTGTAAAGGGAAGTGGAGTTGACCTTACTCCCACGGGGGATCTAAAGGCGAAATAACAATGATGTAACCACAGTTAAAGTTGATCAGAGTCTAATGAAGGTTGTTGACTTGTAGTGACGTGAACTGTCAGAGTCTAGGGCACTGACTAGGAAAAAGAGGAACTGAAAGGAGAACAAGGGTGATCAGCCAGAGCACAAGAGGCATGGAACCAAGGAAAGGAGTGTGTCTCTCAGTTTCAGCGGTGAGGGGAAGGTGTGTTAGATTAAAGTTGATTTTACCATATTCCTTTGATGTATTGTTAGCACCTGATTGCTGCTGCTGAATTAAGATGTTACTGACTCCTGCAAAGCATTACTAATAAAAGAAGCATACAAAATTATTCAGAAGTTGTGGACATTCAATGAATGTGTCACTGTAATGTTTGTGGATGGCAGTAAAATAGCTATGGTGCATGATCCTAGAAGAAATAAGAAAGGTGTTTATAGGTTGCTTTTAGTCCAAATATTGTAAAATAGAACAACATTCCTGGGACTTGACAAAGTCACTAAACTAAAGCTGGATCTGTTCCAAGAGCCAGTGGCGAAGTGAGAAGAGCAGTCGTTTAGTGAATGTGTTCTGTGGGAATTATCGAACTCGGGTTGCTGGTTATTTAACACATGGGAGGAAGCCGGGTGAGGCATTCAGACGTAGGCCGTCAGAATCCAGGCGAATCTTCTCTAAAAAACCGGCTAGATAGGTTCTCTGAGTTCTGCAGTGGGTTATACCCGGCAGATCAGGGATCCAAGCAAGGGCGTAGGTTCGGTCTAAGTTTTGGTGGGGACCTTGACACCCCCCCCCCCCCCCTCCCCCCGGCAGCACAGTGAAATGCCCAAGAGCACCGAACATTTTTGAGAAGGGGGGGGAAACCACATTGGCTTAATAACCCCCTCCCCCCAACCATAACCATATCATACATCTTGTGTATACAACCAGATATAGTCATACTCAGCAGATCAGTTCAAGAACACTTTACTTTTTCCTTTACAAAATTCAGCAAACGTTACAAGTAAGATCAAAAGAAATATCCTCTGGATACAGCAAACACAATTGCAGATAAGGAGAAATCAATAATAAAATAAAAAAGAAAAAATATTACATAATTAACAGACCTATTCTACCTCACATTCAGTGCTGACCTTACTAAACACCGGACTTTACAACAAATGCGTTGCGTGATAGATATCTAACTTATGGGTCCACTCACTGTACTTACAGCCGACGTAGCGAAATAACTTCTAATGTCTGTCCTTTTCTTTTTTGGTGGCGACATGGTCTCGAGACTCAGAAGGAGACGCGTGTGCCCAGCTAGCCGCCGCCTTTTGCAGCTAATCAAAGAACGTCCGACGATTCAACTGACTCCCCCTCCCCCCACCCCCCCGACAGCACCGTTCCGACACGGTCTCGGAGGCTCATAATAAATGTCAAACTAAGAAGCTTCCGTTCCGCGCACCGCCTGTTGCTGCTAATCAAAGATCGTAGATCCACGTTCTTTGAGCCAATATGGCAAAAATTGGTCGGGACTTTTTCATATCCCGTGAATATTGGTCGGGACATGTCCCTACCGTCCCTACCCAAACCTACGCCCATGGATCCAAGTACCAGAGGGGCACGTAGCTGGTTCAGGTATTAACCCTATCCAAGGGAGAAGTAAGGTGAGGGGGTCAGGTGTACCTGTGCAAAGAATCTCAAAAAGGACTAAAAATGTCCTTTTGGTATTTTCACCAGTAAATCAAATAATACAACTCAAGCTGTGTTTTAAAGACTCTCTGCCCAGTGTAGGATTATCTAGCTCAGGTTTAAAAGTCTAATGCCATCTACACAAAACACTTCGGGGTGGGATTAAAACGCCTTTTTGCCCTCTGCATGTATTTTGTGAAGGGATTGATGAGATGAGTGTGGTCCAAGTCAGTCTGGTCCTGCTATGACTTCACATGGTGAGGTAGCCACAGCCCCAGACTGGCTGACTTTTATAGAGGTGAGTCAGCTTTTCAGGTCAGGGGAGGGAAGTGGTGATGACGCACGGTGTGTGTGTGTGTGTGTGTGTGTTCTGCAGCAGGATTTACAGCTGGGGCTCTACTGGAAACACTGTCCTCGAGCTACAGGAGTTCATTTTGGGGAATTTGACCATTCATCTTGAAGCGCATGTGTGAACTGGTGAATCTCTGCTCTTCCTCACTCCAAAGGCGTTTTACTGAGTTTAGGTCAGGACTATGTGGAGACAAGTTCAAACCAAACTTGCTCATCCATTTCTTCATGGATGCCGTTTCGTGCACAATGTGCAGTCGCGTGGGCCAGCAGAAAAAGACCGTCCTCAAATTACTGAAATTATTCAAACTGTTTTGGTTTGCTGATACAGTAATGTCCCCCCCGTCCAATCTCCCCCGGTAAAAGGGAGCCAGGATTTGAGTCCTGTGGTACGGTGGATTGGCCACTGTACTTTGTGGTGGCCAATCCAAGACAAGTCTGAATTAATTTGCCAGACAGACATGTATGGTTAAGCTCTCTGAAGAAAAATAAATAAAATACAAATAATAATAAAAAACATCTCCACTACTCTAGAACCTAGCACTGAATCTGATGTTTTGCCTTTTACTTAGTGATGTAAGTGCTGGTTGTGGCTGCTCATACATGGTCAGCTACATGGCTATACTAAATGGTCTTAGGCAACAGCCACTTCACAACACTCACTCCTTGGCAGATTGCCAACAATAAACTTATGCTCCTGAAAGTGTATTGCATCGTAAAATTGTTTTTGAAATCACCTGACTTGTTGAGAGAATAAAGTGATTACTGATGAGATAAGCGTCGTCTTTGAAGATCTCGGGTTTCTCCATTTTCATTTCGCGAGCCGCCTCACGCAGACCCAGCAGGTGATTGTCTATTGCCATCCCAGTAATCGCCTATAAGAATGCACACAAAAAAGGTATGTTATTGCAGTTATTCAATAATTCAATGTTGTCGTAGAAATGCTATGATAGAAGAAGGTTACCATGACGGTATACTTTGTCTGCACATTTATGGCACATCGCAACAACTCCATCTTCTCCATTTCCTGCCAGTGCAGAGGGTAGCAATTGATATTTTGCTATTTTACAGTAAACTTTACAGTGTCCTAAAAATAATAATGCAAATGAGAGCAAGACTGATTATGCAGCAATATTCATTTACCAGAAATATTAAACACATTTGAAACCATTCATTGATACACACCGAACAAAATCAAACAAACTTTTTTCTCACTAATAAGATTAAACGTTGCCGTTTTTGATCAGTTAGGATTTTCACCATTATTATGTTTTTGCCAAATACAAGAACAATGGGTGAGATACATTTCTGAATAAATGTTTGTTTTTTTTCTTATTTTCTAGTTCAGAATTTTATATTTATTTTCATTTTACTATAACTGCCTTATGAACTGTTTGATTTTGAAAAACGTATGTGTGTGTGTGTGTGTGTGTATGTGTATCCTTCCACAAGCTTCTTGGATGAGTTTACTGTAATTTTGGTGAATTACTCCTGATGTTGCCGAGTCAAGTTTGTAGGTCGCCTTGCTCACACACACCTTTTCAATGGTACTTTGTGGTGGCCAATCCAAGACAGTGACTTTGTTGTCCTTCGGCTGGAGTTATTGATCTAGCCATATGATTTTTGTCCATTTGGAAAAGCTTGTTGTATCCAAGGCTTATCTTCCTGGCTTGTGTCTTAAGGTTTTTCTGGCTTTTTTTGTGTTGCTTTTGAATAATGGCTTCTTCTTCTCTGAGTGGTGGGGAAAAAAAGCCTTTTGCCAAATATCTGCGTCAGTCAGCGTCTTTCATGAGGTCTTTTGCTTTTGATCAAGGTTAAAGGTCACACTTGTAAAAATTCAGGTTGGACATTCTCATGTGGTTGATACTTTAATATAACCTAACAAATGAATGTAACACTTTTTTGGTCCACAATGCTCTTTGTGACATCTTACAGGGTTTCTTTCAATTTTTCCTTACTGTCACTCGAGAAAGTGGTGTGTTTATGGTGAGGCCACAAAGATGCCTCCATTAGACTCAAGTGTTGTGGATTAACCTCTCAGAAAATGTTAATCTCAGTGTATGGAAACTAAAAAAAAAAAAAAAAATCCTTAAAAACCTTCCCCCTTGTTTATTAATCTGGAATTTACCAAGTAAAATTTACTTTTCACTTTTCCAAACACAGGAAATGATTGCCTAATTTAATGTCAGGCTGTAAACAAATTATGAGTATAGTTAAGTATCTAGTTTCAACACTTTGAAGCATCTTACTCTTGAGGTGAGCTTCCTATCAGTCATTGCTCTAACAAAGGCCAAAGCTTCAGGTGTGGCCGAGCGAATGTTGTCAACTCTGCCCTGCTGAAAGCGACGCGTGGAAGCGCTCTCGTATGTTGACACCGCTCTGCCGTGACACCTGTAGTTAAAAACCAGAGGAAGAAAATCCTAATTTCTGAGTTTAAACGACATAAGAAATGACAACCTTTCATCTTTTTCTTACCGATAGTATACTAACTGCAGAGCGACCTGGATGTAGGCATCCGGACTCATTTTCTGCTTCTTGATGAACTCTTTCCCGTAGTCAGAGAATGTGTGGACGTTCATGTCCAGGTTCTTCACCAGTCTGATTAAAAGGGGAATAAACTTTGCAGCGCATTGAAAACAAATATCCACAAAACACATTTTGAATTCCGCCGTTCCAGAGGGAATGTGAACCTGTGGAGCTCGTCAGCAGAGGAGGTGAGAAGTTTTTGCATCTCTGGAGAACATTTCCAGCGCAGTCTGCGTGGCGCAGGCAGTTCGCTCACACTCGCAGCCCTGACCAGCTTTGATGGGCTGCCAATCCTGATGTCACATGGGGAGAGAAAAAAAAATAGCATTGCTTTAATAAGAATTTGGTATCTGTTATGCATCATAAAAAATAATTTCTTACATGTATTTAAGGAGATACTCTGAGCACTGCACAAGAACAATTCCTTCAAACGGAGAGTGTTCACACACGACTCCACAGCAGCCGTCAGCTCCTACAATAAACTGAAAAAGAAGCATTTTAGTGGGATTCATCATGTGCTTAAGATTATTTGACACTTCAGTTCAGTGTAGGTGCGTTGTTTGATTCTTTAGGTGGGTATCATATGCACACTGCACAGTAAGGACAGTCATTTAAAAGGAAGCCTTGAACTTCTCCTGTAAATGTCATTTATCAATGTCTGAACGTCTTTTATAAGCATTTATGTCAAGATAAAACTGTAGATCTGTTGCAAACTGAATATAAAATTTCTCATTCAGACTTTTGTTCTCCAATTTCATTCTTTCAAGAATGAAACTTTTACACTGATTTGCAAAATAAATTGAATGCCGTTGCTGAAGTACAAAATAATCTTTGATCGTTTAATTTTCCTTTTCATTAAAAAAAGCAGTAATTCATGTTTAAATAACACATGGCTTTCTAAACAACAGTGTCTTGCAAAAATTGTCATACTCCTTGAACCCTGTCACACTGAAATTACTCATAAGTTTGTTTTTTTTAAAATTGGTGTGTGCTTGTGCTTGACCAACACAAAGTAGCAGAACACAGACAAAAAAAAACAAAACGGATGTATGGTTTCATTTTTTAATCAGTTAACGTTGAGCTTTTTCTTGAACTTTAGCTATAAACATGCTTTGATCCAAATTCATTCCAACATAACTCTGGCTGAATGTTTATGTGAACCTTGCTCTAGTTTCAAGGCCTTCAGTCTCTAACAGCTTTTCATTCAGGATTGCGTTTACATGTCTTCATCTGCCTTCACATCAACACTGGCTCCTTTGCATTGGGCTATCATGTTAACTCAAAGCTCTCGGACACACAATATCGAATACTAAAGGGATTCTGCTCACTGACCTGCATCGGCTTGTCGTACCAGCGGTTGCCTCCGTTCTTGCTCGGTCCGCCACCGTGCAGCATCATTGCGGCGCGTGTCGTATCGCTTTGCTCAGATCCACTTGCGTCATCCAAACAAACCAGGCACAAACATCGCTCTATCATGTCCAGGGAGTCTCGGTTGGTTGATTCTGTTGGAAGAAAAATGTTATAGCTATAATTTGATCTTCTAAAGTTTTGTTTTTGAATAAAAGTTCCCCCCAGTCTCGTGTGTGTGTGTGTGTGTGTGTGTGTGTGTGTGTGTGTGTGTGTGTGTGTGTGTGTGTGTGTGTGTGTGTGTGTGTGTGTGTGTGTGTGTGTGTGTGTGTGTGTGTGTGTGTGTGTGTGTGTGTGTGTGTGTGTGCGTGCGCGCGCGAGAGCGGCCATATTTCTGACTGTCTCCAGTCCTACACAGTCATTGCTGGAAGAAACATTTTTATATAAGAAAGTTCAGATTCTGTAAAAAATAAAAAAAAAATGCACCTCTCATTAGTACACTGCGAGCCTCCGCCCACTCTGTCCGTCCATCTGACGTGAGAAGACCAATAGGTGGAACAGGCTCATCCTCACTGCTAGCCATCTTGGATATCTTTTCCAGCTGAGTCAGCAGATCTTTTTCGTTCAGTCTCCTAAAATTGATCACCACATCCAGAACGAAGAACTGCAAGAGGTTCAGATAAGACATAAGAAGATTTTTTTTTAACTCACTGGCTCATCTGCAGTCTCCTTCATATCAAGCTGATGGGTTTCTGTATCATGAACACAACACACAATTAAAAGAGTGCAAAATCCAAGTAATTTTATTGAATCTATTTGGTGACATTATTCTTTCAAGAAATTATGTGTTGAATATATTTATATCAAACACCCCAGCTGTTTGTCTGTTCTTGTTTCTCTCAAAAAGTATTTTCTACATCTCAAAGACTCTCTGAACTTTAAGGCTAGAGGCTGCAGCCAATCCACAGATAAAAATGATCAATTTTATTCCCTAAACCAGAGGTGTCAAACTCCAGTCCTCAAGGGCCAATGTCCTGCAGTTTTGAGATGTGCCACAGGTACAAAACACCGGAATCAAATGACTTAATTACCTCCTTCTCCAGGACTGGAGTTTGACACCTCTGCCCTAAACCAATCTTTAAATTTCATCTTGTAATTCTGCCATCAAGATGAAAGAAACCTTGTTGGTCCTTGGAGATGCTCAGTTAGGTAGCAAACAGATCTTTTGGGTTTCTGACATTATTAAACCTGAACCTGTAAGCTGATAACCCAACGACTATCACACTAGATACAATAATAATATTAATAGATCTTGTTTTACTCTAAATCAATTTTATCAAGCTTCTGTCCTGCTTCTCCACTCAGACCACCAAGATACTTTCTTTGGATTAGGTTTAATGCAATTGCTGTTTAATAAATGTACTTATGTGTTTCTTTGTGTCTCACCTGGTTCTTACAAGCCACAATGATGTGTTCAGGCTCTGGCATCACGCTGCTCTCCTGGGCCACCAGTGTGTCCCTGTCAGGCCCCGGTAGGCGATATGATGTAAAGAGGCGGTAGTACTGCTCCATGCACAGGGGTTTACCAGACAACTGGCCCCGGGCGTAATCCACAGGCAGGGCACGACTACACATGGGAACGCATGCCTATGACTGTCATTCAGTATTTTTTTTCTGAACAGGATAATTTCATGGTGACTTACGCATCAAGAAGAGTCTTGTACTCCAAAACCCCTGAAATCAAGTGTGCAGCAAACCTAGAAACAGAAACCATGCTTTGCTTCAAAGCTCAGACCGCATGCACATTAAATCCTGTCCTTAAAACGGTTTCATTTGTTTCAAACCTTAAAGAGTCGATGGGAGCTTTGAAGTTCTGTTGGGGAAAAACCATTGCAGGACTCGAGTTGACGGGCAGAGCCAGTCTGTTGTTCAGGTACATGTCGTTCAGCCAGTAATCATAAACCTGGAAAGTTTTGCATGAAATAAACAACAAACAAACAAAAGAAGAAAGTACAAAAAAGACATCTAAATGTGAATAGAAGCACAGTTGCATCTCAAAGCGGAACATTAATTTAGTTCAGAAATTAAAGAAGTGAAAGAAGATGCATCAATGCAAAACACACAGTAAAATATTTCAATATTTCTTATTTCTGACCATTTTTTTTGTTGATAATTGATGTCAGCTAAGAAAAATAATGAAATTTATTGGATTACATAAGAGCAACAAAACTTCATTTTTAATACAGAAAACGTGGAAATGTGGCCATACAATCAAGAGGAACACTAATTGCTGTGACTGTTGTCCAGCAGATGGTAAATGATGTCTTCCAAAAGGAGTTTAAGGAACAAATGTTAATTTCTGATGAAGCAATCTGTTCACAGAAGACTGTGGACAAGGACAACTAAAGTTGAGTGGAAGGAAGAAATGCAGGCAACGTCAAAGGCAACCTGTGCTTCCATAAGACCTTGAGCAGAGTCACAGGTTGATCTCCTCTACTCTCCATTATTGCTGTAATTCGTACAAAATGAGCTCAGAATAAGTTTTGAATCAAGTCGCTCTGCTTTTCAGTAGACTGACATTTTTGTATTGAAAATAAGTTTTCATTGGTCTAATATCAAATAACCTTACTCAAAATAAACCTTAAATGTTGAATTTCAACAGAAATATAACACTTGAAATCTATCTCTCTGCTCATAAAACATGATCCTTTTTTAATCTGGATTATTGAAATAATCAGATTGGAATTTACAGAGATGTGCCTTCAATTATCATAAAAATTTGGTTAAAACTTCTTTTGAGTTGGCTATAAGTTATTCAAGTGCTGTTGTGTCGATAAACGAATCTTTCAGTAAATCTTTTTAGATTTCTAAATCTTTAAGTACATTACTTCCAATTCTTTATATATATATATATATATATATATATATATATATATATATATATATATATATATATATATAAAAAGTTGTATTTACCCAGTTTGCCTTTTTCTCCCTCCTCTCCACAAGTTTGCTCTGCAGCAGCTCTCCCACTCCTCCAGGAGCTCCAAATTGCTTCACGATGTTCTGGGTCTTGTTGAATTGTTCTTCAGTGAGCAGGTGCTTCATGCATCTCAGGTATGTGTCCAGAGTCTCACTGAGGCTGGGCAACGGCAGCTTTGGCAGATCCTGGGCAATATATTTGAGTCAGTGAGCTTTAGCAACACATTACCCATAAAAACTTGAAACTAAATAGCTCAACCAATCACTCATTTCATCAAGAAAATCCCTAGTTTGTTCTGTCTGACAACACAATTCACATTTTTTTCTTTTCCTTATTTAACTTCAATAACTCTGAGATTTCTCAGGCATTAGTCAACATGTTATTTTGCAAGTTTTTTGTTTCATTCACATTTAAATGGAACTAAAAGCCATATTTACATCTCCGCTAGCAGAATCTTTGAAAGACTCCTGGTTCCGGATTGGCATCTTGGTGACACGCTGTGACTGTCAAGAAGGTAGAGACATGAGAGTTTAAATTTTCCATTTATGACTACATTTTGAAGGTCTAGTATGTAATGATGCTTTTATAAAACAATACTATTGCAGGGAGAAAACCTTTATTGCGTCCATTGTTTTAATGTAAATTATCTTATTTGGATTTCTATTCTTTCATTTGGCTTTTTAAAACACTTCTTTTTTCTTTATCATGGTGCTTCTGTGTAAATAAGCAACCAAAAATGTTCAGCAGACTGCATTTCAGGTGTCAGTCTTTAAAGTAGAAGGAAGAAGTAACACATATGTTGAATTGTTTTACACCTTTTGTGTGTAAAACCAAGAAGGGTCATCGAGAGGTTGAAGGTCTTTGAGATTTACCTAAGTCTTAGTTTTACGAAAGTAGAGCAACACACAAACAATTTTGTCACACAATGTAAAGTAATGTATATATATCTATTAAATAGTGTAATTTTCCTTTATAAAACATTGGCCTTTTCACAGAAATGTTAAAAAATATCACCTGAATAAGGTGAATTGTGAAATGAAAAATTAACTAATAAAAATAAATTAAATCAACAAAATCTTAATCGTTAATATTTGTTTTCTTTCAACTAAAATACATGTGAAACCAGAACAATCAATCAAAAGAGATAAAATATTTTACTCACCTCACATACAGTAAGAAAATTTTACTCTTCCTGAGGCTGAGACAGTGAATTCATGACGATGCATCATAACTAGAAGTCTTTTGTGGAATAGAAGAAGAAGAAGAAGAAAAAATCCTCCAAATTTCTCAATTTCTGTCCTTTGTCAATTTGAGCATCTTTTCTCCTCCCTTTCACGGCATCAGTACAACTCCGTTGCTGGCTCAAGAGAGATGCTGAGAGGATCCCTCAGCCTCCAGGCAGCCTGGCTCCTCCCAGAAGTCCTGCTATTCGCCGAGAACTTTGTTTGGCAACTCTGATTGTCACTCCACCTTATTTAGGCAACAGCCAGGAACTGAGATCTTAACACCTTTTCATCAGACACTTCCCAGTTTTTTCCCTCACTATTTGCATGGAACTGTTTCTTACTAAGAAAAGATTTGCATTTTCAACATCAAAAATTAAAATTTCTTAAATTACTAAAAACTTCAATTAGTCATTTTTATAAGAGGAATTTTTATTTTACTGTATGATTATAGTTTATATATTTTTTGAAATGTCTGCAAAAATACAACCCTTAAATGCCTTCATGTTTTACATTTTTTTGTATGTTTTTTAGAAAAACATCTGCTACCTCTTGACTTGAAGGAATTGATAATATAGCACACTGTATAATAATCGAGGTTACTGCACAAATAAACGACATAAAACATCGGTATTGTTCGCATATTGTTCTTTTAATTATGTACATGAATATACATGTATGTACAGTCACAGATCATTTCAGGCTTTGCATTCCAGAAGCACATAATTCATTTAAAATTAGAGTGTAAATACTCCACAAGAGGCAGATTTCCAGGTAATTCCCGTACTTCTGCCCTTCAACACGTTAGTTTGCATATTTCATTCATAAGCAACATGATTACAGATGGCATTTAAAAGACGCATACATTACATTTCCTTAAAACACGTTTGCACTATATTCCCTGAAGAGTCAGATTCTGTTACAGT
The DNA here is from genome assembly GCF_051168715.1 of Poecilia mexicana. NCBI lineage: Eukaryota > Metazoa > Chordata > Actinopteri > Cyprinodontiformes > Poeciliidae > Poecilia > Poecilia mexicana. Next base: position 16,133,378 of record NW_028263384.1, on the reverse strand, counting down.
GATCAGAAGATGAACAGACATTAATCTCATCATTTTGTATTTTTTTCATTTTTACTAAATTCCCATTGTAAAACAAAGTTGCGACCACTTGATTGGACAAAACCCACAGGTATTGTCGCACGCTGATATATTTTCACAATCTTAATCAAAACATATACACACATTGGCACTTTTTTTTAATTTCACATACAGCTTAAAGGTCTTTATTTTTTTTATATTAATTAATGTATTTCTTTTTTTTTTTTTTTACGCGTACTCTCCTCCTGATGATTCCTCCTCCGAGTGCGAGCGCTGGACAAAAGTCTCGATGCCGCTCTCATCAATAGTTGTGCACAGACCTTTTCTCTTCTTCTCCCGTTGTTCCATCTTAATCGTGTCGTACAGACCCGTGGGGCCGTCCTCCAGCAGCATGTTGCGCTCTGAGAAAGAAGTCTTCATCTGCGTCACGTTCTTCAGCAGAAGAAGCGCCGGCGCGTAAAGGACGTTGGCGAGCCCCATGCCCAAGTTCAGCTGAACGAAGCCCAAGTCGTGCACGATCTGACCGGCTACGACGGGCCCCAGGGCGTAGGCGACGCAGTAGGAGATGTCCGCTATGGCGTACACGCTGCCGTACACCGAGACGTGGCGCACATCTACGAGGAAGCCCAGCGTGGGCAGGAGCGCCGTGTCCACGAAGGCGATGCCGAAGCAGATGCCGCACAGCGGGATCATGAGCTGCCCGAAGTTCTTGCAGGCCGGCACCGTGCAGGAGCTGGCCCCTATGAACACCATACCTATGGCCCCGTAGAACCACTGCAGGTGAGGGTACTTGGCTGCAAGTTTCACGGTGAGATACACCCCTAACACATGCGGGAAGAACGCAGGGAACCAAGTCATGCCGATCTCCCACTCGCTGGCGTTCATGTTTTCCTCCATCCAGTTTGCGATGGTTGGCTCCAGGAAGGCGAGTGGTATGTTGCAGACGATCAGAGCTCCCGCCACCACAGCTATGTATGGGTCAATCATCAGCTTGTAGATCGGGGTCCCCACGGGCATGTTTTCCCTCTCCCTGTTGGAGAAGGGCTTGAGCACAGCCAGACACAGGACTCCATCGGTGAGGCAGATGCAGGCCAGGATCAGAAAAGGCGCCTGCTTTCCCGCAAACTCATACAGGACCCCTCCGAAGGGCGGTGCGACCAAACTTCCGAAAGAGATGAAAGCCAAGGCGATGCCCAGGGCTTTGCTTCTCTCAGACTCCTCCGTGAACTTGTCCGCGATGAGAGCGATGCCTGAGGTGTCCGCGAAAGCCGAGCCGAGGCCCTGGATGCTGCGCGCCAGGAACAGGGTCGCGTAGTTCTCGGCGAAGGCAAACGTGAGGGTGGAGAGGAACATTATGTTGAGCCCAATGAACAGCGGGATGTCGTAGCCCACCCTGTCTATGAAGGTGCCGCTCAGCGGGTTCACCAGCAGCTGCAGGATGGCCTTGGAGGCGAACAGGACGCCTATCTGCAGGTCGAAGTTCCCCTCGGCCGCTCTGTGGATGGTGCTGTTGGTGGAGTTGGTGTGCGGCGCAGCAGCTAGCTGTTCCTGATCCGCTGCTTTTTGCAACCCCTCCAGATAATCGGGTATAATTGGCACAATTACCATGTAAAGCATGTTGTCTAATAAAAGTGCAACACACACTATTACGAGAATTACGCGTTTCTGTCGTTCTGGGTCTTGGATAACGTTGCCCAGCTGTTTAGTTCTTTCGCCCATCTGGGACAGTTTTGAGGCGGCAGATTGTGCCACATTAGTAGCTTGCTCCTCCGTGATCCCCTCTGGCTCCATGATTTTTTTCTTCTTCTCTTTTTTGGATGTATTAATTCTTCTCCCCAAGTTCGTTTTTACAGAATTACGCACATCTGCTCTGCCTCTGCTTCCCCGATGAACTAAATAACTTTCCGCTCCTTTACCTGTTCTCTTCCCCTTGCGCTGTCCTTTCCTCGGACGCCTTCTTCCACTTCCGTGACTTGGACTCGTTTTATCACCATTCCCTCTTGTTGCTTCATAGCCTCACATCCCGTCAGGTGACGCGCGGGATCCGGACTCCAAGACTCACAAGTTGAGGGTTTCATCCGGAGCGCAGTGGCTCTATCGGCGGTCCGTTTTTTTACTGCTGCGCCTCGCCGGCTCCCGGTCGCACCCAGCTGTCTCCAGCCACCTGTAACACGCTGAGCTAAGTCATCATTTCACATCATCCGGGTTCGGCTTTTGTCGGCTGATGGAAGGAATACACACAGCTGCTTGTTGACTCCCATAGGTATCCCCCCGCCCCCTCCCATCTTGGTCCATGGCTGTGACGCACCGTCCTGCTGCTCTCCAGCAGATCTTTTATGCTAATTAAACACAAAATCCCGAGTGCGCACTGCTGTCCAGTCAGTCGCATCAAAGCAGAGCTGCAGATGCGTTTTCAGGAGCATTTGTTTTTCTTATATATATATTTTTTTCGTTAAGAAGTTAAAACATCTTATACAGCAGCAAACATAATTGATTATTTGAGGTAACTTTTAATGGATATATACGAGATAAAAACAAACTTGTAGTTAAGAATATAACAACAAAACGTAAGCGAAATGTACACAGATTAATTATGGAAACGTATCTTTTCAGCACCACACGCGAGTGGACAGCTCCAGAGTTATTTTTTTCTTCTCCCGTTCTCCTGCCGGACAAGAGGGATTCCAGTTTGTGCAGAACTCACTTAGGGCATCAGTCTGTCGTAACTTTATTAACAAAAAAAGAAGAAAAAAACAAAACAAAACAAAAAAAAAAAACATAATAATAAAAAAGCCTATAAACTCTTGGATTTTTATTCCGTTTGTGAATTATGACCAATCAAATATCTCCCACATCTGAAAATGTAATTATTTAAATCTTACACATTCTTCTTGGCTGCCTTTTTACACGTATTTTTCTCGAAAAGTCTGTTACTTTTTAGTCTGCGCCTTTCGCAAAGGCCCTAACAGAACGTTTTCCAAGGTTCTGGAAAGCTTTGGCTTGAGATTGGGTTCATTTTAAGATAACTGACCAAAAGCCACAGCAGAATTTTAGGAGTTGAATTAGATATGATGCTAAAGTTGAAATATCTTAATCTTCCTTAGGATATTTTGTTTTCAGCATACCAGAAATCCACAGATTTGATAAGAACACCCTTTTGTTAGCTTCAGAAAAGTAGTAGCGTGGTGTTCATGGTTTAAAAAAAATATAGCCTTTGTTTGAAACAGAAATATGCAAACTCGGTATCATTTAGGGTAGAGAGCGGGGGTGAGTCAAAGAGGTTCAACATGAAACCTCTACCATTTTCCAAACACCGTCCATTTTGTAATAAACAAAATAACCGCTCCAACTAATGAAAAAAAAATATGTTCTTTTCTGAGGTTCAAGCGTAATGTATGATGCACAAAACACTGTTTTCATCCATCCATCCATCCATGTGTATTCTTGAATACTCCGCTCACAGACGAGTTTAAATGCTTTTCGACACTGCCATCTACTGACACAAACAGGTCTATGCAGCTGTTGCTGAATCTTATTTTCTGAATGATTCTCTGAGCGCGTAGTGACGAATTTTGCAAGCTTTTACGGTCTCCGTTTTTGGGGTTGACTTTTTGGATAGGAAATGACTTTATTTGCTTAATTAAAAATACTTTAAATCCGGTGCAGGAGTCACTTATTAGTAAATTTAGTCTCACTATGAATCCAGTTGTACTTCGGAGGTTTCAGAGGTTGCTTTAGAGAACATTGGGGGACAAAAACAGCATATTGAAGACAAAGGAGCTCAGTAGACAGATAAAAGCTGCAGAGTTTAAAGCACCATTAAATCAAAAATACTATCCGAACTTCTCTGCAGCTCTATTCAATCCATGTAAACTTACCTTGTCACACAAGAAAGACACTGGTCAGATGAGAGCGTTTCATTGGGTGGAGGAATGTGTTGATTACACAATTTGTGTCTTCCTTTTTATTAGAGACAAGGAAGAAATCCTGAGACTGTGGTGATGACAGACAAATCAAGAGAAACGATCCTAGCAGAAAAACATTCCAGCAACTTAAACAGCATTAGCACACAAACATAGATAAAGTGAAATAGTTTAGGCCAAATCACATCCATGTGTTGGGATGGTCTGTGACAAGAACTGAAAAAGATTGATGTTCACAGATGCTTTTCATTCATAAATAACTCGCCTTCATAGTAAATTCTGAGTAATTTATTGGTCTTTGGACAAGAAAGGAACAGGCTGGGATTGACATGATCTTTTTGAAGACATTCAAAAAGATCATATAAATGTGAGAGGTGAATTATGCACATAAAACCATGGAAACCAGATAAAGAGAGGCAGGAGCATTTTCTTATCATAAGGGCAAAAATAGCATAGAATGGGATAGAATAGAAACATATTTTATTGCGGAAATGTGGGTGTCACAGCAGTTCGTTAGGATAAATTAATATTCAGACAAAGGTAAAAGAAAATGGAAAATAAGAATAGATTAATGCATCTTAAAGACAAATTTACAACATAAGGTTTTAAAAAACTGTACAGCTGAGTAGAGAAGACAATGTACAAAAAAAATGTTTATATCAATCTAGGAATTATTCAGTTTCTATATGTTAATTGAATTTAGCATCAGCCTCGTTTGAAGCAAAAGGAGTTGCAGCAGGGATTTGTGTGCACATATTTTCTGACACACCAAGGAGTAAACAAATAGGTTTCAACACCTATTTTGTTATCTTGCAGATCCACTTGATAAAAGAAACTATTTTATTGTTCAGCCACCAGATGTCCTCATACCCCTTTTATTTCCAGTCATCAAGTTATTCAGTTTTTGAGTTGAGTAAAGCATGCAGAGTTGAGGGGTGTGGCATAGTGAGGGGACCGGTTGGGGAGTGGAAGGCTTTCTGTCATCTGGCACTTATTTACGTTGGTCAGTGGGTGAGTTTTTTTCTGGACAGGTCACAAGTCTATCACAGTGCAACGCAAACACACATGTAACGTTGTTATTGACATTGACCTCATGCCTTATTACTTAGTGATATTTAAACTTCTGGAATAAAACATTTGCATTCGACCTGAGCAAAATGAATGTTTTCTAAACTGTAATCAGCTTATCCTAAGTGGGCCTGGAAAATATTTTGACTTTGTGACAAAATTAGATTTCATTTTCACACACTATCCTTCCTCTAAGTTTCTGTCCCATTTAGCTCAGTGGACGGTATTTGGAAAATGGTAGACTTATAAAAAAAAAAATAAAAAAAAAAAAGCAGTAGCGGAAAGGAGTAAGCCAGAAACTTCCCCGACTATGTTTGTTGGCATCCACAAAAAACAAACCACAATTCAGATCGTTGTTTTCCCCACATAAAACGTTGTGTGACGTGCACAAGTTAAGACCCGGCTAATAAATCCTGGGATTCAAACCAAAAAGGAGGCTCAACAGGTTCCTGTTTTATTTTTAGATGAAATGTTACGTCAGATGGCGAGCAGCTTTGATAATCACATTTTGTTTCCCTCGGTGAACGTACTGCAGCTGGAAAGCTTACAGGCAGAGCCATGAAGGTCCAAACTCCAGCATTGGCTGCTGGTTCACCCAGGAGGCTGCCCTGGACTTAATCTCTTTGTATCTCAAACACATGCACGCATACACTCAGAAACGAGACAGATAAAGAAAGGCATTCAGTTTATAAACCTCGCTCTCTTAGATTTTTTTTTTTTTTATGTTTTGTTTTTTTTAGTTTTAATGAATCTGCCCTGACGTGATTTGAAGCTTGTTCGAGGAGATTCAAGATAACCATGTAATCATGAGCATTTGCCAAAGTATTAATTTCTAGCAGCCAGGCAAAAATCCCCGACCCACAGCAGCCAACATGCAGCATGGACATGTCATCAAATATTAACTGACTAGCCGAGGGATCACAGTGTTTGGTTGCTTTTTAATGGCCTGGGATGTTTAACTGAACAGTTTTAAAGAGAGAGGATTAGAATATTGCTTAGTACATCAAAAAACAAATAAATAAATTTGTACTTTTGCAAGCAGAATCAAAAATGCTAGCTCAAAGTCCATAGATTTTAGAATGCTTTTCAGTAAAAATAAAATAATGTGATATATTAATTAAAATAAAGTACTCACTGTACACATAAAACTAGTGGGACTTTGCAGATTCTCTGGACTGACTTGAGATCAGCTGTGCTCAGCTTTAGAATTGATTTTCTAAAGCTGAGCACAAGAGATACAGTCATTCAGTATCTCTTGCTTTGTAAGAGATACTGCAAAGCAGTATGTTTAAGATACTGAATGACTGTGCATGTATCTGCTGTTATATAATCAGCTTCACATCAAACAGTCCCTATCACAGAAGGAGACTTTGGTAAACCTGATGCGTCAGTTTGACATTTCACCTCATTTCATCATGACCGTTTCAAGCTTGTCATGAGGTGTTCCAGATAAAATCAGATTTTTTTTTCTTTTACAAAAAAGATTTTGCAACTCAGTTTAAAAACTGTTTTCTTTTTTTTTTTCTTTATTGCAAAGGAGCAGGCTCCATTGCAGTTTTGGGGGAAATGTGATTTTCAGCATATGCAACAAATTATTTCTTTATTGTGGTGTTTAATGGCAGAGCTGGGTTACTCTGACATGGTGTTTGACGAGCAAAACAATATCAATAACTCAATGCAATCTATGCTAATACCACAACATGACCTCCACATTGATTGGGCTGATGATGGAATGCTGTTTTCTCTGTTCATTGCCCAGAAAATGGCTCTCATTCATGCTGCTTCATTTTTCCTTCTCGAACAGTCCTCCCTGCCTCCCTCAGATTCCCCCTTTTCTGCAGCACTTGTGCTCATATTGCTATGTAATCCTCTCAAAAAGCCCATATGAAATCTTCATTGGTTGACCAGACATAATCCTCAGTGAACTCTAAGTACCTGAATATGTTTGATTGTAAGAGAGGGAAAGCGGATGAAAAAAAAAAAAAAAAAAAAAGCAAACCCTGCTCTCCCGCCAGACATTCGGATTCAAAGTATAACATAATCCAGCAGTTATGTGATGTAAAATGTTAAGCCTGTATGTTTTAAATAATTAATCTCTGCGCATCATGTATGACGACACATTAATATTAGCTACTAATAATCTCCTTAAATTAGATTGTTTTTTCAAAAGGTTTTAGCAATAACTTAATAAAGTGTCTAGTTTCAAAATCTTAATTCATTATATAACTAGAGTTTAGAGTTTGTAAAAAAAAATCACTAATTTGTTCAGTTTTTTTTTTCATTTGCATGTTATTTTTTTATTTCATATAATAGAGTAGGCATGCCTTTAAAAAAATAAACTGATATTGCAGGTCTTTTATTATCATTGTTATTGTTATTATTATTATTATTATTATTACTTGCAAAATGTTCTTCAATTCCAGGGTTAGGAATTGAATATCCAGTGAATAGTGACACTGAACAAAAAGGTCAAAGTCCTGTCTCCCCAACTAACGGTGAATTGATTTGGAAGTCATAATATATGGAGAAGAACATTCAAAATAAAATCAGGGTGCCAAGAGACACAGTGGTAGAGCAGGAGCGCCATATATGGAAACTACAGACCTCAAAGCAGCTGCTGAGTTTGACTCTCAGCTCCAGGATATTTGCTACATTTCTTTCCCTTCTCTCTCTGCCCTTCTCCCAGTCGACTTGCTAATGAGTAAAGGCCACTTGTTCCACAAAATCTCTTAAAAAAAAAACACTCCTTCTTGTTAGTTGGTAAATACTTACTGGATATATTCTACAGAGAGACCTTTGTGGTTTTTATTTTACATAAGCAACATTTTTTTTCCAGCTTCTAGTTCTAGTTCGACTTCTTCATCAGGAAAGAAGACTTGTGACCTTTTGGAAACCTTTGCGTCATATCTCAAAGCATTTTTACTTCCATGGCATGTTCATATGACTTTTAGAGAAGAGTTTGGTTTTAACAAGTCTGATAGTTATTAAATATATATATATAAAAAAAGAAAAAACATAATACTTGAGGAAAATCAATATATATATCTTTTAAAAAGTCTAAAATTTGAAGACAAACTCAATGTGAGCCCTTATTTGAATACACAAGCACCTCTAAGCCACTTAAAAAGGGCACAATGAAAACACTAATAGTTTCAAAAATATTCACCTTACTAGAATCAATAACTTAATGACCCACACTGACTCCTGCACCCATACAAATATACAATACTGGAGCAAACCTATTTTCACCTTAGTAGCGAATGTTTGTAAGATACACCTCAACTGTATAACAAGAGAAATAGAAGCATAGAAATAATTATTCACCCATAAGCATAAGACACAAAATGTCTCCTTTTTGCCAGTGACTGCGGTACTTTATTAGAGCATTTTGTACAGACAACATCCAGTGTACATTCAAATCCCATCATACAGACTGTTATCATTGTCTGCTTTTATCATCAGATGCACATGAAAGCAACACGATAAGTAAAGATTTCATAAGATGTGACTTTATTGTCTGAATGGGTCTGTTGGACTGTTCAATATTTGCTTTTGGTCACCAATTGCATGTGCAACACAAGCTATAAATAGAATTTACTTAAAATGTATCTATGTTAAAAAATATCCATCTTTTATTCAAGGTCAATGACTTCCATTGACGCATTTACAAAGCTGTGCATACTTTGTAACACTAAATATATCGAAATGATCTGAATACTTGGTTTTTAAAACCTACTGTATGAGTTTTGATTATGTAATAACCAGTAAATAACAGTGTGTTTTTATAACATTGCACTTGGACAACTTTGCAAACTAGAATTTGTGTGCAGAAACAAAAGTGAGAAAAAAAATAAAAAAACTATTTATTGATGTTTGAAGGTCAAAATGGTAAACATGGCAATTAATCGTATGACACACTGGAGAAAATTAAAGCACAAAAGAACAACCATTAGGTATAATGTGCAACAATACACTGGCTCAGCTAATGTAATAAATTCTTTCAAATTGGTTTTGCTGCTTGACTGAACTCTGTCTTTAAAATAAGTATGTGAATGTCAAACTAAGAAACCTTCCCAGTTAATCTAATGGTTCTTAATAATTTCTGATCTTATCTGTGAGTGTGTGTGTGTGTGTGTGTGTGTGTGTGTGTGTGTGTGCAAATGTGTGTGTGTGTGTAGGCATTGAAAAATTGAGATTTTGTTTAGAGGACTATTGCATTTTCATCCTGAATACAGAGATCAGTCACATTGTGGAAAGAAATAACTGTGGCTTTTGCACACATTTTTATGTTTACCAAAAAAAATTAAATAAAGTACCATTTTGGATCTCTTTTGACTCCCTGACGTCAAGATAAAACTTATTTAGCTAAAATTAGATTATTTTGGGGAGATTTCCTCCTTGGCCACAGACAACTTGATCTACTTTTTCCAACACAGTAGTTCTTCCACAATGAAGAAAAGATCCAGAACGAGTGTCTGTGCTGAAATGTTTGCTTGTTTATGTTGTGTGTGGTGAAGTGATGCACATTGGTAATCCATTTTGCATAAAGGGGTTTGTAACTATGCTTTGCTTAACTGTATTTTTTTTTTTTTTTGTATTATTTATTTTGTCGTGCAACAACCACATTTTGAACATTTGGGTGAAACTCGTACCAAAAATAAATAGAATGAGGTAAAATTAAAGCCATGCATGAACTGTTGAAATTAAATTAAACCAATAAAACACAAACGTCATGATACAAAATGAGACATATTCACTGTTTTGCTGAAAAACAATATATATATATATATATATATATATATATATGATATATTTTTAGAACATTGCCAGCTTCACATAAACACAGTGGCAGAGGTGATGCAGGAGCAAACCCAGAGCAGATGTAAAGCGTACGAGACGCAGACGTTCACGCTGCTTACGACACATTGTTACAGTACAGACTCCCACAGACAGAAACATCTACAACAGTAAGCAGTTTATTTGGACTTATTATCAATTTGAGGCACAGCAATCTTTTCCCCGGTTAGAAGCTGCCAAATGCCTCCTCTGTAGTTCTCATTTCCCAGAGCGTACAGAAGAGGATTAAAGGTGGGCGAGGTCTTAGCCAGGATAGGAGCGATCTGTGGAGACAAACGGAACACGAATATCAGAGCCGAGGAGATGTCGTGTGATAATTTGTTGTGCATATGTGCAAAAAAATGTAATTGCTTGGATTTCATAGATGCTTTAGATGAAGAAATAATTCAAGAAAAAATATAGAATTCACTAAGATTCTATATTTTAGGTTGATTCCATGGATTAGGTTGCAGGTGGCTCTTTGGGTATTGGTCTTAATAGCATTGGAGCAAACTAAAGTTTTGAATATAGACACAAAAACAAATGCAAATTTTAGCAATGTGTCAGCTTTTTTCATGGAATAACATCACTGAATTTCTACAACAGAATGACACTGAAAGTATATTTTTAGTTATATTTTTCTTGTCTCCAGGTTGAAGACTACAAGTGTTTTTTTTTGTGTGTTTTTTTTACACAATTTTTCCCAAACATCAACATCCCCTTGAAAATGTATTCATCCTCTTTCTGCAAAAACAATAAAAAAAAAAAAAATCTGTTTCTCTTTGCATTAAAAATTAAAAACCAAAACTTAAATTGTGTGCTGTACGTGTTTTAATGACTACAATTTCCTATGGTAGATATTTATCAAAAACTGTAAGTTGTCGTCTTTTTTTTGTTTTGTTTTGTTTTGTTTTGTTTTTTCAAAAGGCCAGGCAATTTTGGTGGTTCTAAACAAGTTTCAGGGTACAAAAAAAAAAAAAAAGGCTCATCAAGACCCCTGAATTAGAATTATGACTTTTCAGATTAAAAGTCTACTTGGTGAGTACATCCCATTTGAAATACAAAACAACTCACACCATCTTACCATCCTCAGCTTTGGTGAGACGAGGGTTGCATTCTCCACGGCAGCATAGAAAGCCAGAACACCGTATGGCCCCCAGCAGAATAGCAAAGTCTTCAGAGGAGTGTTGGGGTTAAACTGCAGGTCAATAGTAACAAAAGCATAAAAATGGAGAACTCAAAGCCTCAGTTGAAGAGTGATTTGTGAGCCATTTGGCTAGAGGGGCCGAGGAGGGGTTGGGGGGGGGTCAGGGGGGGAGGGATGCAGACAAGAATGCTATTCATCATGAGATTTTCCTCCTAGCAGGCTGGAATAATCACATGCCTGGAATAATGTCTGAGAGAACAAAAGCATGTGCTAAGATCATTGTACCAAACAAATCAGAAGAAGCCAATGAGTGAAGGGAGAGGTTGCTGTAATACTAGTGTCAATGTGTCAATGGAGATGTTATTCTCAGCTCCACTTTATCTAATGGTTCTAATTAAACGTTTTGCTTCGTTTAATGCATTTTTTTCCACAGTGCAAAAATCCTAAACATGAGACTTTAATAAAGTTCTGTGGTTTAAAGTTGCATTTGGCATTTCAAAATAAGTTTCTCTTATGGATGAATTAGAAACATGTGATCTTTTGAACCTTGTGAGACCTATGCCATAGTCATAGTTGCAAGTTAATTTACAAGGTAACACTTTATTTGAAGGGGGGTGAATAAGACTGTCATGACACTTTCATAAACATGACATAACACCTGTCATGAACATGAATAAGCCTTCATGAATATTTATGACTGTTGTCATAAAGCGTCATTCGGTAAATTATGACACTTTTAATACAAAGTTGACATTATTCAAAATGTCGTTGTTATGACAACTTGACATTAACCAAGAAATCATTACTGTTTAACTTTACCTTTAATAACATAAAGTTACCTGATTTTTAAAGTGAAATCAGTAATTATTTTATAACAAATTTATATCAGTAATGATTTCTTGGTTAATGTCAAGATGTCATAACAACGACATTTTGAATAATGTCAACTTTGTATTAAAAGTGTCATAATTTACCGAATGACACTTTATGACAACAGTCATAAATATTCATGAAGGCTTATTCATGTTCATGACAGGTGTTATGTCATGTTAATGAAAGTGTCATGACAGTCTTATTCACCCCCCCTTCAAATAAAGTGTTACCATTTACAATAGTAAGCATGTGATGAAAAATGACTTTGCTCATTTTTACTCCTAGCACATTGCAGTGAGAGTGTCCGCTGCCAGTTCAGGCAACTGTGAGTAACGGGCTTATGCAATATAACCTGGGGCAACCTGATTCAACCCATGCAGATCTCTTCTACTCAACCTGGTATATTCAGAGTTTGTGTCAGTGAAGCCCCGATCTCCCCTTGAGGCAACAACCCTTATATGTTACACTGCATGCCTTTCATAGCTTGTTACTCTGACTAGAGTCCATGTGAGGAAAATGCCTGACATTGAGGATTACTCTGATTTCTTTTCAAAGCAGACAGACATAAGCTCTGTAGTGCCTGTTTGTGAAGATTTACTTAGCAGTTGCTATTGTTTCATTACTTGCAAAACGACTTTTGGATTTAAGTCATTTTATGCTCTTTCTTCTCTGTCTGTGCTGATGAAGATAGATTTCTTGATTAATATTTTAGCTGTGGTAGATTACATTCTTCCTTACTTAGAATAAATCCAGATTAGTTGGGCATGAAGCTAACAGCTAATCCAAAGGAAGCCAAGAACATCAATTCCAATCTCAAAGGCATCAGAGGTGGTTTATGTGAATGTTATTTTGTCAACCTTAGTATGATTATCACATCTGCAATGAGCAATTATTTACACAGAAGCTGATGACGACAAGGTAAACATATGTAGGAGATCGGGCTCCAACAAACAATTTTCCTGTGTGGAACATTTACTGAGAATGGAACAGGTAAGGCATTTCTTCAAAGTGTAACCATCTAATATAAATTAAAATTTATGAAAAAAAGTGCTAAAAATGCTCTTTAAAAAGAAAAGAAGCATCAGAAATTATAAACCTCTGTGATGTTTTTGATGTTTTGCTTTAATGGATGGTATATATCCATTCCAGCTAATTCAGAGTTATTTACCCATCAGTTACAACTATAAAGGTAAAATATGTTTGCAGCTAATTGCTTTTATTTTTTCTTTGTAGCAGAATCTAACTTCTAAAATCCTGGCCTACCTCTTTAAATATGACTTTTCTGTGTGTATGTCCCCATCCTTTCTCTTGCAGAGCATGTTAAATTCTCACTGAAGACTCCACGTTCTAATAGTGCAGGTGGATCATGTTTTATTACATTACTCACCCTGGGGTTTCCAGTCTTTTTGAATCTTTGTGCGATGGACTGGTAGGAAGACAGGACAACAAACACCTGAATGCCCATGTTGAAAATGCTCATAGGGATCAAGTATGAAACATAGTTCCTGTTGAAAGAGAAATAAATATCAGTCAGGGAAATAAAGACTTCTGTGTAATCTAATAATACATTTCAATATCATTTATATGCATATATTATCACTTATTAAGCAATTCTGCACTTTCATTGTACAGAACCTCAAGTCTGTCTTTGCTTAAATGTACATCACGTTAAAAAAATGGTCGAGGCACATTTCTCTTCAGAAAATTAAAAAAGGGTTGTGCATTGCCAGCACCTGTCTCCTTTACTGTAATCTAGTGTGCAGCAAGTCCTGAGAGGCTCGTAGTCATACTCTCCCCAGCCGATGAGGGGCATGGCTGCCCAGAACGCGGCAAACATCCAGATAAATACAGCCAGAGAGATGGCGGTGCTCCACTGCAGCTTCGTCCCTGGATGAAGAAAGATTCAGCTCGTCTGTTTTAAGTACATCAAACCTGTGAATGCTTTAAGACTTGAGCTTTTTAAACTTCCCTTGATTGGCTACTGATTTTTTAGAGACTGTTATACCAGAGGAACTAACTGATGTAGGTAAAAAGATGATAGTCATCCTTGTGTGAAATATATCACATTTTAGAGAAGAACAAGGCAACAAACTTTCTGCTTCTTTACCATCGTGGTTATCAACAGCAATCTGAGACAAATCTCAAGCTAGCTTCCCAGAGCTCTGTTTGACTCTGTGTAGGACAGGAGAAGAAACGGGCGAGGTTTTGACACTGATCATTGCCTCCAGGAGTCAACTTACTCGTACAGTATTGATGGTATCTGTCCCAAGCGATAGCTGCTATGAAGTGAAGGCTGGCAAGAGCTGTCATGAAGCCCTGAAAACCATGAGTCTGGCAGCCGTCTGAGCCATAAGGCCAGTACCTGCGTGGAGGAGGTGAAGTTGTTATAAAAGCTTGAATTTATAGCAAGAAGATGTGTCCCTTGTGGCTTTATTAAACTTGATCTCACATTACTGAAACTGGGGTTGCTTTTGAAAGCCTTATTAAGGCTTTTAAAACTGTGGCAAAGTTAAGGAATTATCACTTGCTATGCATCTAGTCTGTGCACTTTAGCGATTGTTGGCCTTGGGCAACATAAGCCACTGATTCACAGCTTTGAACTGAAAAACACAGGAAGGGATCAGGAAAAATAGCTTTTAAGACATTAAGGCCGGATTGCCAGACTCTGAGGTGTTACTTTCATTAACCTCAGACTGTATTTGTGAACGTAACACTTTGTTCTTCTGGGTTTAGCTATATCTCTTTTTACTGACAAACCCATAGAAGGAGCTACTACTGTGACAGTACCATTGTCTTATTTTTTTCTGTAGGATGCACTACTGGCTAAGCGTTTATATTTTTAATTGTATGGAGGAATTTTTCTTCCATAATCCAAGAGCACACACTTCCAGTCTGAAAGCAGGATTTCATGTCTTTTGTTCTCAAAACTTTTAATACTTTTGCCTACATTTTTATTTTGAAAGCGGGACTTCATATCCTTCTTCTCAAAACTCCAGATAGCTGTGCTTCATCATGACGCAGATAATGGAACGTCTATCTTTGTGTAATCAATTTTTCTTTAATATGAAAATTGAATCAGTGCCACTGTCTTTTTTTTGTCAATCTGCTCTGCCCTTTGACCTCCTAATCTGTGGATGACCACCTGAACTGGGTTCTGCCCAAAGTGTTTTCTTGCTATGAGGCACTTTACTCATGTTTGCTCAGTGGAGGGTGATTGCTTCAATCAACGACTAAATGCAGAAGGTGACTCAACTATTGAATAACTCTTTGAACATAACATCTGATTTAATTTATAAAAGTTTATAATCAGGCAGAAAAAAGTCACAATTCTGGTATAAGAATAAAATAAAGAATGACTAGAAATAAACAGGCAGGCAGGCAAGAAAGAAAACAAACTTTCCCAACAAGTTGTTTTTAAAGCATACAGTTTTTGAAACCAGTGGCTAAAGAAGGCGATGTTCATATCCTAGAGCAATATAAAGTGCTACTGGTGACAATATACATCATTTACTGCATATCAACTTGATAATGACACAGCAAGCTAAGCAGATAGAGAATAACATGACAATGAAACTTGTGCTCACACAAATAGTCTCACTTTAATATGAATATTGACGGTTAGCTTTGTATCAAATGCACTTTTTGATTAGAACATATTTATTTCTCATTTAGTAAAGTTGCTCAAGGTAAGGGTAATGTTACCTCAAAATATTACTACCCAAGTAGAGGCGAAAAGCTTGGTGCAACAACTATAGCTGGAAGAACATTTTGTTCAAAGAGTTAGTCAATGAAATGAAACTGAATAAATGAGTTACTACCCATCTCTGCCAAGTGGCTTGTTAAACTGAACTTGGCTGCTTTGTTTTCATTGAACTGGAATGCATGTCAATTAATTTGAATCTCATCCAAGGTTTTTCCCTTCTCTGGAGGTTTTACGCTCACGGTCAGAATTATTTGTTTCTTTGTTTTTGTTTCGACAAGAATTTGAATAAACAAAAACAGATACTTACAGGATGTTATCAAATAAGTTAATATTAAGCATCTGGGAAGCAATAGTTTTTCTTTATTCTTGATACAAAATGGATCAGTTTGTTTTAAGTTGCTCAGAGATTATGGTGAATAGATGTTTTCAGGCAGCCACAAATGATCAGCAACATTGACCTTTGACTTGGCCACTCCAGGACAATTCACCTGGTTGTCTTCAAACTGTTGCTGTTTAGATTTTTGCTTCTGCTTGGAAGGAATCAGTGTTTTTCTGGAAAAAATAACTCCCTTCCCAAGTTGTAGATCAGACAGACTGAATCAAAGAGAAAAAAGCAATATTTTTCTCCATTGATTTTCCTTTTCCTTTTCAAACCTTGCAGGGCCAGCTGCTGAGAAATATCCCCAGAACATGATGGTGGTGCAACCATGCTTCATGGTTGTGGTGATATGCAGTGTTTACTGTTCGCCAAGCATAGTGTGCAGCTAATTACCAAAAGGCAAAGTTTCTCTCTTATAACCCCAAAAAGAATTGCAGATTATATATCCTAAGACCTTGTTGCCAGCATTAATTTGTGAAGAACCCATGTGAGAGCTGTTGCATTTAGAGTCTGCTCCATCGGAGCCACTGAATCTTTAAACTCCAACAAGGTCTGAGTTACTTGGAGTTTCCTTTTGTCTTCTTATTGTAGAAAGAACATAGACCTCCTGGACGAACATAGACTTCCTAGACATGTTGTAACATTAATCACTAAATGCACAGCTTCTCTCTCAAAGATTAAACCTCTTCTTTTTCCAGCAGGGATTTGGAGTCATTAATCCATGCTTTCATCGTCTCTCGGCTAGATTATTGCAATTCTCTTTAACAGACATACCAAGTTCACTCTGTCACACCTTCAACTAGTCCAAACTATGGTGATATGATTTTTGACAGAGGAGCAATGAGACTTCTCTCCTGTGTTACAATCTTTGCACTGGCTTTTTAAAAAAAAAAATTATTTCAGGGTCAATTTTATTGTTCTTTTATTTGTTTTTAAGTCTCTTAAAGTCATTAAATCAGCATATTTGTTCAGCTGGCTGCAGCCTTATGCTCCATTTCCCCTCAGGCCAGCTGACCAGATGCTGCAGGTGCTTCCTAAGCCAAGGAGGAAATTGAGATGTGATTGAACTTTTTCTCTTGTGGCTCCAACGCTCTGGAATGAGATGGCTCTGTACATAAGGCAAGCTAATAACTCAGTTGATGTTTTTTGAAAACAAACTTTTTTTCTCAGGGCTTTAGCAAATTGTAGGTTGTTCTATCTATCTATCTATCTATCTATCTATCTATCTATCTATCTATCTATCTATCTATCTATCTATCTATCTATCTATCTATCTATCTATCTATCTATCTATCTATCTATCTATCTATCTATCTATCTATCTATCTATCTATCTCAGGAGGAAGTCTACTGACAACAACTCTCTCAGCTCTTAATTTTAATCAGCATTGTTTTCTCATTTCACCGCTCCACATATAGCCACAAGAGGCCCAACCCTTGCAATTATGAGAACCAGGCTTACATAACTTACCTCAGAAAGCTGGAAAAAGCTGCGATGGTGGCGTTCATGCAGATGCCGATGTCAGCCATGGCTAAACTGAACACCAGGAAATTGCTGGGGGTCCTGAGCTCTCTCACTTTGAGGAAAGCCACGATTGTCACCGCGTTTAGAAGGAAGCCCAGCAGACCTTTTGACAGAGCGGAAAAGAAATGTTCACAGCCGTATGTATTTAAAGCCAGTGCGCACATCGTCGGTTATTACGACACAGGCAAACACAGCGGCACCATGTCAGATGAATTGCATCCATTTGTTTGTTTACACACCACCAGAGGTTGTAGCTTTCAGAAATGACAGAAATAACGCGCTGACACTACATGGGATCAGTGTCCGAGAGGTGACAGGTCCTGGCGTAGGTTAATGTGGAGCATCGTGGGCACTTTTGACGTCTGGACGGATTCCCAGAGAAAACACTCACCCTCCACCAGCAGACAAGATCCCAGCGAGAACACATCGAACTCGGAGAAACCCTCCGGCAAAGGGTACGGCGTGACCATCCTGGCTGCGATTTGACGCTGGATGTTTCCTGTCCGCTCAATCCGCTCGTTTACAGTTCGCCTCGGTGTGACTGTACAGGGTCCGCTTATAAAGGGACATTTCAAGTGAAAAGCATGCCGTTTATTATGTAAAGCCCCCCACCCTCTCCCTTTCTCACTCCCTCTCGCTCTCGGTCTGTCGCCCCAATCCGCACAGGAATGTCTTAATGAACATAACCGCGCAAACCGTAGCGCTTAATGCGCGTTTGCTCCCGTCGCAACAATAAAGCCCTCAGTGAGTTACACAACAAGCCTTTTGTGCTGTCCCGATGATGATGCAGCCGCTGCCGCTGAGAAAATGGGTTTGATGTCGGCCGTTCTCGACAGGTGTCCGTGAGGATGCGGTCACCAATCAAAGTCAAATCTGCACGTTTAAAGCAACGATTCCGAGAGTATTTGCATTTGACTTCCCTTAGCCAATACTTTGCAGATCCTTCCTCTGCGGTAACAGCTGCCAAACCGTTGAGGTTTGTGTCTATCAAGTTTGCACGTCCAAACAATTTTTGAACATTATTGACCCAAAGTAATTTCAGTGAACTAGCAACAGAGTACACTGGAGATGCCGTTTTGTATCCTCCTTAATCCTTGATCTGACTTGCAGGGCCCTCTGAAACGGTCAGCCATCTTTTCGTGCAGCTTCAACTTTTGACAGACACATTGACCTTTGAGGGATTAAGCCCGCCGTGTATTTGTTTACAATGTTAGAGGATAAAACTAAATGATTTTTTTGAACCCGCAGATGTTTTAACCAAAGCTTTACTCAAGCTGAAATTCCTCTGCTGTGACCCCGGCAGACAGGAAGACAGGATGCATTGTAGCTGTGACTAAAACATGGCTCAAAAAATAGCTGGTTAAAAACAGTGTAAATTGCATAAAGTGTTCGAATCATCCCAAACCTACAAGAGAGCAAATAGCTTACAATTTGTTAGCTGTTAAAAGCATCTGCAGATTTTCGTGCCAATGGGCTGAGGGGAAACAAGCATGACATTGTGCTGCTCTGAGGATTACATGAAAAAAATGCTGGTGAAGTATAGGTGGAAATATGAAGTGTTCAGTCACATGATATTATAAATCACATGATACCAACAAAGATTAATACAAAAGATTAGGACAAATCTA
Source organism: Poecilia mexicana (assembly GCF_051168715.1). Classification (NCBI taxonomy): domain Eukaryota; kingdom Metazoa; phylum Chordata; class Actinopteri; order Cyprinodontiformes; family Poeciliidae; genus Poecilia; species Poecilia mexicana. The sequence goes on along the minus strand of NW_028263384.1, from coordinate 16,114,278 downwards.
TTTAAAAAAAATGTTTTAAACTTGAGTTGCACAAACCCTATAAGACGTTAATCTGCTAGCACATTTTACTGTAAACTGTAAACTGTAAACGGTAAAAGTGATGCTTCATGATGAATATGGTAGATCTGCATCATGCTGATAAATTACAAAACATGTTATGTGGGCTGCGTTGGTGCTCTTCAGAGGATCCTTTGAGCTTCTTGAAGTAATTGTGTGTCACTAAATAACAGTTTTTTTTTTCTGTCCAGCAATTGCAGAACCTTTACAGTTTAATAATTTAGTTTGTTTGCAGCTTGATCTCTTCTCTTCCATAAGCCTCTCAGCTAGAATTTGGGTCATAATGCTCCAACTTATGTCAGTTTGACTCAGGATTATTCACAAATATGCCAATGTCGGTTCGTGTGCAGAGTTGCAAACTCGACTCTTTTCATAAAATTTTACTAAGTCAAAGTGAATCACAAAAAATATCATATAACAATCAAAGCTTTGACTCCAGGAAAAAAAGGTCTGCCAATCTTCCTTTCTCTCTTCTTGTAATTATGTTTTACTCTTCTCATAATGGAATTATCAGAAAAAAGTTTCTATGGATTCACATTATACTAATTGTGATTTTATTTGATCCATGGGAATTTTTGGTACAGCACATTTTATATACATTTACACATACCTTAAAACTCTCATACGAAAGCCTTCAGGTCTCCTGGCAGGACCAGTGAACGTGTTTTAAAAACCGTTCAACAGCAGAGCCACCTTGTGGTAAAACAAAGAGATGTTCGCTCACATCTTAGCTGTCACAGTAAAGCTGAAATGAACAGCCAACAATTCAGTGGAGAGAAAAAAAAAGCATCCCAGTGGATTATGACCGTTTCGGAAGTGTTTTTTTTTTTTTTCCACTGATGATAAATAGGGACGTCTCCGCGCAGCCTATCAGATTCCGGGATGCTATACGCATCAAAATGAAACGAACGCCAGTTCTTCCTCTAATCCCACTCTATCCTTTTTATCTCGGGACTCACAGCAGTCAGATCACTATGGGACAGCAAAGCGGTGGAACAAAGCCATGCAGGCGATAGTCCTTTACATGAGAGAGAGAAAAAATAAGTCTGTTTAAATTTGAGTGAGGCGCAAAGTGGGCGCACAGGCACACTGCGTATGCGTAAAAGTGGGCCAAGATGTTCCGCGTCCTGCTCCTGGGGCTCTGCGTGGCCACGCTGGAGCTTCCCTCCCCAGTGAGCTCCTGCCCTTCGCAGTGCAGCTGTTTTTACCATAACTTGAGTGACGGATCCAAGGCTAGGTAAGGAAACTACAGAACAAACTATGTAAACGACCCCGCGTGGTTTATGCGCACGGGTGCATCTCTTCGGATGATTAGAGCTAAAACTGAGGACAGATGCTTCAATAGAGGTGAACTGTGAACACGTGTACAAACGGTGAAAAATTAGACTTCATCTCAATCAAATTTGATCTTTCACAAGATTATCTGTTAAAAGCATTCTTTGCAATATTTCTCGACAATATTTTCCACGTTGTTTTCTTTTTTTGTTTGTTTTTCTTACCTCTTCTGAGTGCGTCCTTTGGACGTGACTGAATTCATATGCTGTCATCCAGTTTTATTAGATTAACAATTAATAAAACATTTTTATCCTGCCTGTCATATAATTTATGAATATTGGTTTGCCCTTTTCAGAAGCGTGATATGCAATGATCCCGACATATCGCTTGTGCCAGTCGGGTTCCCTGTTGACGCATCCAAACTGCGGATCGAGAAAACAGCCATCCAGCAAATCCCAAGCGAAGCCTTCAGCTACCTCTCCAGTCTGGAATTCCTCTGGATGTCTTTCAACACCCTGTCGGATCTGAGCCCGGAAAGCTTTCGGGGACTGTTCAACCTGGAAGAGCTTCGTCTGGACGGGAATGCCCTCACTGCCTTTCCCTGGGAGTCTCTCCTGGACATGCCCAGCCTCAGACTTCTCGATTTGCACAACAACCAGCTCACCTCGCTGCCCGCGGAAGCCACCACGTACATCAAGAACCTCACCTACCTGGACCTGTCCAGCAACAGTTTGTTGACCCTGCCGATCGAGGTGCTGACCAACTGGCTGGCTGCGAAGCCCGTGCAGGGCCCCGAGAGCTCCAAGATGATACTTGGTAAGAAGGGACACACGGGCATCTCCAGGAGGTTTATGAGCTCGATGGTCCTGGGGTGGAACATCCAATTTAAAAACCATAATACAATTTTTTGGGAGTAATAGGATCTCATTTACTACCATTAAAAGATGCAAACAAGGATATAAGTAAATGTCACATGTGCATGCCCACCCTCCGACACACTCATACCTCAGTAGTGTATTTTGCTCACTTCATTTTATCTGCTGTGCATAATGGAGAGTTGCTCTTTGATGGCGGCTGGCCAAACAAAAATATTTTTAAGCGGCACATAATCTCAGTCCTGACCTTGATTTATTTAAAAAAAAAATATCCTGCTTAATTCTGAATAATCTCTTTCTGTATTTTTTATTTATTTTATTTTTTTTTGTAAAATGTGCTGCTTTAAGACTGCAGTAACACTTAAATACACCTATCTAACAAAAAGGTTAGTCTTTCACTTTAGCCGGTGCAAACCGTGTATTGACAAATAAGGCATTTTTAAGAATCGTTCAACTGTTTTAACATCTTTTGTGGCACCATCAGTTTGCTTACTAAATGAAAAGGTGAAAATACTTCTTCAAATACATGCATGCATAACAGCCCATGATCTGTACTGAGAGTTTAAACTTAAAACTCAAAAATATACAGACCGTAAAAGAAATTAGAGCAACAAAATGTTAGTACACTTTACTGTTTCAATATCTTACACATCATCATCATCATCATCACCATCATCGTCATCGTCATTATTGCCATAATCATGTAGTTTCTGAATTAAATGTAAATCCTCTTACAGGATTATCATCATAGCATCACAATCAGCCATCTGCAGGCCGCTCTTTCACTTTGCACACAGCCGCACTTTTCTGTCTCCTCCTCAAGTTTTGCCTGTTTCTCTCCATCCACAGGTCTCCATGACAACCCCTGGGTGTGCGATTGCCGACTCTATGACCTGGTCCAGTTCCAGAAGTCCCCCACGCTTTCCGTGGCATTTATTGACACAAGACTCCGCTGTTCGGCACCAGAGAGTTTCTCAGGGGTCTTGTTTAGCGATGCAGAGCTGCGTCAGTGTCAGCTCCCACGCATCCACACGGCAGTGGCACGAGTCCGGAGTGCGGTTGGGAACAATGTTCTCCTTCGCTGTGGGACCATTGGAGTACCGGTGCCAGATCTGACATGGCGCAGGGCTGATGGACAAATGCTTAATGGAACAGGTTAGCTAGTCTTTAGTCTTATTAGAGGCAACTCTTGCATCAACAGTGCCCAGATCGAACTCTTCCTTTTCACCACTAATTCTATAATTTACAAATAGAGTAAAGGTTTTACAAATCACCAATTAATCTACAGTACTTCATACACGGGTTGGAGATTTAATGTATCACAATAGTTGCAATGAATCTCAATAACCTGGTCCAAGTTTGATCAAAGTGTTTCAGATAGCCCTTTTAATTTCCAGTTTCAAACTTGATATCAACCGCCATTTTGCGCTGTGGGACATTGAAGAGGCTCAATAAAAAGCACTGGGGAAAGAAAGCCAAAGACATTCAAGACTCATGGCTGCTATGGATTCTGACATGTTACTTCATCTTACATGTTCTTATAGTGTTTACACTGCAGACAATACAGAGCTTTCCCATTCTCTACCAGCTGGTCATGAAAAAAAGCAACAGAAAAACCATTCAGAAGTATAAACCAATAAACAGTTTCTGATTCGGAACTGAGCGATACCTTTATTTTTATTTTATTTTTTTTTTTGCATTTGGTTTATGTCGCCCAGCTACAGGTATTCCTGGACAGGCAACCCTGCTACCACCACAGGGTCTCTCTGTGCATTGTACATGCGTTAGGAGGATTTTTTATACTCTGTGGTCTTGTTGTTAATTAAACAAAGAGCTACTACTAGATCCAGTTGGATTGTTAGTCTGATTGACAGCTGCAGTCTTTACAGGCAGTTACACAACATAGATGGCAATTGATGAATAAATATTGTGTAATCAGCTGCCTGGCATTATTTTCTTTTTATTAGCAGAGATCTTCTCTCAGATTCAGGTTCCTATTAGATTTGTTGCAATTCTAAAATGTCGTTTTGCATTCATAATTGCAATAATAAAGTATATTCATATATCTCTTCTACCACAGTACAACAAGAAACATCTAAAGAAGGAATCACCTGGTCCATCCTCAGCGTCCCAGCTGTGTCCTACCGCGATTCAGGGAAATTCATCTGCAAGGCATCAAACTATGCAGGGAACGCAGAGGCTGTCATTTCCCTGGTTGTCTCTAACACACCAAGACCAGAAGGGAACCAGACAAACACCGACAAGAAGGTCAAAGTCAAGAAGCCAAATCCAGTGGGTAAAGCAGCCTACCAGGAGAAACTGGTGGCCAGATACGTAGTTCCAACTTCCACCTCATCAGCTTTGGCTGCTATGGATTCTGACATGTTACCTGCTGACTCCGAACAGGTCAGCTACAGCCTAACTGATGGAGCCACCCAGGATCCCTCCGCCTCCCCTAACTCAGATGCACTACTGGATCTGGAGAAGACAAATCTCAGCAACCTGGCGGCGAACACTTCATCCCTGCAGCAGGACCCAGACAGGGTGGTCCGCTCTGTGAAGGTGGTGGGTGACACAGACAATACAATATCTCTGAACTGGAGAGCACCTAAAGCAAAGAACACGACTGCCTTCAGTGTGCTGTATGCTGTGTTTGGGGAGCGGGACATGAGAAAGATCAACGTTGGAGCGGGACAAACCCGTGTAACTATAGACGGGTTGGTGCCCAGGACCAAGTATATTGCCTGTGTGTGCGTGAAGGGGCTGATTCCCAAGAAAGAACAGTGTGTGATATTTTCCACTGATGAAGCAGCTAGTGCAACTGGCACCCAGAAGCTGATCAATGTGATTGTGATCACTGTGGCCTGTGTCATTGCGGTGCCCCTCACCGTCATTGTGTGCTGTGGGGCGCTGAAGAGGCGCATTAAAAAGTACTGGGGGAAGAAATCCAAAGACATTCAAGACTCATATGTGACTTTTGAAACACTGTCCCCTGGCACAAAGGCCAAAGGGCTTGAGGGTGAGTACTTAAACAGACTGAATCAAGAGGAGTCCAACAGACTGCTGTCAGCCCGCTCCAGCCTGGACTCCGAGTCAACGGCAAAGATCGAGGGACAACCTAATGAGTACTTCTGCTGACGTCATGCTCCAGCTCTGGCTCCCGCTCCACGCCATCTTCCGCGCACTCACCCACACCCGCATCCGCATAGCAATCTGAAGCCCAATGCCCATCTGCACCATTCTCATCACCGCCCACACTTTCACCCCCATCCATATCCCCAGCACAATCCTTACTCTCACCCCACACAACATCCTGACGTCAGTCCTCCTCCCACACGCTCCCATACGCCCACACCATGGGATTCCCCTCCACCGGTCCCTCCTCGCTGGATACTGCCACCAACTCCACCGCCACAGAGACCCAACTTCTATCAAAGGACTTTTGCACGTTGCACAATAATGGAAATCTCAGTTTAAAAAAGAAAAAAAAATTGGAACGTTCTGGAAAAGCCTGTCCTTCTTGCAGATGCTCTGCTGTGCATCCAAACATCCATTACTGGCAAGACTTGCTTTTACGTGTAGAAGAATGTTCGCATCATAAAGACTGTAAGAAAAAAAAAAAGACGTAACATTTAAAGCTACTTGCACGACCCAGTGATAAAACCTTCTCAATCTAACCTGATTTAAAGGGAACACAATGGTACACACTCCATTGTACATAATATATGTATGTGTATGATTTGTAAATATCGACTGAACCGTGCACACTTACATATACAGTTAATTCTGTGCCTCTGTATATATCTGTCATTAGTTCAGAGAAGATATACACATAGGCATGGTTCAACACTGGTGAATGGAGGGCAGCTGGAGCTGGAGAGAAGTACAGAAAGGACTGAACTATGACACAATGTAAATAAGATGGAAATGAAAAGTTAAATCACTTTTATTCCCCAGCAATGAGAAATGTAATAAAAAATAATAATAAAAAAAATCTATGTATCCATTCAATGCCAGCTAGAGGCATCACTACCCTCATTTAATGTAGATCTTTTCATTCCGATCATACCGCACATTTAAAGATGATTAAATAAACTTTTATATATATATTTACCTGATATTGTGTGTTCATACTAGTGAGTTACTTAACCTCAGTACAATTATATTATATTTTAAACATATTTCAGCTCAGCATATTTTTATACTGTCTTGTGTGTTCTCATTGCTCAAAATGTACCAATTTTTGACCCTCAGATTTCCTTTTAGTGGTGACCTGAATTAATTTTTCCATCAACTCTGATGAAGAAAAGCATACCCAGATCACGCTGCTACCACTTTTTACTAAAAAGATTTCTTTTTTCTTTTGGTTGTAACCCATATCTCATGATGGTACATGAGGTTTTTGTTATTGTTTTTATAACTTAGTCTGGCTTTAAATGTCACCAAATGTTATCCCTGGACTTTTTATTGTATTTCTTGATCTTCACGTTGGTGTTTACTCACAAATGTTCTTAAGCAGAGGCCTTTACAGAACAGGTGAAATTATACAAAAAATAAATCACACATTATTTGGTGAAATCCATAGGCAGTTGGTTCCATTGAATTTTATTTAGGGGAATCAGAGGAAAAGTGGTGAAACTGAAAAGAATGCCTCATTTTTCGACATTTTATTTATAAAAATGTCTGAAAGTGATCATCCTTCCATAAAAGAAGATAGCAACCAATATTCCCCAATACTTTAATGAAAGTTCCAATGTAGCTTTAGAGAAAAATAGGCTTGCGCACTTATCAACAAACAATTATATCTCTGTACTATGGAGTATAGCTAATTTCTATACAATTCCTTGCAGTTGTACTTTCCCTGACCTACAAGACTGAGCTGATGCCAAAGCCGATACCCAAGAATTAGACCTTCCTTCTTCCTGAACATGTCAGGGATTAAGTTTAATAGGCTTCTGTTGTCTACTGCCATGGGCATCTCTTTACCACGCATACAAACCTCAGACTTCGTCACGGACTATGGACACAATGATTTACCTTCTGGTTGTAATGTTAATAAAAGCTGAACCATGTAGAAGTTATCCTCGATGTTTAAGTGGGTGCAGCTGTATTGATGACCGTCATGGAAGGTAAGACCGGATTTCATTTGGCGCCGTCTTGCTATTTTATTTTTATTTTTTTTGATGTGCTTATCTGTCTCCGTAAGTGGGTCTGGGATTTCTAGACGAGTTTTGCCAAAAAAAAAAAAAAAAAAAGAAAGTCAGAGATGAATAGGAATGCTCTACCAGTGGTAATCTAGTGACATTCAGTCATTTAAAACCAATTTTAGTTGATCAAATACGCTTTTCCGCAGGTCACTCATATGTATGGAAGAAAGCGCCTTCGGGGCCATTCCCGACAACCTTCCAGACGATTTGACGAAAATACGGATAGAAAAATCTCACTTCACTGAAATCCCCAGGGGAGCTTTTTCCAAAACACCCGCAGTGGAAAACCTGTGGCTGAACTTTAACGACATCACAGTTATAAACTCAAAAGGTCTGGAGGGTTTGGGGAACCTAACCGAGCTCCGTCTGCAGGGGAACAAACTGCGATCAGTACCATGGACAGCGTTCGAGGACACGCCGAACCTCAAGATCCTGGACCTGAAGCACAACCAGCTGGACGTCCTCCCGGAGCACGCCCTCAAATTTCTACCAGGGCTCACATATTTAGATTTATCGTTCAACCAGCTCACGGTCATATCGAAGGAAGTCTTCCAGAATTGGCCTCTTTACCAGAAAATACAAAATGCAGAGGAGCGGGACGTCACCGCGTCCAGGACGAACGTCGTCCTGGCGCTGCACGACAACGCCTGGCTTTGCGACTGCCGCCTGAAGGGCCTCGTGGAGTTCATCGCTTCCTTGAGTCCTCCAATCATACTGATGAACTCTTACCTGACCTGCTCAGGGCCGGACTTTAGGGCGGGCAAGTTCTTCCACGAGATCGAGCTGCAGGCGTGCACGAAGCCAGTGGTCAGCACGCCGAAGGCGAACATGAGCCTGCCTCTGGGATCCAACCTCACCCTGCACTGCTACGCCAAGGCGAGGCCGGACCCTGCTGTGTGGTGGACATATGGTCTGAAGATAATCAGAGGATTTCATGGTAAGAGTGTGATGGACTGTCAGCTACACTGCAGCTAAGGCGATAAAATTGTGTGAAATTAGATACTTAAACTTACATTTTAATCGCAAACATATCATGTTTATGCCAGGAAGAGTTACATCTGGATATTTGCTATTTATAATAATAAGCGCCATGCTGTGAGACCGCTCTACATCGCCATTCATTTAAAATGTTGGAGATTGAAGTACAGCTGTTTACATAATAATGTCGGGTCATGGTGTTACAGAGTAAAGCTCATTTCACTTGACCTTTAGAATGGAAAGATTCCTGCTGTCCAAGACTTTAAATAAGAATCTGCGTCCAGTGCATTGTTATATTTTCATTGTTTGATTGGCTGATCTCCAAAGCTCTCTGCTGGAGAACTGCAACATTCTCCAATGTAACAAATTATGCAACTACCACAAGAGATACATTTACTATGAGGAACTCACACATCTTTATTCGATGAGCTGATCCTTGCCACTTTGGTCCGCCAGCTGAGATTATGAGTGGATGCCCCTCCCAACATTTGATTCTAAGCACTACTACTTAAACAATTGCGATAGCATGAAATTTTGCTGTGTTACATAGAAAATGTGATGACTATAATAGGTGGTTGCAGTCTAAGTTCCCTGGGTGACCTCATATTCATAACTTTTAGCATAATAATAGAAGATTGTAGATTTTTAATTATAGATGCTGTTGACTTTTCTAAAATGGTGTCAAACATGAAAATTAGAATTTCACATTAATTTTCTTTAACTATAAAGGTTTCTTAGTTTATCAATTTTACTGACACAACATAAACACTCATACAGTATCAACATAAGTATCTGCAGTAGCATTATTTGGCCATGTTGCTTTATTTAAACTAACCTACCAAAAGAAAATCAGACCCTCAACATAAGACAAGAGCTGAGCAGCAGCATGTTCTGCATCCAATAAGCAACTAACCCTGCCTTAGTTGCCTAGTTGCCCTCCCCAAGCAAAGGGAAATATTGCTAAAAACATTTAAAGCATATCTTATCTTCATTAGGAATAAAGCTATTGTTTATTAATCAAATTATAACATACCTGTTGTCATTTGCAGCCGTTTTCATGATGGTCAAGCAAATGATGAATAGCATCACCATCAATCCATTTACATTTCACGCGAGTAATTATAGGAAGGCACAAATACAAATTTAAAACTACATCTGATACAGATGAAATGTGGAAAAGTATATTTTTGTTGCACAAGCTATCTTCAAGAATTTTGAGAGTTTAAAATTCAGCTACATTATTTAATATAATTTCCAATTGATTTTTAAATTTGGGCCTTTCACTTTAATGAAATCCTAGAGAAGAAGATCGCTTCATGAATTTTCAAATAAATCTTTAAATTATTTTGAATGTATTATAGAATATTTTTGCCCTGCAGTAATGTTAAGTAACTACACATATATATTATTTTGTTGTTTTCTCAGAGTCCCAAGAAAGAGTTTCCGATGACACCATCAGATCCCATCTGGTGATTCCTTCCCTTAGTGCAGCAGACCGTGGGGTCTACACCTGCACTGCCGTGAACTTCATTGGGAACTCCTCGGCGAGCGTCCTCCTGGATGTCATCTCTGCTGACAGCAGAGATGACATCGCAGGCTTCCCAGCTGCATCGGGGGTTGCTGATCAAAATGTCTTCATTGACATTCGCATCGCCAAGCAGACAGTGCGTGGCATCTCTATTGAGTGGTTCGCCGCCCTAGAACGGCCCTCCGAAACATGGTTCACCATTCACTTTGGTCAAGCTGGTGATGACAAAAAAGAAATTACCTACATTGGACCTGGAATTCACTCCTACTCCATCTCAGATCTGATGCCTGCCACCAAATACGAGATCTGTGTAACTCTAAAGAACCAGATGCCACGTCCAGGCCAGTGCATTGTGTTTGTGACAGGAACTGACATCACAGAGATGGAGCAGAGGGAGAAGCTAATCCACATAGTGGTGATAGTTTTAGCAATGGTGCTGGCCGTGCCGATAGGCATGTACGTCTGCACCACCGACACTCGAATTCCCTGCTATGAGGTCATCGTAGAGTCGTGGAAGAGACGGCAGAGAGAAAGCAACTCGTCTGGGATGGAACGGGAAAGACATGGCACTTTTGACAGCCTGCAGGCCGCCAGTGATGAGGAGCTGGTCAATAAAGATTTCAATGAAGACAGAAAGGTGAGGAGGAGGTCTGAAGACAGATTGCGTAAAGGCAGAGCTGATCAGAGCAGACTTACCGCTGAACTATATTGAATTAAACATACAAGTTGACATTAAACATGTCAACTTGTAACCAAAATCCAGATGTATGATTTAGATGTTTGTGAAGTTAGAATTTTTGCAAAAGCATTGCAAAAAAATGATAAGATTTTCAAAAGCATCAGATGTAAAAAAAAGGAACAAAGTCAAATAAATTATATTAAATCATGCTTTTATTTAGGAAACTGATTAAGTATTAAGTTGAAATCTTTTATGGGCAGCTGCAATATTTCACAATTCAATTATGCAATTCTGAAATTGTTTAGGTCAGGCTATTCTATTCACGGGTAAAAATTAAATTTTCACTAGTCTGAATACAGCTCTGGAAAAAAAATGGAGAGTCCACTGCACTGAATCCCACTGAAAACCTCCTGGTTATTCCACCAAAGATTGAATACTGAACTCTTCCTGAGTTAAAACATTAGTATTTTTGTTTCTAAAAGAACATGAACTTGTTTTCTTTGCATTATTTTAGGTCTGAAAGCACCACATCATTTTTGTTAGTTTGACCATTTCTCATTTTCTGCAAATAAATACTAAATTTGAATTTCTGAGACATGTTGTTTGTAGTTCATGGAATAAAAGAAAAATGCTTGTTTTACTCAAACATGTACCTATAAATAAGTAAAATCAAGAAACTGATCATTTTAAGTGGTCTCTTATTTTTTTCCCCAGAGCTGTATACCTGTCAAGCTAAAAATGGAGTCAGAAGAAACTTTGAATTTTAATGTGTTTTAAGTATATTTAAGTTTTGCAAAATTTAAGTTTAGCAACTCCAGTTTTCCTTGATTAGTTTCCAGCATATCTCTCTACTGATGAGTCAAAGTAAGGACATGTTTAGGACATGATAACTAATGTGATTAGGTTGCTCTTCAGAAAACATTTTCAAATACTTTAGTTGGGGATCAATGTCCAATTACCATCTCCAAAAGCCACAAGATGGCATTTTCCTCTGCTCTCTTCAGTGAATATAGTATAATATTTCACTTTCTCTTTACTGTTTACCTGTTGGCGGTCATAATGTTATGGCTTTTTCTGGAACTCAATGAAATAGGATCTTCATATAAGCTTCTGTTTATATGAAGAATTTAAATTTTTAAAATATAAATAAAGTCCTTTGGTTTTTCAAAAAGCCAACTTTTATTTCTTCCTTTATTCATTTTGAAAAGCTACAACATTCTTCACAATAATAATAATAATAATAATAATAATAATAATAATAATAATAATAATAATAATAGTAAATTAATACCGCATTACCTTGGGTAATTTTATTTACTATTTTAATCACATCTTTAATTCAGGCTAGTAATGTAGAAACAAACAAGCAAATAATAAAACTGTTTCATGGTTTGGTTTTAATTCTTTCTTTCTCCATTCTAGGCCAAGGAGGTTGTTGGAAAGATGTGAAAGATGACTGTTGGGTCACCAGTGTATTTCAAGGATTTGCAATAGTATAGAAAATGTACGCGTGTGTATATTCTAATGTGTGTATATATCGCTCATCATCATTTATGAGCCGGTTTAATTTGAATGATGAATTTGCTTCTTTGACGATGATTGACATGGATGGGAATAAACTTCTACTGTGGGGTTCTGTTAGCTGGTTTCAGTTTTTAGACATATTGATAGAAGAAAGCCAGCTTCATAAAAATGATTTTAAATGAATGTCTTGACTAGGGTGTGTACGTGTTCTTTTCATATAGTGTAGTATTTCTCTAGATATTTGTCTCATAGAACGTATACATAAAACTTCTAGCTGTGGTTTTATTGAAACATTTTATGTTTGTCTTCCTTTTGCCAAAACCTCCCATGCTATTGCAGTAAAACAAGTATGGAATGATTTTTAAGTAAAATTTAGTTTGATTTATCACTTGTGACTTGTACAAAATGTGTGTAAAATGTTCTTTTCTTGAGTAAAAAACTACTTTCAAGCTTTTTCCATTAATGGACCTCTGCTTAATTTGAGAAAGAACACAACAAACATGAGGATTTATTGTATGGGGAGAGACTATTTCTCACTTTTAAAGATGTAATTTAGTAGACCCATTATTGGCAGGAAAAACACAACTGTTTGCAGCTCATTACAATGCTATAAACACAGACTGACTGAAATAAAATAACTTATTTCAGCTACAAGCTTACTTTCTCACACTAACAACTTTTCAGATTTCTGAGCTAATCTAATGATGTTTGTCTATAAAAGAAAACTGTACATGTACAGTTATAAAAAAAAAAAAAAAAAAAAAAAAACTAAATATCATGAGGTTCATTTGTCAAAGCAACTTTAAGTCAGGTATGGTTTTCATTAAACCCCTGATTCTGTAATTTGGTCTGATGTAGCTGTAAACAGAAAATTATAAGTGACATAAATGAAGGCTTTAAAATTGTGCATATGTGTCTAACATAGAGAACCGATGTACTAAATAAAATGTACTTTTCAATAATAATGTAAATTATTGAATGTTACTTTGCATACTTCCACCAGCTCTCTCTCTCTTAACTCCAAATTGCAGCTACATTTGCACTGACCGGCTGGGACAGATGGCACTTCGGATATGCAGCAGCCAATGGCATTGTTCATTTGACATAATACCCAAACACTTGCATCCTCTCTAACATCCCTCCCACCGTCACTTTATGATCAGATCAGACAAACCAACCCCCCCTGTCTCTTGCATTTTCCTCTCCTCTCTTCAGTGACGTAAAGAGATCAGTTCAGCTGCGCATGGATTCATTTAGGATCAAGGCTCAAAACAGCTGACTGAGATTGGCGGCTCTCATTTTCTGCTAGGCAGATGTTTTGTTATTGTTCATATGTGGTTATGTGATTTTGAGGGTGGTGTAAGGTTGCAGCCTTTTGCTGTAAAATCCTTGGTCTCCATATGACAGAAGAAAATGTCACTTTTATTATTCCCCAGTTTAATTTGTTGTAGCTGCTACTACAACAAATTCATGTATTGTTGACTTTATTATTCAACATTTACTCTAAAAAATTACTTTTAGCTTAGTAGTTAGATGTATGTAATGATGTAAACATTATTTGCCCTCCTACTGATCTCCAGTACAATCACCAGTATCTAAGATAAACTTATAAGAGCTTGCTTTCATGCACACAGAACAACGCGCACACACACACACACACACAGCTCTGTTAATGATTGAGTTCATCTTTCTTATCTAAGTCTAAGAAGGACAAGGCTCAAAAGTTATGTTTGATAACTTTTGAGCTTTTTGTCAAGCTCAAAAGCATTTGAGCCTGACATCACGCGATTAACATGAAATAAGACATTAACATTTCATCCTTATTACTTGAGTAATAAACACTTCTCCCACATTTTTCAATACTTTTGCTCCCTTAAATCGTTGATGACCCGTTATAAAAATGTTATCTTTCCAGTTTAGCATATTAGATTTAGACATTCTCTAAGTACTAGAGTATAAAAGGTAAAATGTTAATCTCTTACTTCATATTCACCTTTAACGGTTAAAATGTTTCATTAAGGATATAATTCTGATGGACAATGCAAATAAATAAGATGTTTCCACATTAAGTGTAAGGAATATTTTTTATTTTTTATTGAAAGCATAAATGTTTGAGCAATAACAAAAAAATACTTACTGAAATATATATATATATATATATATATATATATATATATATATATATATATATATATATATATATATATATATATATATACCAAGTGACTACAACATCAGGAAAAAAGGAGCACGAGAAACTGGAGAAATACCAGGGCCTCAGAGAGGAACTGGAGAAGGCCTGGAAGGTGAAGACCACAGTGGTGCCTGTGGTCATCAGGGCCCTCGGGGCAGTCACCCCCAAACTGGAGCAGTGGCTCAAACAGATCCCAGGAACAACATCAGACATCTCAGTCCAGAAATGTGCAGTTCTAGGCACAGCCAAGATACTGCGCAGAACCCTCAAGCTCCCAGGCCTCTGGTAGAGGACCCGAGCTCAGAGGATGAAAGAGACCACCCACAGAGGGTGAGAAGGGAATTTTTATACTTTAAAATGGTAAATACATCAAATGTGAATATTAATTTTAATGCAGTGCTTCACATCTGCACAAAATGTTCAAGACCTTCTTTGTTTGACCACTTTGGTTTTCTTCCCTCTGCCTGATCCCTATGAGTTGAAGGACTATAAAATCTCTTGATATAAAATATAGTATATTGTTTGCATGCTAAGCAAACAAAATATTGCCAACAAAAAAGCTGTGTCAAATATGTCATGTCAGAGTTAACACATCATTCAAGAAAGAAGAGCTCAGTTGTGTGATTGTTTGATCAACCACAACAAAAAAAAAAGATTATTCATTTAGAATTAGGATTTCAATAAGAACAATGATACACATGGCAGTTTTTTTCCACTTATAAAAATTACATTATACACATGAAATGAAACAGGTTCATATTTTAGTTAAACTTATAAGAGCTTGCATTCATGCACACAGAACAACGTGCACACATGTACACACACAGCTCTGTTAATGATTGAGTTCATCTTTCTATCTGTGCCAGTTTTATTAGCGATCTCATCACAAGGTTTAAAGAGCAGCAGCTTGTTCTCATCTGGCTGGATTAAATAGCAGCAGTGATGGTCTGGTGATGATTAAACAATAAAATACATTTTTGTCAGAAAACCTGCCAACAGGACATTGTGTTGAGATTGCTTAGTCAAATCCTAAAGAATAGTTCAGACTTTTTGTAGTGATGTTATTAACTGTAATAGTTCCTTTATACCTGTATCTGAAAGCTACCACATTAGTGAATTTGTAGAAAATAGAAAAAAAAAAAAAAACACTCCTTATATAGATGTGATGGTATTGGCCCAATTTATACCTCCTGATCCACTTCAAAACCTGCTTATCTGCAAAGCATTGTGGCATTAATTTCTACGTAAGAACTTGCCAACAGAGGCCCACCAGTAACTTTTTTACTGTGATTGTGCCTACTCTAGTGACATAACCAAACACATGGCAGATAAAGAAAACTGTAATTAAAACTTCAGGCAGAAGAAGAAAGACAATGCTTGTTTTCAACAAATGCAAATCAGCTGGTTTCCTCATTTGGATCATTTATATCTCTCTTAGCTCACGGTGATACAAACACCGTGAGCTTGCTATTGAGGCTGTAATGACAAGTTTGTATATGTTAAAGGCTTAAACAGCTGGTCATATTTTCAACCTCTGCTGTTGCATTTATTTCCACAGGTATGAACAGTTTCACTATAAGCTGATTTGCTAAAATGAACTAAAGCTGGGAGTCCATCTAGCTGGGTGCTAGGATCCCTACGTGCTGTTCTACAAACTTTCCATCTGTCTATGGCAGATAGAGGAACTATTACCAATAAAGAAAATCTTAACAATCTCTTTACGTGTTATAAAGTGATGCCATCTTCTTCTGCTCCAATCTCATCTTCAGTTCTGAAACTAGTGCTTTGTTCACCGTGTCCCTACTGTCTATCGTCGGCCTCTGTCTGGGTTTGGGGACCACGACTGCAGAGACTGTGGGTACGGTCCAGTGTCGCTCTCCTGGTACATAGGTGGGCGGCGGAGGGGGCAAAGAAGGTGCGCAGGGCGGTGGAGGCCAGTGTCTTACAACAGTACTGAAATTGTTGTTGTAGTTGGCGTTCTTCACAGTCACCTCTGGCTCTTGCTGTTCCTCTTGAACTATGAAATCCTCTCTTGGGGTCTCTGATGACTTAAATGGGCTTTTGAAGTTCCAGAACGGCTGCTTCGGTGGCCTTCTCCGGACTCTGCGGGTGGGCAGGATCCGATTGGACTTTTTGTTACGCAGGAACGTGGCGGTGGAGATGATGACTGTGACTATGACCACAAGGCTAATGATGCCAACGAGCATACCTATGATTTGTAATGAGTTGTTTCTATTCAGCTCTATAAATGATCCCAAAGGCCCCCCTTTCAGTTGAGTCTGTAAAAGAGCACAAGGAGAATTCAAATCCACGGGACTGAAATCACACAAAGATTTACTGTTCTGTAGTGCTGGTACTGATTGATTGGTGATATGTTCGAAGCCATGAATTGGTTATAGCTCTGTACTTTTGGCTTTGGTTAATATGTTTCTTCAAAGTGTCAAGTTGAGTTTTTCTTTAACTTTTTTTAGGTTTTGACAAGACAAGATCAGAGAGGTTCATGGAGGAACCAATAGACCATTCAGCATTTGAAGGGAACAACATTAGAATAACAGAAAAAAAAAGCTTAAAAATATACTTTGAAAAATCCAATCCAAAAACTTAAAAAGAACAATTCCTTGTTGTGCCATAATTAGAGAGATAAATCAAAATATAGGCGACAAATTTGCACATTTTGAAAGATTGTGCTCCCTCGTGTACTCTTTTACAGACACAGTCTTGCTGTACTACAAAGTCCTCTGAAAACGAACAGCTGCAGATTCTTGGAACCACAGAGTAAAAACAACAGCGCTGCTGTGCTGATGATCTCAAGGCAAGCTTCGTTTATGGCACAGGCCTCCGTGCAATCTTTCTGATCTTGCCCTGAGGTTGTACACGGGTCTTTTTCACAGATTTCCAGTACATAGCGGTTGAAATGGCGATTGTTAGGCAGACAGCGAAGCTCACGAGGGTCAAACAAATCCCAAACACTGCCCCGGGACGTTTCCTTAGACCCAGGAAGTATGAGACAAATCTGGATTTGATCTGAAAACATCACAATTGCATCTATGAGACAATTGTAGCTGTAACTTTTCAAAAATATATATTTCAAGTAAATCAAACACAGATCATTTCTAAATGTATGATTCACTCTAAGAGAGTCGAACTTTGAGGAAAACTATGAATAAGGAAAAAAAAATAAATGTTTGCAAACTACAGACAAACTATTACTTGACTTACAGCTTCAGTGATGTCAATCTTGACAACGGCAGTGGTGCTGAATGACGGCTGACCCCGGTCACGAGCCTGGACTACCAGGGACCAACTGCAATCTGTCTTCTTGGTAATATTCTGAATGATAGCCATTGACTTGATGTAGGACTTTAACTTGATTTCTCCCGTGTCAGCGTCTATGTCAAAGATGTTGTTGTCTGGCTCGGCCTTCATGATGGCGTACTCGATGACATTGTTGGGTATTTCTGCGTCGTCGTCCACAGCCTGCAGGGAAGCCGTTCTTACACACGGCAGTTGTTCCAAAACGTACGTTTGATTGAATGTTAATTTATCTACGTCCAGTAACACAACAGTGCATACCTCTATTTTCACTGGCGCTCCAATCACCATGGTCTTCTCCAGGAAGTTATCATTGAAAGCAGGTGGATGGTCATTCAGATCCAACACGGTCACAAAAACTTCAGCCAGGCTGTACTTTCCCTCACCGTCCTCTGCCTTCACGTAGAAGTTATACTTAGATCTCACCTCAGCATCCAGACTCGCCCAGGGCTGGGTGTAAATGATCCCGGATGTAGGCTGGATCAGAAACCTGCAAATAAATAGAGTCAAATAGAATTATTCCTTACTTTCCCTGAGTGTTTCAAGCAAACATGTTACTCTAATAGATTATTACAGTATGACCAGGTAATCTTAAATAACCTGGATTGGTATTGGAAACAAAAAAAATGCCATAATTGGGACATCCCCATGTCATTTCTTTATAAATTTAATAAAGTTCTAGTCAAATATAACTAGAACTTTGCAAAAAAATATATAATGATTCCCCATCTCCATGATGTAACCGTGAATTAAAAGACAACAACTAAACGTTAACTCAGAGAAGTTTGTGATTTATTGTGAAAAAGCACATGGGTAAGCGCAGCCAATTAAGAATACTGCTTCCTAGCAATTCAAAACACTTTGTAGATCTGTAAATCTGCAAAAAATCCATTTGAGAAAATTAAACATTCATTTTGTTGAACTATTAAAATGTATGCAGATAAGTCAACCTCAAAATTTTAGAGATTATCATCAATTTACTTGAGAGTCACAGTCTAAGTGAGCTTTGTGTTGATATGAAACACCCATCTTCAAAACCAAAAAAAACATTTTAGCTTATGTTTTTTTCTGAAATAGCAATGTTGTTTTTCATAGAAATTACAGTCAGTTTGCAATTAGGTCTTATTTACTGACTTGTTTGCTTGACTAACAGTGAATTTTGCTGGAGTGCAAGGTATATGCAGAAGCAAAGAGCAGTCTATTTTCTCCTCCAATCCCATTAAGGGATTAAAGCAGACCAAGGCTGATACGTACTGCGTTGCTCTCTGACATCCAAACCATCCACAACCTTCTGTGAAAATATGTAACCATTGTTCTAAACCACGGCGTTTTAGCCTTGAAGGAACAGTTTGTTAACAGTATAACACAGGATAGATGTCAAGTGTTTTTTGATTAAACAAACATGTAAGCGTAAGTGTTCCAAATCTCTCGCTGATGCTTATTTTGGAAATCCTTTGCTCTGCCATGTGACATCACATATCGGCTTAAACTCATTACTGCAGAGCTCAAAATCTGCATCAAATATTCAAAAAAAAAAAAAAAGAACCACATGAGAGGGTTATGGAGAGCAGCCCTTGTTAACAGAGCTCATGTGTCGTAATGTGAGTTTATTTTAATTTGTATTTTATATAAAAAAAAATCCAAACAAACAAAAGGACATATTTTCACTTTGAAAAGTGATTCCTGGTTCTTCATGTGAAGGGATTTTAAAGTAAATAGAAATTTGGTGGACTTTCTTCTGTTCACAAAGGAAGAACAAAGACCCTTCAGATGTTTTCCTGGAAGTAGAAAACTAAAACTAGATCAATGAAAATCTAATTGAGGCAAGAAAACATCAGCGGATTCCCCAGGCTACAGCACTAAGAGGCATTGAAAGGAAAGAAATTTGAAAACAACAAATAGAAATAAAATATGTAATTTTTTCATGTTTCTATGACAACAGATATCTTTGCTGTTTCTTGTGTTTGTTCTAGAAATTTCCAGGTTCACATCAGTTTAAAAGTTTGTGTTATTCAGTTGCAAAATCATGACATTGGCAACAAAGGCCAATTGTTTTTGTTGTGAAAACAAATTATCTCTTACTTCATCACACATAGACAAAATACACACAAAAAAGCCACAAAATGTAATTTTTAAAGTGCTTAGATGTTTGAGTACATAACATAATGTATATAATTATTTTTACAAAATTCATCTCAATTAAAAAACTCTTAATTTGTTTGCCAAATAAGACTGGCTAAGTAGCAATTGATGTGAATATTTATTCCCTTGCAAAGGTATTTATTCTCCGTAAGTTTTGTCACATTTTGTGAAGTTACCACCACAAACTTCAATTTATTCTGTTGTGATTTAATGTACTACCCATGGTCGTATGGTCAACATGCAAAACATATATAATTATATGGATAATAATTATATTATCCATATAATTACCCTGAACACAACATCTACAAGGTGAAACATGGTGGTGGCAGCTTCCTGCTGAGGGGATTTTCTTTCTTTAGCAGGGACAGGAAAGCTGGTCTGATAGGTTTGATAGGAAGATGGATGGAGCAACAGGAGAACAGCCTTAAACATGCAACCAGAACTACAACAAAATTGTTTAGATTGAAGCACGTGCAGGCGTTACACAAGCAAGTCGAGATCCAAATCTATTTGAAAATATGTGGTAATACTTGAAAGCGGATGCTTAACTGGGCCAGGTTTGAGCTATTTTGCAAAAGCGGGCAAATATTTTAATGTCCAGGTCTGCAAAACTAGTGGAGACAACTCCCCAAAGTGTTCAGCTGTGATTATAGGAAAGTGCTTCAAAAATGTGTGGACTCAGAGAGAGCGTAGGGGATGAGATGGAGTGGTGGATGGCTGGATTTATATATAAACACGTCACATTTTTGGAATTTTGTTACATTTTTCTGAAAACCATGTGTCCTTTTAATTCTACTTTACAATTATGCTCTGCGCTCCCATTTAATTAAGTTTTATTTATCTTAAAAACATGAAAAAGTTGAACTTCTTACTTGCGCAAGGTGACTACTGCATTGATAATGTGATGAATATGCTATAAAAAAAGTCTACATGCTGTAATAATACAGCATGTTGACTTCAGCATGTAAATTTCTTACAAATCTTGGCAGTACTCACATGTCAGCCCCCGATCCGTAGATGGAGTATTTGACTTCCCCCCAGGGTCCTGAGTCTGGGTCTAAAGCCTGAAAACAATCACCAGTGACACATTAGCAAGTGGAAGAAAAAAAAAATGGTGTGCTTGCACTGATGATATTAGCGGAAGAAATTCCTTACACTCAATAGTTAAGTTTTTTATAAAAAAGAGAATCTCATTATATTTATGTTTTGAATCGTGAAAACTCAACTCAGTTTGCTGGATAAACCAGTCATACGTATGACGTACATGATGTTGCAGGGGTTAGGCCTGAAAAGAGTGCCTGTTTGATGACGGAATATTATCCTGGGCTTCGGCTAATCTGTCTGTCTGCAGCTGCTGGGAGGTCTGTTCAGTGTCTCCATGTGTCCAAGGTCACTTGTTGGCTGTTCTTTTATCTGATTGAAATTGCCAGGGATCAAGGCAAAGAGCCTGTGTGGTGTTTGCTCAAGGCCAGGACTTATTAGTCGGACTCCCTGTGGCTTTTGATCTGATATGAACCGACAAGGGCAGAGGATGTGTTTCGGCAAACATCAATCATTTCAGTGTGTCCTTTAAAGTTTTTTGTCTTACACATGGGCATATCTTTGCAGCTGTATGTCCTGCTACATGTTGGGGGGTGAGTAGGGGAGGGGTGGGGTGAAGCCAGGGAATTTGCTGTTACACAACAAAATGAAAGTGATAGCCATCTGGCAGCTTACCTCGCCTAGCTTTTATCTACATGATTTCACATATTATCCCAACCCCCACAGGCCCAAAGAGTCTACATTTAGAGAATTAAAGGGCCCTGTTGAGCATTTTGTCCAAATCACCACTGCGTTATAGCTCTGAGTGACGTATGTCCGTGCTGGCATGTATTTTTAGACAAGGCGAGAAGTCGCTCACCGTGACCGACACCACATTTGAGCCGCCGGGTGAGTTTTCGGGAATTCTGGCGATGTAATAGTCCGAGGAAAATTTGGGAGCGTTGTCGTTGGTGTCCAGAAGGTGAATGATGATGTGCGCTGTGGCGCTGAATCTCTCTGGAGTGTCAATCTCAACTGCGAGCAGCTGAAAAAGACAAAAACAGCTAAGAAATGTTTTCAACTTCAAAACAGTTGTTTTGGGCTATGAAGGGAAGAAAATTTTATTGAATATGTTAAAGTTTTATAAGTGAATATATCGTAATAGAGGGGTGTACATAAAATTCTCACAAGATGTCGATGACAGGGCTTGTAATCTGCAAACACCAGCAGCTCATAATTTTGTTCAGTAAAGTGGAATGACACAGATAAGAAGCATGGACCTCCTCCAAACGTGGTGTGTGCAGTCACATCCAAGGCATTCATTTTGGTCTCACCCAATCAGACTACAGGTTCACAGTATTTCATTGAGAACTATTAGGTTTAACTATGTTGCTTTTTGTTTTCATAAAAAGCTGTTTCTGCTAACTTCAGATCTTTTCAAAGTTCTTTGTGAGTGGTCTTTGACTCATGGATGACTTTTCTGAAAAGTCCAGATTAACCTTTTTATAGCCCATCAAATAGGTAATAACCAGCAGACATTGTTTACACTGGCAGGGAAAAGGACTCTCTTCTAAATCCTGATAGATTCAGGCGTCTTCTTTTCTTTTGATGCATTTTTATATCTTCTTTGCTTCCTGTACAATTATTCCCTGCTGTTATTTAACTTGATTATGTCTAATCTCATTTATGCACATGTTTGCTTCTATTGTGTGTTGATCACTTGGGTTATCAATTATATAAATTTATGTCTGTGGTCTTGTCAGAAAAAAAAATGTCTATTTAAGAAAACATTTTTACTTTTCCCACCATACTTTGTTGTCAAGAGGTTACCTTGTATGTTAGAAAGTGATGCTTCTCATAGTCCATCGCAGCAGAGTCCTCCACTAAGATTGTTACTTGGGCCTCATTGAGTACAGTCTGGGGGACGGCTCGCAGCATTCGTCCTGGTCCAATCAATCTTAGATTAAATTTGGCATTTGCACCCTGCAGGAGCATGAACATACATCAACATGCCATTCAAAAATCCAACACTTTTTATGCTCGACAGACGAAAAAGTCTGAGTTGCATGCTGTCATTCCTGTTCAAGTAAAAGCTTTTTGTCCTTAATTGCTATAGTAATAAGAGTTAATCCACTCGGATAACAGCTTAAGTAATAATACCCTGAGTGAAACATGATGTTAGTGGACATAAAGAGTCTGCTCTTGTGAGAGCATTATCATGGAAAATCCATCCAGCATCATCCAGTGATGCAGCTTTTAAAAACAAAAGGCGCTTGCGTAAGTTGACAAATGGCACAGCGTGCACCTTTCCGTTTCTATCGACTTGATTTCAAGCGCATGGGATATTAATGGGGATGGCTTTTGATAATGGTAGGCTTTCAGCTCTTTCTTGACAGCATGGCACTCTCCTAAGCACACAGTCATTGTTGATTAAACCTGCTTCTGATTAGATAACAACATAATACTTTCACAAAATTAGTATCATCATGTAACAAATCAGACCAGGCAGCCTGGAGTGATGATGGTGTTTTATTGCTAATGCTGCATAATAATATCTGCTGTGGTAATATTTCTATAACAGTTTTCTAGAAGAGATCTCCTACCTTATCAGAGTCATTAACTGTGATTTTCAGCCCCCGGAGTATTTCTCCCTCTGGTGGATGCTCGTACATGGTCAACTCAAACATATTCTGTGGGCCATTCTCCCCATAAAAGGTTGGGGGATTATTATTTAAATCCACCACACGTATCACCACTGTGGTCACTCCGTAGTCCAAATCTTTGGCTTCTGGACTTATTTCTGTTGCCTGTCCAAGGTGACAATATTGGGTGATTTTGTTTGCACAACATAAACATAGAACCATCTATTTGTCATCTGAGTTGCTATCTCAAGTCACAAAGGAGCAAAATGCTCAATAAAAGCAAAAGCAAACAGCAATATTGTAATTCAAAGAGCTTAAATGTTTGCTTTCTTTATAAGTTAAGAAAAATGGGTTGGTTGGAACTTGCATTACCCTGACTTTAATGTTGAAGATTTCTCTCTTCAGATGAATGGGAGCAACCAGCAGGGAGATGCAACCGCTCGTCTTATTAATGCCAAAAACACCGTCATCACCTACAGAGATGGGGGGAGGGGAGGGAAGGCAGATAAACACTTATTTATTTATAATTCTTACTTATTTAGCTGTAAGTTCCCCTGCAAATTTTTGCTGTGAATGCTCACCCTCTTCGAATGAATAACTGACTGGATTTGGGTTTCCCACATCTCCATCTTCTGCACTAACTGTAAATATTTCAGATCCCTGTCAAAGAAAAAAAAAAACAACAACAACTGAGAATCATTTAGAAATATACAAGTTTAAAATTATATTTTGATATCTAATGAACTATGGTACTTTAAGAATTGACATAATGAAATTAGTTTTGTAAATAAACAAATATATTTTAAATACATCACAATGTGTGTAATGAATTTATTTAACAAATTAGTTTCACATTTTCAATTGAGTTAATTAGCACTTTTATATGTCAAAACTTTAGAAAAGATATAAGTGCTCTATGCATAGTGTTATAACGACAAATTAATAATAAGAATGTGGTGCGATTATATGTTTCATTCAAAGTTTTTGGGAGATGTTTTGACACTCACCGGCACCGAGATTTCGTAAACATAGCCAAAGTAGGGGGTTCCAATAAAAAAAGGTGGAGT
Organism: Poecilia mexicana; assembly: GCF_051168715.1. Taxonomy (NCBI): domain Eukaryota; kingdom Metazoa; phylum Chordata; class Actinopteri; order Cyprinodontiformes; family Poeciliidae; genus Poecilia; species Poecilia mexicana. The sequence continues at coordinate 16,089,775 of NW_028263384.1, read as the reverse complement.
GTCTTGTGCATCAATCACATTGACAGTGAGCGTCGCGGTGGATGACATGAATTGTTCCTTGCCATTCAAGTTGCCTCCCCCGTCCTGAAACAAACACATTGAGATATTCAAACAACTATTTATTTCCTAAAATTCATCTAAGAGATTTTTAAATAATAGTTTCGTCAAATAATGCTTCGTTCCTTTCTATTGCATGGCACTAAGAACCCACTTTAATAGAAACTTGAAACGATGACATGTCGTAAAACATCCTGGAGCTGAAGGTTTAACTTATTCAAAACTACTCGCAGTCAAAACTGCTTCATCCAGTGAGGAGAGTGTTGGAGTGCAAGTCAGAAATAATAAATTTTGATAAAACTTGTACCTTTGCAATGACAGTAACAAAGTGTGTCTTTGTTTTCTCATAATCCAACATTTGTCCAGATTTGATACGGAGGACTCCGCTGTTTATGTCAATCGCAAACAAACTGGAGTGTGGTGACTGTAACACAGGAAAGAGCATAAACAAAACAACAACAACAACAAAAACAAGAATGAAATCTAGTCATACAAGCCTGTTACTGAAAACCCTTAGAAACTATAACACACGCGGAGGTGGTCAGATGGAAGAATAATATAAATTCTCCGCAGCTGTCTGAATTACTCAACATCTCTGTATCTGTCGATTTGAATGTACTAAACCTCATGTGATTATAGACGCAGCAGACTGTAGAAGGTTGCTATAACCAAATGTGAACGCTTTGCATTCATCTCTGTCTGTCACGTTAAGGCCAGCTGTTCTGTAGTCCCAATAGCCCAAAGTGCAAACTAGCACTGCCCACCACCCACTGCCAAAGCAGCCCTCTAATCTTTCAGTACCTGACTCTAATGTGATTGTGATGTAATCCCTGCCTTCAAAATAACACCACCACATGCAAGCAAATGGACAAATGTGAATGTACAACAAAATCTGATTGATACTAACCAGAAAAGAGCTTCATCTACACATAGAGTTGGTCATGCAAATCAACATTACTTAGTTCATGAGTCATACCTGGAGATGGTAGGTAACTGAGCCTCCAGAGCCCGTGTCTCTGTCCACGGCCTCCACTTTGTAGATACTTCTACCAGATTCAGTTGTCTAAGTGGACAAAGACATGTTCACATTTATGTGATCACATTATGAGACAAGAATCCCTTTTGGTTGTGAAACTACAACTCAGACATCAGTTTATCTTACTTCCAACACATCTATTATTGCAGGCAAGTTTTGGAATTCAGGCTTTTCATCATTTGCATCCGTCACAAATATTGTGACTCGTTCAACAACCTGGAAAGAATAAAATGAAAGGATGTCTGATTTATTTAAACAACCATACTTCATCCTGAAAACCATCCACAACATTAAACCTACGGAAGGGTGAATTAAGCAACACTTAATATCTTGGGTTACTCAGGTATTCTGCTGATATATAATTGTCACAAACATGTAGATTTTTACTGTGATTCAAGTCTTCTAACATAATTACAAAAGATACATGATGGAATTGGTTAATTTTCAGTTTGACTGGCCTTGAACGTGAACTGGATGTTGGGAAATCATAAACCTGGTTGTTTTTCCAATTTGTGAACTTTACCCAAGACTTTCCAAGTCACACTAATAATGCTTCTAGTATGTTTTTGGATGTGGGATATGCAATTGTAGAAAAAAGTTTGATATTTTTATTGTCACTGAGGTGTTTAATATATTGAAGAAAAACAAATATTGAATGCTGTTAATTGTGGTATTAAGGTATATTAATAAAATCAGAGCACTAAAACGATAGAGATCTGAAATCATGCAGAAAACTGATCAGTGCACCTCTAAGATTTACAGAGTACACATGCCTGATAAAAATGTCATTGTTGAAAAGCTGCATTTATTCCAAATAGCTACACAAGGTGTCTAAAAATCCTCCAAGTTTCTTATATCAACGACATTTCTGGCAAATAGTTTGTTTGCTTGATTAGTTATTTTTCTTTAAATACCTTGCTTCTTCCATCGGTGATGCTGATATTAACATCAACTGAATCTTGTTTCTACATAAAAAGAAAGAAAAAGACCTTTTGTGAAGGTTCAACAATGCCTGTGTGAATTTATGTTTCAGTTTTGAGCTTACCTCTCTATCCATTGTTTCCACTAATGTAATATTTCCCGATTTTGGGTCTACCCTGAAGTACTCCTGTGACCCAGGGTCAAAGGAAAGACCATACCTCACCTCCTGGCCTTCAGGGTCTGTGCCGTTAAGTTGATAGATTTGTGTACCTAAAGGAAGAAAACACTACATCATAAATCACAGTGATAAAGTTTTCTGACTGATAGAAGGTGAACCACATTCACTATGATCAAGCAGTTTCTCACATCAACAGATGGTGACGGACAGGGCATTTAACGAGCTGTCCAACTATCAAAGGTTATCTAGCATTCTGAACTCTCAGACTCCAAAGTTACCAAAGCCTCAAACTGGACTGTCATCATTTTAGAGCGGTGGATGAGTGGGGTCTGTCTCACCAACAGGGGTATCCTCAGAGAGGCTGAACAGGGCCAGATTCCCGTTGTTGCTGGATGGGCCATTGTCGTAGAAATAGGGAGCAAAGTCTGCCTGAGCTGAGGATGGAAGCATTATTCAACCGAAGTTTGTGAAAAAAAATGCATTGCAAAACTTTTTTTTTTTTTTTTTTTTTTGGATTTAGCCTTAGTCAGAAACTGAAGCTCCTTAAACTCTTGAATGTTTTTTTTTTCTTTCTTTCATTCGTTAATTTTGCAGCTAAACTTATGTGATATACATAAATATACACATTTGTTTTTAAGTCCTGTTGGCTGGGATTACAGCTGGGTTACGTCACCCTGCTTAGCTACCTCATCTAAACACAGTCAATACATTTTTACAAAATTTATTTAGCATATATCTACAAAAGTAATCATAGCTGGACCCCCTATATTTTAATTTGACAAATTAATTAATTACTATATTGAAATAAGCTTGACATTTATAAACAAAAAACATACAAAACTTATAATTATAAATTCGTAAATACAAAACAAATCTATTTGAATGAAAAAAATCCACAAAATAATCATACCAGGGACTCTTGAAAGCTTCAACAATCTCATCTTATCTAATCACCTGCATATTGACTAATATTGAAGAAAACTTACCTAAACAGGTTTGCACAAACACAAAAAGCAGAGGCAAATTAGAAATCTCCACATTCTTCATTCTACAAAATGAAGTAACGAGGCCGCACCATGAATACAGCTCTGTTGAGAGTCATGCAGGCGCAGCAAGTCGCAAGGTGTTTTCCAACGGCTGCAAAAAGCTAAAAGCAGATGCTTACCTTGTAATCCAATGACTGCTAAGACTTACTCAGTCCAACTGGGCTTCATCATGCAGAAAGCCACAGCATACCTCTGTCGGCAAATATTAGGTAATGTCAACAACTCTGCTAGTAGGTCGTTTATTTATTTTTCTTATGGACATGTTTTGCTCAGAAACATGTTTTTTGATTTTCAGAAATGATTTTATTCTTCAGTCATAAAGTTGTAAAGGGAAAAGGACTTGATGGACAAAAGTTATTTGCGTAATCATGGTCTTGGTCTTGGTTGCTCTTTTATGATGGTTATTATGGCCAAACAGTTCTGATTTAGTTTCATCAGACAACAGACACACCTTCGAAATTGAAGGTCTTTGTCCGTGTCTGCATTTGTAGGCCGTCGTCTGGGTGTTTTGATTCTTTTGGAATAATAGCTTCCTCCTCCTTGAGTGGCTTTTCAGGCCATATTGGTACAAAATACATTTCACTGTGGATAATGGCTTCTTGCCAGCATCTTCACACGGTCTTTGGCTCTTGTTCTATTGGTCGCTTTGCATAGTTTGCCTCACACAGTATTATTTAAAATACATAGGGTGACGTGGATACATTTCTTTCTTTGTTTTGTGTTAAAAATAATATTAATGTAATTCTGTTGGTAAGAAAGGAAAATATTTATGTCAGTGGAGTAGATAAGCTTTTAAAGATTTTCTCTAGCTTCCCACAGATTCTAAATTTTACAAAATCAATCAATAAATAAATAAAATATTTTGGGGTTTTAGTTCACATTGCCTTTCTTCACACCGAAACCTGTCCATTTCTAGAACATTGAATCTCCCTCCTGAACAGTAAGATGATTGGACATTTCCATGATCAATATACTAATCAGCAAATATTTACACAAGATGAAAGCGACATTTTCTTGCCTGATTCAGTTTCATCAAACAAAACAATGTGGTTGTATTGCCTTAAAATACATCAGCAGGTCTGCCTCCATTATTCTATCACTTACCATGAAGATTTTAAATCTACACCGCAACCTGAGGACAACAGGAAATACCTCACAATGTTAAAAAGAGGCAAACCATTTAGTAAGTGTACTGCATATAGTTTGAGTGCAGAAAAAGAAAAAAACACGGAGACCGAAATAAGAATTTTTGAAAATGATCTGAACTTCTGTAAGCTCGCAAATCCCCACCAAGTTGTTCACAGTTCTCACATTTTGACAGCGTTTTCAAACACCTGCTCACCAAGACCTCTAACAGCTTTGACAAAACCAATCACCTGTTAACCTGCATCTGTGTGCCGCTGGTAACGTTGAGGCTGCACCTTCAGGTTTTGCTCTCCTGGTATCGGCAGATGGCAAGCCTGAAGATTAACCCACTGTGCTCTAATCTCTCTTCATCTTGTAATGCACAGACCCTCCATGTTGAAAACAGACTCCATCAAACGTGAACGCAGAGCCCAATTAGCATACAAAGTATGGTCATGTGAACAACATTGGTGGAAATGCAGCAAGTGTGTGCAACTGTTTATTTTCCCAAGCAAGTAGTGAACTTTTTTTCTTTTCAGATCTCTTCCTAACTGTTTTTAAACTCAGCTAAACTTTTATATTTAAATTATAAAAATGATTAAACTAAAAAAATAAAAAAATAAATAAATATAAAATGTGACAGTAAATGGACACAAATATTTATAATGTATTTTCAAGGATGAGTTCAAATAAATGTTTAAAAGAAAGGTCGCTGCTCGTCTTTAGTCATCTTCTTAGTTTCTAATCCTGTGACTGGAATCAGTGCAGCACATGCTGATCTCTTGTCCTCTTGGTGACGGAGTCATTACCCTGCCCTGAAGAGAAACTTAAGAGTGATATTTATCTTTGCAGCATATGGCTGCATGTGAAACACTAGATTTAGATTAATGTCCTTGATAGAGATTGGCTAACACGGTCTTTCCCTAGATGCAGTGTACGCTGAAGGATTTGTGTTCATCCACTGGCTGATAGCACAATTCACCAGATGGACCTTAAGGATATGCTAACTTTAAAAGGTTTAGATGCAACATGGAAACAAACAAATTTCAAGAAATCAAAAGTACCAGAGGAGGAAGCAATGGATTGTAATGGGATTTTCCTTCACATGTGAACAGCTGAGGAAACATCAGTCAGCCAGTCTTTACCTATAGAGCACTTTTCATTCACAATGAGGTAAATGCAAAGAGATTAAATGAAATCATATGATGTTATAAGGCATGAACTTGGTTTTGAGCTTTTTTGAACATAATTAATAATTTTACAAAAATGAAACAAAAAATACACACCTTTACACAAATAGAGCTGGGTAACTAAAACTAAAGTAACCAAAGAAGCCCAAGCAGATTCAATTTCTTGCATAGAAAAAAAAAAAAAAACATATGGGAAAATATCTTTTCCTATTTTGGTGTGCCGTGTAAGATTACATTATCCGTTCCTGGCTGCTCATCAGGAAGCTATGTTAACAAGAAGAGCTTCAAGTTGCACTAGTTTGGCTCAAAGTTGTTTATGTGCCTCTAAAACATGAGGGCAAAAAAAAAAAAAAAAAAAAAAAAAGTTGATGTAATCACGTAAATTACAACTAAGCAGTTTATAAGACATGAAAGACATTTTAGGCAACAAGTTTCCCAAAGATAAAAATAAAACTATCCTAAACACACGCTTTAAAGGAAGGATTTTCATTTCATAAGGAATGCCAGACTTGTGATATCATGGTATGTTAAAGAAAGAAAAAGAGATATTTGTTCTGGCTTGTCTTTAGTATAGAGATTTTAGGAGTGAATAAAAACATATTGAAAAATGAATTATTGTTTATCATTGCTGTTTGAATAGAGTTTACCTGGCAGAACACGATTTACCAAGCATGCACAGAAAACACATCAGATCATATGAATCGTGCCAGTCTTGGTATTGAATCCCTCTGTTTGTATGAGCACCTGTTTGCAAGACGCCCAATTCAGCTTCAGCATTTTGGATTATTATTGATAATCTCTTGTGCATTTTGCCAAGGGCAGAAGTCCGCTTTTAGTCCCGGTTCACTCTAAAACTAGGTCATGTCTTTAATCTCTGCATGCAGAACACACTGTAGGTTAGCAGCCTTTTATGTTCATAAATCCCAGAGTGCTAAAGCAGAGTGAATACACAGTTTTAAATCATACAAAATCCTAAAAGATATGACAAACCACTTCAGGACAAGTCATCATCAACTCAGATGAACAGAGATGATTATTAGCAGCTGTCCAATGAAGAGCTAATATGATCCAAGTCCATCGCACTCACTCTTGTAGTATTTTATCTGCTTTGACCATGTTTTTTTGTTTTTTTACAGATGTGTACTTTTATCTCTAGAATCTCAGCAAATAGTGTAGCAGCATGGTGATTTACACAAATGAAAAGATACAATCCATTTGCAGCAGGTTTAAACTGTTTCGTTTTGCCAAATAAAGATGCAGTAAAAAATATTTTCACAGTTTTTTCTCACGCTCACATAATTCAGATCGTAATGTAAATGTCTGATGGGACGAAAACAACATGCTCAACACGAGCCACAGCTTTCAAATGATAACTTCAGTTATTAATAGAAACTGCTATGCAGCTCAATCTGGCTCCTATGGGAAAAAGCAATTATTCAATCATAAATTTGACTGTAATCAATCAGTTCAATTTCACAACACCCAATGGGGAGACCTGTAATCTCATGAAATCACTTGAATGAAACCCACCTAAAAATATTAAGTGGGTAAACGACCTCAAAAAGGAACACGTTAATGCCACAATTCAAGGATATTTGAAAACATACAATAAAGTTATTGACATTCAGTCATTTATTTTGAAAGCTTTGGGACTGCAGTTAGCCACAGTATGAACCATTATCTACAAATGAAGAAAACAATGAAATAAGTAAGAAGCCCACCGAAGTTACTCCATTACTTTTTGTAGAGGTCACAGAGTAACCTACAACATCTGAAGCAGAGTAGGCCTCAATTAAGATTAGTTTTCTTGATTCAAAACAAAGAAAGTGAGTGAGCATAAATGCCATAAATGGCTTCCAAACCCATTACTGACTGAAAAGGACACGAAAGTCTTCTTGCATTTTCCAATAGTCATCTCCATATATATTGGAGAAAATATTCTGCAAAATAATATTTCAGAAAATTAACAACAGGCTGACAAAAATCAGCCCAGGAGGAGTAAGTTGGACAGCTAAATTATCACCGGGGTCGGATTTGTGCCGTGGCAAAACGTTTTCCCGCTAGTTCCATACAGGAACTTCCCTGTACACAAATTGCAAAAACATGCACCAGATTGCAGGAGTTCTCAGCACTAGCTCCCATCACTACCCATCTCTATCCAATTTGTTAATTTGTTCTTCATGTCTTCTTCAACATAGCGTCACACTTAAATTTTTCCATTTGAAAAAGTAGTATAATATGTTAGTTTATAGGAGAGAGGTAAAAATATTGGTGAGTGAATTGGAATAATTACTAAGGTAAATTGCATTGCTTGCAGATATTCAAATTCAAGTTGTGATTGAGTTACGCTGCTGCCCCCTAGTGAAAAAATTGTGGCAATCCACTGTAGTAAAAGTTCAAATACATTTTTCTGTCACACAACGATCAAGTGATGATTTTAGATATGAGTATTTTTGAAGCCGTATTGTGTTGTAAAAATATCAGTGCAAACCTAGAGTGGGATTGTGTTGACAGTGCGTTGGCATATCACTTTTGAAGGGATGTAAAAGAGAGTTTTCTTGCATTTTAAGACATCTTTAAATGTACTGGCACTAACAAAAATAATTTTGATGAGACAAAAACCAGAGCAAAGAGGGAGATGATAGCTTAAATACTTTTTTTTCTTTCAAATTTATAAGTTTACTTCGATTTCTTATGGATTTGATGCAAATTCGTTTTAAACTCTGTTTAAAACGAATTAAACACAGTTTTAGTTTTTAGTTTTTTGGAATGTTCCTCCTGACTAACCTTGATTACACAGCCCTTCAGTTCTTCAGTTTATGCCTCAACCTCATCATGCAATTACAAAAAAAGGCATAAAAACAGGTATAGTGTAATTGGTATAGTGTTTTTATCCATATTGGTCATGACAGTGAAATGTCACAACCCTTGTCTACATTTATTATCTTCCAAGAAGACTCCAGTGAGTATTGCATTGTCATTCCAGGCAAAACTACAATAAGATTAGTGGAATTTAACCGAGACAAGACAAGATGGTAGGCCATGGGTAGGCTGACATCACCCTGAGCAATGAAACCACAAGGAATGCATTGCTGATTTAAAAAAAAAAAAAAAAAAGAACAGATTATCTAAATTGTTGAGCCTGGAAAGACCATCGCTGTGAAATAGTGGGCCACATCTTTGCCCTTGTGTAATTCCTGAAGATGTTGGATGCAGTGAAGTGAAAACGCTTCTCCAGTTTATATGTGGTTTGTGGATCTGGAGAGGACTTACACCTGTGTCCTTTGGCGTGGGGGGGTATTGTGGGAGTGTGGGGTATCTTAGCGGCTTTTAACCTGTCATTCACAGGTTGTCATTCACAATGACAGGGGTGTCAAACTCCAGTCCTCAAGGGCCGCTGTCCTGCAGTATTTAGATGTGCCACAGGTAAAAAACAGTGGAATGAAATGGCTTAATTACCTCCTCCCTGTGTAGATCGGTTCTCCTGAGCCTTGCTAATGACCTAATTATTCTTTTCAGGTGTGGTGCAGCAGAAGCACATCTAAAAGTTGCAGGACAGCGGCCCTTGAGGACTGGAGTTTGACACCCCTGTCACGAGAGGACCCAAATTTGGGTCCTCTCGTGAATGACAGGTTAAGAAGGATACCTGAATGCCAAACACAAGAATTTTGTGGGCTCGTGCTCCGACTCTGTATGAGAAGGAGTCAGTTGAGTTAATTGGGCACCTAATCAGGATGCATTCAGGGTCTCCCTTTGGCAGTTTTCTGGGCATGTCCCATTAGAAAGGGGTCATGAGAAAGACCCACAACTTGCTGGAGGGCCAACAAATATCACCTTCGCGCACTTTACAAAAAGAGTAAATCCAACCATACAGATATATTCAAAAGTAATTGCATACATCAGTTTATATATAGTGTATAAATTGATAAAATAAAGTTTTCTATTCAAGGAAAGGGAAAAAGAAGGCAAAAGTTTCCTTTCACACCTACAAGCAGGTCAGTTAAGAATAACATAATCTTTCCTATTTGTGATGACTCAGAATACTGACTCATCGCTAAGAAGCACAGTTGCTCTACACTCCCTTACACAGGCATACAGCAAAGCCTTCTAGGGTTCAAATAAGGCTCAAGTTGTCTCTGAATAATTTTACTTTACTCTGCTGCCTCCAAGTGGTCCAAGGTTGTTTATGCACTATGAAGGTAATTTCTTGCTATTGGTTTAAAGGTATTTCTAATAACAAGCTTGGTAGTTAGTAATCTGTAAACACAGTAATATTGCCGCTTTCAACAGACTGGAGACGTTTGTGCTACATTAAGTAAGTGAAGACTCTGAGTCACTTTCAGGATGTGTGCTTGGCTTATGTTGTGACAATCTATGGAGATATAACATTCCACTTTATAGAAAAACAAATTATCATATCTACTGCCAACAATCTTATTCACATTCATTCATGTAGCAAACAGATCAATTTGATACACTTTAAAGCCATTCCAAACATTATGGTTAATGCCAGTTAAACTAATTGATTAAATCACCCCATTAGCTTATTGCAAGCCCTTGTGATAAACAAAACAACACCTGAAGAGAAATGGACCCCTTTTAAAGAAAGAAACCAACTACAGCACTATTACACAATAGCACTTTGAACTGCTTTGTTGCTGAGATGTGCTTTATGAAAAATTCTTTGTGTGGTTTCGACCTCAAACAACTTAACTATGGTGTCTGTCTGCCTAACTGAAACAGGAACCTAAACACAAAAGAGAAACTTCATAATGCATACCAATTAAGGCAAGTAGCAAATAAAAGCCAGCAACAAGAAAAGGCTCAGCAACACATCTAAGAGTTGCTATTACAAAACCCTGAAATGTGAGCGGATATCAGAGCAAGACCTATACAAGCCATCCTCGGTAACACCTTCTGTCATAAAGTGGGTCAAAAATATCATCATGCTATTGTTGAAGCAAATGAATAAACAGCCTTGCTTTAACCCTCTATGGTATAATGTTGCCATTTGGCAACAAATCACTCGAAGCCCTTCCACACACATACAGTACCTCCAATTTTACAATGTAGTGCACTGAAAGAGAGATGAGACCCCAAGAGAAGCAAGAGCAGTATTTAAATTTGTCACATGATTTTCTGGGGGGGAAGTTTGACACCCTTTTCTACAGACCTCTTCACAGGGAGGAACCTCACCATTTGACTCCTCAGAAGTTAGGGGAAAAAAGTATTTTTAACATTTTCTTTGGCCAGGAAAAAAAGAAACATACTCAAGAATAAATTAGGTAAGTTCACTATTCTTTCATCCATTGTGCTGTATTTTATAATTTATAGGCAATTCTAAACATACCCAAAATTTAGTTCGACAAGGCAGTGAAATAAAAGTCACGTGCTTTTATACAGCGTAAGTAAAAATCTGATTTCGGCTCTACGATTCTTTACGTTTAGAAATTAAAATGATTATTTAAATATATTTCTAGACACATAAATGTGCAAGCAAGCTCTCGGAGGCATTGCCGCGTTTTGCCTAATACTTCAGGTGAAAATCAGAGGTATTTTTGGCTTCATCGCTCCACCTTCCTCTCTCTTTATTTGGCCTGGTGGTAGATTCTTGTCGGTGCCGACGCTCTGCATCCGGCAGAGGAGAGCAGCCCGCGTCCCACCAACACATGCAGTACAATGAGGCAGTGTGTCCGCCACAGAGAAGACAAAGCTGCAGGATGCGTCGAGGAGACGGGAATTTGCGCAGGACCAGTGACGTGTTACTCGACTGCCGCGGACAGCACTACTGAAGGTTTGTTAAATGCGCTACCTAAAAAAACAGAAAGAGAAAAAAAAAGTCCCTTGTGTGTGTGTTTTTTTTTTTTTTTTCTGACAGGAAATGAATGAGAGAGCTGGTCGAAAATAAAACACGAAGCGCGACAGCCTGGGACGGAAAGCTTGTAATAAAAAATAGTTCGCATATCAAGCGTTTGAGATGTTAAATATTGATAAAACCTGCATAACTTCTACTTCTTCTGTAGCAGTCATGAGTGGAATGTATACTCATCTTAATGTACTGAATACAGATATGGTTAAGGGAAAGCAGAAGGATTTTTTTTTTTTTTTACAACAAACCAGTATTTCACATAGACTAAACTAGATTCAGTTTTAATCTTTTCTTTTTTTTTTTTTTTTTTTCTTCCCAGACAGCACCGTATAAAAAGTAGTCAGTCATCAACCCGCATTTACATAGCGGACGCCCCCTCCCCCTCGACGACTGCATGATATTGAGCAACACAGACGCCACATTCACATGGTGGTTGCTGGTCAATATAGCAGTGCCATAACATCCAAAATGAATCAAGAGGTTTTAAATAAAATCACATTCTTTATTTCATGTATACAATTTGAAACAGTCACTCAAAGTCTTCAAAAACCCTTTGAACTGAAAGCTTTCAGAAATGATAATTGACAGCAGCTCAGAAGGCAGCCATTGATGCAATTTGTAGAGAGAGAAGAAACAGTAATACGCGTTTCTGCTTGAACAGATACTCAGATGCACTCCAGTGACTCATGTAGAAGTGTCTGCTCAAACGTTTCACCGGCACTCTGACGGCTGAGGTTAACTCATTTAGGGATATTGGGTAACAGAGTTAAAGACCTCTCAGCTACTAAGAAACTACTGGAAAATTGTGGGTGTCTTATTAGCTGTCTTGGCAGGACTAAGTCTGTCAATATGTTTTTATACGGCAATAGAAATGATTTACTACAAAGGTTGGACTACTTTTAGATTCAGGGCATAATTTTCCTGTCAGAAGATAACATTTCTCAACCGTGGGAACATTATTCAAAACAACTGGTTCTTCAAGATTTGAACAAAATCAACTACCTGCAAGGTTGTTGAGTCATGTCTTTATTACAGCCTGGGTTTAGTCTTTACTTAAAAAATGTTGGAGGTAACTACCTAGACATTTTAGACCATTTTTCACAGAAAAGAAACATAGTATAGGTATTCATTGGAACGATGCAATGGATTTGGAGCAAAAGATGCCATTTTGCAGTTATTAAATTCAGCTTATGCATAGTGCACCAATTCACAACAAATCCGATTTCAAGAAGCATGTTTTCAATTAAATTCTAGAAATACACAGTAAATCAAATGTACACTAATAAAAAAACAATCATATGATTGAAATATGGCACATTGCAGTATCAGACAGTTTAATAAGATTATAAAACCAGTAGTATGTCCCAAATGTTTGTCAGTTAATATAAACATAAACCATAAATGCTTGGATTTCTTAGTGCATTTATTGAATTTAAAAAAAAGATTTTCTTTTTTTTGCATTTAGTCTGTTAATTACTAATCAAAACAGATCAAGGGAATATAAGACAGTTATGATCTTTGTCCGATTAATGAGCATATCTTCAATATGTTGCAGAATGAATCACTAGTCGCTACATGACGGCCTACAACCAAAACAAGGACTAGACTCTCGAGCTCCAGTTCCAAAACCAGGACTCAAGAATGAGGACTAAGTATGCAGTCATCTTCATCTGCATTGTGGCCCTGGTCATCATCGAAAAAGAAAGCAATATCCTATCAAGGTAAAAAAAAAAAAAATCAACAACCTACTGCAATTTCATAATTTCAAGAAAAATGGTTGAGTCTAGTAAGATAAAAAATACAATTCCATTTTTACTTCTCCAAAAAGTCATTTTGAGTTTTTACCTTCATTAATAAAAGGCCCATTTCTCCCCCTTCATATCTTTTCCTTTTGACATTTTGTAACCATCAACCACAGCTTCTCTTGTTTCCACATTATTGGACTGTTTTACGTTGTCTTTAAGCAGATAAAGCTTAAGTTTTCTACATAAATCTAAATGCATCAGGGCCTCTGTGAAATCTGCACACGATGCCATCAGTTAGAAGTGCCATGTGCGTGAGAATTTAATATCCTCCTCAAACCAAGAAACTGTGACCGAAACAGAAAACAGGTGTGCCTTATTTCTCAATCGTCTGAACTGTGGCGGTAAATCACATGTTTGTACACGTACACATCCCTTAGATATCTGCAAGATAGTAATTTTGTCAGAATCCTATTACATTACAACCAGAATATCTACACACAAAGTACAGTGGTGTCAAATGTGCAGATCTCAGTAAAGATTCAAATTATTTTCACCATTATTATGAAATTACTGTAAACTAAAACACTGCAATGTTTATCCCTGTGATTCTATGAATGATATCCTCCTTTATTGCATTGTGTCAACTACTTTTTTTTTAAAATGAAACCATTATTTGTTATTTTTGTAAGGCCTACCTGGTTTGATAACAGTGCTGGTTGGTATTTGTCATCTCTAATATTCCATGCTAGAAAAATTTAAACTTTTTTTTTTATATAAAAGTTAGTACCTAGCTCTTAGATCTGAATCTACCCCCCTTTTTATAACTCCTGCTGGGTTGTGCAGCCATGTCTGCATACCAGCATACCACACTATCAGGGTCCAGTGACTGCTGAGTATTACTTAACCCATTCAAATCTGGCCTGGAAGTTAAAATATATTTTTACTCTTTTGTAATTCTTACTACACACTGCAGCATCGCATGCTGAAAAAGCCATTTGTCAGGGTTGCCGCAGTTTTGAAAAGTCTGGATTTTTCAGGTTTGCTGTTGATCTGCCACTTATGTTGTCAACACCCCATTGTTGAACTTTGTGTTTAATTACATGTAGAAAGTTTAGAGATGCAGAAATCAGGTTTTTACTAGCTCTTACAAATCTTAACTGTTTTGATATCTTTGCTGTCAATTTAGCTTTTGGCTGATTCCGAGAAGACTGTCCTTATTGGTTCAAGAACATGCCTCTAACTTTAACTGAGTTTTACTAAATTCTAAAAAATGCATAAAGAAACATGCAATAAAAGATGGAGGTTCTTAGTTTTGATGCATTTAATGAATTGGAGAAAACAATTTTTCAGTAATCGAACAACTAATCACCAATGGAAGTTGATGAAGGGAAAATTGCTTAATCTTCATCTTCGGCTGATTGATGGGTGCAACTCCAAAGTAGCTGTTATCTGATGATTCATTTAAGAGAAACAACCACAACTATCATCATGGGGCTAAACTGATAAGTGTGGCAAGGAGAGTATTTATCAGAAGCTAACTGTCTAGGGTCATGCGTTACTTCTTACTGCTTTGCATTGGTTGTTGGTTTATCCGACTAAATTCCTATTAAAAATTAAATTACATGGACGTTTGTGGTTATATTGAGACAAATAATGTTTCATAAATTTTAATATTTCATGCTCAATTAACTATTTTCTTTACCAGGGTCTCGGATAAGCTGATCCAGAGGCAGATACCACAGCAAACTCCAAAGACTCCTCAGAATGACAACAATACAGAGTCCAAAGATTATGTGGATGTTCTAAAAGTGCTGCTCGGCCAACAACCCGCCTCAAAAAACAACCAAACAAATCTCCCAGAAAAGAACGAAGTGGATGAAACGGGCGACATAAATGTAAAAAGAAGCAGCAGTGGTCGCAAGCATGTGTTGCTCATGGCTAGCACACGGACAGGATCATCGTTCGTGGGGGAGTTTTTCAATCAACACGGAGAGACCATGTTTTATTTGTTTGAGCCTCTGTGGCACGTTGAGCGCCTGTTGGCCACAGCAGCAGAGGTGAACAATTCGACGGCTTTGCCAGGAATCTACGGGGACGTCCTCCAGGCGCTGTTCCTCTGTGATTTCTCTCCCCTTGAAAAGTTCATCTCTCCATCACCGCAGAACCACGTCACCCCTGATCTTTTCCGCAGAGAGTCAAGTTTAGCTCTCTGCGAAGAACCTGTTTGTACTCCCGTGCTCAAAGATGTTTTTGAGAGGTACTGTCCAAATACTACCAAACCAACTTTGAAGCTACAGAATGGGAGAACAAGGGATCTGAAATATTTTGTGTTGTTAATGCCTCTTTTTAAATTGAATTTTACAAAGGTTCTAGTAATCTTATAGGCTGCACTGTGGATGGATGGATGGATCAATCTATTTACAGTGCTTTACAAAAGCAATACTTTCCTTGAACTTATTCTTTCAAGATGGTCTTAAACTAACAAACACTTTTTGGTTACATTTAGTAAATTTCTTTTTTATGGCTTAAATGGCCTGTAAAAACTCAGAACCAACTCTCTGAAACACATTTGTCTGATGAAAGTATGTATTGTTTTAGGTATCACTGCAAGATTCGCCAGTGTGGACCACTGAACTTGACTCTCGCATCTGAGTCCTGCCTCTCCAAGCAACACCATGCCATCAAGGCTGTCCGTGTGCGACAGTTGGACACACTGCAGCCCTTGGTGGAGGACCCCCACCTGAACGTCGCCATTATCCAGCTGGTTCGAGATCCACGGGCCATCTTAGTTTCACGCATGGTGGCCTTTCCCTCAAAATACCAGACATGGAAAGCCTGGGCGCAGGACGGACAGGTGCCTGAAAACGACGAGGAGGTGAAGAGGCTAAAAGGAAACTGTGATCAAGTTATGACATCTGCAGAATTGGGACTTAGCAAGCCCCAATGGCTAAAGGGACGCTACATGTTGGTGCGTTATGAGGATATTGCTCGGTACCCAATGCAGAAGGCCGAGGAGATGTACAAGTTTGCAGGGATACCTTTCAGCTCCCGAGCAAGGGAGTGGATCCTCAGGAACACACAGACTACAGAGGAAGCCAGCGGAATATATTCCACACAGAAGAACTCTTCGGAGCAGGCGGAGAAATGGAGGACTAGCATTCCCTTTACGCTGGTTCAGGTTGTGCAGAAGGTGTGCGGTCCCGCCATGAAGCTGTTTGGGTACAGATTTGTGGATGATGAAAAGACACTGAGTAATAAGTCCACCAGTTTGCTTGAGGATAAACAATTTTCATAATCAAGTGGAGTTTCTACAAAGACTGGTACATGGAATGAGGTGGGGGTGCATCCTGCAAAGCTTGGCAGTTCATCACAGGAAGACAGAGACAAACAATATCGTTCACAGAGAAACTCATACCTGAAAGGCAATTCTTGAGACCAAACAACTTAGTTTGCATGGCTTTGTCCTCTGAGAGGAAACTAGGGAGAACCTGTACATTCATAAGGAGAACATTCAAGCTACATGTAGAAAGAAGCTGGTCAGGATTGAAAAAATTTTGCACAGCTCCAATAAAAAAAATATATAACAAATACATACATATAAACCAAAACACCAAGCACCATGTTAACCATGTGCCTAATCTTACCAACAATTTGAAGGGAATACTTTATATGCACGCTGTATTCACTCAGATGCCAGTTTCTCAAGCTTTGTGGCATGGTATTTTTTTAGTCAAATATCAGATAAGTCAGCATTTTTTAGTGGTCACTGTATGGGATATATGGTTTTAGGTTAAGATGATAACATTTTCAGAGATAAACAAAAGTGTGATAATATTGGAATAGCCTCTGCAGTACACTGTAAAAAAACAACAAAAAAACCCCAACAACTAATTTACAGTAAAATACTGGCAACTGTGGCTGGGACATCCTTACATTGCTAGGATGTCACAAATACCAATCTAAGTAGTCAATTGCCACTACAGGGTCCCAATCTGAAGCGTCATTACTTTTAATAAAATCAGCATAAATGACTGTCAACTCCCCTTTCAAAGTGAATGTAAACAATCCATTGAAATGATTGTGTTTAACTTAACTCATGTACCACAAATGTTCTGGATCCTACAGCAACCTGAACAAAGGCTTAAATTGGAAAATTGCTTCAATGTTTTTGAAATAGTTTTATCTAGTAGCTTTCATCTCATGTTTTTAAAAATCTAACATAATTCGATAAATTGAAATCTTGCTTCTGATGATAATGTTTTTATGCTGACATCCTTTCTGTAGCGATAAGATTATCTTAACATGATTCCTCTGTTTTTTTTATTATATGGCTTGAGGATAATAATTTTGTGCAGTTCCAGTGAACTGCGTTTTGTTTGAAATTAAAACATACAAACCGACATCCTTCATAAACATGGCCCATAATGACACAGACGGAGAGCCACTGCAGCCAACTCAGCTTCTCTTTAATCGTTAATATAATTGTAAAACATTTAACAAATTAATTTGCTGGACAGATTAATGTATAATGTACAACAATTTTGCAGGCAATACAAAACAGACAAAAATGTTTAAAAATGAACCCATGCAAACACATCTGCACATTTTGCTGGGGGTGCAACTGACATAAAATTACATCAATATGTCTATCAGAGTTCAGTCTCGGGCTCCTATCCTGATTATTGATATTTAGAATCAGATTGGGACATTCATCATATATTCACAAATATTTACTAATATTATAATTAAAACTAGAGTAGACAGCTAAGGTCTCATTTGATCAGATGGGGCGTGTTTTAGTAGTTTAGAAATCTTACTCAGGTAAAGTGAAACAGCAGTTCCTTGCGTCTATGAGGAGGATTCATACAGTATGCTCCCAGGTGTATGTATATGATAATACTCAGAACTTTAAAAATGTTACTTTTAAGGGTTTTGCAGTAATTTATGAAAATACATGTGAACTTGATCTATAAATGACAAAATATAATCATGTATTATGTTTATAGGAAACACTATGAAACATCACTTACCTCAGATGGCTTTTCAGTAGTTCAGTGTTATTTTCCTCGCACCAGCCAAAGTTTTCCTACCTCCTGGTGAATGAGAGGCTTTAGTTGAAGCCTCTTTTCTAATAACATGTTATTTTTGTCACCATGCTGCCTAAACAAGAGATTAAGCTGTTAAACTACATTATGAGCTCTTTGAGAAATTTTGTCTATCTAAGTTTGGTTTGTATTTGCTGGCAAAATTAAGGTCATCATATTTTTCACGAAAATTTAGAACCAACATTTATTCAATCTTCAGAAATATATGTGGGGGTGTTTTTTTGCAGAATGCTATATGTGTGTGCATGCCTCAGACCATATCTCTCTGTAAAACACAGGTGGTGTTGTATAAAGGTAACTACTGTGGCTATGATTCAATGACATCTTTGTGTTCAGCTTGGCTGAGACCCCAGAATGCTGCCACGCTGCTTAAGGAAAGGCGTTTGCTGTAGAGATTCATATAGAGCAGATTATTTTCACCTAAAAAAAAATCTAAAATCAATACTTTAACATACCAGGTTGCCAAGGATACACAAATACCTGACTTTAAAACTGTCAGTGTTGTTGGGAGTTTCGTTTGGGGTTAATATAATCCATAATATATATTTTTTTTCTGTAACAAGTCTCAGTTTATATCTTCTTTTCTGAAATCCAAAAGTAAGTATTTCAGGTTTCGTATGCGGACTGTTAAAATGACACTTTTTTTTTTTTTTACTTAAGAACACACAAATATTTGTTTGATTTATCCAAATTCCAGCCTTTCACATTTTGTCTCAGGTTATGCACACAGGATTCATTCTAACTCCAACCTAATACCAATCAGCCTCTCATGCAAAACCTGTTTTCCTCCGTTATCATCATATTTAACGAGCCTTACATTTTCTACAAAATTTCTCAACAGTTTAATTCTCATTTTCTATACCTGGACCTATTTTTTTGCTGAATGTTTGCTTTAAGTTGTTAGATTTTTTTTTGTATATTTATTTGCGTGATCACTAGAAGTGACGAGGATGGAGTATCATTTTCTAGGGTTGGTTTTCATTGCATTGGACTACTGCCTATCCTTTTTTGCTGCCATATTTATTGTTTACAGATGAACCTAGATGCATAGTAATAGATTACACCTAATTTATTAGAGCTGTATCACACAAGTGCAAATATTATTCTGCTGAAATGATGATTAAATTCCTTTTCAATGTGAGCGGTTTGTACCAATGAAGAAATGTTTTCCTATTTGAGAAATATTCTGTCACACATGATGAGCTACTGTTCAGAGAATGCTACATTTATTTGTTATATTCATAAGACTGTTCATACCCCTTGAACATTTTCACATTTTGCCATCTAACAGCCACAAATTTCAAATTATTTTATTAGGGTTTTGAGTGATAATAAAAATGTGCTGTGAAATCAGATTCAGCCCCCATTAAGGGATGTTTTCTCATAACCTAACCCTATAATTCCCCACAACTTTATCTCTGGCCTGTGTGCTGCTGTGTTGATCTGTTGTATAAAAAAATAATCTGAAGTTTGTTGTCGCAGTATGACAAAATGGTGTGATCCTACTTATATTTACTGCCTATACTTGGAAGTGGCTTAGCCGTGCTATATTTTTATAACTGTTTGCAAATCTGTTTGCAGTCCAGACCAGAGAAGAGAAAAATATCCACATATTATTGCACAATGTAGCATTTCATAACAGAACTTCTGACTTTGTGTCATATAAAAGTCTTTAAATGCACAGTGGATGAGGCCTGCATTGATCAAATGAGGACGAATGTAGAATTGTTTAAATGTTGCCTGCGATCCCCATTTGGCAGTGTGTGAATTACGCTGAGACAGGGAACCCATTCAGCTCCACATTCCTCGTCGTTAACGTCCCAGCTGCTGCAAAGCACTTTGGAGTTACGACAGCTGCTGGTCAAGGAGATCATTCTGCTTAAGATGTTTCTGTATCAGCACAAGTAGTGTTTTTTTTTTGTTTTTTTTTTGGCAGTAGTTTCCTTTTCGGGAATCTAACCAGGGACATCTGCATTGATGACTGTATATGGTGCGCCTGCTCTACCTCTGAGCCATGTGGTGGCCATCGCAACAGTTTTAAAGCTTAAAAATATCTAAAGTTCTTTGAAGATATTTATTGAAACTGCTTGTCGTAGCAAGTTGTTACAGTGATAAGTTTGTTTACCACAAGTGGGAGCTGCCATGGTTTGAAAGTGAGTTGAAATGTATGAGGTGAGAGTAAAGATCTAAAGTGAAGTTGTGATTAAAACATGCAGAATCATGAGGGTATGGCAGGATCCCATTTATGCATGTCACAAAAACGGCTTCCAGCCCAAAAGCAAATTTCAGCCTTTAATTATGTGTTTTAAATCTTGTTAAGGAAGAAAAATGTCATAACTCCAGCTAAGTATACATCAAGTAAGGCATTATATAGGTTTTCCTTTTTTGAGACTAAAAATCGAGTTTAAGAAAGTTGTTTATGGAGAAAGATTGTCAGTATCAAAGAAGATATTCATACATTAATTATTCAACTATTACGGCTATATTACATGTGATAACCACTGTAATACATTCACAGATTTTAATGTTTAAGTTGCTTTTGGGCCAGTAAAAATTGCTAAATTGAGAAAACAACAAATAACTACAAGCACATCTCTTTTCTTTATAAGTGTTGCTATTTAATAAGGGCTAGAAACATGACTCCGTAGCTGCCCAGCTAAACGGAAACTGTTGGGATCCTCTTCTGACATTAACACACAAAACAAAAAGTTTGAGATAAAAGTTAAGGGGGATAATGTAAATAAATTTTTGTCATATCTGTGCAGAGAATAGCCAACAACAACAAAAACAAAGATATTGTTAAATTTGCGACCAGTTGTCAGTGTGTCTGAGTTTGTTATACACCTAAGGTAAAGGGTTGTTTTCAGTAGGGATTGACAGATATATCAGCCTAATTTCAGTATCACTCAATATTTAGTTTTTTCTCTGCCACTGCCTGTGGGCAAATAGGATAAAATCAAAAGTAGTGGACAGCAGCAGATTTGTATTGGATGTGTCCTAAATGTGTCAGACTGGTTTTATCATAAAACCTATCCCCAGATTTCACATTACACAACACTAAGATCTTGATTTTTTTCAAAAGATTTTAAAATATTATGATAAAAATTAAAGCAAATTCATTTTCACCAGGGCAACATAAGTCATTTGCTAAGTCGATCAATTTAAGGGAACACTAACATGAGTTTGAGAGTCTTGTTTCATTTTATTTTACTTGATTAAACATTTAAGCAAATCCAAACCATCACGATAATTCTCCAGCAATGTCATGTGAAATTTATTCCTTAAAATTTTCTGGCATATTTTTTGGGCACTTTGGAAATAGAAGAAGTTTTCAAGGATCTGACGGACAGATATCACTAAATAACTAGAATTTCTTTGCATTGGGGTATGAGGTGTTACTTTGTGTGATATTTAAGTGAGCGTCTGGTTGTCAGTCGGGTTATATTTAAGTGAAGTCTCATTTTTACTTTTGTGCCAATAATCAGTAAGCGAAATTGAATCAATCACAGTTAATCACAGATTTTTTTTCACACAAGACCGGGTAAGTTTGTTCAGCATTTTTCGTTCAATATTGTTAATTATTCAGGTTTTCTCTCATCTGATGTTAAGATTAGTTTTATGATCTGAAAAAAAAAAAAAAACAATGGTAGGAATCTTTAAGGAGTAAATATGTTTCATATATATGTAAATTTGTCCACAGTCATCTCAGTATTTACAAAAAAAACAAAAAAAACCTTTTTTCAGATGATTTTCAAGCATTATTTACAACATTCAGCTTTCTTTGCACTGAGTGACACTGGCTTTGGGCACACTATGACATTTAGATGCACAGTGTGCTTTAAACACACATGGATTCAATGATGCTGCTTGTGCTCCAGAAGGGAGAGGAAAAAGAGCTGAGAAAACAGGAAACCCACCCTCCCTTGTTCAGCTTCTGTGGCTTCAATTCATGTTCTGCCTTTCGTAAACGTCTTCTCTAAAACCCTTATGTATGACCCGAACTAAGGTCAATTAAAAAATGTTCTGAATAACAAAAAAAAAACTGAATTTTTTCATTGTGTTGCTGTATCAACAAGGTATTTTTTTCTGCCTCGTGCTCTTTGGGATGATGACAGTCACTTTCCAGTCACACCATCACGATGCTCTACTTCAGCTTTCCACTCCCCTTTTAAAGACAAACACACACTCTTGGTACCTCTTTCATTGCACACTAAATTTACTCTTTGTTCGTGCCTGTCAGAAGGTAAATAAATCCTGTGGATGGTGTGGAACACTGAGCGCCCTCATATGGCTCAGATGATCAATGAGTCCTTGTTTGTGCTTCTATTAGTTGTGTCAGTCGGCATGTTCAGCCAGGCTGCATGTGATTTAACATGATTTAAATCTGAAACCATGAAGTTTCATGGGTGTTCATGAAGGTTTACAATGATCTTCAAAACACGTTTCTGATATTTGAAAGACGAAATGCAAAGCTGTTGCTACGCTACAGTTATCTCACTTGAGTCCTGTAGAGGGCAGCAGATGCTTAAATATTAATAAGATTTGTTGTTTCCTCCATGCGCCTTTTTATGTGTAAATATGACGCAGTATGTTTGCACGGAGCACAAAGCTCACTTACATCTTGATTTGTCCTTGATGTACACTGTGTCTTGTTATTTGGTCTAAAGACTCAACATTATGTTTTGACCATTTACATCTTGTTTTCAAATGTCGATGTTTTCCATTTTCAAGTGGACAAAAATTGGGAGAGGAAAGAGAGTGCTAATTTAAAACACATGGTGTCTTGCAAAAGTACTCAAAACACTTGAATTTTATGTTTTGTAACATTACAATCTCAGCTTTTCTGAAAGAAAGCTGAACAAACGATTAGGAAACATTTTATATGATTTTAAATGAAAAAGCCAGCCAGCGCTCAGGTGGGATAATCTGTTGACAGGAAAACTATTAGTCATGCTCTCCACATGTCTGGCCTTGATGGCAGTGTGGTGAAAGAAAACGGATGTTGAAGGAAAGCTGAAAGACATCAAGCATGTTGGGGAAACAGCAAAAGAAAAAAAAAACTTGCTTTGGTCAAATGAAACCAAAGCTGAACATTTTGGCCTAAATGTAGAATGCAATGGTTGGTGAAAAACCAACACTGCAGATCACCCAAAACGCCATCCCCAGTGTGGACATGATGGTTACATCGTCATGCTGTGGGTTTGCTTTTCTTCAGCAGCAAGAGGGAATTAGAGTTCACGCAAAATATGGTTGCGTTAAATGCAGGTCAGTCCTGGAGAAAACCTGCTAGAGGCTGCAAAAGACTGGAGTAAAGGTTGATCTTCCAGCAGGACAAGAACCCTTAACACACACCCAGAGCGACCATGGCATGGTGTAGATCAAAATCATAATCATGCATTAAAATGGCCCAGTAAATACCAACTTTAAAGTCAAACTAATAGTTTCAGGCAAACTTGAAAATGTGTTACCGTTCTATTCAATTGAACTTGAGCTCTTTTGCAAGGTATTATGGGGGGTTAAATGTACAGTCTCTTGATATGCAAGGCCCAAACGAGTCGCTTTCATGCAGGCTAGAAGTCAGAAATGACATCACTCAGTTTTGGATTCATTTAAAAGCACCAGCCTCAACACACAAACATCTCTCTCTCTCTCTCTCTTTTTAAATGACAGGTGGAGAACCCTTCAGGGGAAATTGTTCCAGACTCACCTGCACCATTGTTTCAGCTGCTCTTCCTGTGTGAGGAGCCCATGTTGTTTGAATACAATGGGGTCAGGGAAATCACAGCTCCCATCAGACAGACACTCCATCATTGTGACAGAGACGACTGGCTAGAAACACTGCAAAGGCTCACTGCCAAACAGTTCCTTTTGCAAAACAGACAAAAATGTGTACAATGTGTTCAATACTAATATGTTAGTGGATATCCTAAGTGAGGAACTGTTTCTGTACTCTGTATTTTAAATTTCATAATTACACCTGCCATTGTAGTTGTCCAGAATATACACACAACAAAACCTGAGTGAATTACAAAACAGGATAACTATATGTTTCAGTTTTAAATGAGAATTTAGTTAAACTAAAAAAAAGACAAAAGTCTGACAACTTTAACAAAAGCAAATTTGAAAACAACCAAGCTGTTTCTCTCCTTCTTTTTTTTAATTTTCAATTTTACAAAATTTTGTTAAACATCACAGAACTTGACTCCAATTGTCTCCAAATGTTTTCAGTCTTTATTTATAGCATAGTGAGGTATTACTCAAAGACTTTGTTCCCAGATTTCATCCAATAGGGGAAATGGTGTTGGAATGGTACATGTTTACTGGAGGGCATTTTAATGATTCTAATGTGTTTTTGAATGACTTCAAAGATTTACAAATGTGAAGCTGGTCTCAGCTAGTTTCAAATATAACTCATTTTGTGATTTATTTTTGTTTGTTTGTGTCTTTACAAACAGACAAAATGTCACTCTATGCAATGGCAGCAAAAAGTGAAGCTAAGAAATTATAACAATACAAAACAAACAACAAAAGTCTTAATTTGCAAGAATTTCAAAAATACATTCCACCTATAGATTTTGAGTTGTCTTTTACAACAATCTCATAGATTACTGATGTACAATGCTCTGTTTTAAGAACTATGCATGTGTTACAAACAAATACACATAATGATGATTTCCCAAATATTTTTGGGGTATTAGCCAGGATCTATAACCAATATAACTCAAACATCACAACCTTTGGCTGCAGCGTCTTCTGCAGAGACAGACATTTTGTACATAACGTATCAGATGGTTAGCTTTAATAGCCCATCCATCCACTCCTAAATATGTTAAACGCCATGTCCACAGTCAGGTTATGTTTGTTGACAACAACATATAACAGTGTTCAGTTGAATGTGTGCTTGACGTGAAAGCCCCATCAGAGAAGTCTATTTGAGATGTCAGAGTTGTGGATTAAAGCTCGCTCTGGGAATGTCAGCTTTGTCAGATAAAGCCGTCCTAATGCCGACACAATAATCTGTAAAGTTTACCGAGCTACACAGAACTCAACTGCTTAATTTAAATCCATTTAGATTTTTTTTTCCAATATAAATGTTGGGAATGTAATGAAAAAAAAAGTTACTTCTCTATCATTTCACTATGGGATTATTTGTAGCTTATTATAATTAGTTTTATAAGAAGAAAATAATGTTGCTTTCGGTACACCTCTATCCTGAATAATATGTGGACCTCCATCTCAGCTCACATTATGGGCAGTCCTCACTGTTAGCTTATCCTGCGTTGTCTCTGCTGCTCCCTTTTGTTGATCAGTCTCACCGACCTCCTCTCAAGTTACATGAGCTATGATTAGCAATTTCAACCATTATGTACACTCCATGCATAATTCATGCTCTTTGTTCCTCTGGCTAAAAGGAAAAAGTGGCCCAAAAAAGGAATCCCCACCTGTTAAGACAAACCCAGATAACTTACCAAGGGGAGAGCTAGAATAATAGTAATGCAGCGCCATGCAACCATTGAAGAATTTTTAAATTGACAATAGGAATGTTACTGGCAAGGATTGCCCCACTATGATCAATGATTAACCATGGAAGCTGTTGGGTCTTTAGCTCCTAAATATTCTTATGATCTGAAGGTTAAAAATGACTGTCCAGATGCAAGTCTATTGTAGATGTTTATATGCAAGGCTGTAGTGGAGATGGTGTAACTCTAAGGTAACTTTTGAAATATAGACTTCGTTTGTAGAAGCATTTAGAAAAATCCCAAATAGGCAGAAACGTACCAAACATCAGGACTCTACATTTATTCAAACAAGAAACCCCCCAAAAAATCTTCTTTGAATGCAGTATTTCTAAATGTCTGTGCTTTCCTCTTTGTCTTAATCGCCATGTTTTCACTCATTCTGAGTCACTGACCATGGGAATCGTTACAGCTCAAACTCCCTCCATCCTGGTCCCTGTGTGGCTGCAAGTCTGATTCTCAAATGGCACATGTGGACACACACACAAACACACTTGATGGGGTTCCAGGGTTGTGTCTGCTTTATGGTGTAGGCACCCTTTGAATCGCCGCTCAATGAAACTTGTGACTGTTTTAATTAAAGGGAAAGTACAGTGACAGCGTAGCATGCGGACATAAAGGGGTGCTAATGCTTTTCTTCCTGTCGACACAAGGTTGGCCTCTTTTTCTCAGTAAAACCATTCACTTCAGTTCATTTTCTTTGCCCCCTTCCTTTTTTCTTTAACATTTCATTGCTGAGGTCTGTTGCTACAAAACAGAATAAAATATATATTTTGGACCCAGCCAGGTGAGACATCATTATGAATTCAGTTCAAATGTATTCTCTGTAAAAATATGGTTTTAGGGTGGTGTTAACTTCAGGACATCTAAATCTGCTCGTTGTGTCTCACTTGGGATGGCTCCTCAATCAGTTACAGTGTTTCGCTAAAGTCTTCAGTCCACTGTAGGCTTGGGGGCGTTGACCTGCTGTGACCCTCTGTCCAAGTCTCTGGTCTTCTGCAGGGCAATCCTGGAAGGTTTTCTTCTTCTCATTCATTTGACTAGCTGCTCTGTAGCTGCTGAAGAAAAGCCCACAGCTTAATTCTGCTACCACCGTTTGTCACAGAGGTTGTGGAGTGCTCACAGTGCTAGTTTTACATATATTTGTCCACGTTCCTACAGTAATTCAATTTGGAGCTAATCTGACTTTTTCACCATATTGACTGTGTCTTGAAACATAAAACAACTTTTTTTTTTTTTTTTTAATAAATATAGTTACCATCAAGTGACTTTCTCACCTGAGCTGTGGATTACAGTAGCTCCTCTGTTGTAGCTATGGGCCTGTTGTGCTGTGTCTTTCTTTTATAGATCTTTCCCATTGTGTCAGTTCAGGTGGACCATAATGTCTGTACAGAAGAGCGAATGTGCAGTCCTCTTTCTGAGGTTGACCAGTGCTGTGTGAGATTTTCAAAGATTAAGTTATTTTTCTATAGTCTAACAGTCCTTTAAACTTCTCCACAAAGTTTCCCCTGACCTGCTTGGTTTTCCTGATGCTTTGTTCTCCAATATTGCCTAACAAACCTCCGAGGGCTTCAAAGAACAACTGTATTTTTACTCATATTAAATTACCTACACATCTGATAACCTGAAGGCGCCAGGTTGTCAGAATAAACTGTGGAGAATATAAACATTACGACTAACTTTTCAAATTTCCACTTGTAAGACATTTTGACAGTCACAGGCCATTTTTATTTCGCTTTACAAATATGCACTGCTCTCACATAAAACCTAAATGAAATCCAGTAAAGTTGATTGTTCTGCTGTGGCCGAATCTGGAAACATTCGAGGAGTGTGAATACTTTTGCAAGGCACCGCATAGATTAAATCTTATTGTCTCATCATCTTCAGAGACTCGGAGGATGTTAAGGGGGAAGTTTGGACATTCATTTCTAAGTTGAATCAGACAGAATTGTACTCTTTGGTCACCGGTCTGCATCTAAAACAGCTGACAGCTGTCTCTGGGTTCCCATGTTAGTCACACAGGTACAGTTCTCTGTTGTCTCTGTCTTCTGACAGACGCTTCACATGAGGTTTGTGTATGGTGATGTGTGACAAGTCCTCTCTTCCTCTGGGGATCAATGTCTGTCCTGTTCTCTTTGCCAATCTGATGTTTATCTGCTGATGATCAATCACACCGCTGACAGCACGAGGGTTAGTGTTACCATCCTCGCTGCCTGTGACTGGCTGTCTGCAGGCTGAACACAGAGGACGGGTAAAAACGAATAAGAGTCGGAGTCTTAATTAAGCATGCTGCACTTTATGATCAATTATGTAAATATGATCCATCTAGAAAAAAGCATTTCCTCATTTATTTTTTTGCTTTAAAGGATTGTTTGAAGGAAATATTTTTTCATGATTCTATATTTTGAAGAATTACAAAGTTTAAACTTTTTAAGCTATTTTAATGTATAGAAACTTAATAAATTCTAAACAATGAAAGAAATGAAAAAAAAAAACACTTTAATTTCTGAATTGGAACGGGCAAAAAAAAGAAAAAAAAAAAAGAAGGGAAAAGCAACTTGATACTGTACACAGTTTTCTGTCTACCAGCCCAAACTAAAGCTTCTGAACGGCTTCTCCACACTTTAAATACATGATTGATGATCAGCCGCTATACTCCCAGCAAATGGGCCTGAGTTGGGATTTTTGCTCCTAATGCAGGTGTCAGTAATCCTTCTCAGCCTCTTCAGATGACGGCTTTAGCCCGAGGAAATGCTTGACCAGATTCTTCCCTTGCTGCATAGAAACGGTGTAATCTCTCAATTCTTGACACAGCAAATAAACACTGCACAGAAGGAGAGCCTCGCAACTTTATCTCTTCCTTCCTTCCACATTGTCCTGCTGACAAGTTCCAGAGGAAGAGAAAAGAGGAGACATATTTCTCAGGTCAGAAGCCCGAAGGGGAAGGGGCCGTGGCATGGGACTGAAGGTTAAGTGCATGTACTAATCCTCGCAAAAAAGGAACTTAACACCATGCATATGACACTGCAAATACTCCCTCTTGACCTTCCATTTCTGCCTAAAAGAAGGCAGAGAAGATGGCAGAGAAGGCCTCGGCGTCTTATCCCATTACAAAATACGAGGAGACAAATCTGTCTGTGACATGTCACTCAAATTACTGTAGCCTCGCACCTAATTGGAGGTTAATCTCTTGTAACCTGTCTCATAAATTATTTCTTGATACAACTGAAAATCCAGTAGAATCACCCACTCTTCATGTCAACAGGGAAGAACACAGTTTGTTCAGAAAAAAGGCTCATGCAGTCTCCTCCAACAGATAACCTGCAGAGTCGTCTGACTTGGCTTTATGAAAACAGCAGCTTAGCTGGACCATAATCAGAACTGCTCTGCCTTTCAAATATACTGATCAATAGTAAGGTGAGATGAATAACATGATCATTATAAAACGCTGGCCTTTTTAAAGTTCATTCTGCTTTGGACAATTCAAAATAAATTAACCTTACCACGTTTGTTTATTATTAATTACATCTAATTTACTGTACTATAAAAACTGTAAAAATGTGCTGTAAAAAGTTGACAGTGTTTGTTTTTTTCCCGGACTCGGGTGGCATACATTTTTTAACTAAACCGGGGTGAGTCCTGTTCACCTGTGAGGAGCCACATCCGCTACAAAATTTCCTGCTTGGCTTCAACAAATACACAAACTTATCTTGGTTTTCT
Organism: Poecilia mexicana; assembly: GCF_051168715.1. NCBI lineage: Eukaryota > Metazoa > Chordata > Actinopteri > Cyprinodontiformes > Poeciliidae > Poecilia > Poecilia mexicana. Next base: position 16,060,266 of record NW_028263384.1, on the reverse strand, counting down.
AAGATTGTTTAATTGTTAAAAATGAAAAGAACACAGTGCATTTCTGAGCAAGCTTTATTTCAAGCATTATTTTGTGCAATTCTCAATTAGCTTGTTTACATATCTATATAGTTTGAAATTGAATTTGAAGGAAACCATGAAACAATAAACAAGGTAAACAACAACAACAATAATAATAATAATAATAATAATAATAATAATAATAATAATAATAATAATAATAATAATAATAATAATAATAATAATAATAATAAGTCACTTATTTTTTCCCTGATCCATGTAATTGAGAAATCACCTTCGGTAAGCTAATAAGACAAAATAAACAAATACGCATATAGAAAGAAACAATAATTATATTAATGTGATATGAAATAATAAAAGAAGAATAATCTAGAAGAATTATTCTTCTAGAATAATCTAGAAGAATAATCATTTACTTTTTTTTGTCTCAGTACAAAAAAAGTAAATGAAAAATGTACTTTCTCGTCTACTGGCAGATCATTTAATCTTGTTTTTGAGATGGAATTTAGTATTTACGACACAGAACAGGTGTTCTGTGAGAATGGCCTCTCCACACTTTAAACACACAAGAATAGGATCAAGTGTGTGAACTGAAATTCAGATGGTAGATTATCTAAAACAAACCAACGAACAAGCAAAGCAAATCTCCAAAAGAAGGAATGAACTGATGATGAATCAACCGTTCAGGTTGAATTTTCTGCTATTTCTCCAAAGCTTATTTTTGTCTTTCACCCCTAAGGGGCAGCAGAGGCCTGCTTTAAGTGCTACCAGCTATTCCATGAGCAATGAGAGTCAATCGAGAACTGATCATTTCATGATCAAGAATCACTTAGAAAGGAACAAAGAGTATAACATGGTTTATTCTGAGCTTTTTTGGTCTTCGTGAGATGTTCTTTTGAAAATCCAAGATGTGAACACGGACAGCTTTCATTCAGTGAATTAGTTGACAGAGAATCCTGGGTGGGCTTCACGGTGAAAGTGGAGGCCCATCAGTTTGACTTTCACTAAGTGAAATATTTTATTTTTGTAGTTTGGATTTTTACAGAAATAAGCAAAGAAGATTAAACAAGGAAGAGCCGTGACGTTGATGATGAGTGAGACATGTTACTGGTTTTAATTCTGTGACTGAGGATATGGGAACCTGCAGAAGATTAACAAAGAGAAGAGATATGTGGAGCTACGCTGGAGATGAAAGTGGGAACTCTCTCCCACTGCTGTCAGCAATTTTTAATATGAACTTTGTTATTGATTGGCAGAGCTGTTGACCAAATTTCCATAGTTAGATGACTTCATGTTTCCCAACTTGTGTGTGTGGCATCAAAAGCCCAGAATTGGGTTTTCCGTCTTTTTATATTTGTAACTGAATTCTTTAATCATGTTATGTATCAAATCATCTTACAATGAAAATGCTTTCTTTTTTTCAGTAAACTGTAACTTGAGACTCCAAGAGTCTAAATTGGCTTTGAGAGCAAGCGCAAAGTTGTTCACTGAACCTGTTTAACACGACTGAAAGTGTTTGAATCTGGAATACAGGTGAGGTTTCATGTAGAATACAGTCATCTTTAGCCTTTACACAGCACTGTAATTGAATCAAGCCATGATCTTTCCTCCCCGTAGTTATTTTAAGACATGAATGACACAACAAAAATTGAAATGCACTACCCTCCCTCCTTTTCCATTTCAACAAAAGGTCAGAAATTCAATCACCACCACTACTATTGCTATAATAATGTATGCATGGGAAACACGGGCAGAGTTACTGACCACCACATTTTTTTTTTTTTTTTTTTTTTTTTGCTGCCTGTGGTCATTTTGTCCTGCCTAAGAACAGAGGCGTTTCTCACTGGAGTTATTCATTAATCCCAGCGGCCTGAGAATACAGCACCAACACACTCTTTCACACTCAGCTCTGTCGCGTTTGCAACTTGGTGGGAATAAAGGATAATTTTATATTTGTTGCATTTACTTTGGAATTACAATGTGAAATATTTTGAAACCAAACAACTTTTTTTTTTTAAGAAACACTACTTTATTTCACATATTTTAAAAATATTTTCTTATTCAGTTCAGCATTAGATCTTGATGCTGAACAAGCTCCATTGTTTGATTTGAAATAATGTGAATTGAACACCAGGACAATAAAGAGTGGAGGAACAATGGGGAAGAGGGAAGCGTATGCCCCATGCAAAAATTTGGCTGAACAGTCTGGTATGCATAAGATAAAAAATAATAATAATAATTTAATTGAGTAGTCAAAAAGATTCAGTAAATTGCACAATAATCTTAATTTATTTGTATCCATTTGTTTTATGCTTCTGTAAGTTTTTTTGTTGTTTTATACTACACCATCTTTAAATGCCCATCCCTTGTATTTAATAAAATTCCCAACATTGGCTTTCAGTTTTGTTGTACCAGCCCTAAGATTATTACTGGCCCCCATCAGGTCTCCACTTTGAAAACTTCCTCTGGGGCTGAATGGTGGTCATAAATCGAGGTGATAATTCAGAAATAAATAAGATAAGGCTGTAAAGGAGTGTCATGACACTGGGGGAAACGAGAACAAGAACAAGTGAGGAAATGCAGACAGATAGAAAGAAAAGCAGAGGTGTGCAAAATGAAGGGGAGTTTGGCAGAAACGAGCAGGCTCATTAATGCACCGACACAGCTTTCATTAGCTCCCAAGAACAAGGTAAACAAATATAAACCAGAAAGAATAAGATGCAACTGAAATAATTGACAAAACACAATCAAGAGATTACGGAAACTAACTGAGCTTCGGCGGCAATAGCTCATTCTCAGTCTGAGAGGTTTTTTATTAATCTAAGCTCCAGTGAAGGCACACAAACTGCACGTGTTTTGTTGCTTCGTATTTCATTGCCAGGCTGCAACTGTGTGTGACAATAAGAACCCAGTTTTACAATTCCTCTTCAATAAAATGTAAAAACGGAAAGAAAATATTAAATTTTAGAACATCAGTAATCCAAATAATAGGAATGTCCTTTGGATATATCCTGTAAAACGACTCTCTTTCTATTTGTATGGTAATAAAAAAATATTAAAAAAAATCTGCCCTGACATTATATCGCAAACGTCTGTTGGAAAGATCCTTTCCACCTATTTTTTTTTTTTTTTTTTTTGCAAAGAGACAAATGCTCCCTATTGTGTTTTTTTATTTCCCAGTATGCTTGCTGTTTCTTCCATCAGGCATTTTAAAACCCTTGCATCTATTACCTTTCACCGGGTAAATACCTAACGCTGGAAACATTTGTCAACGTATGCAGCTGGCTGAACAGAATAGATTATTAGGAACAGAGGGGAAAAAAAACACACTGCCTCTCCAAACAGTGCAAAGCTTGCCATGCAAAGAAGTCAAGATTCTTCACCTCAGACATAAGGAAGCAGCAAAAAATAGCAGCTCTGGCAGTTTGCACATCCACCAACACAGTGAAGTAGTCCTTTTTATCCCCATAGAGCGACTGGAAAGACAAATTAATAATGTACTGTATTTAAGCAACACACAGTAATTACACATCTCGTACAATGAGCCGAGAGCGAGCAGATTTGATTTGCTGGTCAGAGGTTATGCTGGGTCTGTGTGCTAAAGGTGCAAATGATGAGCTGTTGCGTGAGGAATTTATGTGGTTTGTACTGTGGTGTTTACATCAAGCCTCATTAGAGATTTATTGCTGACGCAATGCAGCTCATTCACTCTGAAAGCTGGGGCCAACACAGTGGAAAGCCATGAGAGTGAAAACACTTATTGTAAATTACTGAAGGAAAATACAGAAATACAAGTACCTAATGGCAAACGGGCTAAAAAGGGAAGCTTCGCATTCCAAAATGAGATGTCTAATTTGGCCTTTTTATGTTGTATCTTACAGTTGAAATGAGAATTCGTTTGATTGTGTTAAAAAGTAGTTCAGGAGTTGGATGCCTGCATTTGATGTGCTTACATTTTGTCTAAATTGAAAAAAAAAAAAAAGAAAAAAGCTTTAAGCTGCAGAAATTAAGCAAAACAGTTGGTGGTTTAGTTTGCATTAAACATTTTTGAACTATCTAAAATATGCGCAATAAAGCAGCCTCTGGCAATAGTCCGCTGCGGTGGCACAGGCGAAATGAGATTTGCTATAGTAAAGGAACACAAGCAGTATAGTGGCCCCCTGTTATAGGTCCTGTGGCCAGCGCTGTGCAAACAGCAGAAAGTTGCGGCGTGTGAAGGGTAATGGGACATCCAACGCCAGGGGACAGCAGGCAGCAGAGTCACACACCGCAGCCGAAAGAAAGATGAAGTAATCTCAGGAAACAAGTAGACACACTCCACTTCGAATTTTGCCCCAAACAAGATTAAAGTGACATTATTCTATGAGAGTGTGGCAAGAGTATTAATCTTACACATTGAGGCAGGGGCTGGACAAACAAAAGCAGCCTGCAACAGTATGAGAGTACATTCTTTATTTTGTCAGCATGTGGTTAGATTTAGAAGTAGCCATGAGAACCTTATCATCTCCTCCTGCATTACGCTGCGAGGACCACTGCATCCATTTTAGGGATTTCAAGGCACATCTGATGAGTAGCTCGCACACTTTACTAGAATGATGCATTTTATTGTGCAGAAAAAGTCGGCTGTCAATGCGGCAGGGTGGTTTGCAAGTTGCTTGTAAGCATATATTAAATGACATAAAGAAGCTAAAATTATTCAGAAACCAATAAAAGACACTGCACAAACTTTTACATAAACATAGCATGTGTTATACCATATATACTACAAAATAAAGTCATTTTAATTTAATTACATTTCTTTATTGAGTGGGGAAAATACCCCAAATTCAGATTTTTTTTTTTTTACGAATTTATTAGTAGCACACTTATTGCTATTCCAAACAATTGCTATAGCCTAAGCGTAAATGAAAGACATTTGCAAAATATCCTTCACTCTTAAACTTGTTGAGTGACAGGAACAGTGATATTTCTTTGTTTTTCTTCAAAATAGTAAAGACAAGAGAACATACCATTCAAGTAATGTAGATGCACGTCCATCGGCATCAGTCTGGCAATGACTAAGGGAAAATGACGTCTTGTCTGAACCTGCTCACATTTTCACCCAAAGCAATTATTAAAAAGGTTAAACCAGCTGGCAAATGAACCAAGTCACTCTTACCCCAGTGAGGAGAATGACCAGAAAAGTAAAAACGAAAGGTGCCATAACAGACAGAATGTGAGCTTTTACACAAATGTGAAAAGTTTTTTCTTTAAATAAGTGCAAATATTGTCACACTCATCATCTTTGCTTGAGCTGGACAGTCCTGGCTAAAAGGTGCCTGTCTTTCCTGTCCTCTGCAAAACAGGAAGTCAGGGATTACCAATCAAAAGTTGACAGTGGCCCACCTACAAAGATTAAACATGTACTTATTATGAATTTGTCAAAAAAAAAAGGTTACTTTTGACCACTGGATTCCTCCCCACCAGCCTCTAAAATAAATACATATTAAATTAAAACATTAGTGTGAGTCAGAAATTATAGATTTCTTTTTTTTTTTTACTCATCTTTACCAGGGAGTCGCAATGATTAAACATGGATACCTGTCACAAAACCTCCAAAAGCGCAGAAACTTAGCACCAAGCTAAAGAAGATCCCCACCCATACCATTTAGGAATTCATTGGGTTCAAATCTACCAAGTGAGAGTTGCATTTAGGTTTTGTTTGCAACCTGTTGCATAAATAAGTCAGTCTCTAAACCCCACTGAGTAAGACAGAGCTTTAATGAGTGGGGTTTAAGCCCCTCCACCCCTCCACTCCTCCACTCTCAGCTTGGTCTCCTAATGAGCCATCATCATGCAAAACTGCCAGCTTGATACACATTAATTGGATTTTCACTTTTTTCACCAATTAATTGACCAGCATTGTCATGTTGGCCAGCCTCCGAGGGCTCCTAAGAAAACGGGGCAGCTTCCCCCTTTTCACTCTCACCGACTCTAATAGCCACCAACTTGAGAGGAGAAACATTTTTCTTTTCTTTTCTTCTTTACAACCGAGATCAGCTATCTCATTAAAGGCTTATGGCATTTGTTGGAGCCCCTTCCCTTTGTGGAGAGAAACTGTTTGTGTGCTGCTCAGCTGAAGCCTTTTACAGTTTGTTAACCTGCCTCTGCCAGTGCCAGGGACCCCGGGGGGAAAAGCCTGATGTGCAGTGAGTGACTTAGATTCCTTGTGCCCTAGAGGACAGACCACAGGGTTAGGGAGTGCAATCCCACGCCACCTTGTTCAACAAGCACCAAAACAAGAAATGAATGCAGCCATGGCATTTCACAATGGTTATTTGATATGTTGACACATCAGTGGTGTTTCGAATTCTGCCAGGGGGATTTTTTTTTTTTTTTTTTGTTCACATGAATCCTTGCAGTTCAAATCCACTTGAGGAATGTGCGATGGGACAAATATCTGAGTCTCTGAGTGCCGGGATTAATCCTGGATATAGAGGATAAAAAAACTGGACAAACTAATGTGACCTCCGGTTAATGAATGACTGAATACTGACATTTGAAGGGCTGATTCTAGTTATGGTTTCTTAACTTGTGTCCTCTCTGGAACCGCTTAAATATTAACGTTTAAAACTATCTAAGGTTGAGTCCGTGCTAATGACAGAAACGCCAGTGACATATCTCCATTGTTTGTTTGTTTGTTTTTACAGTAATGCCTACAAACTGAATAAAAACCTTTGCTAAAAATTGCATTCATAACAGATTGCATTTTATCTTGCAGATCTTTTTCCTTGGGATTGGTAAAGCATGTCTAAAATCCATGTTTATAATCCTGAAACTGCTATATATTGTTAATTTATATTCATGTCAAGTGATACCCTTTAAAATAATGATATTTCTCTGCTAGTTCAGAACTCAGCAAGCTTTTGAAATGAATATTTTTTTTATTCTCTTGTTAGAATGAGCTAACAAACTCCCGATTCAGGTCAAAGTCCAGACAGACTGAGAAATCTTCAGCAAAATCAAAGAAGATCAGGACAATTGGAGTTTGTAAGCCTGATCTTCTTGTTTAAGATTGGTTGCAAAAGAAAATGAACATGTATGGTACTTTTCTGTAGGCTTGGCTGAATGTTCAGGGTTGTTGTCCTCCTGCAGCTTTAGTGTTTTTCGCAGCCTACACGATTTCTTTCAGGGAAGCCTGAAAACCCTCGACGTAAAGCTTTCAATCGTCTTACAAACTTCTCTGTACCTGTGGCATAACAATATCAACTTTGCAAACCTTGTAGGCCTTCACAGAACAGCTAAGATTTGCATCACTTATCAAGACAAATGTCTGACCATATTTCTTGATTTTTATTAAAAAGAAATCAAAAATAAAACAATATGTTTTCGGTTTACTGTACAATAGTGTATTCATTTGTCATGGTCTGACAAAATCCAAGTGAAAACGCTGTTTTCAGTTCTACTAAGATAACATATGGAAAGGTTTTAGGGGTGTGAATATTTTTGCCAAAACCCCATGAGTTTGGGTTCGCGTAGGAATCATTTCTGTATTCCATGTTTAACTTTTCTTAGCTTGTCTGTCAGTGGAAGACACTGTTCTGCTCAGGTCTATATTATTATTGTGCAATTAAATTGTCTCACAACAGATAAGTATACTCTTGTACGTGAACCATTACTGAATCATTTTGACGATACAGACATGCAGTCTAACAGTGACTGTAAAGATCGCATTCTCCAATCGTCACGAAAGGAGAGTTAAAAATGGAAAACATGTACTAATGTACAATAGATTAACAATAAAACATATCTGGACACATTTTTATGGCATCACATTGCAAGACACTCAAAATAATCTACTTACTTGATTGAAAAAAAAAAAAAAAAAAAACCAAATAGGGTGTTCTTTCACCTGAACCACAACATGGAAGAAACTTTTTGCATCAGTAGCTTTTAGAGAACAATGGCTGCTATTGATCCAACATTTCATTTTGACAATCATTTAATGTAATGGGTGTCTAAATGGGTGCAGTGTGATTGTGAAGAAATGTATTTCAACTTTCCACAAAAGCAACCACTACCACGGCTCGATGACGTCCATGAAAATCAACTCTGTCAGTTGCTCTTTGTAAAAGTGTTGTAATGTAAAAGTAATAATCTGGTGATCTGAAAACGGACCTTTTTCCTTCAGTCAATAACCCTTCATTCAGGGAAGGCTGAAGGTTAGAGGTCAAACATTTACAAAACCTGTTATTGGATAATCAAGGGCAATAGCCTTAATTAATCGATGGAGTGTTCTGAAGGAGGGGTTGTTTTCACCATATAATTTGTTGGTCTCCATGACCATGAAGGATTCCATTATTTATGTAAAAGTGTCCATTATGTCACTAGGAGGAGAAAAAAATAGGCGTTCTTTTTTTTTTTTAATGCCATCAACGTTTAATCAAGCAGAACTTCATTAATCCCCATAATTAATTGAGCAGACTTTGCTATGTTCCTTTTGCTACCTTTACTTTCTGGTCGGACGGACATGTTTCACCATTATTGTTGTCCCATCCCTCCAAGGGTTGTGAGTTAATCTGCATGACCCAGCACCTGTCACATACTAATAAACACAGGACTAATTGACTTTGTTGCCCCACTTATCAGCTACCTTCCAGCAACCATGGAGATTTTTGTTTGTTTACAGCAGGGCCACCAGGTGTGTCCTATCAACCAAGAAAGAGATATTTCATAAAAAAAAAAAAAAAAAAAAAAAAAAAAGGGCTATTATTAGATCATTACGGGAGAAGGTTGTATATCATTAATATTTAAGGACAGCATTTTCAGAACAGGTCAAAAACAAGTGCGGCGATGATGGCACTGTATGCTCTGATGTCTCAAATAAAATATTATATGCGCGGGTTTTAAAATCCTGCACTTTATAGGTAGTTTGTCATGTTGTTTATTGTCCCATGCACAGTTAAGTACTCATCCCAAAAGATCTCACCTAATCTAGAGAGCTAATCTTCTGTTTACTAGACATGGGTATAAGAAAAAAAGGCTTGAAAACAAATCACATTTAAACCAAACTTAGAAAGCACAGATATTTATTTGCATATGCTGGCCCTTGGAATTCAGCATAGTCAAAGTCTCATCAGACACCTAATGGCAAGGTCCATTAATCCCAGTTAGATGTCAATGGTCTCAATCCTGAGCTTAAATTAAAACCGGAAAAGAAATGTGAAGCTCTTCTCTTCAATTAAAGCCCCAAGTGACTCTGATGCACAAAAAGTACTCCTGGCTCAATGCTCACGTTTTTTTTTTTTGGTTGTTTTTTTTTTTATCTCTGTCCTCTATGGCATTATTGTTGTCATAATTTTTATGTTTTCTTTGTTTTTCTTTTTCATACAAAATCCTAGCTCCTGTTTTGTTTTTTTTTTTATTTCCAGTTGTCCCACCACTCCAGGCTCTCATACTGCCTGTTTCTGCTGTGTAGCTCCTGCTAAAAGAAGGTTATTTCTTCCCAGAGTCACTACATGCTTTAACAGGGTGAGGAATTCCTGCATAGTCAATGACTCAATGCAAATGACTGAGCTATCCAAGTTTTTATCAATTTGGAGTAAATCCATCCTCTAAATTTAACTGGATTGCAAAATAATTTGAATGTAACTGGTCTGTGTGTCTCTAAATCGTACAGGGGATCCAGGCAGCTACCAAAATGCTACTAAAGTTTCCATATATCTGTAAATAAGCATAAGTATAAATGACCCAGTTAATAAAATTACTATCTTTGGCGTAACCATTTGAAATCGCTGTGCTTTTACATTGAAAACTTCCAAGGTAACTTCAATGTCAGAAATTTTCTTTTGAAATTTATTTTTTTGAATTGAATCTTGACTGAAGTGGATATCATAAAATAAAAAAAATTGACAATTTAAGGCAAAAAAAAAAATAATAATTATAAAATATTTGCAAACATTTGTAAAAAAAAAAAAGTCTGTCACTCAATCCTTCAATCAAAAAAAATAAATAAAGTAGTAAATGCAGTTAGCTTTTCTGTTTATCTTGCTTGTACTGTCGAAACCATTCTAAAAAACAACATTACCCATTATTGTGATTACTTTTGATCAGAGTCAAAACAACAATTTATCATTCTGGCTGTGTGTGGCCTGGAGTTCTCAAAAACTACAGATTTCTTGCCTTACACTTATAGCATTTTGGAACAATTACCCTGATCTTAGGAGTGGTAGAAAGTTGGGAAATATGATCTTTAGATTGAACATATAAGTGTCATCAGAGATGTTGGGCTTCTATATACCGAGAGGGTGAAAAGCATGGCAATCAAAGCAGAAGAAGTTGTAATGTCCTGTTTATCCTGAAGCGCTGCAGTGAGGGAATGTGCCAGCTATATACAGAATCACCATTATGTCACACTGTGAACCGCTATACCGCTTTCTCCTTCTCCATGTTGTTGCGTCGTTCTTTTACACACTTACTTAAACACACACACATACAATGGCTGTTTAAAGTTTTTCCAGGGTATTTCTCGGTTAATTAACAGATTAGTGGTGTGGGGCAGCTCTGAAGTTCAGGGGTCAAGACTAAACCCTCTAACTGAGAGGATAATCAGTGGCAGGTGGGCCCACACTTCTCTCATTGCCCCCTCCAAAAAAAAACCCTCCCCCACTTGACTTGACTTGACTTATAGCAAAATAAGCCCCCGCCCCCAGGCCCCCAATGCTGCTAACATCGTTCTCGACTGTGGCCTCCGATGGCGCGACTGAAAGAAAGGAAGAGGACAATGACAGATGTAAGGAGGGGAAGGACCAGGAGAGATGGACATTCGATGAGCTCGGAAATGTTCTCTCCTTATTATTCCTTTCATATACGCTGTCGGGCCTCGTATTTACAAAACTGAACAGTGGGTATCTCAGAGCACAACCTGACTGAATGAGGAGTGGACTATAGGACAGAAGTCCTGTTGCTAATGCTATGAAACAGAAACACAAAAATAGAGTCCACAGTAAATGAGATTTTTTTTTTTTTTTTTTGCCCTGTTTCTGCAGTCACTCCTCCCATATTTCATTCCAGGTTCTGCTCGGTGGTGATCTCCATTGTGAGGCTGTGAATGGGAGACTCTGGGAGTGTCTCTCCTTCGGTTAATTAGGAGTGGCCAGCGTTTCCGCTCCCCTGCGAGTCCCTCCATTATCATTTCCTCACATTCTTTTTCAGTAGTTAACCCCATTCCTTCGCTCTGGCTTCAAAGACTTTTGTCACAAAATAAAGTTTGCAGACAAAAGATCGTGACATGTTTAGACTAAATCTTTCATTGCCCGGCCTTTATAATTCAAATAATTTGGGGGGGAAAAAAAACCCAGCATATAAATAAATGTTAACAAAAATCACATAAGACAACAACTTTAAACCGTGAAAGACAGAGGTACATATACATATATATGACAAATTAAACAATTTGTCATCTCATAGCACAAGTAGAGAGTTTATTGAGCTTTACATATATGCACTATCAAACTAGCTCAATACACACACAGTTATTGAAACACCAACCTGAAATATACCTCCCCTACGTCCGTGGTGAACATCAACCAGAAAAAAGAAATCCTGGGGTGCATTCTCTCAGTGCCCAGCAGGCATCCATTTGCTGGAAAAAAATCACTTTGCCTCATTAGCTACACACACTCTTAGTTTGTCACAATGCCTTTGCTTGAGCCCTGCTAACAGAGCCCTCCCTCTCCTCCTTCTCTAGGTGGAGACTTCAGGGGCCAGAGGCACAGTTTTGGTGAGTGAGGCCTTTTCTTCTAGCCCTCTCCTAGCTGATTTAAGGGTTGTAATTATCTTTTGCTGGGGGAGGCTGTAAATTGGATTAAAGTGGAGGGTTTCGGCTGACTGGGTCACCCCCCTCAACCCCTTCTCTCCACTGCCCCCCCACCCGCAGCCCTCCGCCTCCCCCACCATCTCACCACTTGGTGGGCCACACGCTGATAAAGTGCGGAAAACCGGATTTGGATTCAGCCTCTGCATTCATGGCTTCCTGCCGGAAAAAATGAAATTTTCCAACAGAAGGGGCCAGCGTGCCTGTGGTATCTGCCCGCGTGGTGTGTTTCATCTGGCCTCACTCTTCCAGAAACGCCATTACCTACGTTATCTCTGTGAACCAACTCAGCCTGACTGGACAGGGAAGCCTGGCCAGCTACTGCCCCACACAGACCTCCAGCCAACTCCTTATTGCAGCTCCCTTCAGTGCTGCCAGCCTCCTGAATTATGGTTTATTAAATGTAACTGCTTTGTGCTGAGATACGAGCATGCTGATGTACATTATGTATACCGCAACGGTGAGAAGTAAGAGAAAGAGATTGATGCTTACGTGGTCTCATTCTGCACTCTGATAAAACTTTATATATCAGACAGGAATGTAGCCAGTTAAAACTGAACTTTAAACAGCAACGATATGAAGATAAGGTCGGGATGACGTTTTCTGGCTTTGAAGCCATTTTGCTGGTAATCTTAAATTTTTAATCCTGTTACAGAAAGTCTCCAAGTCTTACAGATTGCTAGTATGCTGGTGCATGAAATGGCAAATTTCCCTATCCAAATGAAGTCAACCCTGGCTTTACTGACCTTCTCAACCCACGGCAAACACAACATCTGCATTAAATGAACGTGGCTTTTCAGGATGACGCCCATAAAATGGATTAAAAACAAACAAAGTCTATTGGTGAATTCCTAATTTGTTTATTGCCTTTGTTGAATGTGTTGTCGGACTCTTCTTGGAAAAAGAATTTTTAAAAAACTTGGTTATCTATATAGCCTTATTGTTTGCATGAGGGTAACTACGAGAATGTTTTAAAACCCTTTAAGAAGAATTTGTAAAGCCAGTTACATAATTGTACTTTTTAAGTTATAATGTTTATGTAGAAATATGGTATGTTTCTCTTCCTTTTGAAGGTTTCATATTAAAAAATGAGTGCACAATTATTTTTTTTTGTCTTTCCACTCAAAAATTAGACCTTATTTGATAGTTTGAAGATGCCTTTGTAAAGAAATACCAATACACCCAGCAGAATTTAAATTAAAATTAGTTGCAAACTCTGCCTCAACGATATGCCAAACCATTGATTTCCCTCTCATGAGTTCATTGTTTTATTGACTTTGACAAATGCTTAAACCTTTTATAATGTAAAACAATGTAATCCCTCTTCTACTTCAAAGGTTTTGGGTGAGAATTGAAAATCTAAAACCCCTAAAAAAAATAAAATAAAAAAAAACTGTTTTAACTGATGAAAAGAGCCCCTAACCATAATGCTGCCACTACCATGTTTCACTTTAGATGCTGCATTCTCCTGCATATGATTTAAGAAAACGTGCAATGTAAATGTTTGACATGTTGTCACCTATTAAAAATCCTACAATATTCTCTTGCCTTGCAGGTTTGTACAAGAGTTTCTAAAGTTGTAGCAGAAATGACTGCCTTTAACCTTGACAAGCTGAAGATATATCTAGTAAAGGAAAATCGTTTAGATAGTATTTTGTCTCTTACGTTAAAGACGAAATTTCACAAGAGAGAAACTTAAATACCAAAAAGACCCCTTGGTTTTTCTCAGAATAAAGTGCTATAGCAAGCTAAATTGAGGGGTTATCTAGTGTGGACACAACAACCTGAAACCTGAAGAGAGTTTGTTGAATAGGGGTTTTTCAAATCACATAAAATGTCAATGCATTTTCCAACAGACACTTAAAGGGGATCAGTGGACCCTCAAAGTGTTCATGGAGAAAATAACCTTTAAGTTTTACATGGGGATGCTACTCTATTGAGCCGCTGTATGACCATAACACCTCTAATGATTTATCCAAATAGCTTTGGCATTTTGAAAAGAGAGGGAGGGAGAAAACTAGAACAGTAGCCTAACTGTGATTCATAAAGAAATAAAAACACAAGACGACATCAGCAGCCATTCGGGGTTTACTTATGCCTTCAAGCAATCTGAATTTAATGCTCAGGCAAAAGTCCTCACAGAGAGCAACAGAGAGAGCTACCCTTGGTGTTAGTTAACAGTGTAGAAGTGTTTTTCATTCAGTGCTAGAAAAACAGAGCCGCAGTAGTTATATGGGAGGCTCTTCTTTTGATGTTTCTCCAGACTCCCAGCCCGGTGTCTTTTTCTTGCTCTCGGCCACGGAGATAAATGGAGGGGAGTCATGTTAGTAGGAGATCCTTCCACACGGTGGGAGCTTCCAAGTGTTTGCATAAGATATGGATTGTTTGCTTTGCTCCTCGCAACTAATTTATTTATTGTTGGACTCATGAAATATAGTCAAATACGTTAACTGAAAGACATGAGAAACCAACTCCCTTTTCACTGAATTATCAGGATATTTAATTTATTTTGCACAAATAACATTAGCACTCGGTTACACTCGCAACACATACATTTTAGTGATAAACTAAACTCAGTCGTCATGCCTAAATACTGCAATAACTGTTTGAAGTACATCACAAAAAACGGAATTGACCTTTTTTTTTTTTTAATGGATTAAAAACAAATAAAGTTATATTAAGATTTTGTGCCGTGACAATGGACAAAGATTTTTGGTAATCCATATCTATGCATGAATTATCCCTAGATTCTACATATCCAGAGTGGATTTGTGTCAGCAAATGAGGGTATTTTGTCTGTGTGTTTATTAGACAGTAGTCTGAACCTCCTTTCATCTTTAATTTCCTGCTGGGCCATCTGAAGACCGAGATCAAAGGGAGGACAAAGTGACCCTCCACGCTCTGGTCTCCTCTGAGGAGGGTAAAAGACCCCCGCTGCTCGCTCAGCCCTCAGCCCTATCTCTCCCTGCTTCCTCCTCACTCAACCCTTCACCACAGGCGAACCTTAAAAAGGTAAAACTTATCAAGGCTATTTGCCTGCGACGAGCCCGTTCATCTCATCTTACCGATTTAGTGATTGACTTAGGAGCCATCGGTATCCGTTTGTTTCCGTCAATGACAAATGCTGTGTCGGCCCCTGATATTTAATGTTTTCTCTTTACAAGCGGCTGGGATTCTGCTGCACCGTCTTACTCTCCACTTTTAATTTGCAGTTTGACTTCCTCGGTATCTCCTTGATGAAATGGCCATTCAGTGAGCATTTCCCTTTCTCATCAGAATACTTTGATTGCCAATCTGTGTGATCTTTGTCAATCAAACATCTGCTCAGTGTTTTGTCCACTGCTGCACCTGCTGACCTCCAACTGACCTGCAAAATAAGTAGTGAGGCGGGAAACCACAGGAAGCAATTTGCTCTCCCAAAGCTACCTTGGTAAAGTAAGAACCAATCAGGCCCCTGCCTGAGTGTCCATTTCTGATTAAACATACTCTCTAGCTTGGCTTCTTATGTTTGATTTTCTTTCGTTTTAACTGCACCCACAGTGTTTCATAGGCAAAGGGGAGGTAAAAATTCTGCCTTCCAAATGGATTGCAATTTCCCTCCATTTAGCACCTGAAGGTAATTAGCTTGAAGAGATTGCAGAGTGAGAAACACGTTCATGGAACATTAACTCTCGCACATTCTCCAGTTGCAGGGAATTAATAGGAAAGATTAAAGTTTAAAGAGAGCAAATGCCATTAGCTCACAAACCCTTTCTCAGGGGCTGCAACCAAAACACACAAACTAGCTTCAAGAAGGGTTAAAACAGAAAACAACAAAAGAAAAGGAAAAAAAAATTATATTTACAATGCTAAACGTAGAGCTTCATGTGCATTGGTTCATGTCAGCTCTATCATAATTGTTTTAAGCCAGTAAATCTGAAAACCCTTAAACAGAAATAAATCACAATACGTTTTTCAAAACAAATTAGTATTCTAAATGCATTTTGTCTGAAAAAAAAAAAAAAAAAAGCCTTTCGAGTCTAAATCCCAAATCTGGAAGAGTTCATCCATTCATGTACATACAGTAATTGCACCGTCTTGATGCCTGTCATTGTCTATTGCTTTAATACAGAAGTGTACTGTTTTCTTGACAAAAATAGATGGTGAATATTTTTTATTGTTCAAATGGATGGGTGGTTGTTGATTGTTGGTAACACAGAAAAGAGAGAGCTCACTGTTGCTATAAAGATCATTCAGGAACACATTGAGCACCGTGGAATCAAGGGTTTGAGGAGGATGAAACAATTGTAATCCTGAATTTAGGGGGAACAACCCAAAGCTGAGGAGAAAAAAGAAACGACACAGATCACGAGACACCAGATGACGAGCAACAAATTTATCAGCTAAGAAAATAATTTAGCTTACATTGCTTTTTTTTTACTCTCCAAACAATTTTCATGTATGCTTAAGCTAAATAAATAGTTTCAATTGCAAGTCATTTCTTTCCCCATGTCTGAGCAAAATGAATGTTTCTCTCAACAACTAAAATCTAATTATAGTAGGATTTTAATTTAATTTTAATCCATCGCAAGTGTATTAGTAGCTTGAAGTGAATTTTTTGCAGTCTACCTGTAGAGGCTTACAGAGTTTCAGTAGCATCATATAGGGCAACTTGTAATAATATTTGGTAATTTTACTTGGCTTAAACCCTCACAAGTAAAACTTGTACTAATTATGTAGTGTAAAGTCAGACTTGCACATTCCCTGAATGGCTGGTTAGTATAAAGAAAGCATTTCTGGTGGCAGTACTTAAAAGACTGGTACAATAGAACAGAATACAATAGAATAATGATGCTGGTCATAACTGGAGCAGAAATTACGACATATGTCTGAATGCCATCAGACTTTCGGTGTTTTGAAGTGCAAGTTTTGTCACCAGTGGTCATTTATCACTGTGGTCAACAACAGACAAACTGGGTTGATGAGTGGTTTTAAATTTGTAGGTAGGGTGCTGGTTCCATAGGTCTCCAAACTACTGCTTTGAGACTGAGGCAACAGTTCTCCTGTTTTTGTATACCTCCCATGGTAACTAGGCATATACATATTTACTTTATAAGCAAACATTTGACCTAAAACACTGCTGTTATTGCTTTTGTGTTTGGTGGCAATTTTGCTATGCATTGGATGTTGAATTTGACATTCCAGGTGTAGCATCATCACTCTTTTGGAACTTTCTACTGGTTGCACTTGGCATTTTTGTTATATTTTTTTTCACTCATTTCTCACTTTCTATAATGTAAATTAATGCACAACTCAAACTACAAACCTGAAAACAGTTGAATAGAAAAGTAATTATGACTTCTGCCTTTCAATAAGTTTTATGTGTCCTCTCATTTCCATAATGCTCAGTATGTGTTCAATTTAAAGGCGAGCATTAAAATCATAAGCACTAAGACCTGTACATGGTTTAGAAAGTTTTTATGTATTACCGTTTCTTCTTTGCCGTGCCTTTTTCACTTTCTTAAAGTATCTATATGTGTATCTAATCATTTATTTCTATCATACATTGAGTTTTCGTTCAGTTATGCTTTTCTCCACTTATTTGCCCATTTAGCCATTCATCCATCAATCTATCTACCTTAAGGGGGATAGAGGAAGAGACGGCAATTGGCAATGAATTTTTAGAGGCCATCCCACTCAGAGATTCCATCATAGCTGGAAAAATTCAGAGGTAAAAAAAAAAAAAATGAAATTGAGACATGGTAGAATTTATTGCCCAGAAAATTCCATTCTACTATCTGATTTGAAAAGTCCAGTCCTCCTAGCTTCAGAAAATCTATTTCCCCACATTTTAATGCCCCCCGTGTAGCAGTCCTCATAATTCATTCGAGTGTGTTAAGCTCAGTTTTATTAGATCTGAAACAAATTTTGGTGAGGATCTTATAGGTCATTAACCATGGAGTAATTTTATCCTTGTTTCCCTAATGATGCCATAATGGTGAGTGAATTTCTTAACTAAAGACCAAAGAACATTGTGAAGGTCAGCTTCATCTGTGGGCTCCTTCAAGCGCTTCTCGGAGAGATTGGAAAAGGCGCACTTTTTTGAGGAGTCATTAATAACCTCAAAGCTGAGAGCCTCCTTGCGATCTTTCTCTCTACCTTTTTAATTTCCCTGCCTCTTTCCACCCTCTTTCTAGCTCCTTCTATGGCTCCCTGGCTTTTCTTCTGTTCTTTTATCGCCCTCGTGCAGAAAGCATGGCATGCTGCACATGTATTTGTGCGTCTGCGTGTGGGTGATTTGTGTAAATGGATTGGAGAAAGTCAAAGAAAACGACGGAGAGCAGAAACGGTAGCCCGGTGACACAAAGATCCCAGATGTGATGCTGCTATAATTTGAATTTTATGCCTTTGTTATCGCTTTAATCATTTTCTTTATTCGTTTTGTTTCAGTGGTCTGCGAGAGACACCTGATTGGGTGAACCACCCAGGGACCCATTTTTATTTGGAATGTGGTGGAAGGTCTAATTAGAATTTGAATTTTGCTGAGCCTTGAAATGGCTGGTACTTTATCCTGATCGCCTTAGATATTGTTCCAAGTCAATCATTTGTCACTGCAAAGCATGCTGGGAAGGTTCTGCTAATGAAGCCTCACGTTTTGTTCGGCATTTTTTTGCTGCCCTGGCATTTTTGTCCATTTAGTCCGTATGATGTAAAGACGCCAGTGGTTATATATCCGAGTTACGACACGAGCAGCAGCATGCAGCGACTGAACCGCTGCTGTCACATCCGTCTGAGGCTCGTCATCCTTCAGCATCTAGAGGGTGCAGAGAGTCTGACATGGCATACAGTGTTGGAGTATAGAAAACAGAAATTTTAGCTCAGGTGATTCTAAAAAAAAAAAAAACTAAATAAATAAGTCTGCTACATTTACACACCTCTCACTGAATTAGTAAAAAAATATTAACTATAATATTTTCACGGCAACTTTTTTTTTTTTTTTATTGAAGTTGTGTTCAAAAAGAGAAAGTTATTCTATAGACCATCAGTGCATTTTGAACAGAGGCAGTACAAATTCAAACAGCTTGTTTAAAATTCAAATGACACCTGATCTTTATGTAAAGAACACAAACTCAGAAAAAAGTTAAGCTAAAATCAAGAAAACGAAAAGCATAAAAGCGTATGAAAAGGTAACGGCGTGTTGGTTTGGAAAAAATAAAAAAACTTTTTCAGTTTTTCCATATATTTAAAATGTTAACAATTATGCCATTTTTAATAAACAATACAGGCTCTGAATTAGCCCTAGAGCAATCAAACCCTTGTTTTAATTGCTGACCAGCTTTTTTTTTGTGTCTCCACTGGTAGTTTGATCATTGATCAGGATTTACAGATGGGGCAACAAAAAGAATAGAATCACATTTCATGCAAATTTAGTGAAATTAAAAAAAACAACAACTTTTAGTTGTACAAAAGTGGTTCAGGGTTAATTATTTTCCCACGACAAAACAACCTGCAAATCTACAGATATTTTTGTGCGTGCTTCTGCTTTTGATTTGGATGGATTCCTCCAAGGGACAGGAGACTATTATCTGTCCTGTATGTGACCGTGTGAACAGGAGAAGGTAATGGTGTTTTGTCAGCGCTTATCTGGGTTAACGTGTGTCCTACTCTCAGGTCCCCTCTGATCCGTTTTATTTTCTGAGTGTGTCCTTTTGGAGAGATTGGAGCTGACAGGCTTTTATTATGTAGAAATGTGCCAATGAAAGGCATCCACAAGTGCCTTTGTGAAGTTTCTTGGTGGTAAAAAAGAAAAGCACCACCAATATTTCCTATTAATAAAACTCGTAAAAAAAAAAAAAAAGAAAAAGAAAAAAACAAGAGTCATGCTATTTGTTTAGTTTTCAGTTAAATGTATTATTTTCCCTCCGATCTGCCTGGATGAGTAGGCGTCTCTTGACCACACACATAGGAATAGGCTCTTCTGTTAATTGCCCCTAAAACTAATTGAAATTGAAGTAGAGTCTGCGAAGCCATCTTTGAAGTCCTTTAAAATAAAATAAAATTCTTCTGACAGGATGATGGATCACCTGTAAGTCTACCTGACACTGAAATTAAGGCTTTTTAATGACAAGCTGCCTCCTCCTAGATGTGAAATTCAAATTCCCTCCCTGGTCTCCCTCCCCGTCATCACCTGTCCCTTTGACTCGCATACGCGCCAAACGCGGGCACTTTGTCTTTGTCACCGGGAGCAGGACAATGTTTTTCACCACCAAGCTTTTGTATTAACCAATCTCATATGGAACTGAGGACATAGCTCATTGAGCACCGTGTTGTTGTTGTTACGTGAGCGTGTTTTTCCTCTCGTAGAAACCAGGCAGAGAATTTTTGAGCCACTCATTCTGTTTCTGTTTCTGCAGCTGATCTCATGTTCTTCAGTACACTAAAATTTTCTAAAAAAGAAATTGTTTAATTAAATGATAAAAAACATTTATATTTAAAATGTAAAATAAGTATTCTCCAATAAAATATTATTTATCCATTCGTTCTTGTACAGAGAAAACTAATGATGTCTGAGCTCTACTAATAAGACAACAACTGCACGGTGTTACATGTAATCAGGTCTAGCAACTTTCATCAACACTCAGCTTGAGTCTCTTGTTATTTCACGTTGCTCTATGTCAGCATAGAACCAGCAATCTGTTCAGAAACTTGGAGGAAAAGGGTCCCAGTCAGCTGCGAGAGTGGAGCCAGCGAGAGGTAAATGAAAAATCAATGCCACTGTGACACATTAACTTATCCTTCGATTTCATAACTGGCATTCGATGTCAGGAGAAATCTGTGTTGTGACTGGGCCCTAATGGCTTTCATGGCCAATCTATGCAGTGAGCTGCTGCAGTGTGTGAGAGTTTTATCATTTGGTTTGCTTTTGGTTCAGAAGTCATATTGTTAAGAAATTTAACCATCAATTTGTTAACCTGCATTTTAAAGACATGGCGTGTCTTTTTTTTTTTTTTTTTTTATATTGTTACTTGCAATTTTTCCCTTGCATGTAGCAAAAAGATACCCCATCAGTCCAAGTTTGTTGAAAAGTGAATGGGTCCTTAGAGTGACAAAAGGATAACATCTGGCAGATGAACTCCCCCCTTATCAGCTCATTTTAGCAACTGAAAATCACTCAAAATTAAATGTGCACCAAACTATCAGTGGATATTAAACATCTTTACTTTACAAGAGTTAAGTTTGTTTTGTTTTTCTTGGGTGATGGAGCCTGTTGTTATTTTATAGGTTGGAAACAGAAATTAAAGAAATTAACTTTAATAAGAACCAATGCCCATTAATAATCTTTTAAGTTTTGTTTTCCATGAGCAACAATAATTACACCAGAATAAAACACACAATAATATCCTATTATTTCCAACTCATAAATTACAATTCTTACAAATAAATTTTTTGATTCTATAAACATAATATAAAGTGGTATATATACCATTTAAGTACATAGTATATATACAAATGTCCATACTTAAAAATAAATTTTGCAATACAACCAGAAATTTGATAATAAAATTTATGAAAAATTACATATTTTATTACAAATTACTGCATATTTGAATAGAATTTCTGCAAATTACAAGTTACAGATTTACTGCCTGATTCTAAGTAAGGTCTTGCATGCATTTGTTACATCAGGATAATAATAATGTGGAGAGGAAAAATAGCTCTCATGTGGGGAGCTGGCCTAATCAGTACTCTCTCTCAACTGTTAAATGTATTTAAACACTAAATTAACAACCCATAAAGGGCCTCTGGTACACTACATTCAAATTAGAGTCAGTTCTTATTTACTGCCAGAGAAGTGCAAAAGTGACACTTTCCTTGATCACATTAAGAAATGCAATGGAGTGACCTTGCCGTAATGGAGGTGGATGAGATACGACTGTGACTGCCCTCATCCTCAAAAACATACAGATTCACTGCATCTTCAGCCAGCAGGCAGTGATGGGAAAAAAAAAGTGATAGAAAGAGGATGTCTGTCCTTATCCACAATGTCATTAAATCATCAGTTAATGGTGTTAGCATCAGTTCAGCTACTAACGCCGAGGCGAGCTGGTGTGATGTATGGGGATGGCATCTGAATCTGATAAAAAAAAAAAATAAAAAAAAAACTCCCAGATCTTGGCTCTTGGTTTTAGAAAAAGCCTAGCCAGCTTTCTGATTCACCTCTAAGTTCTGTATCGGGGATGTCATCTTGTTTAGCAGGAGTTGATCGTTCACATATTTAATGCTTTAATTACACCTCAACAGCTGTGCGCAGTGATTTAAGTTTATGGATGTGAAAGCTCTTAATTATGAAGCAAAATGCATAAAGTCATTTCTGATGGTGGATGCAGACAATTAAATTTATTTAAGATTTTCTGCAGAGGCAGAGTAAACGGCTCCCTGAAAATGACCCTTACTGAAATGCACAATATGCCTCAATGTGCTCTGTAATGTGTGATCAGTGGGAACGGAAGGCATCAATCAGCCCAGTGTCACTAAAGAGAGAGGAGGGATCTCTACGCTGGCCTGGTAGAGTATTCAAGATACCCAAATGTGTCTTAAACAAAATGAAAGGAAGATTCAAAACAAATATACAAAACAATAATGTGTATTTTTCTACTTTTGAGGTTACATTTAAAGGAAATTAGAACCTACTAAATGCCAGATCATTTACACATGGAACTCAAAATGGGTAGGGCATATTTCCCTTTCTATGACTGTAATGAGCAACACATCAGTATTTCAGTCTGATAAAAGTCAGTGGCCAACTCTTCAAGATGCTGGGACCAGTGACTTCTTTTAGTCTGCTTAGTTCATGTATAGAGTCTATCTACCACAGCTGAAGGCCAGTATTTGGTGCTTCAATGTCATACAACCAATGTGTATTAATGGTGTCAATTGTAAATATTTTTATAAAGTCCAAATCTCAAACAATGCTCTACTTATATGGAAATGTTAAACATAAATTATGAGGATTTTTCATTCTAATTATTCAAAATGAAAAACATTACAGAACTCTGTACCTTACTGTGGTTATAAATTACAAGATAAACACAGTGTTAACCAATCACCCCTTTAGCAACATGCTTTACATAGCTCTCCTTTGGCGCCATTATTCAGTGTCTGGTAGAGCTTGTTAAATGCACATGTTTATGAAAAGCCATTGGGAAATCCAAAGCAAACAAAATTGTGACTTTTCTGGCTTTCCATATACTGCAGGTTGCTCTTTACTGCTGTTGGATTTTACCTGGAACCAAAAACAAGCAGCTGATTTTATGGGTTACTATAGGTGTGGATTGGTATAGATAATATTTTCACCTACTGATTTTATTTGATCTATTTAGCAAAAAGCAATGGAGCCTTTGCTTGGCCTCTTAATGGGTCTTTTTCTGAGTAACTCAAATTAATCTAACTTCAATCTATGGCAGGACAATAAAAGAGGATCCCACATCCTCAATCTTGGGGGAAATGTATTTACCAAGAGCTAAAAAGATTTTTTGTGTTCACATTCATGTTATAATAGCTTATACTGCAGTTTCAGTCAAGATGAATTCTCATCAAACTCCAGTCAGTAATGAAAGACCAGCACTGACTGTCAACCCAACAGCTGTAATTCTGTTATTTGTCAGATGAAATATAGTTGGTTTGCTGATTGCCCTAAAACGTAGAACGTTAACCACACTGAAATGCCTCTTCAGTCAACTTCTACCCACATTAGGGGACAAATGGACTCATGACTGCCTTTTGGTAACAGAAAGTTAATGTGGGACATTTTTCTTTCTTTCCTTCATCCCCTCTCAGCCTCCTTTATTCTCTCGCTGCTGCCCCTCTTTCTGTCTTACTTACAGTCTTTTAAAGACTTGTTCTTTTTTTCTGCCTGAATAATCAAGGCCTGGACTTGAACTGATGATTTGAAAAAAAAAAAAAGAAAAACAGAAAGGGGGATTTGCTTAGTTTTTTTCTTCTGAAAACTGCATGAGCCATGAGATTGTGTTCATTATTGATGACATCATTATTATGTATAGGATCTTTAAGTGAATAATAAGCCATGATCTGTCATTTTTCCTCTTTCTGGGACTGCAAATTGCAAAGGTTAGGCAATTTATTTTAATGTTTGGTTTGTCATTCGGCATTGCAAAGCACTATTGTTACATTACATTGCAGACATCATGGTTTCATTTTTTCACAGCTCACAATCATGAGGAAAATACAGGTTTCTTTGTCATAATCAATTTGGCAAGTCATATTTAATTGTCCTTTGGTGTAAAACGCTATATATATATATATATATATATATATATATATATATATATATATATATATATATATATATATACCCACACACACAATAATAGAAACACAAATACCACTAAAAACAACATTCCCTCATTCAGAAGCCCATTGTAAGATAAACACTTCTGCCTGTCTTGCTGAAACTCTCTGACAAATGTGCTTCACAGTAAAATAAATATGCAATCTTCTAGGACATATTCTGTTTATTTAAGTTTTTTTTTTATTATTAAACCATGAAACCTAGGTGGACAAATTTTTATATTATGAAACATGGAACAGAGAAACAGAAAAGGGCCTCGCATACAAAGACATTTCTGTACAGCATATTCCCCAAAGATGAATAGCTGTTTTGTGGTATGGTCGTGCAGAACAATGAGAAGGATTTCAGGAAAATGGGCTTTGGGGTGGCATTGTACTCGTACATTGTGGAAGGGGGGGAATCAGCACGCTTGAGCGCATTTAAATTTACACAAACTCTCTAGGAATGACAGTGATAAATGTTACACTCTATTCTACAATATGTTTAATGCATAGGTCTGAAGACTTAAGTTTCCCCCCTCTGGTACGAGGCTGCTGCTGTAGTTACCACTATATGTTACATCAGATTCCCTTCCATTAAAATGCCAAGTGGCACAGTGAAGACAGCAGGAGAATATGACACTGAATTTGTTTACCTGTCACCTCCCTCCATCCCTCATTTCGCCCCCCCACCCTCTTTTGTGTGCATGTGTCTGTGTGGGTCCGTGTCACAGAGGTCAGGTTTAAATTGGGCCAGGAAATGTGGATACAATTTTCATTTAAAAAAAAAAAAGAAAATAATTAGCGACCCTTTTGTTTTGCATCAAATTGTAAATTTTTTTTGAGTATTTTGCTTCTTCCTACAACCTCACAAAAATGCACTTTAATATCGAAAGAATGAATTGTCAGGCTTCCGAATAGTAAAAACAACTCTCCCGATCGCTAAAAGAAAGTTAAGCTGCGACTGTTCATACTGTGCTACGTTTCCCCTGCTTTGTCTGCAAAAATCTGCAACCTCTCTTTACTCATTTCCTCCCTTTTCACCGTGGCACACGTTCACTCAGGCTCAAATATACAGAGTGGCAAACTTGTGTGGATTACGAAGTCTAGTTTCTGACCTGCGTTTGATCTCTTGTAAGCACGGTCTGCATGAGCAGCTGAGTGTACTTCTACTGTACTGCCACGACCGTAAGCACTGATAAGATAAGCTTGATCTCTCATAGGGATAAGTGTTTTGGTTCACAGTGTACTCAGAGGAACCCGGTAACACCTCAGTGGAGGTTATTTTTATGAGCTTTATATTGAGCTGCATCAATATATATCAAAGAGCCAGCAGAGGGGATTATACACACTGAGATACTTTGGGCTTGGAAACATTTTGATTTTTAAAGTGAAGGTACAGTTAGACAACTTAAGGTACAATGTCACAGTGACTTGTAGAAGTATTAAAATTTCGTCACATTACACTTTATAACGCTCGGCGTGTTAATGGAATTGGGAAAGATCTCAAAATAATAAGCAAAACAAAATGACTAAAAGTACGAAACTATGCTTTTTTTCTGTTTAGATCTGGTATTATTATAAACTTAATTCTTTAATGAAATTAATGAAAATAATGTAAAATAACCTGGTATGACTGTACTCTTGTTTAAAAAAAAAAGTCTAACTTCAACTGTTTGCTGCTTTAACATTTAATACAAAAGTTCATCATTTAGACTGCAGAGAATTAATAGGGCGGCTTCCGCTGCCAGTTTATACTTTATGCAGGTTTTACGACTCATACAAAAGCCTGTGCCGTGTACGGCTCCCTGTGTGCTCTTACTTGTCCTCTGTTAAGCCTGGAATATGTAAACAAACAAGCCCAAACTTTCTCAGATTTACAACATTAACTGGTCTTGGCCTGAGATCCTTTACCACTTTAAACAGGCCTTTGCCAGGCAGCAATTCCAGTCCCAGACAGCTTGAGCACTTTCGATTTTATACCTCAGCAACTTTTATAGCATCTTTAGCTCTGCACGCGCAGAACTCGCTATATCCTCTGGAAGGAGACGGCCTGCTGAAGGCAGCAAGGGAAAGGAAAACACTCGCAGTATGGATAACAAAAAAAACAAAAAACTGAGTGCTCATGAAGGATGCTAAGCAGCTTGGTCATGTGACCTGGAGTGTTTTCGCTGTGATTGGACCCTGATGGAAGATGGAGAGCCGTCCTGGCTCCTGACTGAACTGGCTGACAGTACGGCGCTGTTTCAGATTAAGTAAGGTAGAGTAGCCAAGCCTCCGAGGGCTTAAACATCTGCGCAGTGTTGCTGTAAGTGATACTGTGAAGGCATAATTAATGGTTCCGACTGAGGGAACCTTGCATGATGCAGTTCACACCTAGATAAGTGATTCTGGAGGCAGGAAAGAAGCTGAGTGCTTCTGTTTGTGTTTTTGTGAAGATGCTGCAATAAAAGGTTGGAATAAAGAGGCGACTACCGACATTTAAATTAATTTAACGACCAAATGTAGCTTTGTGTGTATCTGTTGGCTATCTATTCTCTGTACATTATTGTCAGATTGCTACTAAACTACAAACGCTACAACACACACTTCTACACACTAAAACTATGCAGCAAATGTGTCATTTAGTTTCTGTAATTGCATTTTTAAATCATCTTAATTAAGACCAGAGGTCCTGGCATGAACCTTTGCATTCATATTTTTTCACCTTGCAGACAAGGTTAGAGCTTTCAGATGCAACAAACTCCCACCCATTCTTCACTTACCTGCCAGAAAATCAGAAGCGACAGTTAAATTTTGACAGTAGAGGAACATACACTCTTTGCCATTTGGAGCTAATGTCATGTTTCTCCACTAATCCCTCATCATTTTTGGGCCTCATTGCCTATTTTTCTCTATGATATTAAGTATTCAAAGCTCATTTACATTCTTATTTTTCAATTTGCTGCTGCAGTAGTTTAATTTATTCTATATAATTTCTTTTTCTGAGAGGGACATTAATCACTGACTGTACGTTTTAGTGCCTCTGGGACTTTTTTAATCAATAAAATAAAGGGATAAAAGCGTCAGCCCTTTGGAAAGGCTGCGGCGAGGGTTTCTTCTGTGAAGCACCTTCTGTTTTACAGTGTCTTTTTGTTTGTTCAAATTCAATTACAAATCGGAGTACAGTTAATTTGTTCCATCTTCTCCATGAATGCTTTTAAAAGTTGTAGCTCCTGGAAAACTTTCAAAAAAAAAAAAAAAAAAAAAAAAAGAGTATTATTTTGGCTTTGATTATAAAGCAGTGACAAAAACATGTCTCAGAAATAACGTTCATATCAATAAACCCCTGGTAGTTCTATATTTATGGTCTGTTAAGCTGGAGGCCTAACCACTTTTATCCTCTTTTTTTCTCCCCTTTCTTGTTGTTTCTTCATCCTTTTACATTCATTTTATGCTTGGCTATTCCGTAGGCTATCAGTATATTAATGCCAAGGCTTAAGCCAAACAGCCTCTGTGAGATAAGCCTCGGGGTCGTCATGTGGCTGCTCACAGTTCGCACTCCGCTTTCCTCCTTTCTTTGAAAACTCCAAATCATTAAATATTGTTAATCTTTTTTTTTTTTTTCCTTCTTCTTTTCCTTCTTGTCAAGTGTATGCTAATATCGCTGCCTGATTTCGGTGGCTTTAAAGTTTCTCCCGTTTTTCTGCTCTATCACGCACAATAGACATATCTTCATTAGTTATTGACTAGTTTCAGAGGCTTGACCTTCGTGAGGTGTGAGCGAAGGTGGGGGGTTTGATTGTTGGTTGATGAAGGGGTCTGTGGAGATGGAGTGGGGGTGGGGTCGGGGTGTCTGTAAACTCTGATACATAATGCTGTGAGCTATAATACTCTGTGCATGGCTGGTCGCAGGCCCCCGCTAATCACAAGGAAAAAGACCCGACTGTCTCACTCCATAAACCAGGCCCAGAAAGAAGACAGCCATGGGGGCACAATGTCACTTGTAAATCCCAAATTAAACTCAACTGCCCAAAGCTTCCCAGCGTAAAAACACGTTCACTCCAATCCCACCTAACCGCCGTTCCTTCTTCCCTTTTTGCACAAGGTGTAAATGCACGCACGGAGCACTGATACGTGTCCGGGCGCTGACGATGTCAAGGTTGTGGAGTGGTCAATTTGTCTGCTTGTTGCCTGTGTTTTGCTTTATGCATGCATTTCATGCTGTAAAACCTGTGGTGCAGCCAGGCCTGCTTACAGCTCCCACACCAGCACTCTGATGCTTCCATTCCAGCCTTGGAGTTTTTATGGAGGTTTTGGTTTTGTTTTGTTTTTTGCGAGTTTCTCTTGACTAAAACATGTCTGATGATCTTTATGATCTCAATGCAAACAACGTCTTCAGAGAAAGGATTCAGATGTGAGCAAATGTAAGGAAATCTTCCAAGGAAA
This sequence comes from Poecilia mexicana, assembly GCF_051168715.1. Classification (NCBI taxonomy): domain Eukaryota; kingdom Metazoa; phylum Chordata; class Actinopteri; order Cyprinodontiformes; family Poeciliidae; genus Poecilia; species Poecilia mexicana. The sequence continues at coordinate 16,031,636 of NW_028263384.1, read as the reverse complement.
GCCAAACTTTATTTCTGGTTATTCAGATTCAATATAAGTGATGGTAATTTCGTACACAGTACCCAATTAAAACATAATCAAAGTTTTCTTCAGTAACGCATTGATTTAATCCACATTACACAACCAGGCTTGTGTATTTGGTCACTTGATTTGTTTGTTTTACAGTTTAGTTGTACAATATATATTGAACTTAGAAGATTTTTTTTTTCTATCACAAAACCTCAAACTTTAAACAGGTGGATACTTTTGATAGTCACCAGAGGGCAATTTGTTTTGTCTACGTGCATGTCTCCCTCAAACTCTCATCTACATTGTGTCACAGATATTAAAGAAATTTCTTTATATGCATATGGGCTACTCTGAGGCCGCTATAGGGGAGGGAAAATGGTCTCCTTCAAGGCAATCTGTTCATTAAGATAATGTGTTAGTTCCAATTAAACTAACATTAAAATGGCCTCCATAAAGAGTCGGAGTCAGCGTTTTTCCCAACTTGCTCTTTTAATTACATCGTTCCTCTCCTGTCATTAAGGATATTAAAAATTCATTAACAAGAATAGTATTGCACACTGCAGCGCTGCAACAAATCAGAGACACTTTCATCTCATGTTGTCAAAAGATTATTGCCATTAGGGATTTCATCTGAAAGGTGTTAAGCTGCCTCCGAGCAATACTTCAGGAGATCTCAACAGGTTACTGCCGCGCCAAACTGTCAGGTTGTTTAAGACTTGCATTTATTGGCGAGATGTTTTAAAATTAGATTTAATAGGGAAAGAGGCAAACGTTTAAATGATGAATGAGCTTTAGCGACATAGGGTTTCATGTGTTGTATTTAGCCATTTATTAAATGTGCATTTATTCGCAGCGGCATCTAGCGTCCTCTCTAATGTGATTCCATTGCCGGTTGTTATGTTTTCTGTCAGTTATATTTCTCGCTCCTAATTTGTTTTCATCAGATGTGTTTATAGCCAGTTGAAACTGTTTTACAGCTTCACTATTGAACCGTGCTGCCGCTGCTGCAGGAAATGAGTCTGTCCATGAATAACACAAGTTCTGCCAGCGTCATCCTCGCAAGAGAGAACAAGGGAAGGACTCAAAATCTGCATCTCTTTAATATTAAAATTGTGAGTTTATCGTTCTGCTGCTGCACAGGCCTCGGTCGACGGTACAAAAGCGGACGTTCTCAACCTTAATGAACATCAGCGTGGTGCCAAAGCCGACTCACTTTATGATGAAGATTAAAGAGACAGAGCAAACATACATTCGCAGGAAATGCAGCAGGTGTTCATTTTGAAATAATTATGAGGTTGGCATGATGGGAAGAAATAATGAAATGAATAAATGTAAAACAACAGTATTTAAATGTTTTGCTGGCACACACATATGATGTATTAGTGCTCTAAAAATTTCCCTCGTGGTCTGTCAACGCCCTCATTTAAATTTGTTCAATAATAAAACAAATTTTGTGAATTTCATGCATGTCGTACATGGATTTTTAATGTCTAGGAAGCACTGAGTGTAAAGAAACTTAATAAAACTATGATTGCTTCACTAATATGTTTATTGCAACACAAAGTGAGTGGTTTCTAACTTTGTTTGTAATCCTCAGTGCTTATTTCTGCGTTAGCTGCTAGGAAATGAATTCAATTTAAAATTATCTCTAAGTTTGAACAATGCATGTTTATTTTGAACAAGTTTTTTTTATATTTTAACTTAACTTCACTATATGGTTAACATTAATGAGAGTACTTTTGGTTAATTATTTCTGCATGTTGTTATTTCTGCTACAGCGTGTCTCGGAATCGGACCTACGTCAAAACACAAAGACAGTAAATGCTTTCCTAAGTAATATAAACTTCTTCTCGACATAAACAGCATTAAAACACAGTCGCTCAATATGTTTAAAGAAAGTTTGTTGTGTTCCTGACTCCTTAAAGTGAGAGTGAACATCAGTGTAAGGCTGAAAGACTGGGACTTTGGAAACAAATTGTAGCAAGTTCACCCTGACAGGAAACCACAAAAAGCTAAAATAAGTCTTCAAAAACACTCGCATGTCATCAAGGGACCTACAGCAGATTGTTACTATACTATATGAAAGTAGATGTCTCAACAAACAAAATGAGACTGGACAAGTTTGATCTCTAAACTTGTCCAGGCTACAGAGAATGTAGATAAAGACAAAAAACCCATTAAAGCAGAGGATTGATATTCTGTAGACAGGCTGATCTAAAGCAGGGCTCCTCAATTCCAGGCCTCGTGGACCGATGTCCTGCAGGTTTAAGATGAGTCTCTGTTTTAACTTTAACAGATTTCTGGAGAGCTTGACTGCTAACTAAGGAGGTAATTCAATCATATGATTGAGGCGTGTTGAACCAAGGACACATCTAAAGGTTGCAGGTCCTCAATTTGATTACTGGAATTGAGGACCTCTGGTATTTAGATACTAGAACAGACGACATGTTTGACATAAACCAAATACATCAATCCAGGTAAGCACCCCATACCAAAATGTGAAGCATGGAGGTGGAAGTGTCAAGAAATTAAAAAGAAAAAGATCTGTGATATGTGAACTTTTATTTAAAAATACTTTCCACTTTATCAGCTGCAACAATCTTATTCCAAAGGTTCAGACAGCTTTTAAACTTCCTCTAAACGTAACCCACCATTTAATTTAACATGATAGCAATTTATCTCACGTAGAAGCAGAAACCACACTCGACTGAGAAAAAAAAGTTTCACAACTAAAGTGTTTGTAAAAAAAAAAAAAAAAAAAAGCTAGCGATTGATCCACTAATTGCCATTTTTGGAGTTCCAGTGACCAGACTTAACCCGCCCCCCCCCCAGCAGGGTGAGATGTTGGCTTTCTGTTTTCTTCTCGCCAGATGCTGTTTTTCACTCTTCTAGAAATCTCCTACACCTCCATCTACATCACGATGGCTTAAAACTGTAAGAACGTTTTTGAAGATAGAAAAAATGTCATTAACAGTTAAGGGCAGTTCTGCAAAATTTACTCACAAGTGGACACCCTTTGTTTAAATCTCTGCCTTCATAATGCGTAGAATGATATAACTGACCCATCATGTGACTAAAAAAAATGAATAAAAATAGGTAAAATGCTATTTAGTTCCTCAATGTCACAACCCCTTTTTTAAAAATTTATTTTAAAAAAATAAAATAAAAAAAATATTTTTTTCTTATTTCTTTTATGTCAGTATGATAATTTATGTTCATTAAGGAAAAAAAAAACATTTGGAGAGGTCATGTAAGTTTTGAAAAATGTATGTAATGTCAATAAATGTATAATCTCCTGATAAACAAAAAAAGAAACAGCTAATGATGAATGCACCTGCATTTTATACCTTAAGAAAATATCTTCCAACAAATTAAATGTAACAAAGAGCTTCTGATCTTAAATAGTAATTCTGATTAATGCAAATTTTTACGTTTTTTTTTTTAGTTTAAGTTTTGAGTGTAAATGTCTGTCTCATTTAAAAAGTCCGTTTCAAATTTACGTTGCCATTCTCCTCAATGTGCCAATGCAATGCAGGAAGTTAGATAAACTGTACGGTAAAACTCAAAAACAACAAAACTGTTGAAAGTAGAACTGCATGTAAACCAGTGAACTAACAATAAGTGATGGAAGTGACTCTGACTCATAAAAACACTGAAAATGTCTTAAAATGAACAAAAATATAAATGAATTGTTAAAAAATGTCTTAAAATATATTTTTCTTTTGTTGAATCTGCACTATTTTAGCCTTAAAATGTATATTTCCTTGTAACAATTTAGGTATTGTTTTATAACTACACCAAATTAACATTTAAATGTTGCCCTTAATGTAAAGTATTTTTATTGCTTATTTTGCTTTTATATATTTATTCTTTGTGTATGTACTTGCTTTCATTTCTCGTCACCTTGATGCTGTTGCACATAAATTTGCCCACCGTGAGACAATAAAGGATATTTCTATTTCTAGTCTGTTTTTGTAGCTGTGCTTGGTGGAGACCGAGGAGTGACCACTGGATGAACCCTTTCCCACATGCACACCTTCTCTGAAAGCCGAGAAAATAAGAACATAACGTCACCACGTTATCAATATTCCATTAGGAGCTGTTTGTGAATTCAATCTTGCAGCAGCCGCCAGTGTATCATAGAGCACTGAAATATTCATATCCTCCTAATTAATTGGCATCAGAAGGGTGCCTAGTTTTGTTTTTCAAGCAGTACAACAGTAAAGAAAGCCAGAGTTTAGGCTGAGATACTCAGCGAAGCAGCTGATAGGATTAATGCAGGAAGTTTAGGAATGGAAATAAACATTGCATATTTATTTTTGATAATCTCACAAGTAATATTAGTCAACAATTAAAACTCAAGCTTAAGCAAGAGTCCAGGTTGGCACATAGAGTAACTCTGAAAAACATGAGTTCGCCCTCCCACGTGTGCAGTTATTGAATTGCATTACATGGCTCTGTGGGGCTTCCATTACTCACTCTGGCTAATCTGTAATGACTGGCTATCATCAACCAGCCGAGCTAAAATGGGCTCCCTCATTGATTATACTCAAGCCCAAGAAAAAAATAAAAATCCAGCGCTCTGACTTCACATCCTTTCTCACTTCTCCCCAATGTCACTCACGTCTAATCCCAGTTGTGGATTTTAGCCCCCTGGTCTCCCTCAGCAGAATTTGCTATAGATTACCTCTGTCTGTTCGTATTGGGGAGAACGTGTGTGTTTGTGCGAGGCGCAGACGGACCGCTTTGTGCTTCTGTGTTTTTTTTACATGCAAGCTTTGGCCATGTTGGCCTCGGTTCTGTGGCCGAGGTATATCCCAGCTGTGTTGAAGATCCATCAACCCTGACAGGTCCATTGTGCAGGCGCTCTCCACAAGCTCAAGTCGGCAACTCGCACCAAGGTATCATTTTCAATTAAAAAAAAAAAAAAAAATGAAGTGTTGAAACGGAGGGGGGGATTTTAAGGTGTAGAACAGCGGGCGGATCCCACTTTATGAGTTTGCGTCATGTCTTTGAATTTTAGTTCTTTTTTTAAAAAAGAAAGAAAGCCAAGCAAACTGAAACAAAACACAAAGAATATTTTCTCTCTTTTTTTTTTAAGCCACTTCAAATGTGTAGGTGTTACAATTTTTCTCACCAGCTAAAATAAATGTCTTCTTGCATTACAATAAATCAAATACATATGGATAAAAGATAAGAGCTCGCCATAGTCCCTCCAAAACTAAACAAATAAATGAGGTCCTTGGGGGCCTGCAGCTTCAAAATTCCAGAAATGAATGGGTATTTGAATGATTGCTGCTGTGACAGGCTTGCTGTGATAGAATAACACATTCTGTTGAACAAATAGGCCCTTGAGTGCTGCCTGGTCCCAGGGGTCTGTCTATAGCCCCGAGGCTGAGGCTCTCTGAAGGCTGGGCGGCTCACAGCATGGCTGTAGCCTGACAAACACTCTGTCTGAAACTGTAATACTCCCCGCAAAACTCAAAGCACAATATTGTTAATTCAGTGTATTGTATAGTGACCCAGAGATGCAGTTAACTCCTTTAAATTTCACAAAACAATTTTTCTGCCTTGAGATGATGTTAAAACATTTTAAGTGGTTCAGCGCGAGTTGAATTTGAAAGGGAAACTATTGAGGGAGCTAAATGTTAGGACGGAGGCCTTCATCACAAAAATGGCCACAAATTATTTCTGGGTTAGGTGTGGTGTTAAAGTCATCCAAGATGAAATATATTAAAATACAATCGTATTATTAAAGAATTTATAAAAATGTTAAGGCCTAAAAGTGTAAAAAAAAATAAAAAAAAAAGAATTTTCATAAACTCTTCACATTGACAATATTGTCTCTCCACGTATGTATATAAATTCTAATTATTTAATCTGTAAGCAGATAGGTAGGTAGTTCATAATTATGTGACCACTTGGAGGCATAAGGAGACTGTGTATAGAGAATTGAACCTTCATCCCCAAAGAGATAGGGACTCATCAAAGATGGAAAAAATAAAATTAAACACAATGTTGTTATAAAGGCAAAAGAAACTCATTCTGGAATCACTCAGTGGCACGACACACATTTTGCACTCTTCATCCATAAACACATGCACTATGGGCGCATCGAAAGCAGCACAGTTATTTCAGTGACACTAATTTTTCACAAAACAGACTCTTGTTTCTTCATGTTCAGGCCCACATAAAACACAAGGGAGAGAAGAAACGGTGTCCAATTTTGGTACTCTGGGGTCATTTTTGCTCAGTTAGAAAAGACTGTCCAACAACACCAATTAATTTTTAAAAGATCATGTAAAAAGATGTTAAGGTTATAAAAACATAAAAGATATCAAATATTTTAAGCTCGTTTTTTTTTTTTTTTGTAAATGATGGCATAGTTTAGTAGAATAACTCTGACACTTAAAACTGAAACATGACTAAACTTTGGTTTTCCTCACTGCAGCAGCACATTCGAAACAGACTCCAGTGAGACTAGGAGCACTGGCACGCAGCTTTGTTCATTGGTGCCTTAAAAGACATGTTGCTGCCGTTGTAATGGCCTGAATCCTACACTGCTGCTCGCCATCCCCAAACAGCACGCTCTTTGATGATGTCACCGGGTTAGATAGGCGCCATTGTAGATATGGGCTTCCAGAGAACTGCTACACACTGTTTTAGCATCTGCTGAAAGAGAAACACCCTCCCAAGTCCCTTTGACGGGGGCCTTTTCTAAAAGGGAGCTGGACAAAAGCCACAGTTTCTTCTGTGATATCCTGTTAAGGCTGTTCTGGAGCCAGCCAAGCATGGCCTTCCTTCAGAGAGCTGAGGCAACATCATTCAGCTTCCTTCGTGTGTTTCAAGGCACACAACAAACCCTGTGGTCCACAGCTCAGTGGCCAAGGAAAAAGACCCGCACACATTGTCTTTTACCCCTACACACATTCAGAGCCATGCACATTATGCATCGCCCCCGTTTGGGCTTGTACTACACAGCACAAAGAAAGGAAAGTCAGCCTCTGTTTTAAGAAGAGTTTCGAGGTTTTTCACCAACATATTATTCTCTGCAACTTGGTCCTTTATGTTTTGTCACTACTGGGAGCCCGTTTCTCTTCTCATAAGCTAAAATAGCAATGCAAGCTATCTGATTCAGCAAAGTGTAATCCTTCCAAATGGTTTCATTTGCAGTTTTCCCAAAGCTCAATTAAAGGACTAAATCTGTATAATTAACAACCCCAATCAAACTGAATCTGAATTAATGGAAACACTGATGAATTGAAGACGGGTTGGTGGGGAGGAGCCGAGGGTGTATGGGGGGAGACGAGAGAGGAAGGGGGTGGGGGGTGGCATAAGCAGAAATACAGCTAACATATCTCAGGGGTAAACATGATAGAATTACAAAATGAGCAGCTTGCAAACTGTCTCATCTTTGATGAAGAAACGTTTAATTATCCCCTTGATAGAAGAGGTCCCTCATTGTCTAAAGCTAATTTGTCCCTTTTGGCTACCTCTCTACTCCAGAGGCCTGTCTGTTTCAGGTTACCTTCCCCCCCACCCCCAACCTCCCACCCTTCCTTCTCTTGCTTACCAGCCCGCTGCCACCCCGGGTATCAGCATCTCCCAGTCCCAAAGACATCCTCAACCACGAGTAAGATCCAGACAGTATTTTGTTTGTTAAGCGCAGCCCTAAGATCTGGCCTCTTGGGAAGAGATGAAAGACTCTGAGCCGCCTCCCTCTCAAGGAAAGGATCAAGCAGGTCAATTTCCTCTGACTTTGTCCTGTCTTGGAGTTTGTATTCCCTCCATCCACAAAGGCCACCATTGGTCTCCACCGGAGGCTCTCTCTCTCTCTCTCTCTCTCTCGCCCTCTGTCTGTCTCTCTCTCTCTCAGCTGCCCCGTTGTTGCCCTCATTTGATTCACAGAATAATAGATGGCAATCCACGCCTCCCGAGCACAACTCCTTTTTAAAAAGTGAAACAAGAGATAACACTCCCCGGCATAGAAGGGACATCAAAATAGAAATAGATACTGTATAATTCTTTCTGGTTTCGACACACAGTTCTTGTAGGACACTGTGAAAATAGCATTACTACAAGACAAAAACATTTACTGTGTGAGCCATGGTGAAAACAACACCTAAGACGTCTCCAAACATGTTAGTATTTCATGCTGAATATTGTGAAACCATCAATGCCCCCCCCAAACCCTCACAACCACCCTCCACCTTCCACTTAGCCTCAAACAATTTCTCATGCTTTCCACATAATGAAATTAAATACACTCACATTAGGCCTGACAGTGGATCCAGTTCACATTTAAATGCAATTTCAAAGGGGGCATATATTTGCATAGTGAATTAAAATTAAGACCTAATTATGCAAATAAATTATCAAATGCGACAGAGGATGCTTTTCAATTTGGTAAATGTCTCATTTTTTTGAGACAATATTTATTTATGGTGCAAACAGCATTGCACGCATTTTGCACTGCACACCATTTAGTGTGTAATCAAAAAGGAGAGCACAATAAGTCACAATGCTTAAAAAAAAGAACTGAAAACAAACTTCATTTTATAATTATTTGCCCTTTATGTACTTATGTTTTGTAGTTTTCAACACAAAAATTTGCTACTTCTCTATGAAGTTAAACTTTTCACTTTTTTTCACTGAAAACAGTAACAATCGTAATTGTTAACATGAAACAAAAGGGACTTCAAAGCGCTGTCTGAATAATTCATAGACGTTTGAAAGACTGTGGGATAAAGTAGAGAAGCATCGGGCTTTTCCAAGCTGATACCGATTGCTGGTTTTCTTTAAGGTCAGAGTTGCAGACTCCGTTTTTCACAGTTTTTATTCTAAGTGTCTTGGCACAGATGTCAGAAACCTGCAGCACATTCTGAAAACAACTGAAAATAGCATTTGTGAAAGAAACAGTCCTTCTAAAACCAAATAAATACTTAGAAATTACACGATTATCTCATTTCATGCATCAAACCTTATGCTGCATTAGTAGAATTTTATTTCCAGAAAACAGATTTGGGAAAAATAATGGCGATTTGTTTTGTTTTTTTCTCACAAGAGACTTTTAAATGCTGATCTTCTTACAAATAGTTACAGTGTACATTAAACTTAAGTAATTTACTAATTAGCGTTAAAATATGACTGTCTATGTAACTTTCAATTTATGAAGATTTTTCTTTGCATTGGAGATACACCAATCAATCAGGTTTTATCAGTGACAGGCAGGTCCGAAACTAATAAAAAAAAAAAAAAAAAATCTTTGCTATCTTTCAATTGAAGATGAATTTTGCAAACTTTTTTATGTATGTAAATCAACCAAAAACAAATACCGTGAAGCTTGACTTTTGAGTTTAATACAAGGCCATGAAATTACTGGTTGTAGCATTTCCTGTTATATTTAAAACTATTACCTCTATCCAAAAACCTGGCCTACATTTTATTCTTTTTATGTGTGCAAGTCCTTAGGATGAAAAGAAAAATTATAATAATAAAATCAAAATTGGAGTTAACAGACAGTTAATTCAGACGGCTATTAAAAACCCTAAAATTGTTATAAGCCAGGAAACCTGTCCTTGGAGGGGCCCTCTGTCCAGCTGAAGGCCTTTAAGGAGTCACAAAGTATGGATTTGTTGTGAGCCAGCTCTGACCTTATGCCTTTAACTTGGGCTCAAAAATAGTGGAGGAAATGCATGTTGGCTAATTTGTTTGAAGACCCAAAATGGTTGGAGTATCAAGATTTAAATGCCTTACTGAGGATCAAATACCTTTGAAACAGAAGAAAACTTTGGTGTGTAAAAACTAGCAACACGTAAAACGTATGGCTTTCTAAAAAGCCATACATGGTTTTGTTTTTCCCTAAACAATCTGTTTAGGAAAAAGATGATTGTGTTATTTTGTGATCTTGAAACAATTTTGTCTTTTTTTTTAATGCACTTGTTAGTTTTGCTCTGTATTCATGTTTGATGTAATTTTGTGAAAACAGTTCACAGTCAGCTGGTTCATTTGCTGCTTTCCAAAGTAACGTGTCCCCTTCGTCAAGCATAAACAGACTCCTCTTTTTTTGTTTGTTTTTCAGACATAATTAGATTTATTTAGAAATCTAGACTGCACAGTGAAAGCTAAAGTTGGCTAACTAGATGTTGAGTTTAGACACAGTCAACCATTAACCCAAAAGGAAAATAAAATGTTTTCTAATATTTATTTTTTTGCCTTTCACAAATTTTCAACTAAGACAAAAAATATTGCACCTGCATTGAATTCCCTATCTATTCAATCCTCCCTAGTTTTGCAGTTTCAGTTATTATTTCTTGTAGAGAATTTTTATAATTTTAATATTCCTGTATTTTTTTTAATTTGAGCTATTTATTTGGTTAAATTTATTTACAATTTATTCACATTTTCTGACATATGGACAGATAGAGGATTATTCTATTATATTCTTTTTTATTCTGTTTTAATCATATGAGTTACATTACAGTAGTCTATGTATAAACAAGACGAGAATATAAGAAACACTTGTTACAGTTTTTTTTTTCTTCATTTAAACAAATTAGATTTCATCTAATTTTACTTCTGGATTTCAATGTAGTAGTTTGACAACAAATTAAAAACAAACAAAAAAAAACCTCTCTCATTATTTGCATTTTATATGTTATCATATAAAATGTCGCAATATTTTATATGATAACAATTATAAGTCAGATCAAAATCTTAAAATTTTAAATCTATAAAAAAAAAAAATCAAAATTTGCAGATCATTTGGAAATTTTGTAACGCTCGCTGTTCGGCAGGAGCCTAAGTAGAGATCTACATGTTGTCAAAATGGTTTTATGATAAACAGTAATCAATGCAGACCTTTAAAAGAAGGTGGAGGATGAAACAGGTGGGAGGTAATGAAGAGTAACATAGGGTAATTGATGACCTGTCCCCAACACTGGGGATATTGTTTCAAAGGCTTAATCTTTGTCATCAGAGTAAGGACAGTTTGTATGTGCCTGATGCGGACGCAGGATGGAGAGCTTGGAGGCTTACTGTGTCAACTTTCTCTCTCCCTGTTTCTCTGTGGGTCAAGTAAACAGCCTTTGCAGGGACAGCTCAGGGCTAGTGTCTGACCAGCCAGGCTGAAAATGGCCCTTGTCCATTCCTGCCATGTAGCATTTCTTTCCCCAGCTGTTTGTCCTTTGTCATGGACACAGCTTGTAATAAGAAGAGCCAACATATTTATGAAGTGGCCGACCTCGCTGGTGCACAGGGCTCTAATCCAGCGGGCACAAAACAGCTTTGTTACTCTTTAACAGCTCCCAAACCTTCAACAGTGGAGGAGAGATGTCTGGTAACATGCATATGCTGCATGTGAACTATTGCACATGACTGTTGTTTAAAGGAGAAGGGGAAAAAAATAGATATTTATAAAGGATATTGCATTTCCCCTCTTTTATGATTTGCTTCCAGCATAAAGGCCAGTAAGCGTTTTCATGCCCGGCGATTTGTTTTGCCGTGTGTAGTGTCTGTAAATTCAGAAACATTTATGAGTGATTAGTAAGGCTTCACCTGAGCTCTGGTATGGAGGGAGTCAAGTGTAGAAGTAAATGCTGGCAAGACAAGAAATGAATGAAAGAGCCAACAAAGGAGTCCTCTCATGGGGCTACATGAGTGTGTTTTCACACAGTAGGGGATTCCCCTTTAAACCATTAACAGGTTAACAAGATACATGCGGCAGCAACTGTCTGCAGAAAAGTCAACTGTATAGTATAAGCCCTTTTAAATAAGCTCTTGAGTAAAGATCCTGTTTTAATGTCAAGTCACATTAAAAGCAGTTTTCTAAAGCCTTTAGTTACATCTAACAGAATAATTTAAGGATGTAGATCAATGCATTCAATTTTAGTTTTAACCTTATTCAAAAGAAAATCAAATTCAAAATCAATCAACAAATCAATAAATAAATAAATAAATACCAATTAATAAAAGGATACAATGTGGGAATTTATTTTTGAAGTGGTCAGAAACTTTTGCTCCTTCTCCAAATATTTTTATCCAGAATTAGTTTCCTGCAAAAACACAAGAAAGTGTTTTCTAAGTCACTCTAAGTTTCTTTTTTCTGAATTTTCTGAATGACCCCATGTTAACTTTCTTCTTCTTCAGAATTAAGCATTATTTCTGTTTTTGCATAAAATATGCAACGTTATGTTTGCAACAAAAGTGATTGCAACTATTTTTTTTAGTACTTGCATATCGACTGTAAAGACGATGCTAACTCTTGCTGTGATTTCAATTTTCTTTTTCAGACAAAGTGAAATAAATAGTTAAGAGTTCAAGCCAGATATCCAAATGCCCAGGATTAAAGATACAAAAGTTTATTATTATTATTATTATTATTATTATTATTATTATTGTTACATAAATCAGAAAATAATTTTCCTACTTTGGTCACTTATGATTACACGTATGATATGTTTTTTGCTTAATATCAAAAATAATAAGCAAAAACATCTTTGGAAAATGTTCCTTTACTTTCTTCAAATTTAAACATTTACGTTAACATTTCAAGTTCTTTTAACATCTCACAACATTAAACCCATATAACACAAATGCCACTTCACAGGTTAAATATGTATTCCTTCTTTAACTTGGTAATAACATGTAACCTTAAGAATATGACTAGCTTCTAGGTGGATACAGCACGGATTCCCCCATATCAGAAAAACACACCGGCAACATCTCAATTTCGAGTCCTTTTACCAAGGTTAAAGTGTGCGAATGTGACCCCTCTTATCAATTAATAGTTCACATCAGAGAAAGGCACTTGTATCTAATGATTGCTGTTAAATAGCTTAAATGTGTTTTAATACCTCTCCATCAAATCGTGATTACAGCGGACGGGTATATCAAGTGGTCCTTTCATTTGGTTAACATGATCAAATTGACTCCTGTGTCATGAGCGATGGCACCAGTGGTAATTAATTTCTCCATTAAGGGCGGCCAATGTGACAGCCATGCAAACAGAGCGCAGTGACAGCGAGGACACAATACCGTCGGCACACCAAGACAGCCCGACAGCCAAGGAGGAGCAGCGGGTAATCACATTATCTGTCTGCGGGGAAAGCGCTGTTCATTAAAGGGAAACAACGCAGGCTACAATGTCTGTTGCTGCATCGTCAGCAATATTTGCGGATCCGGCAGATCGAATGGCGGCTACGCATTTACATATAGTAATGAACTTTTAAAAAAAAATGTATTCCAAATTACCGAGGTGAGCCTTTGGAGCCTGTAGGTGCTTCCACCAAGGGGCACAAACGCAAGTAGTTGTGCAGTTTTTGATGTTCTCACATTTTCAGCATATATGAAGCAAATGAAAATGAGTGACTTACAACTGGAAGAAAAACAATGATGAACTCAAATTAATTTCGTCACACATATATATTTTGTTCTTTTCTTTCGTACGTCAGCTACAGAAATAAATCAAATCTAATTGAAATGTCTATGCAATCACCTTTAACATTTCAGTTTGTTTTTTTCTCAAACAAATGCCTGCTCTTCATCATTTACTGAAATCAGTGATGTTGCCTTCTTAATATATAATGTAATGTACAGTTGGTTTAGGGTTACATGTGTTTTTTGTGCATGTGTGTGTGTGTATGTGTGTGTGTGCATGCCTGCAGGCTGTGTTTTCCCCTCTGGGAGTTTTAATAAAAAGTGAAACCAACAGTTCTCCTCCAGCAGTAAGACCTGGGGGTTTCTCCAAGGGTGGGGGGCAATTGTCCAGCATTTTCACCACAATGCTGCCATATGGGGAACAGAAGGATCAGCCACTGACTCCCTGCCAGAGCAAAGGCAAACACCAATCCACATATGCATAGAAGTGGTCATTTAGAGCCACCGCGTTTTACCATAACAACAGATGAAACACAGGAGTCATTTTGCTTCCACTGAGGGGCATTGTTCCCCAGACTCACCGCCTCTAAAGCTGTCACCCTATGAGGCAGGATAAACTTAGGGGCCCAGGCCTGGGTGTAAATAACAAAGAAAACCTCACTTACATGCTTCCTAAATCCTTTCGAAAAGATGAAAAGGAGGTTAAAAAAGATCCACTCCATTTCCTCATCTTCTGAAAACATTAACATAAGACAAATGAATTTATTCAAGACTCACCTCACACCATGTCTGTGTGTTTTAGTGTTTTTATTTTATTTTATTTTTTTATGCGCTGTCATTTAAAAAACCTGCAGCACAAACGGTTCCAATTGTTTTATGATTCGGCTTTTAATCTATAGCGTTGAAATCAAAACATCAAATAAATTAATGTAATGCTTTTAGACGTACAGTATGTCAACAAATTTAAAAATAGATAACGATTAATTTTCAGAGTTTAAAGAAGATGTTAAGTTGAACAGTAATGTTCTATTGACCTTACAAAAAAGGTTTTTATTTAGAAAATTAACCAAGATGAGTGGACTTTATCCTACCAATATAATCTGTAAATATTTGTATTTCAAATATTGTTTACCACATGCTCTTTTGAAAATAGTTATAATAAAATAAATGTGACAGAGAGATTCTTGATAGAAAAAGGCTTCAATTACATTTATTTTAGTGAATGTCCTGTTAGCTCCTGATGAATAAATGTCAAATTGAAAATTGGATTCTTCAAAAGAGTATATGCTTCTCCAATACAACAAGGGTTGTTTTAAAGTATATTACTCATCCAAATATTTCTGCCACGCAGGTTTTGCAGCAAGATAAATTCCCACATGCAAAATCTGTGCACGACAGCGCTTAAAAGTCTTAGCTTTAGGTAGACAACAGGTTTGTCATTGATGAGAGTTTTTTTTTGTTTTTTTTCTACTTCATTTTATCTCTAAAAGCAATGAGCCAGTTGAGCATTTTGTGCAGACTGGAAAGAGGCTGAATGTGTATTTCAAAGCTGGTCAGCCAGTCAGTGAGCTACTTAACAGCAGCAATACTGTAATAAAGACTCACTGATGGGAGGGTAGCAATGGAGCTGAACTTCTTACATTCCTCTGATGCTGCCTCATTATGATTTCAAGGAGTAAATTATGAGTGCAAACAACCTGGAGACTATTCC
Organism: Poecilia mexicana; assembly: GCF_051168715.1. Classification (NCBI taxonomy): domain Eukaryota; kingdom Metazoa; phylum Chordata; class Actinopteri; order Cyprinodontiformes; family Poeciliidae; genus Poecilia; species Poecilia mexicana. Next base: position 16,016,539 of record NW_028263384.1, on the reverse strand, counting down.
TCCCACCAACCGCTTCATTCTGCTGCTTTGAAGAAAAACTAATATTTTGAAAGAATGCAGGCAAAACAATGAAATAATTTACATTTTTCAAAGGTTTACCTTCTTTCACAAGGATGTTCTAATAAGGTTTTAGAAATGTTGTTGTTCAAAGTGTGCTACTCTTCATTTGACCTGCCACAGTGAGGTAAGCATGCACATTTACTGCATTAAAACAGCTTGCACTTTAACATTACCTATAAGGCTAACTTGTTGCTCTCCAAAGTTTCACTAAATGTCTCACTGCTGAAGTTGCACTTGTGCTTTTTACCTTTTAACCTTGATTCTTAAAAGGCAAAAAAAAAAAAAAAAAAATGCAATACGTCACAGTGAATCACCACGACACAGTCATCCAAGACATCTGAAAAGAAATGAAAGTGTGATAACTTACTGAATATATTTAAAGACAGCTAAAGCACAGTGTTTAAGCCATATCCAGTCTCAGTGACATATAATACAGACTTTTAATATCCAAAGGGTGTTGGGCTGGAGCGGGAAGCAGTCAGCTGCTTCACTATAACCAAATGTTACAGTATAAAACAGCATGTCGCGCTGCGATTTGACATGGTGCAATGAGATTAGATGGAATTCATTTCTAAGTGAGGGTAAATTACAAGCCTATTGAAAACAGAGCCACTTACCCTCATCATTGATCGCAGCCCATGTGCACCCCTAAAGTGGTTTGACAAAGAAGGCGTAGTCTGGTAGAAAAGTGACACAGGATGAAAAAGTATTCTGCAGCTGGCAGAAAAGGTTTTTAAGTTCAGGTTAGTTATTCTGGCAAACAAGTAAATTCTTAAAAACTATTGCACATTCAATAAAAAACAAATCTATAAAAATATTCAATAGCAACATGATAAAAAGAAATTCAAATATTGACCAAATTTAGTTGAACATTTAAAATGTGAATACTTACTTGTACTTGTAGGTGTCAAAAGCAGAGCTGCTGCATTTTTAAAGTTCTCACAAACATCTGCAGAAGACCAGGAAAAAAAGGAAACGATAGCATGAAGCATTGGATACAGGTCTCAACATTCCTACATCATAATACAGTTTTTCAAATTTTTTAATATTCCTGAGATGGGAGAAACTAAATGATAAGCAATTCTTTATGGGCTATTCAAATATTGAAATGATATATATATATATATATATATATATATATATATATATATATATATATATATATATATATATATATATATATATATATATATATATAAGATAATCTAATATTGCAAGGAATGATAACTTCCCTGATTCTCGTAATGAATGTGTCACAATGTTTAATGTCAGTTAAACCTACATTGAGTATTTTTTATTAAGCCAGCACTAAATTGTAGTGAGTTTTTAGACTACCATTTCCAGACAGCAGGCATATAAGCTTCAAGTCAGGTTTTCGCAGGTCCATTTTGAAGTAACACTCTCATTTATAACTGTAAAGTATCTTCACAGAGTCAAATTAAACTCAATAGATTAAAAAAAAAAAAAAAAAAACCTGGCCAAACAGTGTTTGGTATCATAAAAAGGCTAAGACGCAAGCTTACTGAAAAGTAATCCACGTACAGCCCAGCAGAGGTTTTGACATAAAGAAGTCATATTAAAGAAAATAATAATAATAAAAAATCTGAAAATATTTGTGAGACCAAATCAGAGCCACGTGGGACGTTGAGACATCCCTCCTGCCCCGGTCCTCCGCCACCGCCCTTATGACTGCGCCTAATGCATTACTTAACTTGGGTGCAGGGGCGCCACTACATCTTATTCAGGTGGATGCGAAAAACATAAATCCCCCCCCCCTGAAGGAAGGTACATAAGAGTGAAGGAGCGTAGAAAACGCTTGCTCTAAACCCCCTCCGCCCCCCACACACACACACAAAGACGCGTGAAAGGTAAAACTCGCTACATTTACATTTACATGTGAAGGAGCGTAAGGGCGCGGTGAAGTGTATGCGAAGGCACAGACGGGGTTTTGACGCCCCCTCTGGTGCAGCGCCCCTATGCGTTACATGCGCTGCATACCCACTTTTTGCGCCACTACTTGGGTGGAGGTGTGACAAGTGGGTAAAGAGGAGTGTCAGCGGGGCTCTTCACCCAGGACGCAAAACAGGCGGGGACCGCGTCTATATACAATTGTTTAGTCTGAGAAAGAAAGGCATGGAGATTCAGAAACAATAACAGTAATGGTCAGATGCTGACTCTTAGTTGACAGTCAATAATAAACAATGTACTGCCTATGTGGGCCACTGGTTTTTCAGGGAATAGCAAATTAAATGAAACTGAATTTGCTCAAGTATCAGCTGTTAGATAATCGAACATCTCGATTGAGATTCTTGCCTCAAAAACTTTGATAGAAACCATAAAATCAGCTGCTTGGTTAGATTTTTTAGGCTACATTTACTCAACATTTATATCAGCGTTTTTGTTTGCCTAAATTCCAAAAATGACATCCCAATTGCAGTATTTTTTTTTTTTTACCATCCTAAAGTGTCCTGTGTTCCTTCACTAGATTCTCTTGCTCATTAATACCATGACCAGGTAGAGTCCTTTGACATTGTGATCCTTGAACACATGTCTCAGACTTTGCAGCACATCAGGGTGACACCTCAAAAAAAAGGAACTCGGCCTTTGGCTTCTTCCGAAGAACAACACGTGTCAGCGGCCCCCTGTGGGCCCTGTCAGGAGGTGAAGAGGTTAGGCGCTCTGTGCGCCCGAATAGATCCCGGCTCTTCACGAAGACCACCATAATGACTGCTAATTATGCTGCCATCTGTGGGGTGGGCTGTGTTATGTAGACACCTGTTCATTAAGTAGGAGAAAGAAACTTTTCTGACAAAAAGAAAAAAAAAAAAACAACAACAAACCCAGCATCTTCCCTGCACCCAGCTTTTTCGAAAACCTCATTAGCCCACATACGGACGCCGATTAAACTTCCGAGCAATACAGAATTGAACTGCTCTGTGTTACTAAAGATCAAGTGAACTTTTTGTGAAATGTTTCCAGCATCAGAGCCATCACCAAGGTTAACCAGTTTTCTTTTTTGTTTTTTTTTGCAGAGGAAGCCAATAAAAAGCTCTCAGATATCTGCTGAGGGGGAGCACAGCTTGTCAATCCCCTGACCCTAAGAGGCAATCTGCCATTACGACTTCACAGAAGACTAATGAGAACCATTCTTTTGCCCCCACCTTCAATACAATGTCAATACCCATTTGGGCTACATTCAATGCTACCTGTTTTACCGTCACTTGACGCATTTTCCAAAAAATATCCACCAGCCATGGAAACTGTCCTAATAACTAACAGTCTGAAAATAATTCCCCGTAAGGTAGAAGCTCATATCCTGCATTTGATAAACTCTGAAGGGCTTTAATGTTGTATCCTCCTCCTTCAGCCACCCTAGACACATTCATCTAATCCCCATCTTTCATCTGGAGATTTATATAAACGGATGATGGGAAAGCATTGCATATTTCAACTTTTTATCTGTTAAGCTTATGACTCCATTTAGTTTTAGATCCTCAGAGATGAAGCAAGTGCAGGATTCATAAAGTGAGGGCCAATTAGGATGTTGACGAATTGAGTTTGGAAGATAAATTTGGGATGTAAAAAGGTTGACATAACTGCTGTGTCTCTTTCACTACATGTGCAGCTCCCAATTAAGTGAGGAGAGGCTTTTTTTTTTTCTCCCCCAGCCAGGATCAGCATGTCTTCCTGACAGATGAGGCACTAATGAGAGCAAATCTCACAAAATCCTCAAGAAACATGATGAATTGAATCATGTTCACCCTGTTCATTTTTTGTGTGTGTGTGTGTGTGTTCACAGATGAGACCAACGCAAAACATTTATTTAGTCAACAAATGGCAAATGAGTAGGTGGGTCCGTCATTGTTCACACCATCTCTATTGAGCTGCTGTTTTTCTACTGTTTCTCATTATCTCGCCCGCCTTGTCTCATTTAAAATGGAGTACGGAGTTTAAAGGGAGACACATTTTGCATCCTGAGGCTTCAGTCTGCCTCCTTCCCAAATATTTATCAGCCAAAATAAGGAGGCTATGTCCTTCATTATTATATCCCAAACCTCCACCATATGTTTGCCTATTATTAAAGAACCAGCTGAAGATGTCCTTTTTTTTCTTTTTTTCAAATTTAAATGACTAAATCTAGTCTTAATTGGTCCAGAAACGCTGCCTAGCGGATGGTATCAAAGTCAAGCTTGGGAGAGAATCCGACAGATGGCTTAGTCTTATGACTTGTATTAACACCTTCGAAGTTTAATGAACTGTTAATTGCTTTTCTAATATATAATGGGGCCACTGGAATACAAGCTGTAATGCAAACAGATTATTTTGTAGAGAACACATAAACACACATTCGCTTCAATGTCACCTTTAACTACAATGAACAACAAAATCTATTTTAAGGAGAAAAAAAAGGATTCATTTTTCAGTGGATGGGAATCAGGGGTGGTTCATTTCATTAGAGCAACTTTGAGTCAGTCACAAAAGTTTAAAAGAGTTGATTTGGCGCCAGAGGCGATAATGACCTGATCTATAAACCGTCTCCTTAGAGGAGGAGAAAGAATAAACTTATAGAAAGAATTAATTAATCTGAATGCTTCTGATGATTTTATCAATTTGTGGGATGCTCTTAGCAGCAGACAGCATTTTCACACATGATCTGGGTTACTGGAGACCTCGGACTCATGATTCTGAAATCGAATTCATTTACAAACCCAACAAGCTCCCATCTCTTTGATTCAGATACCTAAAACTTAGCTGAAGTGTCCCAACCAGAATCTTTTGTTTACATTAACAATCCTGATCATTTACCACTAGAAGATTCCAGTAAATACATTTATTTTACTAAAAAGATAGATTAACTATTACAATCAAGACTGGAAGATGACGGATTTATTTTGCCTGCAACGGGAAGAATGGTACAGTAGTTTTTTTTGTTTTTCTTTTAAATGAGAGTGTTAGGAGAACAGCAGTATTTTAGGGTCACCACATTTTAACAAGCATTTATTTTTAAGGCACTTTGCAGAAACTAAACCAGGGGTACCAGTCATTTTTGAGGGTGCTGTATATTAATGAAGGTGAGCTTGAGAGTTAGCTGGTGCCTCTCTCCAGCGGTCAGGGGGCGAAAGGAGGGGTACACCCTGGACAGGTCGCCAGTCCATCACAGAGCAAATTTTAATACCCCCATGATTCATCTATGTTTTAGTTGTTTATCTCTGTGTGTGCCTTGTACTTGAGCAAACATTAATGCACTCAAACCTTTACACACAGTACTTTATTAAATTATATCTTCTTTAAGGTCAATATACTTCTGTAATTAGTTGTCTCTTTTTAATCATCTGAGGTTAGATAGTACTCCCATCCACTCTCGGTTTAATGGCATTGGCATCAAAGCTTAGCTAACAACAACACTGATGTTTATCATATTCCGGCTTAAAGTCAGCACAAGTAATGCTTTGCATGCTTAAAATCCATTTCCATAACTAAGTGTAATTTCCCTCCAGTTTGTTCCTGTTTAATGAGGTGTCTTGTTTGTGTGCCTTCCAATGTCACAGGAAAAGTCATTCAAGCGGCTGTGTCTGACTTCAATCAAATTAACTTTACTATGTTGTTAGTTTGCACAAAATTCTTTAGGTAAAAACGTTTATGGCTAATCAGACGTATATGCAAAAAAAAAAAAATGCTTTTGTTATTTCTTGCATTTCTGCCTTTCTACTCAAACTTCTTAATGATGGAATGTGTAAATGCTTCAGGGTGGTTGCAGAAAGTCAGGGGGTGGAGGAGTGAAAATGACCAACATTGATTTATTCTCGCTGTTCTCTTGTCTGGTTGGTGCCCTCAGAACACCTCGTTGCATCCCATTCCCTCCCATTATCTCCCCGCGATCACCGCAGCCCAACGAGTTTCCTACAGGGTCATAAATACTTCCCTCAGACCCCATACTGCTTCCACATTATCCTCCAGACGCTGCCTAATGACAGCGAAAGACAGACAATGCATCCTCTCTCTCCCTCTCTCTTGTGACTGCCATGCTTCTCTCTGTTCATACATATTTTACAGTGGTTGAAAAACATACACCTACACCAAGAGAGGCCAACAGCAGCGGTAGAAGTGTCCCCCTTAGACTTTGCATTTAAAATGGTACATTAAAGCAACACGTCTGAAAATATCGTGCGTGATTGATGTCGGTAATGACCGTGTTTTCCCTGTGTGAAAGCCATGTGTGTGGTTTTCTCCACTTTTAAAATCTCCAAGAAATAAATGTAGTGAAGCCGGATACAAAGAGAAAAAGGGCGCAAACACCAACGAAACAAACAGAAATGCTGTCACTCATAGGCTTTGTTATCAAAAGCATCGAGCGAGTCAATTACTCATCACATCTCGATGGGAGACAAGTTATTAGAGACAATGAATCAAATTAATTATTTTGACACGCTGGTCATCCGAATCAATTAGGAACCACACACAAAGAGCCAATCAACATAAACAAAATGTTTTCCCAACAAGCATCCCAGAGACCTGACACACAGAAAACCACATTCATAAAGCGCAATGATGTGAGCCTTAAAAAGAACGATCCATCTGATTTGCAACAGAAACGCGGACGGGTCAAGTGGGTGGTCAATTGTGTCATTGTTCATGTGTACAGAAAACAAAAAAAGAAATAACTTGTTTGCACTTGGCACTGCACAAGGAGAGCACATTCTTGGCAAAAGCCATGATGTCTTTCAAAACATTTGGCAAGTTCTGGAACTGGAAGTTCTCTACATACAAAAAATGTTCTACTTCGCCAGCGACACAGCGAACAGGCCAACAAGAGGAAAAGGGACACCCAAGACTTATTCATACATTTTCTAACAAGTTTTATCATGCTTAGTGCTCCAGCTGCCTCCAGGAGTAAATTGGAGAGAAGTGAAGTAGACCCTGGATAGGTCTCCATTACATCACAAGAGCTTCTCAAGCAGAGTGACTTCAGGTTGGTGCTACAAAATTGGAATACTGTAAATGTCTCTTTATTCAGAGTTGTTCATTATTTCTTCAATTAACTGGAAAAGAATATGCCATAAACTAGAAAATTCCTGAAGAAATTTAACAGGGGCCTGCCAAAGTGTGCCCGTCGGTTGGAACCCAGCGTTCTGATGCTAAAAATAATCATCAATGCTAAGCTTAGCTAAATTGTAGTCAATAACCTGTGGAGAGGCAGAAGCATGTTGACTAAGCTGTACTTGTACCATTCATTATGTTAAAATGAATGCATAACCTAAAATTAGCCAAAATGCTAATGTTAGCGTGAAGGCTCTCAGTAGCCTTCACGCTACTACAACATGCTAGTGGCATCACTAGCATGTTGTCTGTCATTGACTTACTCCATTTAGTATACTAAACATTGTTAATAAGTTAGAAAATTAGCTAATAGGTTATTTTAGGTAAAAGGCTAATGCTAAGTCAAGGACAGTGAAATGCTAATGTTTGTGCTAATGTTAATGAACTTCCTTGCCATGCAAGGCAGTTCACTATCCTGAGAAAAAAAAAAACATTAAAAAAGCTAAATATTATTGCAACGCCTATGGCGGTGCACTGAAGTTTATAGGAATATGCAGCCTTTTATTTTGAAACTTTCAGTAAGCTTCATTTTAATGACCACACTAATTCAATCTGTAACAGTGGTTTGTTTAAACCAGTCACATAAAGCCCAACATGTGAAAAATGTCAAGGCTTTTATTTTGAAATTTTCAGTAAGCTTCATTTTAAATTGCCACACTAATCCAATGTGTAACAGTGCTTTGGTTAATCCAACTATATAATGCCCAAAACAGCAAGTAGTTCTGAACGCCAGCTCAGCCCTCCTCTGTAATAACTGAGTGTTCCACCATGTTGTAGTTCTGACCTTCTGCTCTGCCCTCTGTATTAAAGTGTCCCGCTCTTGTGCTAGAACTACAGAGTCTTTGTAGTCCAAACCAGCAGCTCTGCCTTTTTCTGTATTCTGTTGCTATAGTGATTAGGCCTCTGCTAACTGTCGTGTGTGAGAGACAGAGATGGAGAAGGATTTCTATCTTTATGAGACACCCAGTCAGTTTTGATGAAAAAAGCAGACCGAACAACTGCTTCCCCATTCAGGATTGGTAAGGCCGATCGAAAAATCGTTTGAAGCATATGAGAGGGCTATTTGTCGTCTCCGATAGTACCGCGATTCATATCTGTAGCTCATGCACAGTAATTGCAGTGATGAGAGAAATATGGTGTGCGCTAAGCTCAGAAATTTTTCAGAAATGTATATAAAACACTGGGGTGGAGCGTCAGTTAGTCCTGTCCCATCACTTTGCTCTGAAGCATCTGGCCCGAAAATCGTAAGCCCTAGGGAAATTTTGAAAACATTTTATGGGAGCAGGCGTATCAATGTCATGACCAACTTTCATACCAATAGAGCAATTTTTGTGGCCATGAGAGCGATTTCAAAATTATTTTGGGGTCAAAAATCCACTCCGTTTCTCACTCTACAAGTGGCAGTTGGTGGCAGTTACACTCTGCGTTTCGGCAGTTGGAAATTTCACTCGTTTTTCGCTTTTTACGTCGCCATCGTAACTCCGATTCCCAATAAAAATAATAGCTCCCTTTTCGGAATCGACCGCACGTTTTGATACCAACGTGACTGACTTGCGAAGCAAGTCAGTCACGTTGCGAAGCAAGTCAGTCACTGCTCTCCCTATGCATTGCTATGGGCAGGCCCCAATAAAGAGACATTCTATTAGGTGTAGAACAATAGGCACCTGCCATGCATTACATGGGAGGCAGTGACTGCCTTGCTTCACAAGGCAGTCACTGCTCTTCCCTATGTAATGCTATGGACAGGCCCCAATAATAAAAATAAAAGTCCAAATGTAAGTTCTGAAAAACCATTTGATCAACTCAGTTTAATGACTTCAAGGGTCATTGGAAGCAAGTATAAAGACATTGTTTAAATGCTTTGCATGTACTTTAAAATATGAGATATACAAAGAGTTGTTTGTACTACACAGCTAATTTTATAAATCGTAGCATCACGCATAGCATGACGTTTTTCTGTGCATAAGTATCGCACAGATATCAAAAAGTACATTGCCATCACAACGCAAAACTAAAGAGCCAATTACGCCAAAATCTCTGACTAAATCAAGCATAACTTACAGATTTATCCTATTCACACATTCCACAATGTGTTTGCCAGACCATGTTTAGAGAGAATCAGCTGGATGAATGAATTGGCCACCCTTAGATCCCTTGCATTGTAAACCTGCCACATGCTCTATTAGCCCCCATGGTTCAAATGTGTACATTAACAGATAGAAGAAAATAAGATGGAAAGGCAAACTCTGCAGCATGAAATCAGGACATGATCATCTTTTGATCTAAACATGAATTTTCCCACATTGCTTCTGTTTACATTATTGCAAGCTGTATGTGCCAATTTGGTCTCCCAGTGGCTCTCCACTGTCATGGAGACCAAGTACTTATTGTAAACTATAATATATGACCTCGTGTTGAGCATATTCTTTGTGAGGGTCTGACACAAGCCGTGCACTCGGGAAGGACACGAGTGATTGAGCATTGCTTTATTGAGTAAGCCTCCTAATAGAATGCCATGTTAGACTTGTCATTCAAAGCAGAGGAAGCGTCAGATGATGAGGATGCTTTGTGTAATGCAATGTAGCTAGCAGAAATACTCGTGTTTGGTTTTCTGTTAGGGGAGACATTAGCAGAAAAACTAATGTTTTCTGCAAACAACGAAAGATTGTGTTGGGTTTTGTATATTTCTGCAAAGCTGGACAGCGCTTGGCTTTAACAATCTGCTCTACGGCAGATTCCAGTGTTTTCAGTGCATGTCATCGTCTTTTGGTCTATCTTTCACCCTCCAATGAAAGGAGGAGGGAATCGGCTAATTAAGGCTGTAAAAAGGCTGCTTGTAATTCGCATGTAAATTGTGCCTTACCTCAGCAGAAAATTTATTACAGGAGACAATGTCAACTTTTACATGGAGAGGGCCATTTGCATTTTTTGAATTCATTACAAGGGTGGTGCTGCAATCATAAGCCATGATACCAGCCCCTACTATCCCTCATTCTGGTGCCACCAGTGCACCCATCACTTCTGGGTAGAGGATAATCTGATGGGTTCCTCTTCAGTGGTCACTCAGTGGGAGAAAATAGGGAGAGGAAAGGAGTGAAGGACAGGAAGAGAGGTGAGGGGACTTTGCTCTATGTGAAGCATAAAGCGGCCCACCACCTTGTTTATGTGTGTATGTGTGTGTGTGTTGCTCAGCGTATACATGTGCTGCACTGCCACACCACTCTCCCAAGCGACAGAAACCTTGTTGTGATTTATGCAGCCTGAGATATGAGTGCTGGTTACGCAGTAGCAAGACATCGATCTGACAAAGCAAACCAAACAATAAAGAGGCGAGGAAGATGATGTGCCCAGTGGAGTGGAGAAATGGAGAGTGTACCTATAAGAGCTAATTATCTGAGCACATAATTCTTCAGGTTAAGACAGGGGGAGCTGAAAGCCAGCCAAGCCACAGCTGTCTGAGAAACGAGCCTGGGCAAAACAACGGGGCTGAGGTCCCAGATCATCGTCAAGGATAATTCAAAGCAAAAATATGTGTAGGTGAGACTAACCACACATAATCTGTGTATGCAAAGCCTGTTTCATTCCTTAGACATTATCGTTAGCCCCCTTTGGTCAAATGGTGTCTATGCAGTTGAATTCCTCTGTGGTTTAAAACACTCTGGCTTTACATCGTGCAATACAGCTTTTCATCACACAGCCCCACTTTTGGGTATAGAAGTATAAAACTCAAACACACAGAGTCTTCATGAATTCACAACTTTGTTCCCAATTTATTAACTCCTTTCTCTCTGTCTTCAGATGGCAGACAGAGCAGGTCACATGACACCAACAAAAAGCTACAATAGCTAATATAGTTTTATTTATTTTTTTATTATTAAAATAAAAGTCATTATGTGAAGACTATGTAGTGCACACAAATTAGACCATTGAAAATGAACTTTGCATGGCTTGCTGTGGAACACCGTGCGTAAAGCTGAAATTAAATCGCCCTAACAACAAGTATCAGAAGTTGTGTTGAGCATGAACAATTATAACGCCAGAAACTCACCACAGCTTCCTGTAGTCTCTCAAAAGATTAAACCCCGAAGGTTTTTACAAGTTAGTTTGCCTGCAAATTTTCACCAGGCAAAGTGACTGCCTTATTATTCAGCTGAAAGGACTGTAAGGCTTACACCACAGCTTGTATAACAGCCATGACTGACCCTTATGGTTTTATCAGCGAATCATTGCAATCATGGAGCCAGTTCACAATTCACAGTTCAAATAGACTCTCCCAGTCTTTGTGTCATTTCTCTATAAGCCAAGAAAACAATAATAATAATAATAATATTTACAATTATTACCTCCTATCTTGCAAACCCATTCTCTGCTTCTGTAAGCAGGGAGTCTTTAATTAGACACAAGTACACATACACAGAGGACTGGAGGCGGTGGGCGCTCACTGCCATTAATAACACGATATAAAAGCAAAGCCCGAATGCATGTGACACTTTAAGTAGTTTGGGAAACAAGATGTAATCTGCGTCTGGTGCCAGGAGCAGAGCGGGGCTTCATGTTGGGCGGGAGAGAGGGAGTGTGGCCTGTAAGTCAATGCAAACAGAGCAGTGTGAGTACATTACTGATGAAGACATTATCTCTGAGTTATACTCACATACACACTGGGGAGGGGGAAGTACAGAGGACCGCGAGAACAAACTGCAACATGAAACCTCAAGAAGAAAAAGCAACATAAAAAGGTGGATTTCTGATTAATTTGACTAAAACTTCTGAAATTAAAATAGGAATAAGAGCATTTAGGGACTTTGTGTGATAAGCTAAAACATAGCATAGCATAGCATAGCATAACAAAAAAAGTGACAGCTATATAGTCTTGAAAATCTCTTACAAAAAAAGAAAATCATGTAGCTGTATTCTAGCCACCTTACTGTTATATCGTAAAATAAAACCAGTACAACTAATTCACTGGAAAAGTCGCCTAATTAGTCAACATAGTCAAGAATCAGGGTTTTTTTTTAACGTTCGTTTATGATAATAAATGCAAAACAACTGAAGTCTGTGCTTGTAACACAACAAAATGTGAGAAAAAAAATTAAGTGGTGTGCTTAATTTTGCAAGGCCCTCTGTTAGAAGTCTAATGTAATAATATTTGAGTTGGTACAGTTTTTTGTTTTGCTGTTCCCTGGATCTGTTCTGCGCATTGCATTGTGTGATTTGGTGGCATTTAGTGTTTGGAGAGAAGGGAGAATACAGCAGAAGATGAGGTTCCATTTAGTGGCACCCTTGGCACCCATCTAACCTTGGCATACAGCTGGGCATGCTCCACTGGCTCTGAACATGCTGAGGTTTGAATCCAGAAATGCCTTTGTGCAGCACAGAGCACCAGACAAATGGTGGGAGGCCCCATTAACATCCCCAACTGTATCGCATCAGTCAAGACTACGCGTTCAAATCGGCAGAGTTGATCTTCTGCACCTCTGCAAGCCCATCTAAAGATGGGAGTTGTTATATAATCTAAGGGAGTAAAATTAAAAGTCTTTAATCCCAGTGATTTTTTTTTTTTTTAAGAAATTTGTTTCAATTTAGAGAATCAGCTACAGCACATTCACTTCACTCAAGGTCAATTTGTGTCATTGTTTTCTTGTTTGTGTGTTTGTATGTTTAATATAAACCATGAATTCTAATTCTGGCAACACAGAATGGCCACATTAACCAGGCATGGCAGTCTGGGAAACGGTCCAGCTGGAAACCCAAACGGGATACTGCTTTCCCTGCAACAAAACTGGCTCTGCAGCCAAAATGGGTGTCTTGCTTCCAAGAGGATGAAAAAAATAAAATAAAATAAAAAAAAAATCTTTAATAATAAATCTCAATATTGCTTTTTAACTTATGGTCTCTACGCCGTCAGTGGTCATAATTATACAGAGATTTGTAGTCTTGCTTTAAAACATTTTATCTCACCTGTACCAGCGCACAGCGATAAGATGCAGAGGGGTTGATGTGCTATATTCTCAGTGGAATGTTTAGGGCTTTACCATTTTTAAATCCTACCTCACAATTTATCTTCTCCTCCCTCCTGGTGTGTTCTTTCTCCCACCAGCCTGGTTGTCTGCTCAGTTTGTTGGATGTCTGAGTTGTGTCGTGTTCAGGAGTGAACGTCGGACTGAGGGTCAGGAAAAGTGCATCAGATCTATGTGTGTGACACTGTGGGTGGTGGGTCCCCAGTGACCATTTCTTTTTCTTAGCACAGCAGTTCCTCAAATTCCTCATGAGCTACTCTAGTCCTTACAAACTTACATATGACAAAAAATGTGTCAAAACAAAACCATCCACACAAATGCCTTATTTTCCTTCAAGAAAACATTCAATTTAGTTCGGTTCAAGTATATTTAGTCAAGGACAGCACAGTAAGCAATGTTGCATGATAAAACCAAAGCAATAATTGTTTTCTATGAAGATTTTCTAGACAAAGGCTAATTTCCAAAATCCAGTCCTTGGTGGACCTTTTTTTTTTTTAAGTCGCACACATGCACATACATGGTGAGTTACTATAGCTACTAACAGGAAAAGCAGATTACATAAGATAGAAAACTAATTTTCCACAACAAAGTACGTTAATATACCTCAGCGTTCACATAGCTGTTTGTGTTTTGACCATTGTTTCACCTAGGAATTAAAAACTCTGTTTCAAGCCCTAAGCAATTAAATGCTTAGGGCTTGAATTACATATAACTTGGTATTTAAATCATAGGGCAAATCAGCACTGGAACCTAATTGATTATGCTAATATCAGAGTGAAGTATGTGGGTCTTCCCATAGATCAAATATGACCAGAAAACCTTCAAAGGGAGGCTAACCAGTGAACACCCTCATTGGAAACCCAAACCCTTTTTAATGTGGAGGAGCAAGCAACTCCACTCTGAGCTTCCTCCAGATGAGAGACCTCCTAAATCTCAATGAATGAGCCAAGCCAAGCTCATTTCATGTATTGTTCTTTGTTATGCTTGGAATTGCTACCTTAATCTGATGGAGGTTGTTTGCTACCCTTTTAAATCAGTCAGTGAGTTTTTATTTAGACAGAACCTTTTACCAAAAACAAGGTCAAAATGGTAAATGGACTGAATTTATACAGCACTTTTTAGCTCATACCAACCACTCACAGCACTATAGAGCCACTTTCACCCCGTTGAATAAACAAAAGCACACAAATTCCTTCCCCACTTTGCATATTGGGAGACAACTTAGGTTAAGTTCATTGCCGGGGATCTTGTTGACATGTGATCAGAGGATGCAGAACGAGAAACCCTCAACTTTCCTTTTCCAAGGCAACCGATTGCCCCACTGAGCCAAAGTCGCCCAACAATCTAAGGTGGTTTGGGCCTTGCCTCCATGGGCTCAGCTTGAAATTGCAACATGTGGCAACCTTCATGTGGGCCTACCACCAGTGGGGAGGTAAGTGGGGGTCAGGTGCTATGTGAGCTGGTTGGCATGCCACAGTGGGGACGTAACCATACTGAATCTGGTGTAATGGTTTGACTTTTGAGGCATTTTTATTCCTGTTTGGTCATTTTCACACCAATCTGTCGACTAATCCCAGAAAGACGCCGTCTCATTTTGTTGTAAACTATTTATTTAAGAATTGAAAGCCCAATAAGTCAATTTGATTTAATGTCGCAGAAGCATAGTCACCTTGGACCTCCTGCCCTCATTGGCCTTTACTGTGAGCAGACTCTTTTCTCTCACACTTTCATCAGAATCCCATTTCTGAGCTTCGACTGGGAGCCCCCTTTGAAACTCTACTCCTCACGGTACCGCTCTAGCCCGCTTAAGATGGATGGCCGCACCTCAGGTCCTCTCAGCCTGTCCATCAAGCCGTACAATTAAAACAGTTGGAATGACCAACATTTTTCTGCCATGGCCCCCCGCCCCCATCCTCCCCTCTCTGTAAAACCCCTCGTTCCCACTGCCATCCCTTTACTCTCAGGCCACCACCGCCACAACCCGCTGCCCTCTCACCTTTCCCGCCCTCCCTTCCTTCAGTGCTCTTCTCCCACTTCAACTGCCCCCCCCATAACCCCCTTATCCATCTTGTGGAGAAAAAACATCATTTATTCTGTACTTCCCAGATAATTTACTTTTTCTCTCCCTCCTTTCGTTCCTCGTTTCTTTTTCTCCTCCTTTCTACAGGAATTCTCCATTTCCCTATAAAATGAAAATTCATCTGGAATTACATCTTATGTCATCATTATGTTTATTAAGCGTGGATGATGTATATGAGGAGCTGCGGCGTGCCGCTGAGTGCTTAATGATGCATAAGATTAAGCCGAGCCTCTCAGCTGTGCTGAGACTCCCCTCTGCTTCCCAGGCTGCAGACACACGCTGAGGGAACAGGCTCCAAACGGCCATCAGGTGAACAGGGGAAAAGGGAAAGCCTCTTTGTGTGTCAGCAGAGGAGGGAAAGTGCGGCGCTGGTGAAGAAGAGTTGCTGATCGGGGAGGATCAGAAAGTTGGCAGCAGGTTCAGAAGAAGAGAACAAAGTGCTGTTTTGTTACAGTTCGCAAAGTAAATATCTGACATTGTGTCCACACTTTGTAATAACCACACTGATTTTCTGAAATAGTCATGGACTCCTCCTGGTTGACTCCTCTCACGTCGGCGTTCCGAATTTCCTCTCTTCTCTGATCTAGTCACACTTTTAAGGTTAGCTCACACGCGCTCATCTCCACAAACACACAGGGCCGCCCTCCATTTGAACAGCAGAAGCACCGACAGTCTGACAAAAACATTATCCTTCTGGTGCTAAACAATCCAATAAACCTCTCCACAGGGAAGAACTTAACCTCTCCTCTCCTCCGATGCTTGCATCCCGAACACGTGATTGCTGCCACAGTAAATTCCAATCATTAGTCTTCTCACTCCGCCATCACACAGGGAAGGGAGGGAGAAAAAAAAAATCCACCTCTATTAGTAATGGAGACCTCGTCACAGACCTTCCTCTGAGAGCCCTGCCTTCCCAATTCCCACAGGAAAAATCCCCAGCAAAAAACTAATTCTACTTTTAATAATCTGTCATCAGGACCAGAGGCAGTCATAAATTATGTGGAGAGCATGTGCAGGAGTGGGCCACGAGAGGAAACTCAGGGGGGGGAAAAAAAAAAAAATCAAAGCCCGAGTTTGACAAACTTTGCCGAAGATAAATAATAACTTACAAACGGGATTAGTTGTAAAGTCACGGCTGAAAGACCCGCCGAGCCGTTTCCCTTGCAGTCTATGCAGGATGAAGAATTTACAGACACACCTATCATCCCCCCACTAACACACGCAAACACACACACACATCCTTTTTTTTTTTTTTTTTTATTCTACCTCCTCCAGTCTATCGGTGAAGCCTCTTTGGCTTTTCTCTCACAGAAAACAATGTTTGTGTTTCATCATTAACCCTCTTGCTTCCTAGGGACAGGTGCGGAGGGAGTGATTCTGTGGAGATAAAGCAGAGACAGTAAGGTGTTTAAGAGACAGCGTGGCAAGGGAAATGGCCTCTTCCTCCACCCTGAATGTAGATAAACATAAATAAACAATCAGCCTCCCACGTAGACACACCTCACAGTAAAAAATAGCAAATCAAGCTACAGTTTGACACCCACACAACTGTGTGAAAATCCATGTTTTAGTTGTTGTTCCCACTCTTTTGGGAAAGGTTTTTTTTGGGTGACTCTAATATCCCAAAAAAGCAGTAAGCTGTAGACTTGTTCGCTCACTGTTTTCATGTCAATATTTGCTGGAACGATCGACATGCACCATAATCAGCTTTTCAAATCGAAGCCTGGCTAAAGGCCCGTCTCAACAAGGAGCCGGAGACCAGTCAGCTGAGGAATCTCGCCGCAGCCAGGCACAAGAGGAGGAACTGGCTGGAATAATCCAGGCATGTTCTTGCATGTCTGTGGTGAAGCTCTATTGATTTAATCATCAACAGAAAAATGTTTTCTTGGCTTACACATTGTGGGGTCACCAGACGTCTAACTTCATTAGAGAATATACAGACAATAAGTGCGACTACTACTTACTTTTGGGCATTTTTTGGAAAATCTACTGCTGAAATGTATTGGCCTGCAACTCTTCGTTTTCAATGAGAAATTTAACATTTCATTAGTGTAGGATTGCTTAATTACATTGGGTTATATTAATCTTCATAAATAAATGTGATTCTTTTTCCCTCCTTTGGGAAGATATTGGAATTGTAACCCCCCCCCCCCTCTCTCTCTCTCTCTCTCTCTCTCTCTCTCTCTCTCTCTCTCTCTCTCTCTCTCTCTCTATATATATATATATATATATATATATATATATATATATATATATAAATATATATAAAAGTCAAGACATCTACAGTTCATCCAGTATTGATACCAAAGTCCTCCACCTCTACACAGTGCTTCTATTTCTAAATCATGCTCAATGTGCTATTGGCAGAGAAGCAAGTCTCTGTCAGCGGAAAACTTTTTATCCACGTTATCGGTGGCCATGGTAGGTAGCCTGAGCATTCACAGAGGCTGTTATAGGGAACTAGCTCCAGCATAGCAGAGAGCAGAGGAGGTCGTTAGTAGTGTGTAGACAAGGGTGAATGCTGCCCCTCCTCCTGGCTCTGAATGGTTGTTTATGACCAAGCAGTTATTTTCTGGAGATGGAAATAACACTATGAGAAGGCAAGGAGGTTGCCTTTCTATAATCTTTGAGATATGCACTCCAAGAAGTTCTCCTTTATCAAAAAATACATTAAAATAGAAGAGTAGGGACATTTGAACTCAGCCAGAGCAATGCTTGTTTATGACTTTTTTTTTAAATCAAATATACATTATACACATATTCAAACATGTTACAAGCTTTATGATTACAGAAAATGAAAACAAAAATCTCAATAATAAAGCTAAAACTGACTAAGTTGTCAGTGGGATAATTTGGTCACAGACTTTCACTACATAAATACATTTAAATGACCAAATAAAGGAGCAAGAGACTCAAGAGACTGAGTTGTGAAAATATTTTTTTTGTCCTGTGTTTCTTTATTAAATAATTATGAGTCATGACATTTTAAGACAGACATTTATAGAAAATGGTAAAATTATGGATTCAAAAGTCTACAATAATTCAATTAAAACCTGGCTGGAAAAATTCCCTAGTTTTCAAAAATCAACTTACGCCTTGACTGTGTCACATGAAAAACAAAACAAAAACAAAGAGAGGAAGAAAGAACGTGTACATACAGTGCTGGGATTTGATGTCTGTAAAGTCAAGTGCTCAATTTTCCTTTCACTCTCCAGCGATACCAAAGAAGCTCAATCATATTGGGACAGTAATATGAATCAAGGACAGCTCACTCACTCTCAATTGCAGCTCAGTCTAACTGGGACCATGGGTGCAGCAGAAACTGGATTCTCAATTCAAATGGGAGAGCGAGTAGGCCGGTCGGACTCTCCGGCACGTCTCGAGACTGATAGATTACTTTCTGCGGTAAGGACAAAGGGAATGAAGATGACTACTCTGCCAAAGCTGGCTACAGATGAGACATGCACGGCTGAATGACCATGGTACACCTCAGCCATTTGTCTATGTGCTCAAGATTTGCTCTACCTATGACAAAGGAGTCAGTACACCACACTATTGACATATAGTCTCACCTTTATATCTTGGAATATCTTGTTACAACTTTCATTTTGAGTTAGATTTTGAGCACGTTGGAGCATCCATCAACTGGATTGACCACTTAATGTTCCTTACATGCTGTTATTTATTACACAAAATGTGAAACGCAGGCATAAATCTAACTTTCTAGCAGTCACCTGTGTCTCAAAGGTAAAATCTGGTGACAAGTATGTAATATTTGTTTTACTGCATAAAAGCTTAAAATCAATCAATACATTGTAACGAGTATTTGTTAGGAGTGTTCCAATACCTCCAGCTCACAAGAAAGAACAACGCACAATACTGGGATTTTATTAATCGTAGAATCACTTTAAGATGGCAATATGCATTTATTAGATAACATCCAAGCTTATTGTGCCACGGATGATGAGCTTGAGCCACAGCACTGGATGCAAGAAACAAAAATAGGGAGAGTTAATTCACGAGGCACTAGTAGAGACAAGGCTTTTCTGTTTTGTGACTGTTGATTTTTCAATAACCACCACAGAGGTTATTGTATGCCGGACTTTATGGGACAAGTTTTTCCTGATCTCTGCACTTCATTGTCATCCAGCTGGCCCTGTAGTGTTTGTTTCTTTTCAGGTGGAGTAGTGGTAGAGAGGGCATTTGATATGACATAGTTTGAGCCAGAGTGGAATTGCAAAAGAGTCACTATGGAGAAAGTAGCATCATCTCAACAAGCCCACTAATTCATTGGTCCACTGGAGAAATCCCTGCCAGACTGCTGCTGTATACAGTTAATGTTATTAGCACTAGTAATGGAGAGTCATATGTCTTTGCACAATGATACAAAGAAAATGTACATTTACATCCTGGTCTGACTGAGGACTCAGGGACTCTGATTGGGACTGATGTGTGAGGACTGAACTGCATTTTAAGTCCTTCAGATTAGGAAAGGTGTCCATGGCAGCACCTGTTATGCTTTGAAAAGGTTAAAAACAGCACTTTTTCAACAGGGCTTCCAAATACCCCAGTTACACTAGAAAAAGTTTTTACATAATCACTTTTAAAAAAGAAGTGGTTAGAGAAGTCTTAATACATCACTGTTAAGTTGGCAATCCTGGTAACAACTCTATAATTACTTCTTTTCTTACTTGAAAATAATCGTCTGAAACATGGATACATCAGGATGTGAAAATTACAACACTCACTTTCGCATCATGATACAAAGTAGCTTACTTACTTTACCAGTCACATAGTGACAGTAACAGTATGAATGTTTGCATCACAGTTTCCCATAGTATTTGTAGCTAGTCACAATATTAAATATTTGAAGTGTTTTGTTTGATGTCAGAGACCTTAGTGTAAATAAATAGTTTTTTTTTATTGTATTGAGCCACCCAAGATTAACCTGGATGTTCTTGAGGTGAGGTTCACTTGTGTCTGAGCCACAGCCACATATTGCAATGCAGCGAAGGTGGCAGTGGCTGTAATTCATTCTCTTCTGCTCTCTTCTGCGTTTGCATATTCCACAAAGTCGCTGCTGCTCTGCACTTAGAAGGTCACCTCTTTCATCAGCTATTCTACTTGCATTCCAAATTGTGTGCACATGAAAAATCTGCCACTGAGTTTTTCTTTTTTTTTTCTTTGTGGAGGCAGATTAGAGATAGAATTTGCCGTATGAACCTTTTGCATGCTAACCTTTGCAGATGGCCCCACTATTGTGGGGAAATGGATTGCCTAATAAACCATATCATCCAACATATTTGCCGCTCGGCTGACCAAATAGAGGCTGTGTTTTTTGAGTAAATTCCCTTTGTCAAATTTGTCAGTGCTCATGCTGCCATTGTAGCTTTGAGTTAAAGGTAAAGGAGCCTTAGAGTATGAGCTTAAAGTATAGCCTAATTTGCAGTCTTTCCAAAAATGAGGCAATTTGTATGGTATTTATTCAATGATCAGGGACCATTTTGTATGTTTTCTTCAGGCTTGTGTTTACTCCTAACGGATAAGTCACTGAATAAGATCGTGTACTGCTCAATAGTGGCAGACAACAGTTGGCAACCTTATTTCTCTTCATTTACTGATACAATTATTAAAGGGATTGCTGGTGACATTACAGCATTTTTTGGCATTTTCTCTACTACATGTAATGTGAGGCAATGATCTCCATGAATATTACAATCTGTATGGAATAATTCTGACATTCATCTTCATAATCTCAGTTCAGTTCCCAGCACAATTATGTTTCCTTAATGTATAGTTACTGAAGAAATAGATGGTGGTACAGAAACAATGCCACTTCAAAACCTCGCAAGGTTTTCACAGGGAATCTAATTTCACAGTGGAGCCCTAATTTATCGCTCCCAGAAAAACCTCTTTCATCAAACTTTGCATATGAGCAGCCAAGTGATGCACAGGCTCTTAACGGCATGCTTTGCCTCCTTTGGTGAGTCGGCCAACCAATCCATCTTCGTGACTGTGCTCAGAGCCGAAGAGTGGGCAACCGATGCTCCCGTCACCGGGCTCCTGCGGGAGATGGATAGGGGGCTCCGTCGCCCACCTCCAGTCCAGTACCAGCCCAGTGGCACAATCTGGACCTCCGCGCTGAGATCCACGTGGTGGGCCTTGTGGGGGCTCTACAAGAGGGCTACGGGAGGCAGGATGGAGGATGCTGTGCCTCAGTCATTCATGTAGAATCCAGATCCTCGCCTCCACAGGAGACTAAGCTGGACCTCCTGTTTGTGTTCCACAAAACAGAGTGAGGGTGTCCAAGTCATTGCCTGCCTGTGCAGTCGCTAATGCAGGCATTATATCTATGACAAAATGTCACCCAGTAATGTGATCATCAGCAAGAAAGGAAAACTTACAGACACTATCTGACTTGTTTAGCATATTAAAAGGCATAAATTGCAATCTGCCGAATAAATTTGTGACCTCCATCTCAAGTTGTGTCCTTCATTGGCTGTTAGTCACTGAAGTGTCTGACGGAACAACAAATACAATAAATGATAGTCCTGATTCCTCTTAATTTAATACGTCTCTTCAGTGTACATCCGCCATTACAACAACTTGTCCTTCAGCTGAAGGAGGAGTTTTGTTTCGTCTCTTCGTGTTGTTCATCATGGCTGATTTTAAAACTGAAGTGAAAGCTTCTTTTATTAATCACAAAGAACTCAAGTCAAGGCTTTTCACTCCGTCGCTTGCATCCAATTTACAGCAGCGATAATTCATGCTATGCTAAACATTTCTTGTAAAATGTCACTTTGTGTTTGTAATTAATTTCCACATTAATAAGCAAAATTTCTCTGAGTTACGGGATCAAACCCTTTGAAATCTTGGTGGTTTATAACGCATCAAGATGTCACCTGGAATGAAAGAGGTTACATAAAAATGTGACCTGATGCAGGTTTTCTGAAAGTTTCAATAAATGATTAATGCATCCAGTTGTTCAGGTAACGCTTTTTAAAAAGAAAAACATATGGGCTTACATTAGACTCCCTGTTTTCGCTGATCATTACTGTTGATGTACTAAACCAGTTGCACTTGTGGACCCTGCCTGTTGATCTGCCCATATAGTTGATAAACCAAAAGGTGGCTTTCTAAAACCTGCAAGATCTGGAATAGCACATAATGTAAAATCTTCATGGACTGAAGTGTTGGAGTTGTTCAGGCAGACTGTTACAAATAGCCCAACTTTACTGACATCACACAAACCTTCCTTTGAATAAACAGCTAATTTTCATAACGTGTAAGGACTATGACACTAGTAAATCTTCACAGAACATCACTTCGAAAAATCCAAATTATCCCTTTAAGAATCACACAGCCAGTAACTCTGTCTTTTCCTAATCTTTCCTCTGCACAGGGTGGCCCACTCCATGAATCCCATGGTTCCAAATCAGGAGAACCCTGTGTTGGGTTACCTGTGCAGTATCATATGACCTTCATTTAATGCAACCTGCGCACCCTTGATCAAAAGGAGTCTGAAGAGTAGAGGGTCAGACAAAGTGTTTCTGTTCCTGCAAATACACTTGTCACACACCAAGCAGGTGCATGCATCTGAGTTGATGAATCAGATCTGCTCCATTATTCATTCTACTGTACTGTATCAGTATTTCTTTGGCCATTTGGTTGCAATATTCAGAGATCAAAGAAGCTGTGATAATTCAATCTGTTAAAGGGATTTCATTATGGAGTTTTTCCTCCACCACAGCTTGGCCATCTCCACTCCTGCAGTGTACACTGATGGCAACATCCATAACCTGTCCTCTGATATTTCATTCCCATACGGGTGCCGTGAACCTAAGATGTAATCGATACACAGACACACAGGCCTCCTGTGTTATTACAAGAGGGACAATGTCTGCTCAGCTTCCCGTGCCGTTACACAGTTCAGGCTTCCAATTAACCTGAGCGGATCCCAGTGCCAATCACACAGGGCTTCTATCGACAAGCCGCATGAAAAGAATAATGTTGTTAGGATGATGTAGCTCATGGTGGGAGGGCTGCCCGTGCTACCACCCCCACCATCCCACCACACCCCAACCTCTACCCCTCCTCTCCCAGCACTGACAGGGACGAGTGTTGCAGTCATTTATCACCTCCTCTCTGGTCACTGAAGGGCCAAACAGGGCCGCATGCTTCTCACACCTTTGCTTCAGTAGACCGCAGTCTGAGAAAGTGTGATTAGAATACTAAAACACAAAGGTGTATCTGATTTTCACTGCACATAATGTGGCTTTCACATGTAAAGAGCAGGAAACTGATAAGCAAAGCTATTGTGTTGCCATACTTGATGCATAGAGAGATAAGTAGGCTTTATTACAGACTGTAAAGTGTATTTACAGTAAAATGCACCAATGCTCTGAATCTCTAACTCATACAGGATCAACACTAGATTCAACAGGATGTGGACCCAAAGGCTAATGCCATTTGTGTGCTGTACCCACACAAATTATTTTACTTATTCCAATTATGATGGTGTGATTTTTAGGTAGCTGAGTATCGACTTCAAGCTATTTAAGACTTGTCTATATTATATTTAAAAAGGCTCTTCTTCTTTTCTAAAACGTTTCCTCCTAAAATAGCATCATTGCAAGAAATATCTTCATAAATAAAAAGAGTTACCTAAAAAGTGTCTGTGCCCTAATGTCAAAAAATTAAATGGACAAATAGAAGATGGAGGCAGGAGGAAATTGCTTTGTTTGTCTGACATGCCGGGGGTTGAAAATTGTTGGATTATTGCTTTAAAATTGCTATGTGTTGGTTATCCACATGAAAATCCAGTAATTTAAAACATGTCTCAGTTATAGGGGTTTGGATGTTTTCTTTGGAAACTAATGCATAACTACTTTCAATTCAGCTTCAATTCAGCCTATTTATGTAGTACCAATTCACAAAACATGTAATCTAGAGGCACTTTACAGAAAAAGTTAATTAAATTGGGGCTGACATACTGATCCAATTGATCCTAGTTATCAAGCAATGCATGAAGTTAGTTTCATTATTCAAATTAGTTTTAAAGGTTTTTAATCTAAGGAAACCCAACAGATTACTCTAAGACGAAGTCATTGACTTGCAGCAATCACTGCATGGATATTTGCTTGGTGTCTTTGACTTAACGGCAGTCTCTAATACCGAGCATGCATGGACTGACAGTGGAGAGGAAAAACTCCCCTTTAACAGGAAGAAACCTCCTACAGAACCTGCCTCAGTACAAGCGGCCATCTGACACGACCAACAGGGGTTTTGAGAAAACAAAGCAGATACACAAGAGAAACAAATCTGAATTATGACTATTAATAAAACAAATAAATAAAAAAAAATTATGAGGTCCTAAAAACCTCAAGCTCCCAGGTGTGTACCATTGTCAATCCTTTCTAAAGTTGCAATTTTACCTCATGAACTCTCAACTGTCTGTTGACGTCAAACTTCGCACACACAAAAAGTCACATGTATCTCTATATATCTATTTTTTTTTTCTTTTTGCTGGTTTGGGATTAAAGAACATCTGTACATGCAGCTTTTCTTAATTTTTTGGTCAGTCATACAGGTGATCAGAAAAACACCTGTGTCGGAAACGTATTTTGTCAAAGGGAACATATTATTCTATAAATCCTGTCTCAAAACAGACGTTCACCAACTGTCAGAGTGGGACGAGGGATCAATCCATTTATTTTTGCCTTCTACCTTTTTTTTTTTTTTTTTTTTTTTACTGAGACACATCATACAAATTGAGACTGTATATAAGTTACAACAGCAGCCAAGTGTGGCCTACTAGGATTTCAGCTGTGATTGAGAGTGTGTTTAGACGCTCAGGGCCAAACTCTAAAAGCATTGTTACATTGACAAGGCCGACACAAAGAAAGAATGTCTTTCTGCATTTGCTCCCTCCTTTCTTGGGCACTGCTGCCACTGGCGACTTCAATATTGATTATTGTGAAGCAAAAAAATCAGCTCAAGGAGCACAATCATTAAGACAAATGCAGTTCCACTCAATGCCAAATGCACAAAGACTTGAAACTCTTTAAAACATATCTCTCTGTGTCACACTTTAAAAGATACGGTGAACATAAGTTCTCTGTGGAGAACTGGTCTGTTTATAGTGGATACAATTTGTGTGTTTTTTTAATTAAATAAAAGCTTTCAGTTGAACTACATTAATTTCAAAGACATGTCGACCTTATACTTGCCACAAAGTATGGCCAAATGAAAGCAAAGATTTGTTTTCAGTACACATAGTTCCACAGAATATTTATATTTAAATAAAAAAAGTCTACATCCTAATCAGTGAAAATACAAATTTATAAGACATAAACTGAATATTAAATAATGCCGCATTGTGAGTGTTGAGTAGAAAAAATAATAATAACAGTGTCCAACTACTTATTTTCCATGGGGATGTCTCAGTTTGGATTATTTTATCGTTTATACATATCCACGTTATGCTGTCGTAGGCACTTCCTTATGCCGAGTTTCAGCCCAAGGCTTCGTTAAAATCATAGAGTACATGCAATAAAGCATGTTACATTCAAGAATGGTGTAAGTATTGTCATGATTGGACAGATACAGCTACAGCACTCAAACTCACAACTTGCTCTGATGATTTTTTTTTTTTTGGAGTGTTAGGCTAACATTAGCATGCTTACTCTGTTTTTCCATATTTTTGACATATTCCAACGCAGTTCCAATTAATTGTGTTTTTGAAAATGTCTCCAGGCTCAGTTTTGCTTAAATCACATTGCATTAGCTGTATTTCCAAAGCACGTCGAATAGCTCTCCATACACAGATTCATATGATCTTAGCTGGAGTAATCCCATTTGTTCAACATAAGTCCACAAACAGCAAACAATAAAGGAAAAAAAACAAATGCTTATTTTTATCTGTCAACATTTGTTCTCTTAAAATACACCCTTTGGCAAAAATCGCAAAAGAAGACTAATATTTTAAAGGGGAGAAGTTAGCTGTGTGGCGTTTTAATAGTTTTGTGAAAGGTGTTAGGAGGTCCCAAACCCCACGAAAATAAAAAAAATATTCCCCTTTAAAAACACATGTAAAGTCATCCACAATCGTATAAACTGCAGGGGTGATAAAAGTAAAAGTTGCATTGTTCTTTTACAATAATACTGGGATTATTAGAGCAATTATTGTAAAACCTTTGTTGACTCAAATGTTACGGAATGATGAGCAGACAGAAAAGTTGTTCAATGTGTTTTTGTTTTTTTTAGTTCATGTTGTGCATTTAAATACAGACTGTGACTTTATGACACACATGAGCCAAGTTAAGGTGATAAAAAAAAGCCCTTTCAGGACTTATGTCAACAGGGTAAGGCAACGATACCGAGCTACAGCATTTTAGTACAGCTTGAACACTACATTATACATTTTTTAAATATCATATTCATAAACTTTACACTGGCCGGTGAGCAATCTTTCCTGCTTAGCTCTGACTAAAAGATGTCAGCGCAGATTTAATGTGGTTCTCGTACCTTTAAAACTTTCCATTTGTTATGTTTGGTCATCCCATTAGTTCCCATTTGTTATCATTAGTGTGATAGAAGCCTCATCCTTGCAGAAAGAGGAAAAAAAAAAACTTGAATATTTTCACATTAGATAGAGCTCCACTGGTGCATCAGATTAATGTTCCTTTTAAAAACAGAAAAAGGTAGGTGGAACATCAACTTCAGGAGCAGCGCCATAACTATTACATTATGCTGTCTGTTTATTTGCTTACTCCCTTGATGGTTGGCTAAATCCTAACATTCCCATGATGTTTGAAGATAAAGCCTTCACTCTAGTCTAAATGTGTTTTAAGAGCCTGTGACGGATGCAGTAGTTGTTCTCCTGTGGCTGTTTGTGCTATATCTAGCTACAGGTAAAAATCAAAGTGATAGTGAGCAACAGCAGTAATTTCATGCCTCAGATTCTACCAGAAAGAAGAGGAAAAAAAAAAATCTGCATTTTAGATTCAGTAAATCTCTTTTTATATAGTCTTGTGAAAATCATGAAGAATCATGCAGCATTTTATTACAGTGCATCCAGAGAGCTCAAAAGATAATTTCACAAGAGAAACAAAAGTTGGGAAATATTTTGAATAATTGAGGTCTAAAATATATCTATCTTGTCGAAGTGGGCGTGGCTGTGCCTCGTCCCCGGGTCCCTGCTCTGCCCAGTGTGAGCGATAAGCAACATGGCTCCCGGGAAACGGGACATGTGTGTGGCTGATTCACTTTGTAAAACTCCGAAAGTGATTAATGGTTTTCTTAATATATTCACAGCAGTAATAGAAGCCCCCTCCAAACTAACCTTGCATAAAAATGCAAATGAATAGAGACAAACTGCTGAAAAAAACTCGATGGGCAGGGCTAGACCTGGAAGCCTTGGGAAATGGGTGTGCATATTTCTTTATCTGACAGAAAACAACTTAAAATTGCAGATTAGTCCATGTTTAGTTGATGCAATTGAAACTGCTTATCTTAAAAAAAAAAAAACCTACTTAGATTCGGGAAACTATTCACCCAGAGAGAATAAAGTATAATATATTTTAGAAAGTAATTTCACTGTTAAACTGAAAATAGTTTTCAAGTCTCTTATGATTTGACCAAATGAACTTTCTCCTATGCATGCTGTCATAACTTTCTAAATCACAAAATTGTTTATTCTATCAAGGTAATAATTCACATCATAATTCAGAAATGACTCTTTTAATTTCTGAATTAATCAAAAAAGGAAATGTTCATATTTTGAGGAAACAAAACGTGTCTTAGTCATGACCCTAGCTCAGCGTTTTAGTCCTGGTCCTCTGGGATCATTTAGATGTGTCTCTCTTCTAGCACACCTGGTTCAAACGATATAGCATTAGCTCCTGTTTGCCATCAAGTGCTACAGAACCCATCCATTTATTTGGGCCTAGCAGAAGTACAGCAAAAACATTGCCTTAGCTTATAACAGTAAGAGAATGCAATTTAATTAATATTTCCTAATCTACACTTCTCTTCTTTCTACTAATAATGTGTCACATAAATTTAGCCATTTTTAACCAACGACAAGGCTCCGCGCTAGCGCGCCACCGAGGCAGAGCATGGAAAATGTCATGATCGGACAGCGGGCAATCGGAGGGGCTGCCCCATCAGAACGTCAGTTTCCAAAAGCACAAAAAAAAAGCCTCATAAAAGTGCACATGGAGACCCCACCCCACCGCACACAGCGTTAAAAACCTGCAGAGTGTAAATAACCCTGACTTTTAAAACCACAGGAGGGTTAAAGGAAGAGACATACTAGTTTTATTCTGGTTTTAAATGACCCAGAATTGTTAAATACAGTATTGAGTTTGAGACATTTTTGTGGTTGTTATTATGAAGCTACAACAAACAGATTGTCACAAGTCATTATTAGCCAAACGTCCACCAATGTCTCTTAAAGTAATGTAAATCGAGCTCAGATTTCTCCAGGTGAATACACACATTTTTATGTCAATGTCTTAAACATTATGAATTTTTGCTTAATAGCTGCATTACATAAAAGACAAGGTTGGAAGCTACTATTGATTTTTTTATTTTTAGCTTTTGCTGTTGAAAAATGTTACTTTGTGTAAAGTTCCCCTCCTTTGATTACACTGTGGAAACTCAAAGGGGATAGCAATCGTCTACTGGACTACAGAACACACTACAGAAAAACTGTTTATGAAACCCAAGTCCCAAACCAAGTCTGAAGTCTTCATAAAGTGACTGAGTCAAGCCTTTTGTGTGCCTTTTTCTTAAGTTTCAGGTGTGTACTTGAGATGCTAACTCTACTAGCTAACAACATGAAATAAGTCATAAAACATATGAAGATCCCCAACAAACTAACCTCTAATATAACGATTAAACATATCAGGAGTTTTCTCACCATGTCTGCTGAGGCAGTGTCTACATAAAAAAGTTTAGCTTTTTTTTTTTTTTAACCATTATCATTATAAACAATGCTGATTAATTATCAAGTCAAAATCACTGAGGATTATCTGTGCAGAATAAATCACTGTCAGGAAGACTGTTGAATATTTCATTTACACCAGGAGCGATTTAATTACAGAAGTCTTAACAGATTAATTAAAACTCAGAAGGCGTTGGAAAATAAAGAACTGAAAAAAAATATATATTTTCTGAACTGGAGCATGTTTTTTCACGTCGCCGTTTTTAGTTTGCCTTTGCATCATAATTGTTGAGCTTTTTGTTTGGTTTCCTTTCCTTCTTCAATTGTTTTTTTTACCGGAAGACAACAAAAAACTATAAGTAGCAAAATGATTTCTGAAACAACATTTTATAACAGGATAAGCCATGTAATATTCCAACAGTTTCAGACAAAGAGTATAAGGTCAATATTTTATAATTACACTACTGGTTTTCATTCAAATACTAGCCTAATTGCACCCTACTGCCTCGTAAAATCATGGCACCATTATATTATTAAACTAACAATGGTATGATGTGTTCATTGTCTGCTGAAGCGATAATTATATGAGGTCCAAAATAAAAGCTTCAACAGAAATGACATTAAAATGCATGAAACTTTCACCGTCAGGTGCATGCTGCTGAAGTACATCTTTTAAAGTTGGAAATGAAGATTGATGCCTTATATTGCTGTTAATAATATATTGATGATCCTGTCAAAATATTACAAATCAGATTTTTTTGTTAATATTGATACATTAGCTTGGATAATTGATTAGATTTCTGTAAGCCTCTTAATTGTTAACCATCTGCTCCAATTATAAGAGCTCCCATGGGAATGGTCGTGATAGGTTGAAATTAGTGGTTTGAGAAGACTGAAAGCTCCCAGGAGCTCTTTTTTTTTCTTGGCTAATATCAGGTATTCAGGTTTTCACATTTAAATCATCAGGATGTGTTTTTGTAATCATTTGGTTTATTTTATTTTTTAGATTGTTTTGTGCTCTGTGTCCATTAGGAAATTTTGAACAAATTATAAAGCCTCAGATTATCTTTGCAAATTTTCATAGTATGATAAATTATTTGACAGACTAATTAAAAATTAGAAAAGTGACTGTGTATATAAAATATGCATTTTAAACCCCTTAAACATCATGGATCATGCCATAGAAGGAGCCAGTAAAGAAAAATTAAGCCAGAAATATTTATGAGGAAGGAGTGGAAATTGATAGTGGATGCAGGTGAGAAAATCAGGTGATTGTGAACAGCTGAGAAAGGGACCAAACAGGTAGGCAGAACAATAAACACAGACTGAACAAGGGTATTGTATTAACTACATACAATATATGTTAATTAAGCTGCAATGACCTCTACTGTTAGCCTCACATGTATCTTGTTTTTCTTGATTTCCTATGTAAAAATGATGCTTGTTGTTTTTTAACTAAATGGCATGATCTCACATTAATGTTTACTATTTTTCCAATGGACTTCAAGGATATATTGTCAGTTTATAATTTTAGTTTACAAAAATTTCATAGCTTTCAGTTTATAATTGTCATAATATTTTTTTTTTTGGGGGGGGGGGGTAAATTCACCTTCCAAATTAATTGAATATTTTCAATTTCTGCGTTCTCTCTTAGTTTTATTTGTTTCTATGTATTGTAGGCTTATTAAAAGCGTACCAGAAGCCCAAGCCTTATCCCACATGATTATCAAGCAAATGATTTTAGCCATAAATCTAAACTCCAGTGCCACTTTCCACCAACAAAACCATTCACAATGCACACTTATGTATCAAAACTGGGCCATGGCACCACGGAAGAATGTGACTCTGATGAGTCATGTTTCTTTCACATAATAAAGATGCTTCATGTTGCTTACCTAGCAAACTGATGGCACCAAGATGTACAAATTATAGAGCCCTAACCCGTCACTGTATATTGTATGCTGAAGTAAAACGGCCATCTTTACATGTGTGCCAGCTTGGTCATCTGTATGTTTTGATTTACAAGGCTAATATTTAGTTGACAGCACCTTAACTTTCATCTTTTTAAACTTTAAACTACAACCTCTGGTCTGAAGATGTTGTAAATGTTGGTGTTGCTCGTGTCAAAACAGAAAGGGTTACACATATGGTTAAAAAAATTAATAAATTAATAAATTAAACTGCAACCATTACTAAAAAAAACGTTGTAATTGGAAATACAAAAACTTTTAAACTTATGACGTGACTATTGGAGAATTAAAGAAGACTAGTGGGGATGTTTAATCTTTCAGTAACCATGACAGGAGTTGACGTGAAATGAACTGTAGTCCCTCTCCTTGGCCAGTTCGCAGTGGTCAGCGGTCCACATCCTTGAGACTAGATTGGATTTATTGCTACTGGGCCAAAGGTAACAAATACATGCAATATAAAAGGTGAAGATGGATGCCATTATCACTGAATGGATTTTGTGCCCATCATCAGGGGCAATCACACGGAATAGATTGATACTGCGAGCAATAATTTTATATTAGCCTTATATATCTTAACTGGACAATTCACTTACAGGATGGCTGAACAGGATGCAGACGAACAGATGCAAAGCTGAACTAGTCCATTCGCTAAAAGAAAGTTCCGATAGGCAGCCTTCAAATTAAATGTGAGGATCAAAGAATCAAACAGGTCAAACTCTGACTCCTGTGGTTACTCATAAACCTCCATCACCCCTAGAGGTCTCACTCAGCTGAGGCAGGAATATCTTCATCTCATCTGCGGAGTTGACCGCTGGTTTCTAGGATGCCTCAGAGAGATGGGATGAGGTTATGAGAGGTCATGTAGAACAGCTCTGTGTGACAACAAATCAGAGCCCACCCCTCTGGACTTTGTAAAGGAAACCAAGAGATGAAAATCCAAACTAAACCCACAGTGCTCAAGTGTCTCACTTTGTTGTGTAGAATGATTAAAAAACAATATGTATTTTCTAAGAGCATTCAGTTGTACTTGTTTTCTTCTTATAAACAAAATAAGTTAAGATTCAGTGTACTTATTTATTTAGAAAATAAAAACATGCCACATATATGTTTTAAAGTCTTCGGTAATAGATTTTTAATGTTCATTTGTCTGTGCCCCGCAGGCTTGGATCTTTGACATTTGAAATAATTGTCGTTCGAAGGATCATCACCAGGGGACCGTTGTGAATAGTGTGGGGACGATTTGAGTAAATGACTGTATCAGCCTGTTTATTTGTAACGATATTGCCTCGGGCGTTGCTGCAGGACAGCTATTAGAGGCTCTGGTCATGAAGAGATGGAAAGAAAAGCCCAGCGATCACCCAAAACTTAGCACTTAATGTGACAACTTATCAGACAAAAGCTCCCCCATGGAGAAAGGAAAAATGATAAAACGAGGGAGAGGGGGAGAAAGACATTATTGTCCACCACTAGAATAATACAAAGCAAAGCTGAAGTAAGTGGATCATAATAATTTGAAGCGGCTGTCGTGTCAAATATCACGTCTATTCAGAATCTCAAGCATCAACCCTGTATGTTTTACATGTCGCACAAAAGCATCCAATCCTTTTAAGCCCAAGGGGACGAGTGGAGCATGGTGGGACGTCCAGCACTGTATTTAATTAGATGACTCTTGATACCTCATGCCTGTGGCAGGGCCTCGGTGTAAGTGGGCTTACAATGTGGTCTTTAAGAGCTGCTCAATAAACACAGCTGTTCCCAGCAGGCCTGAAATCATAAGAGGATGTCGATCCCAGCATTTAAATACGGCAAGGCTTTGACCCCAGTGGAGAGAAAAATTAAGCAAGGAGGATAAAGGCATGGATTTTTTTTCCACCAATGCTTAATCTGTGCTAAATACATATGATTTCACAACTAGATTGACACATTAAAGGAAGGGGAGTTATCATCAAGATAAGATCATAGCTTCGCCCAGTGCTTGTCAACCTGACTCCAACTAAGGAAGTTGCCCTAAATACTGGATGATGTGAATGCCGCACTAAGTATAATCTGGGACTGTCAACAAAACCAACAAGTTGATAGACAGTACAACAACATTGATCCTTGAGATGCTTGGCAAAGGTCATATCAATTGCAACCACAATGTCTACCATTGCGCAGATAGAGAGATGCAAAAATCAAGGCAACATGGAAAGAAGTACACCAATTGTCAAAACACAAGAAGGTTGTGACCAGAAACAGACTACCCAAGAATTACAACCAATGCCTGAGGCTCAGGAAACTACCAAACAAAGAGTCCAAGCCTCAGTCACCCGACTGAAGAGATTCACAAGAAGATAGAAGAACCCATTGTATAAATAGCGACGGTTTTCAGCAATAAAACACTGACCGATGATTCTGGCAGCAAAAACAGGTTTTCTAACTTACATAGAACACCCAGTAATGAAACGTACAGTAAAATGTGCAACTGTGACAAGTTTTAAAGGGACTGAACCAACACAGACTCTTTTGTTCAACTGCTATAGGAGTAACAGGTAGAAAAAGGGGAGGAGCTCCAGAGAGATGTCCCAAAGGAGCATAAATAACATACACAGAAATAGCAGATATTAATTGCATTTCAGATCCACCATAGGTACCAAAAAAATATGAGCTGTGGGCTGTTTTAAACTAATAGACAGTAACATTTTTTGAAGTGAACTCCATGGGATGTTTTTCAAGGTGGCACTAGAAATTGTGGATGCACATGAAAAAGATCTGAAGAATACTGTAACTTATTACAGTTGCACCTTTAACAAGTTTCTATTACTTTTATGTCTGACCAGTATATGAGGAGTTGACTCTGTGCATGCTCCTGAGAACAGAGAGTGTATTTTGACTGGGGAGCTGCAGAAGGAGGAGTTTAGCAGGGCATCATGTATGCATGTTCCACCACAACTGGCAAGACTGAATTATATTGTTGAAAAATTCAACTTGCAATGGTTACCATCATCCCACCAAAGCACTCCAAGCTATGTTCTCTGGTAAATACAATGCACTCCTTCATGTAAACATTTTAGTAATCGGATAATCTATCCATTATTCTGACGATCAATCAAATAATCAATTTAAATAGGTTACAAAATAAAACTTATTTATTTTGTAACTGCCGTGATAGCAGTATTAATATCAGATGCTTTTCAACTACAGAAAAGCATTGCTTTTCTGTAGTTTAGAAGAAAAAAAAACCTGTAGTAATAATATAACAATAACAATTCACTTTTTAAATTAACCTGGACAAAAGTTATGCAAATATCTGATATTGCATTCAATTCAATACTAAAGCAACAGGCTCACAAAAACACTTCAAAGTAAATGTTTATACTCCAGTTTCACTCTTCTTCAGTCAATTCAATGAACTCTTACTTTGCCCAGTGAGAGTTTCTGCGTGTGGCGCCTTCGTCATCAACACATCTGCCAGGTATGTACACACCAAGGTGCGCTTGCCCACCCATTTGTTGTGACCAGGATGTAAAGCTTCGTCTGTAAGGCTACGCTAAGCATCAACTCGCTGTGTTCCGTCTATCTGCACGAGTCTCTGCTCCACCTGTATGCGTACACCTACCTCGCAAATGGCCCCGGTCGCGCTGAACCCTCCACTAGGCAGCAACTCCGGGAGGATAAAGGCTGTCGTGTCCCATGGATCGCGCCGGTTATTTTAGGGATGCCTAAAACGATTTAAAACCCGGACATTTTCATTTGCCATTGAAACCGCCCCGAATGCCCCAGACCGAACTTGAACCTTGTGCTGCTAGTACTTAGCTTCTGTCAAGAAACCCTTAAGCGGAAGTGAGAGTGTTGAGTAACACCAAAGAAATCACCCGGCTGGAACACAGTGTTCTTAAGAATTTTAATTATTAAAGGAATGTTAAATCCTCGAATAAATTCTACCAAGTTAAAAGCAGTGGAATCAGACAGGAGTCATAAACCAACCCCCACCTCCACAACTGCAAAAAATTTAAAATTACTTTAAATATTTTATTTTATTTTATTTTTTTATGTGATGCCTGGAAAAGTTTTCTTCACTAGAAACAGAAGATACAAAATGTACAAACTATTTATTTATTTATTTATTTAATATTCATAGAAATAATTAAAAAAAATTGGGGCCATGTCAATTACAAAATTAATCATATTGTGTTTTTGAAGATTGTTTTCAGCAGTAAAAATTGTATGTTCCCACTCCTAGACCAAAACACACACATCCATATTGTTCCTGCTTGGCGCGCTTGACTGTGATAGTGATCAGCAGCAGTCAGTTTATGTAGGCAGCTACTGTCCTGCTAAGAAAAATTATAAAGTCAGGTTTTCAAAAAATAGAAAAATAGAGAGGGAGAGAGAAAAGGGTAAGAGTGTCAATTAAGAGGTGGGTAGACTGTGTGAGATTATCAACCAGTTAGCATAGTTAGCTTAGCTACAGACTACTGTTTGTCTCCTTTTAACTAGCATTTAATTAATTAAGGAAAAAAAAAAACAACATATTAAAATGTTTAACTAGTACCTTTTACCACACTTAACAGCAGGTGAGTCAGTCAGCAGCAGCTCTAACCCTCTCCTAAGTGAATTTAAAGCCACAGTATGTAACTTTTATAACTTTTTTTTCACATATTTGTTAAAACTGTCATTATATTGTGACAGTATGGTATGAGAGATTTTCTATTAAAAATCTAGTTCCTCTGCCTTCTCCCAGTGCTCTCTAGAAACAACCAATCAGAGGCAGGAGAGTTTCAGTACTGTCAATCACAACCTCATGTGGTGCTGCTCATCCTCCCTCCCCATTGCTCTGTGCTATGCTGTAGCTAGCATGTGAATGCTCAGTCTAGTTAGAATAGCTACCAATGACGGCAGATAAATGATTTTCCTGTGATGATATGTTGTTTCTCCACCATTAGCACATTTAGCAGTGAGTGAATGAAGTTGATTGACAGCACTAACACCCTCCTCCTGGTTCTGATTGGTTGTTTTGGCCAGAATGTTGCATTACTTTAGCCAGCAGTAATAGTTCAGGGAGGAGATTGATTGTTGTCACAGATTATCTGTCTCATAACAAACTGTCACGACATGGTGACAAATATGGAGAAAACATATATTTTATTAATGTTATATACTAGCTTGAATATAATGCAACTACATAGCATTTTTTGAAAAGTCTGGATTTCTTTATGTGTATTTTGCATGTTGCTTTTGACTGTTGCTTCTGGGGAGAGATATTTCAGTAATGTCAAACTAATAGAAACATTTTTAGCAACCTACGTGCATACTGTATGTGGACTGTTGCATGTAAAATTCATGAGCAGTAAATATTGTGCTAGTATCAGTATTGAACCAAAATAATCAAGTTACAAGCCTTTAAAATTGTGATGCTTTTTATGGATCAAATGGACTCAAAAAACTGTAACAGCAGCTGTGCAGGGGGAGTCAAATCAAATTTTTTGTCAGGGGGCCCAAGATTCCTGGCGACGCCCCTGGAGACAATGCCAAAGTTTGTGTTACATTTTAATTAAAGCTCCTTGTAATATCATCAATATTCATCTTTTCTTGACAACTCTCTATTTTATGATATTTTTCTTGCACTTCATGAGCTGTTCTTTTTTTGTTTGTTTGTTTTTGGGGTTTTTTTTTTTCAGAAAATCAACATCTTGTTGGCTGAAAACAATAAATTCTAAGTCATGCCCATCAGCACAAAGTATGTATGTATGTGTGTGTGTGTGTGTGTCTGAGAGAGGTTAAATGGGAGACCCCAAGGTTTTTGGGTTTAAGCTAAATCAACTCCAGCTAGAGGAGTGGGTGGAGCAGAAAGCCAGACAAAGACTGAAGAGGACACTACTACTGGCACTTAAATGGCCAAGAGGATGAGAAATAAAAATCTAAAGGAAAGAGGGAGAGAAAAACCAGAGTTTCTCTGTGACAGCAGACACTGTTTTCCTGCCTCCTCAAACAGATGCTGAGGCAGATGGTGGTGAATTAACAGAAGATGAGAGAAGAAGAAATGGAAATGCCTAAAATGGGCCCATGGAGGGAAGACATTAAAATACTGTGTGTTTGTGAGTGTGTGCATGCATGCTTCTGTGTGAGTGTGTCTGAGAGGGCATGTGTGCAGAGTAGACGCGTCCAGGAGAGAGACTGTTAAACAGTATCTCAGCTGGGAGGACTAAAGAGGATGGGTGGAGGATTCCCAGTCAGAGACAGAGCTCGCGATAATAATCACAGGCGTGAAATTACAATGCTGATATTTGTTGCACCCCAGGGTTTGGTGTGAAGTGGTGGGGCTATCGGAGCTTGGAGAGCCCACATATCACAGGAGGGCCCGCGCTGGCTGACGGTCGGTCATCAATGATCAGAAGAGCGGACCCTCACCCACACCTCTGCCAAGGCAAGCAACGGATCCGAATCATTCGAAAGGAAGAGCATTAAAAGTAATAATATTCACCTGGGAAGTGAGAGAAAATACATTAAATTAAGTTTGTTTAATTGCATTCCCCACTAATATCCAAATCCTTCTTGACAACTTTAATTTGCAGTGTTGTAAACAAATCAGAGTTGCAATTAATAATAATAACAAAATAGTTGCTACGTCAGAAGACTTTGCTGGTGGAACTGGCAAATAAACCAAACAAAATAAACAATGCTGAAGTAAGTTCGTTTGTAAATATACTTTAGCATCTCCGTTTAAAAATGACTAATTAAAGCAGTAATTTCTAAATATATATATATATATATGTACATGAGAAGAGAGAATTTGACAGCCCTTTGCAAATATATATGTTGTTGTTGTGAAATAAAACCCTACTATACAATGCAAATATTAAATATTGTTCCAACACATTTATATGGATGACTTACATCTTTAGCATGCTATCAAGTTCTCTAGGTTGTGATTAATGATTTACTTATTTCAGGCATTTTGAACTAGAAACCTGAAGGTTAATGGCCCTTGACATCTGAGTTTAGACACCACTGATGTAAACAAATGTAATTTCCAGTGTAGGTCTAGCAGGATGTTTAGGGTTGTTGGATGGTGGACCATGCATCTGTCTGAAGTTTTTCTGGGATTCCTACAGGTTTTCCTCTGGGATTAAGCTGTATTCATCTCCATTCACCTTCTCAACACCTCTGAATAGTCTCTTTTTCTCTGCTGAAGAAAAGCAGTCTGACAGCTTAGTTGACTTTTTCCAATTAAGCTTTTGTTTTTTCTTTTTTTATAATTATTATATATATATATATATATATTTTTTGTTGCAACAAGGTAAACACAATGGCAATGAAACAAAGAGCCATGCACTCTAATCAACAGCAAAGTTAGATTAAATAACAGCAAAATCTAAGATGATTTGGACTGTGGGAACAAGGTCAGGTAACTACCTGTTGGTTTTGCCTGCAATCCTTTTTGACTGTTTTATTCTGCTGCTACCCAGATCTGTTTTCACAAACAAGACATATTAGTTTCTGAAGTGACAAAGTAATTACAGTTTAAGACATAGCTAGCAAAATGTTGCTCATAGGAAGCTAACTGGACTGACATAAGTTACGAAAAGTTAAAATTGAAGCTCAAATATTTTTTTTCTACTTTTTGCCAACTCGTAATAATTACAAATATTTAATGTGCGACATCTACTCGTTTATGGCTGCTCATTTTATTCGGTAAGGAAATCAGAGGCAGAAAAGTGGCTGCATGTACTTCTGCATGAGTATCCTCGTGGCCGAGCGCCAAACTCTGACAAGATATGACACCACATTTTTCAGTTCACACTGTGAATGAGGGGGGAGAGGAGCTAATTTCCATGTCCATCATCTCTTACTCCTGCCAGTGCCTCTGTGAAAGCCCAGTCTGCCTCCTCCATTTCTGGGGTGAAAGTGAAAAGTAGATGTGTTGTCAGGGCAAAACTGATAATGGCTGTGAGGCACAGACTGATCCCAATTGCCCTGCTTTCAGCCCCTGCCACCCCCATGCTCCCTGAAACTAAAGGGTTCACTGACAGATGGGACTGGGCCACTGTAGGACAGAGTGCTGATCTGGCATCAAAAAGCCCACCAAATAGGCTTTTTCTTTTCTGGCATCCTGTGCTTACAGATTTTTTTTTTCTCTCTTTTTTGCTGTTTGGATTATAATTTTATTTTGCAAAGCTCTCATCTCTGATCATCAATTACCTTTGCTACTTAAGCTCATGTAGTTAGTGCTTATTGTTAGATTTGGGATGCATTCAGACCTGCATTCCAAAACTGAACAACATTACGCTTCGTCTGCCCAGCGTGTTTAATTTCTGCCATTTGTAAAGTAGCCGAGTGGCCATAGTGCCTGGTGGTTATTACTTCACAGGCGCTCTTCACTCAGATAAGCTTCACCTCTTAACAGCACAGAGAACTAAAGGGATCTGTCAGCAGGGGGAGCAAAAAGTGAAGGTTATTATAATGTCATCACAAGTTATCCAGTCCCAGGGACTGAACATTGTCCTCTGGAGAGCAGAGAAAAGACATAAAAGGAAAAGTCAAGGGACAGTAACAGAGTAAAACAGGGACATGTTGACAGAAAAGAAGTGAATGGGGGAAAAAAAACCCTCTGCAAATAATAGCTTACTAAAATAAAAATAAAAAATCTGCACGATTTCTTCAAAATTTTGTTACATTTGAATGCCATAGAAAACTGGTTGGTATGGCGCCAGTTTGTCTTCAAGCATGACAACATGAACATCTTTCTCTGTAGAAATGTTACACTGTTACAGATTGATGGGTTTTTTTGGGTTGTTTTTTTTTTTTTGCATTTTTGCATTACTTCACCAACTGATGTGTGAATAACAAATTAAATAAATTCAGATTTACTTTTTATTTTCCGTTTTTTATTACAATGCGAATCAAAGGACATCTCGCTGCATGCAGTTGTGTCTTTCTATCTTGGGCCTGACAGCTAAGTTTCCACTCATCAATAGGTCAGGATTGTGTGAGTCCTTCAGTATATTATAGCTCAAACTTTTTA
The DNA here is from genome assembly GCF_051168715.1 of Poecilia mexicana. NCBI lineage: Eukaryota > Metazoa > Chordata > Actinopteri > Cyprinodontiformes > Poeciliidae > Poecilia > Poecilia mexicana. The sequence continues at coordinate 15,976,362 of NW_028263384.1, read as the reverse complement.
CCCCCTGTAATCCAATCAGACGAACTGAGAAAAAAAGAGATAACTTATTTGAAATGAAAGCGAGGTAAACAGATCTATATAAGATCAAATAGGTCCTAAAGTGACAGGATATTATTATCTTCCCTGGTGTCATTTTGTTACCCCTGTGCAGCAAATGGCCCCCTGTGTCTTATGTGTCTTTTTGATTTTTTTGCAAAGCAATAGAGACAGATGCCCAGTTACGACATCGCAGTAACACAATAAGCCTCATCAGATTCTGGTAATTGGCCATTAATGAAGTCTCTGTGATAGCCCACTGAGGAATACACACGTGGGCCCTGGGGAACATGGGAATAGAAAAAGGGTCTTGTGGCATTAACATGTTCCCAAGGTTACAAGAGATTTTCGAACGGCCAATCAATAGCATTGGTTCATCGTGCCCTCTGAGGGACCCTGATGGAGTCTGATCAGAGTCGGCACATAACAGGAAGAAGTTTTCTCCTATGAGTCTTATGTCTTGCAAATGATGAATAAAAAAAGGTAAACAGGAAATAGGATTGTTTTTGCCTTTTCCAAAACTTCCAAACTTCTGTGCTCCTCACATTATCTATTAAAGGCTACAGTTGTTTGTGTAAAACCAGGACAAGGGCATCACAAATATCGAGTGACATTTACTTTGCATGTCCTGTTAGAATAGCTACGAATAAGGCCGGACTTGATTTTTCCCCGAGCAGTTTTATCCTTAATTCTCTCATTTGTGTTATATGGCACAATGAAAGGGGATGTCATTACATAGAATAGCACTATCATACAAATACACCCTGTGCCCTTGAATGCGGCATAATAAATGCTTCATCACCGGCAACCAAATGGCAGGACAAATTTATGGTCGCTGATCTCTTCTCATCATCAGAGCAAAGTACTCAGTAAAATTTCATTGTAACTTCCAGGGAAATAAATAAATTTGCCCCTTGACCTTGAGAGAAAAAAAAAATCATCCCCTCCCACTCATCTCAGCTGAGATGATGGACCCCTGCCTCCATCCATCCATCCCTCCCTCCATCCTTCCCTCCCCCATCCCTTCTCTCTTTCTATCACCTCCATACATCTTGCCTTCTTTGGCACTGTATCCATACATATATAGCAGGCTAAAGATAGGTTATCTCACCTCCACCAGCTGTAGATCCCCAGAGATTTGTGCACCGTCTCTTCTTGCCTCTGCCGAGGCTCCAGCCACCCCTGAAGAGCCCCCCTCTCTAAGGAATGGGGAGCAAGAATGCAGAAGACAGCACATCTGGAGGGAGGGAGGGAATGAGTGAAAAAAGAGGAGTGGAAGATGCGGAGGCGGGTGAGACATGACAGGAGAGGAATATGCAGAAAGTCTCAGTTTAAATCATGATAAAAGACAGAAATAGAAAATAATAGAGGAACAAACCCCTGGATGGAGGCTTCCTCTAATGGAAACACATGGCTGAGGGCGAAGGTGTTGTCAGCAGTCTGCCTGAGCACAGTGACATTCGTGCCTGATAATCCGGACTGCCATAAAATTAGAATAGCAAATACCCCGTTGACAGAGATGCATGTCCTCCCTCTCTTTCGCCACATTAAAAAAAAAAAAACTCCTGCCAGTGTCTCAGAACGTCATGAACTTCAATTTAAATTTACAGCACTGCAAAAAGGCGAGGTGATATGCATTCAAAAATTTTAATAACCTATTAAGTTATGAGTTCAATTTTCTTTTATGAATATTTTCCTTGGGGAGCGCTCCCGTCACTAGAGTAAGTGAGAAATTTAAAGGAGATAAATAGTCCCATTAATCTATAACATTTAATTTCCATTATTCCTGAAAGTGAGAAGTTATTTTTTCAGATTGTACATAATTACCTCCTTATAGACTTTGCAAAAGAAAATAATAATTTAAGGCTGCCGTGAGACTGAGAAGAAATGAACATTTGTTTTATATGATGTCTATGTGACAAGCAAGATATGAAGACTGAATGGATTCAGTAGCTTTGTTACAGAACACGCATAGTATTTTTTTCTGCTTTTTTTACTTATTCTTCTAAATTCTGATCAGGATTGATTGTAATTTCTCCATCCAAAATCAAGGGGATAACATATATGCTCGGCAGCTAAAGACATGGCCAAAAGTTGCTACCAGAAATGTTCAGTACATAGTCATTTGTCCAGTGAGGAGGAGGAAATCAGAAAAAAATGTGCCTGAGAACAGGAGATTGGAGACTCAATACACTGGCACACTACCTGGCAATTTAAATAGACTCAGTGTGAGTCCATTTTGCTTGTACTTCCCCTTTGAGAATGACCGAAGTTGCAATTGAAGAACCTAAATTCTGGCAACATTCAGGTAAATATTGTCAGGCATGCACAAGCAAGATCTTCAGTAAACCATCATTTTGATTTAATACTACATAAATAGCTGATGTAGCTAAAGTAAAAATGTTGATGTTTAATCTGACTGAAGCTACAGCTAATATTGTGGGTAAACATGTTGAAGGGACGTTTGCCGTAAATATAGGAAGTTCCTTTCAGTACGCCAGAGAACGTCAATGTGAAGCAGAACTGCAGCACAGACCTGTTCCCTTTGGAAAAACCCCAAACATAAATTCTCACACATCGTTTATAGCCCGCCACCAACCTTTACTGCATAAACTTGATATAAGCTGCAAAACTATTAAACAAGTCATCATAACTCCACTTTGAACAGGGTAAGTGTGGGAGTGCAGCAGGGAACAATGGCTTTAATCTGTCTGTTGTTTGTCTCATGGGCATTAAACACCATCTTGATATGAGTGAGACAACAGTGCGCACAGGAGGGGGTCCTCATAATATTTAATAGGTCATCAAAGGGAATGGGGGGTTGACTGCTGACATTTGCCTGGATAGTTAGGAGAGAACCCCAGGAGTTGTCATATGACTCATTACCAGAACACAATCGAGCTGGTTGCATCATCGTTCAAACAGACTGTCTGGCACAAAAAAATAAATAAATAAAAAAAAATGGTAATAATAATCGAGAAGATATTACTATTCAAGTCCCAATGGCCCCATTAACTTACATGAGATCTTTTTTTGTTTCCACTTTGAAAATAGAGACCAATCACTTGATAAAATTCTATTACTGCTAATGTGAATTAAGTTCTTTAGTTGCTGTCATTAGATAGAAACACTCTATAACGCAGTGGCCTGAGAGCATCACAAGCTACAGGGTAAACAATGCTTCCCTCAGAGAGATTGGATTTTGACAGCACTCCCCGAAGACCAACAACCCCCCTGCCAACCTCCTTGCTTTCCACGTCTGTCCAAAGATTAAAAACCGGAGCCCTGAAACTCAACAGAAATGAAAGGGTATCATTTGGAGCTGCTAGATTTTCCACACAGGAAAAAGGACAATTTGGTGGCTGGACCAGATGCTGTCCTCCTGAAGCCTGACAGACAGCAGGTGTCACAGATAATAGTGAGAAGAGAAGTGAATGGGAAGCTCACAGTTTGTGAATTTTGATCTCTTAATTATGTTTACATAGACATTGTTAGAATAGCTTTTTAATGGTGTTATAAGAAGAAGACAAAAGGAATGTCTGAGCTCTTGAACATGTTTTACCACAAATATAAAAAAGTTTTATTTAACCACTAAGAGGAAGAAATCGCCTAGAAACCGATGGAAAAAAAGGACGTCATATTGGCACACTTTGTGAGCACCATTGCCTTTTCATCCCTGGTTCAAACCTTACTGGGACATTATAAGTGGGAGTTTTATTGGTCTCCCAGTGCCTGACTTGTTCCATCTTCTTCTTTACAATAAAAAAAAACAAAAAAAAAACATGTAGGATTTTGGATGGCATTTCTAATATGTCCATTAATTTGAGAATGCGCAAGCATGGTTGCATGGTGATTGACTGGAGACTGGTTCTGAGTTCTCAAGTTATACAGCAGAACAAAAATATAGCAGCTTAAACAAACTTTATGATTTCTCAAGATGATATCGTTGATTTAGTTTCATTCTTGAGATATTACAGAATTTAGAATGGGAGCAGCACTTGTCACAAATCCAGGGGCAGGTGCTGCAGGAGGACTTAATGAAGATATCAGTCTTGTGTTCGCTGTTGTAAATCACCAGTTTTCCAAGGCACAAACGATAGTAAAAACAGTGGTGTAGCTGTTTCCTGCAGGATCCTGGGCTGCAGAAAGTTCTGCAGCTGAGCCTCTGTCCCCAAACACCACATTCAATTCATCCTCATTTGGTCAGCTTGGCTAGCTTGCTGCCTCCTTAGTAGTTTGCTATGCAGCTCATCAGTCAGACATCAACTGTATTGCTGTTAAAAAGTGGACAAATAAAACTCTGGTTTGAATTAGGACTGCATGATATTAGAAAATCTCAATAATGGTAAATATTGAAATGACAATATCAGTTTTAAAAAATGCCTATTTTTATCTTCCCTCTCTATCTGATCTGTGCTTCCATCACTGTGTGTGTTACTGCAGTTTGCATGTCATTTGTGTCCCTTTGTGAGCATCTACTGCCGTAAAACTCTGTCCTACTGGATAAATATTATACTACTATGTAAAATGCAAGTTCATAGCTTATATTAGCTGACAATTAGAGCATTCCAAACAGTGTTTTTTTTTTTTTGTTTTTTTGTGATGGGAATATTGCCAACACCGTTATCAATATATTTTAGATTTATTGTGGTTGGTCAAAATTATCAGTTATTTCTTTTTGCTAAATCCCAGAAAGGTTTTCAAGAACATTCTTAGATATTTTTCTTCAAATTCAGAGGTTTATGTACATTTGGTTAGTATCAGTGATAATTGTGTTTTAAGCTGTATGACTTGGATCAAACCTTTTAGGTTCCCCTCCACAACCTTCTCACTATAGCTTGCTGGAGTTCTGGTCCATTCCTCCAAACAGAACTGGTATAACTCAGTCAGATTTGTAGACCTCATCACTTGTGCACAAATATTCAGATCTACAACTTGATCTCAAGCTCTGATTGAGATCAGAGCTTTGTGATGGCCATGCCAAAAGCACTGACTTTATGACACTTAGGGTAACACTTTATTTGAAGGGGTCTGCATAAGACTGACATGACACTGTCATAAACATGACATAACACCTGTCATGAACATAAAGAAGTCTTTTTGAATGTTTATGACAGTTGTCATGAAGTGTCATTCGGTAAATAATGACACTTTTAAAGCAAAGTTGCTCTAAAAGTTGCATTGAAAGTCCATTAAAAATGTCAACTTTGCATTAAATTATCATAATTTACAAAATCATGCAAAGTTGGCACTTTTTATGGACTTTAATGCAACTTTTACAGCAACTTTGCATTAAAAGTGTCATTATTTACCGAATGACACTTCATGACAACTGTCAAACATTCAAAAATACTTCTTTATGTTCATGACAGGTGTTATGTCATGTTTATGACAGTGTCATGTCAGTCTTATGCAGACCCCTTCAAATAAAGTGTTACCACACTCAGTAACCACTTTGGATGTAGGCAGGGAGAGATCCACATGAGGGCAGGAAGGGCAACTGCAAACTAATTGCTTGTTTGTCCAAAAAAAAAAAAAAAAAACTTCTATAGTTTTCAAATTGAATATTAATTAGTCAAAAATATATAATAGCAAATATAATTGTGGGCCTCTGAAAATCTCAGTAATGGCCCTGCGTCTAGTACCGTCTGCTTCCCACTTCACAGCTAGATGCACTAGTGAATCACAGGTACATGTATGAGAGGTAGACTGTCTGCAGCCTGGCAGAAAGGAGCCACCGAGCCGCCCAGCTTTCTCCAGGTGACATCTGCTCAAGTTGACCGATGATCACGGTTTATGTTCAACAACTGGATGATCACAATGACTCACTCACATATGATTTTTGAAATATTAGCATATTTCCCTACTTAGGTTTGCTTACAATAAACACAGTAGCATGCTTTGAATAGTTTATACATGAACAATGTTCAGGGATGAAGTATCACCGACAGCTCTATAAGATCAATATCACAACACAACAGCTAACACAATGTTATTTCCAAAATGTATTGATTTATGACTCCATTGCTTTCTGTTTCTGATGTTTGATCTGATGCAAAAATGTTTCTTCTTTGGTTCAGACCTTTTACTTACACATTTTAGCTTTGAATCAAGATTTGATTCTTACCTCCATCTAATAAAACTATCAGCTTTCTCAGGCAGTAATGCTTAAACTCTGGACGACACTCTCACCACTCCACAAAAAAACAACAGTACTCAAATGTCCCTCGCACATTGATTCCATTCCTGAGTGCCCAAACCAATTTCTCTTGTTTTCAGACATCGTCCCTCCTAGAACCTGACGTCGCCATCAAAGACATTCATCCATCCGCCTGGGATGACTATGACTGATCTCACCACTAAACGATCAATTTGTGTTTTGCTCTCTTTCTCTTTCTTTCTCCTGTGTGTGGAGTTCTTTCCCTCTTTCTCTTCCTGTACTTCATCCTCCGGCTGTTTTTGTGATGTGTAGAATATGATGAAAAAGCGAGTGGGCAGATCATTTGACGTCGTCGCATGTGAGAGTTACAAAGCAATCACCGTTTGACCTTGGAGAACGGCTAATTCAGATGTTCATCCATCTATATTTTGGACACATGTATAACTGTTTCAGCAGCGGCCAACAGATCATCCATGCAAACAAACTGTCATTCCTCAAAGGCTGCATTGAACTTTGGAAAATAGAGCCTTGAGAGTAAGTACCACACGTGTCGTTTTTCTCTGTGAGTTTATTTCTAATGGGACCGTGGATGTGAAATTCACACTGGATGTCAGTAGCAACCCAAGTAATTCAAGCACACCAAGAAATCAAAATAAGTTAGTTCAGATAATAAGATCTGCGTAATAATGAGAAAGGGGGACGTTTAAAAATCGTTAGTTAAATGTTGGTTTAATCTGATCAGACTGCATCCTCCTGTAGATATTTTACTTTTCCTAAACTTTTGTGGATTTCAAACAAGCTCCAATATACTTTTTTTTCTTCAGCAGGGAGATTGTATGTGATGCGTTTTAATGGAGGTCTTTATGGTTGATTATATTAATATTTGTGTGAAGATTTCTCCAAGTTTTTCTTGGCTAGAGAGACTTCATTGTTTAACAATTATTTTGAACTCTATGTCAGAAATTTTACAAGGAGCACCTGGTTAGTGATTAATGGTTCTTTACAATGTGATATAATATATAATATGGTTCAGAAGGTCTTGAAGGAGCTATTTCTTATTATGCCATGCTTCTTGCTTGATGTCTATGTATAACAAAAATTTTATAGGCTATTAATTAGGACTAAATTAGATATGAGATTCAGATTTGTTTTTTTAAACACCAGAACATTTTAGAGGTTCAGTTTTGTGGGCTTTTTGTCATTTTGCATTTCTTTTACTTCATAATTTCAATAATTATTCCTCCTGTCATTCCACACAAATAATTTATGAACCAACCTGTTTGTTTGTTTGTTGGTTTTTTTTAGTATTTTGCATGTTGATATGTATTTTTCAGGCAAAGAAAAATAATCCTAAAACCACACAGTGAGTTAATTTGCAGCAGGTTAAATCAACCTAAATTGGGCTGTAAGTCTCCCCTTCATCCATTAAGCTGTAATTGGACGTGATTCTCATCCAGGAGTGCAACACTTTCAGATTCCTCCAAGGCATGGAAGGTGATGATGAAGATGCTTGAAAGAACCGTTAATCCATCTTGTAATTGCACCAAGCAGATTGCAGGGTTGGACATGCCTGTGAAAAGGCAGCAGAGAAACATTTGTCACCAGATGTGAACAATTGCCGGTATTGTTTATTTGGGCCTAATAAAAGCTTCTGTACGTGTCTTTCAGAGGTTGATGATGCGTGTGTGCAAACCTGATTAAGCAATGTAGAACTCAGGATTTTATTTTGCTTTTATAAATGTATGCGTGTGTGTGTGTGCGTGCGCGGGTGCGTGTGCGTGTGTGTATTTGAGTAGGGGTCCCCTTTCCTCGCCATTCTCAGACAATTTGTAAAGCCGGCTGTTGAAGTCAGGCTGAAGCCCATGGAACAGCTGGAGCCCCTCCATGATTGATAAACGCAGCGCCGAGAACTTCATCTCCCCGTGAATGAAGACAAAAGCCCCACAATGCACAGCCAGAGTGTTACGCCTTTCTATCGTTAAGTGTGGACCGCGGACCTGCCCCGGTCCTCAGCTGGGGGAGAGAGGGCGCCAAGAGGGAGGTCAGGACCCAAACTAATTACCATTTTATGACAAAACGGTTCCTTTGTCGCGGTTATATAATTGATTTACCTTTCAGGGGGAGATCATTATGAAGTAGCTCAGAGAGAGGAGGGATTAAATGGGTTCAAGAGGGTTTTAGATTCAGCTGTACATTCACTCAAAGCCATGAAAGAGTCACAGTGATACAGTCTGATTACAAATATTTCTGCATTTTGCAGCTTTTTTGTAAGTAAATGTAAGGACTTTGTATTGGATAAAATATCAAGAACAAATCTTTTTTTTTTTTTTTTTTTTTTGAAGCAAGAAACTTACTGACCCCATGAGTTTCTTTTTGCTGTGGTCTTTAACCATGATAATGACAGTCAGATCACTAATAATTACACTTTAATAACAGCATATTGCAATGTCATTTTAGATTTGGCAGACTCAAGTCATGTCTATAACAAGAGATGCTTTCAGATGGCTTCTGTTACAGCGTTTTAAACTTTTACTTAATCTATGAACAAGATCAGAAAGCACTTTTTTAATTTAATGTTATGTTTTGAATCAAACAACTAAGCTTAGAATGACCGAAAATCACTGTGTTACAAGCATTTCTTTCAAAAAGAAAAATATTATGTTTTTTTTTTTTTTTAATCTTTTTTCATCAACATTCTTTGTTTAACTCAAAGATCACTGTATAGCCTGCATACATCCATCCTTGACCTATTTAATGGCTGTGCTCTGTTGAAGACCCTTTGCTCAAATTGAAAAGTTTTCAGTCACTAAGTGAAATGTATGGCTGTGCCTCCACTTTGCAAGAAAAAAAGAAGATTGTTCCACTTTAATTCCAGACTCAATTTCAGACATTGATGGCACCACGACAAAGTGGATTTTAGGCCCGTGCTTGTCGACATTTCAACTGCCAGTACACCCATGATGAATGAGTGAATATTGATGAACACCGAAGATGTTCCAAAGCCCCCCCGCTCCCCCCCGTTTTTGTTGGTGTGGAGGTGGGGAGAAGTGGAGAAACGCTGTACCCCTCGGATCTCCTGGGAGGGTGGAAACCCTATCCGTATTCAGATTATTCCCTGTGAAGTTCAGAAAGAGATATCAATCTCACTTTAAGGCTCTGCGCCGTCATTTGTTTGCAAGAGATGCGGCGCACTGCTCAGATGACTGTGCCAATTCTTCAAATCCCACTTACAGTAAGGAGTTCACACGAACACACACACTGTGCGCTGAGAAACATCTGCCACTTCTCCGATTCCTGGGGATCAGCAGCAGTGGAGTCTGCAGATGACGCTCTGTCAGTATCTGAGAGCTGAGAGTAAAAATGACTGTTTGAGCTTAACAACAGAACAGTTTATTGGATAAGACTGTCTTTCTACTTTGTGGCATTCCCAAAAGTTAAAGAGCTTCCATAGAGTAGATAGAAAGAAGTTAAGTTAAGTTATTAAAATGTATGCATAGCTATTTTAAATGTCCAAATGTTTAGCCTGAGAATTGTTAAAGCCAGTATGTCCCAAAACTCAAAAGAAAAAAATCTGTAATAGAACACATAAACCACAAATGGCAACTCTGGGTGATGATGCATTTATAATAACAAGCTAGCCTGGTGGAAACCATGCTAACTTGTTCAATGCTATTTGCTTCGTCCAGAGGGTCTGGACTCTCGGATATTGAGAAACGATTGCTTCTTGGAGGCGTGGACTCTGTTGAAGTTTTAAACATTACAAAATCACTGACATTTGTCAGTGACATATGTAATGCTCCATTTTGATTCTACGAAGGTTACTGGAAAATGACTTCCATGGAAACAACCACCACCCAAGCCAAACAAGATGGCTGTTAATGTTAATTCAGTATTAGGAAGTGCGGCCAACAAGGACTGAAAGGCTTTGTTCACTTCCTCCTCTGCCACTACTAAAACTACGGGCAGACTACCACTCTAAAACAGAGCAGAAAATCTACGTCATTCACTTCTCCTTCTGTACGCTGACTGACCAGGTACAAAATATGCCAGAGGAATCAAAGTCAATAGGAGAAAGCCCAGACTCTGCTGTGAAGTGAGACTTGAATCAAGCTGAATAGCGCAAAAAGTCAATAGTCATCCTAGTAAAAACTGGGCATTTAAGGATTATTGTGATTATTCCAATAAATATGATTTTTGAGAAAAGCAACAGTGGAAGGTAGAAAATTCAGCACATATAAACGTATATATGACTTGTAGCATGCACTCCTCCAATTATCATAAGGCAAGAGATAAACTTGAGGGGCATGTGTGCTAGTTGTTCATGGGGCACTTTTGCACCATTAACCCCCTCCAAGTAGATTTTTAACTGCTGACAGAGGAGCAGGATGGAGCTCTCCTGAAGCAGGGAAAGCAATTAATTATTTCCTCAAATGCCCTCGGTGTTGACCTCAATCAACAACTCCTTACTAGGTCTCTTACTGCACATGTTGAATCTTTAGATAGATGAGCGCTAACAAACAAAAAGCCTGGTTTCAATGAAGCGCATGTTGGTTTTTTCTTGGACTGCACAATTTGAGGAAAATATGCAACTGTAGTACATATTCTCTATTATTTTTTTCTTTTCTATTATCATGATATCCCCACTACTTTGACACTTTCCATATTACAAAGACCTTTTTCAATAAGTGGCACTATGGGCAGTAAAATCCTCCCAACTTGGCAAATATATTCTAGTCAAATAATTAATTAATTCATGCCATCTCAAATAAAGTAGCTTTAAAAATACTTTATTCAAACAGACTTCATTATTGCTTTGTTACAGACACTGATTTTGTGATGTTGAAAGTGGCTTGATATCATGTGCAGTTCTAGTTTTACTATGTTTTTGTGTGTGTGTGTGTGTGTGTGTGTGTGTGTGTGTGTGTGTGTGTGTGTGTGCGTGTGTGTGCGTGTGTGTGTGTGTGTGTGTGTGTGTGTGTGTGTGTTCATTTCTGTTTTCATGAGTAGTTTAAGCTTTATTTGGAGCCTTTTTGTTTGTTTTTTTTTGCCTCTCTTCCTAAGACACTAGAGTGTCCGCTGCCCAGCCTGGCCATGTTGTGGTTTTAACAAGGCAATGGGCCATGCAGGCCCCACACTGGGATTCTGAGCAGAGGCTTTGCCCTCACATGCATTCAGTTGGGCCCACTTTACCAACACTATTGATTGCAGGTGATGTCCTGGACTCTGTCCAGCTGACCTCGAAGGGGAGTCAGATACATCATTGTCCGCAGAGGAACCTGTGGGACCTTACAGAAACAGCACATGTGCTAAGCAGTCCCACCCTGTCCAGCCAATGCACCTGTCAGTGCTGTGGAAATGCTCTGCGGCTACTTAACACAACTCTCTGATTCCAGACAAAAGACCCTGTGCAGAAGAAAAGAAGAAAAAAAAAAATGTTTCAGCTGTTGGGTTGCCGTAGCGATCGCCCATGCATCACATATTTCTAAACCACTTCACCTTTTCCTTTTGCCTGCTAATTGCAAATCTTCATGCACAATACTGTCAACATTGGGCCTAATTTGTGCTCTGCGCCTCTTTGTTTCTTACACACCTCATAGCAATTGATGGATATCCAATGAGACGCAGAGTCCCAGCCAAAGGGAGCAGCTCTGCAGCTTGTGACATATCACTGTGACTGGGGGGGAAGTACTCCTTAAATTAATTAACATCGGACCTCTTGTAGCTGTTCACTTCTGTAAACAAACATTTTAATATGCGGTGATTAATTAAATCTGCCAAGCTCCTCTGCCCCTCCCATAGATCTTCCTTCACTCTTATTTTTGCCTTCTTGTTAAAGAGTTTATTATACTGCATATTGTGCGGGACTCACGGCTTTGTCCAGCAGCTCTGCTTCCAATTACAATCTTCAAAATGGCCTTGTGCGTCCTGATGAGTGATACCATCGTTCCACTCTTTGCATCAAGAATTAGCAGCTCAGATGGTTAGAAGCTACAGCATTTTCCAAATGTGTGCATACCTCTTGACATTTTTTACAACATTTTCCTTTACTGTTGAGAACAAAGACAACAGTTATTGTTTATTATTATTATTATTATTATTATTATTATTATTATTATTATTATTATTATTAAAATTTTATTTCCACAAGTGGACTTTATTCATTTGTAGCTTGTCAGAAAGACACGCACAGAGAGAAGGCAAGGAGGCCTGATCAAATGACAACAAAACTGAACTTCTGGCCTATTTACAAAAAACTAACAGTAACACTTTATTTGAAGGGGGTTGAATAAGACTGACATAACACTGTCATAAACACCTGTTGTGAACATGAATAAGCCTTCATGAATATTTATGACTGTTGTCATAAAGCGTCATTCGGTAAATTATGACACTTTTAATACGAAGTTGACATGATTCAAAATGTCGTTATGACAACTATTCATGAAGGCTTATTCATGTTCATGACAGATGTTATGTTATGTTTATGAAAGTGTCATTACAGTCTTATTCACCCCCCTTCAAATAAAGTGTTACCAAACTAACACTGCACATGCCTTTAACACACCATCGTGACACTGAAACATGGTGTGCTTTGAGGGGAACATGGATGGAGTGAAGAGAAGTCCTGGGAGAAGACGTTTGTGAGACAGCAAAACACTTGAGTGTATAGGAGTGTAACTTGCTGTTACAATTGCATGTTTTAGATCAGATCATATTTATGTGTAACATCGACATATTTCCGATTTGTTTCCTGTTACAGTTATTTACTACTTTGTGTTGGTTCATCACATAGAATCAAAATATGCAAAATTTTGTGGTTGTGACGTAAAAAAAAAAAAAAGTAAAGGTATCAAAAGGTAATCCAGATCTTTCTAGATTGTTGCACTATATCATCCTTATCCTACTTAATGGTTTCTGGATTCTGACTGTGAGAGAAATAAAATATCCCAAAAACTTTTTTGGGCTTCTGAGCAATAAAGAATATTTGGTTAAACAAACAGTCATACTTTTGAGCTTTTCACCTTTCAGTATGATATAGTTGTCCACTAGTGAACAGGGATCAAGATGTTTTTATGACTTGATCTCTTTATGTTCTTGCCACATATAATCAGGATTTTATAGCTCCAACTAGTTTAAAATATCTCAAGCCATTATAAATGCATGTGTTTTTCAAAAAAGATAAACAAAAACGAGGGTAATAGAAGTTAATTGAGCTGGATCTGTGAGTCGGCCAAGAAAATCCTGACAAATATTTATGGATGAAGATTTTTTTTTTTAAGTCAAAATAAATAAATTCAGGCACTTAATAAATCCCTCAAATTATCTACAGTGGGTAGTTTTGGATTTATCACATCTGAAAAAAAAAAAAAAGATGAATAAATGAATGAAAACGCTGTGCGACTTTATGGAAATCCACATCGGCAGGGAGCGGATGCAGACTCAAGGGGCATCACTGCACAGGTAAGCTGCTTTTGGAGGGTTCATGTAAATCCTAAAGTCCAAAAAGTCAATTACTGGGGCATCTCAAGCGTGTGTTACTGAAAGACTCTGATGTTTTATTGAAGAGAGGCTTTAATTCATCGGGCTTCTCGGCTCCCTTTCATGCAGCATAGAGAGGGAGAGCATGGTACCTCCTTCAGATGGCCAGTGTCATATATCACACACGCATACACACACAGAGACAGAAAGAAAGAAAGGGCGAGCGATGGGAGAACACACACTAATGCCCAAAAACAACTCTCAGGTGGTCTGCTTCACTCCACTGACCAGACCATTACCCCTTACGCACACACGCACACACCCACGCACACACACACACACACACGCACACACCCACACACACACACACACACACACACACACAAAGCTCTCTCATTGTAGACCACACAGACTAAACAAGAAATTCATGCAGCCTATTTTAAATTATTGACTTTTTTTTTTTTTTTAAAGTCAAAGATAATCCTTGAAATCGGACCAAGCTGCTTTATCGGCACGCTGAAAACCATTTTGTTCTTGGTGCACCTAATTCTCACTAGAATATTCATAAACAAATGCAAACCGATGTAGAGTGAGCGCTCAGTCTGACTCTAATGTCTCCACAGCTGGAATTAAGGCTCATGGTGGTATTGCCCAGAGTGAGGCAGGCAGACAGCTTATTTTTCCACCGTGATTAGCCAAACTGTGCCGCTCATATACAAATGGAAATGGGATGTGCATGAGTGTGCCTCGTCTTCTCATCCTCTCTCTCCCATCTGTCAAGACAATAGATTTTAATCTTTAATCCATGAGCAGTCATTGGATGCTGGAGAATCACAAATTACAGATGTTTTTTTTTCTCCCTCTCTCTCTCTCTCTCTCTTTGTGCTTCTTCTTTTTCTCCTCCTCCCTCTTTCTTTTGCTGCTCCTGCCCCTTTGTCTGTCTATCTGTCTGTCTGCCAGTTCAGGCCCCCTTCAGCTATTCTCGCTATCAGGATGTTAACACACAAAGGTGTTGCCACAAACAACTAAACACCAAGCAGAGACAGTGACAGAGCGAGAGAGCAAGAGAAAAACAGAGAAAAAGACACACACACACACACACGCACACATGCACACGCACACACATTTTAAACACTCGTTCTGTGCCATCATGGTGCCATATGACACTGTCATCATTTGGTAATTAAACCCTTGCTGGCTTTAAATATGAAAAGCTGGCAAGAGTTGATGATGATGATACTGGCTGTCTCTCAGCCCAGATTTCAAACAAACCATCTAGACACCAGGCAGGAAGCATATTGTTCCATTGTTGTCTTAGTTTAGCCCATCCATTTGACTTTAGATGAGGAGAAGCAAATTTTTTTGCCATAGTTATTTTTACTTTATGGGAAAACAGTGGTGGGATTTGACATCGGCAACATGGCTCTCTGCCTAGGGCGTCATGATCTGGGGAGCACGACGAGGCAAAAACAAGCCAAACAATTTAAATAAATAAAAATAGGGGAAAACGAATTCAGAAGTGCTGTCATTTGCATTTTAAAAAGTTTTTTATTACTTATTTGCATGTCCAATTTCGGGGAAATGGGGAATGCACCTGTGGCATGCACAAAGTGAGCACTGTAAGAAAACGTTTCGTACCTCATCAAAGGCAAATAACTCCAAAGTTGGTGTCTGATTCGTAGTGTAGGATCCTAACTAAAAGGTCTCTTTCTGTAATTGTTTCTTTAAATATATATTTAGGACTGGATTCGTTCATTTCTGTTTCAATATGAATAGTTATCATCAGAGCACAGCTTTTCAAAAACCGATATTCTGTCACAAGGAGAAAACAGCATTGAGTTGTTAAATCAGGACTTTTTCCCTCAGTGACAGTTGTTTTAAAACAGTGTTTCAACCTTTTAAACCTCTTACATATTTGTCAAGATCAGTACTTTTTATTATTGTCTTTTTGAAAACATTGCTTTAAAAGTTGCTTCATTGGTTTGTTTGCTTTCCATCAAACATCTAAGGGAAGTGGATGAATATCTGATTGAGTGTAGAAGTGACAGAATTTGGGACCGTTCATCATTAGATGCGACAGAGATGTGTTGTTTATTTTTGCCTTACAAGGAGCAGAAATTAATGTGTCTCTGAAAGCTGTGGACAGAGTTACACTGATCCCAGAGCGAGGAGGAAGAGGTGGTGCCAGTGAGAGACGGGGGAGTGGGCAGGGTGAGAGGTAGGTGGTGTGTTTAATGTTCAGCTCATGGGCAAGTGGGACACCGTTAAAAAAATAAAATAAATCAAAACTGGAGAGGGAAGAAGTGGCTGGGGTGGAGCTTTAAGGACAAAGAGTGAATGTGCAGGTGAGAAGGTAGGAAGTGTAGAGACACCTTAACATCACCTTCAGCCTTCAAACAAATACTGCTTTCCTGCCTACCCGGGTGGCCGTCTCAGAGACACTGCTGACCACAGTAAACATTTCTTCCCCCAGTGGCCAACATCACTCCTCTCCTGTCCATATAATGTGCAAATGTAGCATGTATGGCTCTAAGAAAAATGTTGCTACTACTGCTGATAAATTTATGAATGTTCCACATATTACCAAAAAGCGTATTCTTAAGAAATAATAAAAATAATAATAATAAAAAACAAGTAAATAAATGCTCTGTTTAATTCCACTCTTGGACCAGAGCTTCAATTAGTTTTGTTCTGGTGCAGATGGAGGTTGCTACTGAACTCGGTCCAGTAAAAAGGAGTTGTACCTCCCCACTGTCGCCACATGCTCAATCAAGGAAGAATTGCTGCAAAGTCAATGGCTTAATGCAATTGTGTCCCGCATTTTATGATCAACTGACTGAACAGCATCATTATTAAAATTGAATGCATATGAAAGGGGATCTGTTTGTCTTGTATGGTAGCGTGAGACAAAATTTGCCATAAAGTGGCCTTGAATAAATAAGATGAATCTAATTAACTGAATCTGAATTTCACAAAATAATTTAATTTGAATGATTTATAGTGATTTGTTTATATATCTGGACATCAATTTAGACTGTTTTGTAAAGTGTTTATAACTGAGGCTTGTTGTCTTCTAGTTTATAAAAAAACTATATTCAGTTGAATTAAACGAGATATTTTTATGAGTCAAACTAAAAAACAGTTTTTAGAAACTGTTTTTATGTGTTATAAACTATTGCAAGTTTATAACACATGTTAGAAACCAGTAAACATAAAATGAAACTCCCCACAGTTTTTGAACTGAGTTACATAGGACATAATGTGAAATAATTCATTTAATCTCACACATAAAAAAATAAAAATAAAAATCCTGGATGAGGATTTTTCTTTATTTTTACTTTTGTGTGTGTGAAGGAACATCTTTTCTGTAGCTTTAAATCCCTGTAACTAATTTAGCTGTGCAGCACGCCGTGGCGTTATAATGTTTTCAAAAGCTGACAGAAAAGTGGGCCTCTTGTCTAAATGACATTTTAAGTAAGGAACAGATCACTTCCATCTGAGTATAAAGCGCTCCACAATATCCATTACTGGTCCTTGGTCCAGTGGCAGCCTTATAGCCATGTCTGAACTTCAAGCACTGTAAAGAGTCTTATAACACAAAATGTTTGTTAAATAGCCGATAGAAAAGCTATAATCTTTTAATGTTGGCTTTTATGGCTTCACCACGCTCTGCCGTTCTTGTGGATATTGTAATATTGCATTTTTACTGGTTATTCATCTGTTAATGTTCCACTTACTAAGTTTTATTCTCTCTCTTATACATTTTTTTAGTATCCCCGGACTCTGTTAAACACACAAAGAAAGTTTCATGTACATGCAGCTTTTCTGACTGCTCGGTTCTGCAGCATGATGGGGAAAAAAAGCAAAAAAACTGGTGTTAGATTAAAGTTAAAAGATTGATAATTGTGTAACATTCTACGTATGTCTGTGAGAGCTAAATTAACTAAATCAACCACACACACATACAAAAAAAATAAATTCATTGAGTATGGCTAAGATCGTTACATGATAATAAAGGACAAACGCATTTTTATCGTTTTGAGTTCAACAGTGAAGGTGCAGCTGTATGCAAACTAAAGTCTTATTTTTTTACTCATTACAGGCGAGATTTGCGGTTCCTTTTAATTCAGGAGCACCGTGTGTTTCTTTGATTTCTATTTTTTTCTTCTTTTTTTTTCCCTACTTGCTCCTTTATCAGTCCGTAGCTCATTGGAGCAGGGTTGCTTCCTCTTTTTGTTGTCGCCTAAACCGTTTAGTTTTGGATGATCGGTCAAAGATTCTGACAACCAGCGGGGAGAAACGCGCACTCCCGGCCGGGGAGGGAGCGCGGGAGGCCGGGCAGATCTACTGGGCTGCGTCGGGGGGAGACGCACCATTAGACAAGAGAGAGCCATGCCTCACAGCGCGGGTCGATCAGGTAAGGATCTCTGCCTCTCTGCCTCACACTAATGTAAGCATTTGTTTTCAGGTATCAGACATCCTGTTTATAATCTGTCTGGACATTCAAATGTAAGGATTTTTTATTTTTATTTTATTGGGAAAATAAAACATCATATTTATAATTGATTGCCTTTTTTTTCTTTTATTGAAATCATGTCAATGTTTAAGGTAAGACAAATTATTATTATTATTATTATTATTATTATTATTATTATTATTATTATTAGTAGTAGTAGTAGTAGTAGTAGTAGTAATCTGTCTTCCGAGTTTATTTGTTTGTGACTTGAATGAATGAATGAATGAATGAATGAATGAATGAATGAATGAATGAATAGATCAGTACCTAATTCACCTCTCAATTGTGGAGTTTAAGCTGGGAAAGATCAATGGGAAAACAGTTGTAATGATCTAATTAATTATGGCAAAATTAAAAGCAAGTACAAAATCAATCTGGGATGGTGTCGAGAATGGAGTCAAATTGATATCCATCTGCTCCCGTTATAGAGCGCATGAATAGGCAATCTGAGGACGCAGCTGATATCCTGCAGTGTGGCAGAGCCTACCCATATGGCTCCGGGTGTGTCAGGAGACTCCAAATCATTGTGGGATGCTGCGAGGGACCCCTGATATGATGCTGATGTTTTAACTAATAAGTGGAGAGAGAGGGGATGGGGGGACATAGACTGGAATATTGTGATTTTATTGACTTTTCATCGTTACTGATTGCAAGTTTACTCGACTATTTCAAAGTTCAGTGTTGGATTTTTGTCAAATAAGCTAAAAATAATCTTGTGAAAAAAAACATATGTATGACAGTATTCTGATACAAGATGTGTCAGTGGGATTTAAGATGTGTTTAGTTTTAAAAATTTAACTGTGCAATAAATAATAATATTTTTTTTTTTAAAGTTTACAAACGCAGCCGTTGTTCAGGCCAAATTGCATGCATATCAAAATGTAAATACTTAATAAATTATCATTAATCCTATAAAAAGTAGATGGTTGGGGATTCGTGTATGGGTTAAGCTGACAACTAGTAAACCTTATCGATCGTTGCTCCGCGCGTGCGTCACAGGCCATATGTTTTTAAAACGGAAGTAAAAGATTTGTTTGCTCCTCCATGGAAATTCATCATCCTCCCCTTCCTCTACATCTTTCAGCTTCTTTTTTTTCCCCCCTCATCAGTGCTTTCATTATTTTCTAGATCGTCTCCAGTGGATGCATTTTTCACAACATTAAAGTCATTATTAATTTTGGAAATTTGTGTAACTATTTAAAGTGTCTGAAGCATTTAAAGTCACTGTACCGGAGATTTTTAATGCACAAAAATCGAAAAGACTGATCCCACAAGGCCCCTCAGTGGCCCGGATTTCTTTTCTTTATTTTTTTTTTTTTCTTTTAGGAGGGGTGGGGGTGGGGGGATGAAGTCAGGACTAACAGCTTCTTAATCATCGCGCCGTTTGTTTTGCTGTAGCGCCGTGACACGGGAACGTCATTGTAGCAGTGCGGAGAGGTATACGGGGGGCAAATAGGGCTGTTGTGGGCGAAATAGCAGCAGCTTTAGGGCAAAAGTGCACTCACGTGTGAAATTACAGCCGATGGTGCTACATATTGTACCAGAAGCTCCTTTCCACCCCCTTTCAAAAAAAAAAAAATAAAAAATGCAGAAACAACAAGAGGAATCGTTCTTAAACTTGTCCAGAGGGGTACGTGGACGCAATGAGCAGCCATTAGTCCAATAAAGCTCTAAATAACAACTAAAGTTTGTTCGGGTGATGGTTTTACTCCAACATCTTTGAAATGTTACTGCATGGATTCGGACTGGGGAAAATTGCGTGCGTACACTACAAAAATGAATTTTGGAGCGCATCAAATATAAACCAATAAAATTATTTATATAGAAATCAAGCATGTTGGTTTTGTAAATGCAGCTTAATTTATGGCAACAATGAAAATGTTATTTTGATAACTTCTATCTTAACATTTTGAACATAATTTGTTCAATTAATTTGTGTTTTTTTATTTATGGTGTGCAGGATCAAAAAGAGAATAAAGTGTCTTTCTTTTTTATTTGGCATGTATCGTGAATGAATATATCAGCTCAATAAAAGCTATGATCATCAAACCTGAAAAGATCTTCAGAGAGTTTTGAACGGGTGGCTCAATGTATTTTCTTCCTTTTTTTATTATGGTGGATTTTTAAAAAAAATACATACTACATTTGCACTGTTAAGCATGACACATGGTGGAAATAAAAACAGACCTATCAATACGTTAATTTAATCTGTTCAGAAAGTTACTGCGTTGGAATCCATAAACTCATTTCCAATAAAATGTGGCTAAACTTAAAAGCCTTTATTATGACAACACAGTTCTTACACTGATGAAGCAAACCGATTGGATTTGTTGGTAATGAAACAATTTGTAGATATTTAAGTAGCTAGATTTCTTATCATCATTTTTTTATAGAACTGATGGAGATGTAACTCCTGGTAGTACTAAAATAAATTAAATTCCAACAAATGTTGAAAATGTACTTACTTGGCAAAATCAATTGAATTGGGGCCAATTGTTTTTATTATTATTTTATTGTTCAATTAATTTAGTTGAGCTTAAAGTATAAAGATTTGTGTGTGTATTAAGATACATGATACACATACAGTATCAATTATATTTTATTAATCAAATGGAAGTTCAAACCATATATTAGTTTTTAAGGATGTATTAAAGATATTACTGAAATAATAATACATTATAAATATATCACAATAAGCTGCCATATAAACTTTGTCCTTGGAAACCACAGCCAGGACAGATATATGTTTATTCATAATGACCACTTTAGGGTTAAACACCTCAGCTTACTACCCTATTTGACTTCAGCGTTAGCTCTGTCGTTGAACTTGTTTCACCAGGAAGCAAAATTCACTTTTTGCTGCAGCAGACAGACTTCCTCAAACACGAATATAATGGCAGTTTGTAACATATAAAAAGTTGATATATTTATGATTAATACAACCCCATTAACCAAATCAGTTTTGCTGTGGTCTGTTGGGTACTGCACACAATAGTTGAGCAAATCTGCAAATCAATTAAAATGCAATCAAAATGTTTCGACATGTCTAAAAATAAATAAATAAATAAAGCTAATGGTGTTGGATTTTGACTTATCATTGGACATTACATTTACAAATTAACACAGTTCAGAATTTAATAATCAATAATTAAGACCCACCAAAATATTTTTTAGTGTAAAGACGAACTTCTTAACCCTATAAAGAAAGTGACACATTTGGCTGTGGTTGTCAGGGACAAGAGTTATAGACTGCCTTGTTAGATCAGATTTAAAATGTCTATTACTGTCATTAACATTTTATCAATGGGCTGGTCCAAAAACTTGTTCTTAATCTTTCTCATTTCTTTTTATATCTTGTAGAAAAAAAAATTACCAAACATTAATCAGGGATCATTTTAGTTAGTTTCTAAGCACAGTTGAAAATATTGTCTTTTTAACTTAATTATTCAAGACTAAATTGGCTGTTGAAGGTGCATCCTTTCAATTCAGAAACACTGAAATCAATCTAAATAAATAACATCCTCGCAAATCGTTATATGAGTTTCATTGGTTAAATTCTAACAGTGTTTTATTAGTGCAGACGTGCAGAAGTTACTCCTGTCACCACGTTCTTCATTTATGAGCGCTCCCAGTGTTTTCTCTTCATTTACTATTGACTTCCGGGGGAGATTAGGAGCACATAATTCACTGTAGTCTCAGCATCAACCTTTGACCCGTCCGGCCTCAGCAGCCCATGCCCGTACACCGGCATGCATGCATGCATGCTTCAGCACAGCGGGGCGGTCTATCCTACTGTATGAGCGCCATCTACAGAGCAGAACCAGGCACAGGCAACTGGCAGATGATGATGATGATGATGGTAATGATGATGATGACGGCCTACTGACTGACTCTCTCTTACCTTCTCCTCTGAACACATTCAGTCAAATAACAGAAGCAGCTTATATGCAAATAATATATATATATATATATATATATATATATATATATATATATATATATATATATATATATATATATATATACAATTTAACTTGGTGAACTTTATATATATATATATATATATATATAATTTAGATGAACAAGTTAGGCAATGAATCCACGATGCAGACATGTAAAAAAAAAAAAAAAAAAAAAAAAAAAAAAAGTGAAGTAGCTTTTTTTTTTTTTTTTTTTTTTTTTTTTTTTTTTTTAAAGTCCCATGTCAAAAGTCTTACAAGCAGGCATCCCCGAGTGTTTCTTTTCGTGAGCCTCCGTGTAAACATCGGAATAGAACACGTCCTGATAGCGCTTTGCCTCTCCTCTACCCCCGTGCCTTTAATTTCCTTGATTCTTCACCCCAAAGTCTCATCATTTCCCATTCCGTCTCCCTCCCATTCCGGGCTGTCGGATGCAGGGACCTCCTCATTTGAGCTGCAGGTTTTTTACGTGGGCGAATCACAAAGTGTTGGAATCTATTGCCTTTGTCTGACAAGTCATCCATCTCTATGCAAGGGGATCTGCGGGATGGAGGTAGGCTAGGAGGAGAGGAGGGGGTGTGAGTGGGGGTGGCGGTTGGTGGGGGCGGTGGGGGGGGGATTGATGGTGGGGTGCGATCTGTGGGACTGCGGCTTTTAGAAACAGACACAAGAGGAGAGGGGCTTCATTCTCAGTCCAAAGCTTCGCTCAGGCACAGCCCCGTTTCGGAGGTTGAGGGTGGACGCGCTGCTCTGTCTCCGCCATGTCCATGTTGTTGTTGTCATCTCCGCCCCTTATCTGACTGAAGCGCAGAGCCCCGCCAGTCCAGCACGCTGTCAGAGGAGAGAGGGGGATTTTCTCTTTTTTTTTCTCCTTTCCTTCTTCTTCTTCTGAGTGGAGGCTCAGAGCTATATACCGGCTTGTTTGGTTTTTCCTCACGATGTCCTCCAAACACGCAGAGTGACACGAGTTTTTAAGCCAAATGTTGCTGCAGCCGGCTCGCTCTGCACACGCGTGGGTCATGCGCTGCACCTGACAGACTTTCTTCCATACTTTTTTTTTTGTTTGTTTGTTTTTGTTTGTTTGTTTGTAAAAGGAGAACTTAACAAGAAGAAGAAGAAGTTGAAGAACACCCGCGGACTCCTTCCAACACGGACTGCTAACACCAAAACAAATTTATATTTCTTTTTTTATTCGTTTAAAGCTGCACCACAAAGGCGAAACGGCGACCTCAGTCGATTACCTTTCTTTCCTTTGCTATCCCATGGATATTCACTGCAAAGCAGACCCCTTCTCGGCGATGCACCGTGAGTATGCTGAATTAGTTTATAGAGCGAAACATCTCTGTGATGTGGCTTTCATTCCGACTCAGATTAGATTATCTGCGGCATTTAGCCGATTTACACCAATTGAAAAAAGGTGCCCATTTATATTAAACCGATTATGGCTCCAAATATATTAGTAAACTTATTTTAGAGTTTAGAAGCGCACAAGTAAAATAAATGAATAAATAAAAAAAAAAACACAAAAAAACAAACAAACAAAACAATAGATTCTGCAAATTGCGTTTTTATTTTCTCTTCTAAAAATATATATAGGCTTATACGGTACATATATATAATTTTGCATCATCAAACCGGGATTGAACAACTGAAATACATCAATCAGGTGGTAATCTTAAAACTGTAATAATTCCACAGAATTTTCAAGATTTGCCGAAATGTGGGCGTTTTGTTTCTATTTTATTTTGTCAAGAGTTTTTTTTATTATCCTAAAATTAGCTAGGTTGTAAAGCTTCCCCGGTGAAGTGACGAATTATGAACACCTCGATTTAAATACAGAGCTTTTTTTATTACCTGGGGCAATATCAGCCTCATTGTGAGCAAACGAGATCTCTCTGTGTGTAAATGCACGAAAACGTGTCCCATTATTCACCATTTGTCTCATTTTAAAATGTCAGTGAGCTCAAAGTAAAACTGAGCTGTCCCGTATATTATTTTTTTTTTCATTCTTTTCTTCTTCTTGTTTTTTTTTTTTTTTTTTTTTTTTTACTCCATATGATATGGGTAAAAGAAGACCCGGACTGGGACTAAATTATTAATCTGTTCTCATTCGCACAATCCGCGTTGGTAATATGAGTTATCAAAGCTTATTTTAATTATTTACAATAATTGTAGCGAGGAAAATTAAACAGGTTGGAAATGTGATACGTGCGACATGTGTTAAGCTGCAGAGGGAGAGATGCTCATGGAAAATATTGCCTAATTTGCAAGAAGATATGTTTTTATTTTATTAATATGTGCATAATAAACATTGAAATGTCCAATTATTAGGGCAAGAGTTCCAGGAATTTCATTATAATAATTATTATTAGTAGTAGTATTAGCAGTAGTATTAAATTGGTGATTAATTAGTGTCAAAAAATATGTGCGTTCTTTGAGTTTTTAGCATTAATAGAAACCTTTCACTTTTGAAACGGCCCCTGGATTCACAGCAGTGTGTGTCCTGTCTGCAGGTATGTAATGTTATGTCCCCCCTCGCGTTGCTGTTGTATCCCACGCAGGGCACGGCGGTGTGAACCAGCTCGGCGGGGTGTTTGTGAACGGCAGACCCCTCCCGGACGTGGTGCGGCAGCGGATAGTGGAGCTGGCCCACCAGGGCGTCCGGCCCTGCGACATCTCCCGACAGCTACGGGTCAGTCACGGCTGTGTCAGCAAAATCCTCGGCAGGTAAAAGAGAGGGGGGCCCATCATCGAGTGTGTGTACGTGAGTGAGTGCGTGCGTCTGTGTGTGTGTGTGAATGCGCGCGCATGAGTGTGTCCAGCATCTTATTAGAGTATTTAAATGCACATTCCCGCCCTGTCTCAGCTTCAGCCATCGCTGACGGAGGCAGATCTTTTCTTTCCTGCCTTTCTTATTTTTTATTTTATTTTTTGTTGTTTTTCTCCAAATATTTGGCGGATTTTGCCACCTCGCATGAGAAAAACATAATGTCAAAAAAAAAAAAAAATAGCTGGAGACTTTCTTAAAAGTGAAGAGTAAACTTTAATAATTACGAAAAAAAAATTAGAATGTGTTAGAAATGAAATCGTATCACATAGCCTACATTTTATTCAGACATTTTTTTACAGTTAATACTAGCAGGAAAACAACGCCTGCAAACATCTAAATCAGCTTCTTCTTAAGGGCACCAATAATTTTTTGACATATATTTTTTTCAGCTATCAGAAGGCATTTCAGAGGTATTTCATTCCACACACACTGAATGTTTGTCACCAACATTTACCAATAGGTCACGGTGGCATTTGGTGCATGCTGCTGATAGTGGTGAAAATTAGAAATTTAAAAGTGTGCTCTTAAAGCATTTGTTCTGTTCTGTCTGCCCCGCTCATATTTTATTTTTAATTACACTCCTTTTTTGCTCGCCTTCCAGCTGACACTCAATTAGCCCCCAAACGCTCCCAGGCCAATTAATAGATCCTATTTGTGGGTAATTGTTTGCAGTAAATGTGCATAACTGCAGAACTCGATGGAATAAGCGTTGATAACATGTTAAAAAGCCACCTTTCTTATTGAGCATAACATTTGAAGTTGAACGGAGGCGGGGATCCATTCAGGAAGGCTCACTCTGTCCCCATGCAGGTACTACGAGACCGGCAGTATTAAACCGGGAGTCATCGGGGGCTCCAAACCAAAGGTCGCAACGCCGAAAGTGGTGGATAAAATCGCGGAGTACAAGCGCCAGAATCCCACAATGTTTGCGTGGGAGATCAGAGACCGACTCCTGGCGGAAGGGGTCTGCGACAACGACACAGTACCCAGTGTTTCATCCATCAACAGGTAGGCGAAAAATTGTTTCTTTTGAATTCATTAGAGGATTCGGTCGGTGACACAATTTACCCCAAAAGTGCGTGAATTCATCGTCAGTCAAATTTATGGTTTCTAATTTGGTGGGCACGTTTTAAAAGAAACAACGGACTTAAAAAAACAAACAAAAAAACAACAACAACAACAAAGAAACAAACAAAAAAAAGAAGAAGAAATACTATTAAAGACATATACTCTGGCTGCACATATCTGGATGCCGAGCCCTGTTCGAGGGTGGTCTCACATGTGCAATTCAATCCCTCCAATGCGCGGCCCTCCACAACACGGAGGCAGCGTGGGGCCGCGAAGGATCACATCTGTCTCGATAAAAACCGATCGATACCTGCGTAACCAGATCCAGAGGCGGAGGGAAATACCCGACTCAGGCGTTCAATACACGGACCACACTGTCACGGAGGCGGCTGCAGCATCCTCACTGCCAGTCAGTATCCACGTCGTTCAACATAATATATGTAAACTATGAAATTCACATTATTATTATTATTATTATTATTATTATTATTGAAAAATGGGAATACGAAAATAATTTCACAAATAAAAATGATTAAATTCTTAAATACCTATTTAGATACCTATTTTTCCCTCGTTGCGGGACAGTTTTTTTGGGAATAAAACACAATATTTTTAGATGTAAGGATGCCGTTTAAAAACCCACTAGAAGGCTACAGAATTAAAGAAAAAAGTCCCGTCGTGCATTCAGTGATGAACTTTACTTAGGAGGCACTGTTCCAGAGAGCTGGTCCTCAGCATTACAGTTTAATGAGCTGAAAAGAGTCTCATAACACGTCCAGCTAAATTCAAGAAAGAAAAAAAAAAGGATGAAAATAATGAAGGAAAAGAAGAAAACGACGCTTGGAGATTATTCAACAGGTTTTTACAGTGAAGTATAATTCTCTGTTGCTCTGTTTTAAGTTACTGTTGGAAGCATTGGTGATAGGCTGCTATGAGAAAAATGCGCCCACAGAAATTGTTTTCCAGTTTGTACGTTAATAATTAACACCACTGGTTACAGCCCAACAACTCTGAGAATTCACTCTGAGTTTTAGTCCTCTGATGTGTTCAGATATAAAACGTGTGACCTGCTTCAGCTTCATCAAAACGACAAAGGTGAATTGCAAAGCATGCAACCATTTCCAGGGGAAATGGTAACGTTGCAGAATAGGAGTTGGTGTTGTAAGGAGATTGTTGGAGGAGGAATTAAATGCATGAAGGAAAGGATATAGAAAACAAAACCCCGAGTGGTGGTCTGATTTCTGCTGTTTGACTACAGAGCTCAGTTTTAAGCACTTTTTTTTTCTTTTTTTTCTTCTATGATTTATAAAAGATTACATTAAGACAGGGTTTCGCTTTGTTTTGTGGTCCAATGCCCCTTTGGAGAAAAGCACCAATAGGAGGCTTTCCATCAACATTGATCACCATTTTTATACTTCTTTTGTTTGATATACTCTTTTTTTTCTTTCTTTCTTTTTTTACACAAGAGCCAAACACCGAAGTCATTAACTCAACCACCCAGATTGCTTTTTCAATACGAACAACACACAACTCGAAACTAAGTCCTTGAATTTACGAGACTCCCTCAAGTCATGAGGTCAGATAACTGTTGTGGTGAGATGTTGGAAATTCAAATAAAATATTGATGTGGAGTTTTCTGGAGGAGGAGGAGGAGGAGGAGGCTGCTTGCCTTTTGTTGCCCTGCCTGAAGGAGAGAGTGCTGGAGGACATAGAGAGATAATGTGGAGAATGAAAAGTCTTAGTTTAACCCTTTAGCTCAATGGATTCCTGGTCACTTTGTGCGTGTGTGTGTGTGTGTGTGTGTGTGTGTGTGTCAGTCAGCTCATCTGCACCCGTTAAAGTCTGTTCTTGACACATGTTTGCAGCCAGATGTAATTCCATGTGGGATTTATGTCGCTGTCTGTTAATCAATTATCTCATGTTCTCCTGTCTATCAAAAGATTACCATAGTCATGGTTTAATGCGATCATGTCTCAGAAGAGTCAAAGCAGACTTTACACCATGGCAGCATGATTTGGTGAAAGTTTTTCTCCTTTTCCTTGTCAGTTTAAATACATTTTCTGCCTGTTTCTTTCATACTTGTTATTATTCCAAAGCGCAGGAAAGGTTAAAACAACGTTGGATGTGGTGTTGGATGCCGTTTGAGCCATTGAGATCCTATTGCTAACCTGTCACATTGGATTTGTGGATCACAATTTGCACGTGCTTTTTGTCCCCCAGCATCTGTCGTCAACTTTTCTTTCTGGGAGTTCCAATCAATAAGCTCTGAGCACACAGAACTTCTGAGTCCCGTGTTTAGCTTGTAAAAAGAAGAAGAAGAAGAAAAAAAAAACTATGGCTCAGAGATACAGAAATGGACGAGAAGATTGGAGAAAGAAAAATAAAGGAAAGCGAGGAGAAGTGGAGTTTGAGAGACAGTCGTTATGAGGTACAGTAAGGCAGCGCTGGAGAGAAAAGAGAGGAGAAATGAGAAAAGAGGATGGAGAGGAGAGATCAGCTTTGAGAGATGGAGGGAGAGAGAGAGAAAAAGAGAGTGTGTGGTGTGCAGGAGAGGGAGATTATTAGAGTTGGCCAGGTAGAGCCAGTGAAGCTGATCATTGAGGTGAATTGATGTGATTTCATGCTTTGTTTGCAAGATCATTCAGACCAAAGTGCAATGAAGACTTTCCCGCCACATCACATCTTACTTGTATGGGGGACTTTATCATATTTCTTACCTCAGAATCCAGCTAGATTGAATCCACAATCTCCAGGGGCCAGCCCTTATTCAGCACCACACAAGGAGCAGAGAGATTGGCCCCAAAGCCCAGAGATTGGCTATTTGTGACGGGGACAGGCCCGCATGTGAGGATACAAGCAGGCCCACAATCGGCAGGAGCGCTTTGTACATGCACAGGCATAAAGTGGACGTGAGGCAGCGTGTTTAAGCGTCCGAGGCCGGGGCCGGTTTGATGTGAAATCTCCGCGCCGTGGAAACTAGCATTGATTGATCCATGTCTGTTGTTCACTTTATCAGGATTATCCGCACCAAAGTCCAGCAGCAATTCCACCCGTCCCCTGATGGATCCGTCACGCCGCTCTCCACACCCGGCCACACCATAGGTGAGCGAATGAATAAAGCAGATTAGAGGACAGTCAAATAAGACAATCGCTGTTGCCAAAACAACTCGGAAAACACACGAAACACACACACACACACACTAACACAGCTTTCTACACCAGTGCCCAGCACAGCCTCGCCTCCCGTGACCAGTGCCTCCAACAATCCCGTAGGATCCTACTCCATCAACGGCATTCTGGGTATTCCCCGCTCCAACGGCGAGAAAAGGAAACGGGATGATGGTAAGGGAAAAGCACAAGATCCCCTTTTGTTTTTCATCCTTTTTAATTCATCTCATCTCTCTTCTCTTACTTCCCCCCCCCCCCCCCTCTGTGTGTGAAGAAGTTGACATTTATGACAGTTCTGCAGTCAAGAGAGTGTTTTTGTGTGTTGCCTCCAGTGACTTATGTTGTTACATCAGGCAGACCCGAGTGTTCAAAACAGCACTGTGATCCAATCAGTTTCATTTTTGCCATACAGATATATGGCAACAGAGCAGCATCTCTATCTGATACCACTGACACTGCGTATAGCTGTCATTACAACTCTAATCCCCCTTGGCGAGTCATCAGCATTGCTGCCTCTATCCCCATAAAGTCACAAAGGGCAGAAAAAAAATAATCTCCTCTGCAATCTTGATTTTTATCAGTGAACTTCTAGTCGTTTAATATTTAGCACTACATAAAAACTTTAGGGACATTTTTTTTTTATTGTTTTATTTTTCTGATTTAAAAAAGGCAAATAAAACATGTATTTTTACAGCAAACAAAAGCTGAGAATTGGCAAGAAAGCAGATGTAGATACACTCAAAGATTATGTGGAAGGTTTTCCAGTCCAAGCCAGGATGTTTTTTTTTTCTCTCTCTTCTTCATTCCTGGGCAGAGCAGGAAAGTGGACACACAACGCCCAAGGGCTAATAGATTATCGGTTGTGCAAACAATTGGCTTTTTTTAATGCCTGTGAATTAACATGTCCCCGGTGGAGGCCTGAACAGGTGTAGGAACAGACCGGTGGAGGCAGGGCAGGGGCTGTGTGTGTGCGTGTGTGTGTGTGCGTGTGCGTGTGTGTGTGTGTGTGTGTGGTGGGTGTTTGTGTGTGTGTGGTGGGTGTTTGTGTGGGCACATCATTGAGGTTGCTGGTTGGGATGATGTGGTTAAAAATGATCTCAGAGAGAACTGATGAAAACAGGCCACTTCCTTTCCTTTTATGTTTCTGTCTCTTTAGTTCTCTGGAGTGGCAACCACTTGGATGGAAGGAAAATAGGACATTGTAAGTTGAAGTTAGACAACCTTATTTTTTCTTTTCTTTTTTTTTTGCTTTGCTCTATCAATCAAACCACACATCCTCTCCCCTTACCTGCAGTTTATGTCTTTACTTATTCAGGTTTTACTCACAAAGTGTGGAAGGAAAAAAAGTTTTTTTTTCCAAAAATAAGTTAAAAAATATTAAGGTAAAATTACTGTGGAAAATAGTATTTTCCATCTAAAGACAGACAGTTCAATACTAATCTACTCTCTGGGGTTTTTAATAACAATTGATAGCTGAGGTTTTTAAGTTTATAAAGAATGAGAAAATTCAGTATATTCTCAGCAATTGTTTAAATCCTGAAATTATCATATGTATTGTGCAGTTTTTATGTTTGGACATATTCTCACTTTTTTAAAATAGTGTTTTTTTATTAGCCAAAGCTCTCAACAATGTAATTGAATTGCTTAAATTATATGCTAATGCATTAAGCTACAAGCTAACATCTTTCAGCAAAATACAATTTAATGAATACCTAGAAGGAGATATGTTTTGTAGTAATAACAATTAAAGATTTTTTTTTTACTTTGTTACAACTTTATGCAGACGACATTGGTCTTTCTTTTGTTTTGAAAAAAAAAAAAAATAATTATGCATTTTGTAGTTGTACCCTACATTGTAACTGTGGTCTTTAGGAACATGATAACTGCTTTAGTTTGTGGCCATATTCTAACTTAAGATTAATTTTTTAATTAATTCATGATTTTTTTAAGTTTTAAAATCATTGAGGTAAGAACCCAGCTGCAAACTGAGCTTATCGTGAAAACTAGTTGAATCAAGTGTGAAAGTATTAAACTACAAGACAGATAAGTAAAAATAAGAACAGATAAAGTTCTATAAATAACAAAAAAAACCAAAAAAAAACAAAGTGATTATTTATTAATTTTTTTTATACCTCGTTACAACTATTGGCACATTGGTGTTGGTGGTGTGTTTTGCGAACAAACAAACAAACAGCTCTTTAAAATGTGAAAGTGTCATATGATTGTCTCTGCATGTTTTAAATCCTGATGGCGCTCTTGATAAGAAAGAGTTGTACCTTCCTTGTACGGCTTGTGTCACGATGTCGTTGGCTAGTGCTCCTTGTGTGACTGAAGTCAGCAGTTGCCCTTTCAGGAAGAAAAAGGTCCCCATTACTGCAGGGCTGTAGAGATAATGTAGTGTGACACGCGTTATGTACACCTGGTCCCCCGTAAGATGAGCCTCAGGGACGCGGGTGCCATAAGAGCTATTAATCTGTCCTTGTCATGTGTTATTGCAAATTAAAAGTAGCATGTTACACTGGACAGCTCACGCGAGAGAAGGAAAAAAGAAATGTTTTGTGAGGAAAGGAGGGATAAGGTAGGTCCTGGCAGACTCAATAATAACAGAGCAGGGATTAGTTTTAGGATTTGTGGATGCGTATGACTCCTACCTTTTGCCTGGAAATGTGTTTGTGTGAGAGTTTGTGGCTTCAGATGCTCTTCGCATCTACAACACAGTGACATTTAAAAAGAATTTGCAATTCTGCAGAGAAAAGCTATTAATTCACAAATTAACCCCCCCACCTCCCCCCCCTCTCCCTTACACCCCAGTCCCCTCCCTCTATCTTGGATGTGCAAGCTATTGAAAAGACAAAAGAAATAGCCTTAAGGGGGGAAAAGAGAGTCTCGGCCCTATCTATGGAGAGATTGGTTTGCATGTCTGCAAGCAGTGATACCAATTATGCCAGGGCTTGGAGTATGCGTCTCAATGCACATCCTTCCTTTGCACCCTCCCCTCCCTTCCACCATCATCGCCACCACCCAGCTCTGAATCTATCCATAGCCAGATTTATTTGTGTATCTCATTACGGGGAATGGAATGATGTTCCTGCCAAATGCATTAATAGTAAAGTAGAGGAAATTAGCCTGTTGTACAGCATGTTCTCCCTCAGTCATTTAAACCTATAGCTTGTAGCGGAAGCCAAGAAAAGTCAGAGAGGATTGGGTGACAACTGCTGAGTGTAAAATAAATAAATAAATAAATAAATACATAAAAGTTTCTCCCATTCAGTTAGACTTTCAGGATTTAGTGCCAGGCCATTTCCAGACTCAAAGTCTCATTTAATTTTTTCAAGAAAATGGATATAGTCATAGCCGGCTTTGAGATTTAACAGGGCCCCCACTGACCTCTGAACCCAAAGCAGACTTGAATAAAAAAAAAATGGACAGATTTGTAAATGTATACATACAATGGAAAAACTTAAAAAATATAATGCTAATTATTCATTTATTTATTTTTATATATTTCTAAGTAAATCAGTGACAAAAAAATAGATTTTTATAGAAATGCACCAGTATTACACTCAAATTTTGTTGATCAGCTATGATCAGTAAACAACATAGCAAATGCTGAAAAATCCAATTTTTCAGTATTTGGTAATAAGAGCTCCAGCACTTTCATCTGAAGTTGAATTTAAAAAACAAAGATTCAGGTCATAAATATGGATAGTCTTATATAATTCCACTTTTTCTTTTGTCAAATATGAAACAATTACCTCTATCAAAGAATATAAAGCACATATTTCCTCTCTCTGCTTTATAGTTCTTTAAAAGAAAACCAAATTTGGTCAAAGTTTTAATCCGCAAGTTTCAGGAATAAACAAGACCGGTACATCTCTCTGTTTTTCCCCATGGCTAAAAAATTTCATCTACCTCCCCTGACTCTTGAACACTTACAATGGGCTTCAGATTAAATTCTGATTACTGACCCATACAGCAACAGCTTAATGTAAATTTAGTGCTCTCCTGGTCGCCTGACCTCAGCACCGTTTGCAGTCAGGTTGATGTGACCCAACGGCGCGCTTTCTTCTCATGGCTGGACGGAGCCCAGCGGAGCTCCTGGGAGGACAGGCAGCAGGGAGCTACAGTGATAAATTATATTGAGAAAGCAAAGGTCATAACTTGTGATTGTAGCGTGGGTGTGGGATGAGTGCAGAAGGGGAGCTGATGAGTGTGTGAGAGCTGAGAAAGAAATATAGCCTCTTCATTTATGACAAAAGAATGATCACGGTCAGCTACCTGAATCATATCAACATCGCTCAAAGCCTTGAGGAAAAGAAAAAAAAAAATACAATTTAGATTTGTCCACATTTATGTTTGGCTTTTTCTGACTTTTTTTTTTTTTTTTTGCAGTGAATCTTTTAACACATGTGACCCATTTGTGGAGTTTAAATCAGTTAGTGTACAAATTTGAACCAGGGCCTACACCGGTTGACTAGTCAAGCCTCTCCATGACAATGAGTCAATAGAGGATCACTTTAAAAAATAAATGCATCCAGACTGAGACGGGAAAAAAATGGAATCATGAGCGCCATAATGGCCGTGATAGCGTGCGCGTGTGTGTGAGTGTGTAAAAGAGGGAGAGAAAGAGAAAAGCGCAGGTTTGAGAGGGGGCCACGGAGCGTAACATAGAGACAAGAAGCTGTTAGGGCCCTGACAGTAGACGAGGCACAAAAGAGGTCCACACTGCTTTCCTCCCCCTCCTCCTTTCTTCAACATTTCATTTCTTCTCCCATTGTCCCTTCTTCTTCATCTGTCCTTAAACGGCACGGCTGCTCTGGACCACATGTATCGCTGTAAACAACACACAATGAGATCAGTTTGAAAAATACAATATAATAAAGTGGGGACTCACTCGGTGGAGAGGAATCATGTCAGAGAAAAGTCAATTATGGGTAGCAATGCTGAGAATTAATGGAGCGACGCGTTGCTGCGCACAAGAAGGGGAGAAAAAGGCACGGGAAAAGTAGAGGATTCATTAATTGCATTTCCAGAAATACACACCCATGCAGGATGGCAATGCTAAACGACAGGCTGGTACGGAGGAGGGAGATGAAAGCAAAAGAGGACGAAAACGCAGAATCGGAGATGAAAAACGAGTCATATTACCGAGCCAGGGGTGCAAAATTGGGCTTGTTAGCGAACCATTCTCACTTTAATTCAATCTTGGATTAAGATTTCGGAAAAAACAAATCAACTGAACTCAAAAACATGTTTGTATACTTACAAGTGCGTTCTCTATTCCTTCGATGGCATTTACATTTTAGCAATGAGGACACTTGGACAAAAGGATCCAGAAACCAAGTTCAGCTTCAGGACCTTTTGCAATTAAAACTTTTCATAGTAACACATACGTTAACAAGAACAGATGATTAGATCCATGAAATAAGTCATTCTGAAGACTTGATTTCAGCTGAAATTACTTAAACTGTAAGCTTCAGATTTAATTGGATGAAAAAGACTTTGCAACATACTGGCACCCAGCTTCGCTCTTCAGTTCATTTTAGCCAGAAAGTACTCAGTTAAAGTATTTACGGTTCAAACAGATTTCAAAACCGCAGTTACCTTGCAGGCCAATATCAGCACAAAAAACAAATGTTGACTGAAGGTAATATTGAAGATATCACTAACTGCTAGCTTTGTTACTAGAAGTAGGAAAAAAAAGCAAAAGATGTAAATTTTAACTGTATTTTTTTTCTTACTGGAGTTTTTGAAGTGAAGCTCTGCGAAAAGATTAGTCGATTAATGTCTTACCTGCAGTAGATAACTCTCTTTATGTCTGAATTTATTTCAAAACCAGATTAGCTAGTGAAGCTAATGGAGGGTGAAGCTAATGGTTAGTCCAAGAGGTGCCAATACCGAAAGGGACTTTTTACATCATATAATAAGTCTAAAAAAATGTCACTGTGGTTCACGCAAACACGGTTTTTGACAAATACTTTACCGTTTGTCCAAGACGGGACAGAATCTTACCTTTGACAGGGTTTAATTTAAAAAGACATGTTCAAAGACAAATCAAAATAAAAAAAGTACAATGTAACCCACATATGTATGAGGAAACTTTAAACCATTCTCATGTTTCAAATGGAGACCTGCTCCTGCGTTTAAATCCCATGTAAAAATCTGAGACTTTTTTTTTTTTTTTCAAGAGATTTGAAGGCAGGAGGAAGTGCGCAATCAGTGATTCACCTCTGGGAAACAGATACTGAGATCAAAACGTGTGAATTGTTCCCGGGTCTTATTAGAGAGAATGCTGTGCATGCTTCCGTTTATTTCGAACTCTCTGAGCCATCTTCAAAAGATAAAGTCTAAATAAAATGTTATCAACACCTCCTCAGTCCTTGCAGTGAGAGCAAATATCAAGTCGACATCGCTGTGCCTGCTGACTGTCAGTACATTGGTTGGTGGTGCTAAATCGAATTAATAAAGCTCTTAAACACGCCACAACATAACAGGATCTTAACAGCCATGGCAGTGTTGCTGCCTCTCTGCTTTCCTCCTCCCCCAACCATCACCACCCCACCCAGCTCTCTCCTTTCCGCTTCAGAGGTTTCATAAATATAGCTAGCTTACAGGGAAGGAGTGTTCACCCTCTGGGCATACCGGTTTGTTTGTGCTTGCTCTCTCTTTTTTCTTTCTCCTTAGCTCAACAGCATTTTAAAAATCATCAACAAATGATCCACAATTTGTGATAGCATCATTTCACCTATCAGTGCAGGACCAATACGCGAAGGGCTGGCTCGCAGCCTCTGATCTGGGAAAACCCCACATGTCATTGATTTATGGAGCGTGCCGGGCGTGTGTAGGAATTCATTTGCCTTTCAAACAAGCCTCCTCCTCTAGTCTTCTCCGAGTTATCTTATCTCAGGAACAGGAGAGATGAAAGAAGGACATTTAGTACCACTGTGCTCCACCAAGTCCATTTTGTACTTGCAACTGTTATCATATGAGCAGTGTGTGTTTAAGTTTTCTTGTGACGCTTTTTTTGACTTGTTGGCGCAACATCCACGCCAACTTAAAAAAAAAAAAAAAAAATCTTCATGAATGCCCTGACATTCTTATCAAGAAACAAGTTGACACGAAGGTCAGAAAGCATCACTTTAAGCTGATCAAAGAAACCGTGTTCCGGATCTAAAACGTGTGAGCGTCACTGTGGGAGATTCTTGTTTTTATCTCCTCACACGGCGGTGTTAAAACAAAAGGATGCAGTCAGCTGGTGCTTTGGGAGTGATAAGAGAATACCTGCTGAGACACCCGAAGGGGTTGAAGAAACACTAGAAGAAAATGAAACAAGCCAACCAATGAGACATACACACACACACACGCACACACGCACACACACGCATACGCACGCACGCAGACGCAATCTGACAGGCAGACTTCACACTCCACTTGACACACTGACTGTCAAAAGATGGGTCTGATTTATTTCACCTATCTCATTCTTTATGTAAAACAGAAATCTTTTAATGACCAATTTTAGAAGCATTAAAGCTTGGATTTTAAAATAAAATGACAAATCCTTACGCTATTTACATTTGCTTAAGTTTTTAAATATCCACCCATCCATTCATCCATCCATCCATTGTCTTTACACCCTTGTCCCTAGTGGGGTCGGGAGGGGTGCTGGTGCCTATCTCCAGAGAGAAATTTCAGGCGAGAGGCAGGGTTCACCCTGGACAGGTCGCCAGTCCATCGCAGGGCAACACAGAGACAGACAGGACACACAACCATGCACACATACACACACACAGACATGCATACACAGGGAGAACATGCAAACTCCATGCAGAAAGACCCCGGGCCGGGAATCGAACCCAGGACCTTCCTACTTCACCACTGTGCAGCCAAGTTTTAAATAGTGTAAGAAAAAATAAGATTTGTTCAAAAGGCTTGAAGAAAATTGCTGCCTATGTACTGAATGATAAACATTGTCTATTGATTATGGTTGACTCATACCATTAAATACAGAGTTAATATTTCACAATATTTGAAGTGAGCTTCCATTAAAAGACCTTTCCTGCAGAAGTCTATTTGCATCTTGAATCCAGATTAGTTAGTTCTTATGTCTGAAGCTAAGGATTTTCACTTCAACCACCCTAAAAAGATAAAAGGTAAAAATCTGTTATAGCTATTTATTCAGATACATTTTTTAATTTTAAACCAAAGACACATGATATTTACAGATAAGATAATGATTGCCTTGGTGGGAAGTGAAAGTAGGGATTGATTTTCTTTTGTGGAAAACATGCAAATCTTTTCTGGACACAGTGTAAAAAGCAAAAATAGTAGTTTTGGGGAACGATAGATTATTGATTGTTTACACTACCTCGCTATTAGATCAACAAATATTTGACGTCTTTTGGTTTCACAGGACGGTGATTAGTGGTGAGCCGTTATAGCATCTTCTTCTGCGTAACTAATCAACTAATTCTCTGTAAATATCAGCCTGATAGATAATGACAAAAGGTTTGAGATTCATAAAATAACATTTGTGAGTGTCTTCATTTTGCATAAATTACTTGGTTTCAGACACGGTAGCTTATTGCTAGCTAAAGAGGTGGCAACACCTTGGACCTCTGCTGTCTTAAAACAGTTTTAGTCTCAAAATTGTTTTGGCAATTTATGCTACAGAGAAGCCAGTGATTATTTAAAAAGCAACAGAAGGTAAGAGCCTATGAACCTCAAATTATCTTTCTAAGTGAAATGTGCAAAGAAAAGATACGGTAACGGCTCATTTGCATTGAGGGGTTGATGCAGTTCAGCACACTAGCTTATGGTACAACATATTGAGGAGAGCATTTCCACTAGCAGCTGGACTCTCACTGGGCAGGTGAGGTTAAACCCAAACTCTAACACACTAGTATGACTCAGCCTTGTCATAATCAGTGATGTATTTCTTTCTCCCAATCTATGTTGTGTATTGCCAGTCGCTCCACTCTAGCCAAACTGTACCATTGTCCTATGGACCTATAACAGAGCGGGCACCATGAACGGTGCAGTGCTGGTCATTTGAATAGACTGCTTTAACAATGGAAACAGACAAAACAGCCTACCGAATAACACCGACCCGTGCCGTACCTGTCAGTGGAAACAAGGCAAAACGGTATCCAGAAAGAAGTTCTTAATAGAAAAAGTAAGCCAGCGTAAAAATCAATTACTTCACTTGATCCAAAAAACTTTTTTTTATGGATCAGAAATGGTATACGTATTTTGTCTTCGGCACTTATCACACTCAGGAAGGTCACTGGTGGCAAACCCCCACCTCCTTTTTCTCATTTAAAAAATAAACAAAGGGCTTTCCTGTCAATAATTTTGACACTAAGAATTTTAGAGCTTTACACTGAAGCTTGTTTAAGCCCATAGAAGGTCCGTTTGGTCTTGATCCATCTTGGACTCTCTCTCTATTTCCACCTTATTTAAATGTATTCTAAGTAAAGATGTATAAGAGCTATCTACTGCAGGTAAGATATTAACCGCTAATGACCTTCTCAGAGAGCCTCACTTCAGAAATCCTGAACTACGTCATTACTCTCTCCGTTTCCCTCCGTGCCAGAGACGACTTGCTTAGTTTCATTTAGCAACACCACCGTGCTCCTTCTCGCAGAGCTGTTGGGAAAATGGAAAAGAGCTAAAATATGTTGTTAATTCATGGTTGGAAAAACACGCATTGTGGGGAAAAATGCTATTCCTCTATCAATGTTACCCAAGGATAAAGTCAAAGTACTGTATTTTAGCCGCAGCCCTCTGATCTACACTCCACTCATTCCCAATTGCCGTCCTCTATTCCATTCTCTCAATGGATCTATTTCTCGGAGCGAATCGGGTTCATCCTCTGGCCTCAGCCATTGAAAAAAGGTCAAGCAGCCGAGCAGAATGGCAATAACGCCCCTGAAATGGTACCATCAGTGGAACATGATTGATCAATTGAATTCCATAGCACAGAAAAATGTGGGATTAAGTAGAGTATTATACGCACAATGAGTTGAGGCATGATGTTCATTCCAAGTTCATTTCGCCTCCCTCCTCTGCGAGCGGATCAGGCAATCAATAGCGGCCTTGCATATCATATATCACCGCTGCCTCGCCCAGGAGAGAACATAATCTGCTGCAAATTTAGAATGACAGATTTGTACGGGAGCTGAAGCCCTCATCCGCTGTTGGTGGCGCAGTGTTAGAAGGAAAGGGAGGGTGGTGGGAGGCAGCCAGGAGAGTGCAGGTTCCTGGAATACTGGGCTGGAGGTTTTAGCTTAAGATTTTTTTTTCGTCTTCGTCTTCGTTCAGAGCTCAGGACATGATGAGTGAGCAGAGGGAGAAGTGCAGTGGTGGCGGCAGGCTCCCTGCCTGGGTTGATAAGGTCAGAGATCAGAGGAACCTGGAAAGCATAGGCTCATTTGTTTATATAGTGTGTGACCAAGTGAGGAAATGCATACGCTTGCCCTCGACGCCCCCATCCTCGTTCGGTGCCTGAATGTTGCATCCTCGCTCTGTTCTGCTTTCCAAAAGACAGGCAATATGTGGGGGGATGGAAAGAGAGAAGAGGTGCGGGTAATATGTTCAGGAAGAAATAGTTCAGTTAAATAATGGCTCTCTATTTCCCAGTGGCAGAATGAGAGGCTCTGTATGTAATCGGCGGTCCTACTTTTCTCTCCTGAAACGCGCTCTCCCTTACAAGTATATATTTGCACTGAAGGTAATCCATCAATTACCACAGACCTATCAGATGATGACCGTGCTGATGGTGGGGTTGTGGGGCGCTGGTGGCAGGGCGCGGCGGGGGGGGGCAAACGCAGCCTGAGCGGGTGTTTGTGTTTGTAGAGCCAGAGAAAGTCACTGAAAAACAAAGAGGGAGATGACAGTTTTTCCAGCCACCCCTCTCAGTCTAGTGAAGCTAAGAAAATTTAGACCAGGGGTCACCAACTCCAGTCCTCGAGGGCTACCATCCTGTAACTTTTAGATGCGTCTCTGCTCAAACACACCTAGATATTGCAGAGAGGAATGAATGCTGGTGAGGGAATTCAGACATTTTGGAGCAGAGATGAATCTAAAAGTTGCAGGATGGTAGCCCTTGAGGACTGGAGTTGGTGACCCCTGATTTAGACCAATCTGAGCTTTTTAACTTTGCATTTTGCAGCTTTGACCTGCTCAAGTCTCCTTTAGTTGAATCAGATTTCTCTGTAAGAACTATGATATACAAAGATATTAAAACAGCACTGAATGTTTCTTTAGCCCCCCTGTCAAGTTGAGGCAACATCATCCTGCTGTGTTAGTCACAGTAAAACCCTGTTTTATGGTTAATAATAATAAAAAAAAACATGAATACAGAGTTAATATCTTAATATGTCTTTACCATGTTTCATTGTAGAGTAGCAGGATTAGCATGTCTAACATCACAGAAACGGACGTTTCTCACATTTATATCTAGAGAACCAAAATCCTCACATAAACTATGAGATTTACAAAAAAGGCTACCAGGATTCCTCGCCACCTCTCACAACCGGAATGATCCAAAGAGTTCATTCGTGTGTCAACATGGCCGGGAAAATATGTCAATTTTAAACAGCTTTTCTGGAATTGCTGTGCCTCCTCCCACTTTAGTTGAACACCTTTATGTGGAGCACCATGTGGGGTAGAGCAGGTGCACCAAACGCACCGAGTCCAGTCGTCATCACAGTTATCCCCCGGTTTGACAAGACTTCCCCTTCTCTCTCTGCCCTTCTTTCGGTCTCACTACCAATAAATAAAGTTAATTAGCGCCACAAAAAAAAAAAAAAAAAAAAAAAAAATCACATGCCTCAATGGTACGTAAAATGATCTATTCAGGGTGTTACCCACCTCGCACCAGTGATGTCTGGAGATAAGCGTCAGCCCTCTCCACAGCAGTGGGTATACAAATGGAAGCCTTGATGTATAGCTAACCTGGATTTCCTCACACTGTAACAGTGTTCACAGTGAAGAGTGTTGCTATCAGCAGGACATAGTGAACATGGTGGGTTCACTAATTGGAAATGTATTGGATTTTCAAGTTTCTGACTGATCTGTCCCCAACTGATTTATATATGCCACTATAAAAGAAATGGTTTATTTAAAGTAATCCCATGTGG
The DNA here is from genome assembly GCF_051168715.1 of Poecilia mexicana. Classification (NCBI taxonomy): domain Eukaryota; kingdom Metazoa; phylum Chordata; class Actinopteri; order Cyprinodontiformes; family Poeciliidae; genus Poecilia; species Poecilia mexicana. The sequence continues at coordinate 15,935,003 of NW_028263384.1, read as the reverse complement.
ATAAACTGGTAATGTTCCCTGTTGGTCCACTTCCTCCCCCTCTTCTTCCTTTAGATGGCTCAGATGGCTCAGGCCCTGGCAGTGACTCTCAGGGCAGCGTGGAGAGTTTAAGGAAACATCTGCGAGCAGACGCCTTCACCCAGCAACAGCTGGAAGCCCTGGATCGCGTGTTCGAACGGCCTTCTTACCCTGATGTCTTCCCCACTTCAGAACACATCAAACCAGAGCAGGTTTGTCACTTTCTGCCAAGTGAATGTTTTCATTTTCGATTGTTTGAGGATGGTATTTGAGCTGTCAATCAGGACAAAATCCAAAGCAGGTTCTTCACTTTCCGATGCCCGACGTTCTCTTCGTTTGCCAAATCGAAGAGAATGTCCAGGAAGACCAAAGATTAGAGGTGTGAAAAAATATATTACATAGGCTATAAAATGTTTTTACAAATATTTAAAGCTTCCAGCTTTCATGAAATTTTAAGAAAGTTGGAGATGCCATAGACAATGCCAAACTCATTATTGAATTTTCTCCTGTTCTACGTAACAGAGAGCAACAGAAAACTTCCTCTCCCCCACCTGTTGCTGTGATCCACCAGTCAGCTGCGTAATAGGAAGCAGCCACACCATTACAATATTTAAAGCAAAGACAAGTTTGTTGTTTTGGATATTCTTTTAAAACCGAAAAAATTAGTCCATCATAAGGAGTGAAACTGCTGCTGAGCTATAAACCATGTATCTGTTCAACCACAGGCTTTACCAGAGAATGTAGCCTGCCTAATTTCTCCAGCTAAAATCAGCTAACTTTCTGTGCAATAAACACATAAAAACTGCAGATAAATTTTGCATATGCTTATTTTATGTTTTGCTGCCTTGTTTCACTTTGTTTCACTATCTTTCAGATTATAAAAGTTATTGTGGGCACAGTATGAATACCTACCCCTTTAACATTTTAAATTAAAGCAATGAGCTCATGTTACACATTTGTTTTCAAACTGCAACCCCATTATAACATGGTATTTTTACATACGACTGTCATTCAGTCTTAAACCTCTGGAGAATATCTGACAAAGACTTGATTTTTTTTCAAATGCTTGAACCAACGGCAGCTGGGACTTTGAACTGGGAGAGATGGCCTGGATATCCACCACCGGTTATTCAGAAAAGGCTTAAACATTGGGTCATAGTCATTAGACTGTGGCCAATTGGTTCCCAGATTCCACAGTAGCAAATCCATTCCAACAACTGGCCTAGCTCTGAATTTTACATTTAATTAGGTTTTCAGTCTACAGACTTTCATCTTATTCTTTTTATTTCCCTCTACAAAAATCTGCAGATGTCAAAATTGACACTAAAACCTTTAAGATGCACTTTTCTGAGGCTTTACCTGCTTTCAAGCCAAGTCATGTTATGTTAGCCACTTCTGATTTATCTGGTTGAAGTTTCTCCACATACTACACCAACACTTTCTGCTCTAAGCGTATTAGTTTTTGGTCAAAATGTGTGGGAGCTATTATTCTTTGTTGGTTGAAAAGTGACATTACCTTCTACTGCAAACTGGTGCCTAAAAGTAGCCTTGAAACCTACAACCTATTACAGAGGATAAGCTTTATTTACATTCATTAGACTGTTAAACAACAAGCGACTATTAATTTTTCCATTGGAACTCTATCTGGGTGCCCACACAGCCTTAGCTGCGCCTTAATTGAGTTCATTTTCATCTCTGTGCGATCGTGGGGAATTACAGCGGCGATAAATCAGAGGGACAGCCCCTCAGCCTGCTTTACAGCCTCTAATGCAGCTAATTACCAAAGTGATTTCTACGGCAAGATCAATACCAAAACGAATTGGAAATGACTTGCAATCACAAAGAGTGGAGGAGAAGGTATTAAAAAGGCGAGAGGGGGGCTGAGGGTAGGGGGGTGAGAAACGGCGTCAGAATGGTCCAGAAAAATCAGTTTTAATTTAATGTAATATTAATCAGCCTGTTTTCCACTCTTTCCGTGCACCTCCTTTTCTCTGCCTGTTTCCAACACCCCCTCCTTTTCTTAAACTGGTGAAAAGGTGGGATATTAGGCTATTAGGGGCTTGTCTGGTGTCTGCGTCAGGGCATTAAAAAGCCATTTTGAAGAGGCCAGGCTGAATAGGCCTCATCCCTCCCACACTTCTGGCAGCCATGTGGTCAGGTCATTCAGGCCCCTCTGCGCTCGCCACTCGCCCTCCGCCCAGCCCCTGCTCAGCCCCTACCCACATCCCATCTGCATGACAAAATGGCTCTTGTGCGGCTGAGGCCCAACGGGACAGAGAGGAACATCCAGCCTAGTGCCAGGGAACAGTTGTAAGCAGACAATTAGAGTTTATCTGGGATAGAGGCAGACAAGACTGGGGTCACCAGCTTTCTCCTCTGGGACCCCGTACGCCCCCACCCAGCCCCAAACCCAACCCTTTTGAGACAAACAGATGCACACACACACACACACTCTGACACAAACACTCGCAGACTCTTATCCTTTCAAAGAAGAACTGGGTCAGGAAATGTCATCTCATTAACAAATAGGATTCATCGCAACTGCAAACAGAGTCTTCACCAGAGATTAAGGTGTACAAAACAAGAGATTATATGCTCACACCCGGGTGTCTATCACGGCACTGAGACGTAATGAGATTTGTAAAATGCAAAAGATGGATTTTGTGGCGGCTGAGATAAAATGCTTCCAGTAGATAGCAAATAAAAAGAATACAAAAAAATCATAAAACCTAAAATGAAAAATGTAAAATCTGCTTTTCATGCGTTTTTCCTGAAAGTAAAGCACAAAGGCTGAATTTGAGGTTGTACACCCCCATATTTTTCTTCTTTTTTTTTTTTTATAGAAAAGATAAAAAAAAAAAAAAACACCACATGTCTCTCCTGTAACAAAGCCCTGAATGTCTCCTCCCTTGACTGGTCACAGGGATGACTGCAGTGGAGCACAAAGAGCCAGCTGACACCCCGTCCTTTCACTCCTCTTCCAATCCTTCTCTCATCCCTCTCTCCCTCTCTGCCATCTTCTCAGACAAGCCCTAATGCATGCATACATCATCACAGGTCTCGGTGAAGCAAGGGGAGCACGGGCAGGGCCGATGTTCATGGAATTTGCAGGAAATATCCTGTGTGAGAGAATCCAAGCTACACCAGGAGGTGTCACTCAATCATATTCTCTGTAACGTCACCTAAACTGGGATATCTGCTCCGAGTCTGGCATCTAGAATGAGCCTGTGCGCAGGGCATGAGCGATATTAATCAGATCGCGACCCGATCTGGTGGAATGTGAAATTAAATGAAGGCAGACAGAGCTGCACGCCTTTGATTGCCACCTGCTCATGTGTGTGTGCGTTTTGTTTGTCTGCAGGCGAACGAGTACTCCCTCCCGTCCCTGAATGCCAGCCTGGAAGATGTGAAGCCCAGCCTCTCCACCAGTGCCAGCTCCGACCTCGCTTCCAGTGTCTCGCAGAGCTACTCTGTTGTGACAGGTACAATCTGATTCATGCTGCACTGGGCCTTGAAAGAATGCGCGCAGGTGCAGCAGTGAAAGACACTTACACCGAGGTGGTCAGCTCAGCCAGTGAGAGGAACACAGCAGAACAATGTCTTCTGTGTGCTTTTAGCTTCCTAAAAACTCCTCCCTCGACTCAATTCACCAGTCTAACTTCCCAGAGTTCCTACGTCAAAAGATACATAAACATGGTATAAAAAAAACAAAAAACAAAAAACAAAAAAAAAAAGCTCTGTGAAATTTAGAGAAGCACTGGCAGATTCCAAGATGCTGGACACAATGTTATTTTCCCCTTTTTGGAGGGTTTTATTTTCACAGCCCAAATTTTGGAATAGAAAAAAAGAACACACTTTTTTTTTTTTTTTTTTTTACTTGTCTTGGTGTTTATTCTCTTTAAATCTGTTTGCATTTTGTCACATTAGGAAAAAACTTCCAAATATTTTATAATAAATAAAAAGTGGTTGACCAACAAAAATTTGTGGAGAAGTTTAACCCCTTAACTGCCATGCGGAAAATGCTTACATGTTATCCAATGGGTCCATGAGGACACCTGTGTCTTCATGACCATTAAGGGGAAATATGGCAAATGGCCTGTACTTGTAAAGCACATTAATTAGTCCAAAGCTCCTTGCGCTACAGTCAGCCATTCACCCTTTCACACACATTTATACACTGATGGTGTTGAGCTACATTGTAGCCACAGTTGCCCCGGGGCAGTCTGACAGAAGTGAGGCTGCCATGCAGAGGCGCCTCTGGGACCTCTGAGCCCCAACGGCAGGCAAGACGGGTGAAGTGTCTTACCCAAGGACTCAACGGCTGAGACAGACAGAACTGGCAATCCTCTGGTTAGGATTTTGTTCTACTGGCCCCATCACCGCCTTAAATGAGGCTTAGATCATATAATAATACTCTAAACGTTGGACATATCAATATTACACAACAGCAGGCCCATCAAGACATGGCCCTCCAACTTATCTGGGAGCTTATTAATGTAATATTTATGAGGCTAAGCTTTATAGTGAGAGTTATAATAGGAATTTTGCTACTAATTGTTAGTACTGTAGTTGCATCCACTGTTATAAAAAACTACTAAATGTAAGTTGCCTCAGCAAAGTCCCATATCAAGTTGTCATTTCTCCAGCTACCTGGGGTGTAAAGATATACCCAACAAATTGCCAAGAGCCAATTAGGAACCTAAGAGGAGCTACCAATATTTGCTACTCAGGTAGGGGACTTTGTCAACATGGCAATTAGTAATGCACTTCATAAATCTGTGCTTTATGGTGGATCGGCGAGAAATTATCTATTGTTAAAAATGAAGACATACATATTTCAGTTTGTAGTTTACTGTCATGTAGGAGACAGCAAAGATGTGGGAAGTAAGATGCTGTGGTCAGATGAACTTACACTCGCTGCCTGTTGTGGAAAATAATAAGTGTGGTATAAAGCTGTCACCCTGAACACACCATTCCCATAGCGAAACATGGTGGTGGCAGTATTATGCTGGGTAGATGGCATTCCTCAATAAGCACAGGGAAACTGGGGAGAGGTGACTGGAAGATGGGTAGAAGTAAAGACATGACACTTTGCAAATGTTTTTGAAAGTCGGAAATTATTTTTCTTCCACTTGATACTTACTTTGTCTTGGTCTATAACATAAAATTCCAACAAACAACTCTGTGGTTGTAAAATGAAATTGCGGAAGGTGTTTTTGCAAGACACTGCAGATAATGTATAGATTACAAATTTATAGTCTTTCAGACAAATTGTCCGATACTACTTAGTGAAAAATCTCTTTCAACACACTTTGCGAAGCATTTGGTGTTTTGTCTTTGAGGTACAGAATGAGGTGATTCACTGCCAGAGCCCATTAGATCCTACAGGTCTTTCACAATTACTGCTTCTAGCCTCCTAACTGGCTGCTGTTTGCCCAGAATGGCTTGCTAACAGATTGACTGTGAGTGTTTCTCAGGAGAGACAGCTGCTGTCCTCGCACTGCCATCAGAGACTATCATATCTCTTTGACTGACAGCAGCTAGAATTGGACAGTGGCTGGTTAGCTTGCTACAACCACAGACAGTCGCATAAGTATAATGGCAAAAAGCAAAGATTTTTTTTTTTTTTTCCCTTCAAACTTATGGCACATTTTCACTTTTACTTTCATCTGAGCGACAGCAGGCATGTAGGTGCAGTGAATCAGGTATTTTTGTAGCATCTGTATTGCTGTACGGCGTCTTTAGCTCTGCGGTCCAGGCTGATAGCCACCTGGATAATTGACATATTGCTTCATTGTGACGGCCGAAGCTCTCTCCCAGGAGAGGTTAAGTTTACTGAGGGCCACACTGACTCTCTAAATACACTAGGGTTTTAATAAAAGTCCCACAATGGTGCAGTGGGAATCAAAGTCAGCTTGTGTGTGTGTGTGTGTGTGTGTGTGTATATGTGTGAGCTGGTCAGGAAAGAGGACAGCATGATTGAAAAACTGCAGTCGTCCATCTCATATGATCCCTCTAGTCTGGCCCCCGTCTTGGGCATGGAGTGATGGGAAAAGAAAGACCCCCTTTTTATTCCTGAACATGTGGGAGGTAGCTTTGCCCGGGAAAGTTGGGCCTCATGAGAAGAAAGGTGTGTTTTTGTCTTTTATGCAGGGCTCCTCCTATGAAAGCGGTCTCGCTCTGGGGAGCAAACTCATAGCAGGTGGCCTTCAAGTCCACCTGGGAGCCTGGGGCCTCCTAAAGCAATGCCTCTGAGGGAGAGAGGTTGCATTAAGAGAAGGCAAAACTTTTCAAGAAGTGCAATTTGACAGTTCACATCAGTGCAGCCATTTAATTAAAAAAAATGTATATGGGAGCTCTGAACACAAACAAAATTAAACTCACAAGTAATATCCAGTAAACTTTATCAATTCAATGACGCAAAGGAACACATGAAGGAGTGTGTAGGTTGTTAGTGCGCAATATTATTATATATTTTTTTTATGCCATTAGCAAACCCTGTAAATAGGAATGTATGCCAAGGCTGAGAAACTGCTAAATTACCTTCCTCACTTAGGCTGGAATCCAATTATCAATAAATTATGCTCTCATACTGGATGGAGCTATGAGATTATATTCATTCCTTAAATGTTTTCTGCTTCCAATTAAAATGCATACCGTTATTGATCTTGTTGATTTTTATGTCCTGGAATTTGCATAATCTATTAAAGATGAATGATTAATGAACTGCTTAGTTTTGCATTCCAGGGGCCCCCATAGAGAAAGCAAAGTCGGCCATCTTTTGTGTCCTCTGTTTACCCTAACGGGTCAAATGATGCAGTTTATTTGGAGGAACGGTGGCAGCAATGTCACAGCGTTAGTTAGCACACACGCGCACACGCACAGAGATGGCATTTAGGAGGATTATTAAAAATATGCAATATATTAATTAATGATAAAAAACCATTGCACTTTAGCAAATTAATCCAATTAATAGAATATTCAAATGCAGTGTCTTTTACATATGTGTAAAAGGCCTTAACATAAATGATTCCATTTTTGCATTAAAAAATATGGTGTACAGTTTTTCATAAAGAGACACAATACTTGGCTGCCTTAATGCTTTGAACAAGGACATCAAGACAACACTTAGTCTTCTACCACAACATTTCACAAAGCTGCATATATTTGGAGGGATCTTGGCTGATTATCTTTGCACTGTTTTTCTATATTCTCCAGATCTAGAGAATGAAGAAAAACAGTTTTTGGAATAATTTCTGTGCTAATTAACCTTCCTGTTTCCAATTATCATTGTGTTGAAAAACTCATTGTCCACCCTATTTTCATTTAACTAGTTAAATAAGCCACGTTTTTTATTTGAAATATTTTAGTATCGTGATAAGTCGCAATGCACTCTTCCAAGGTTCCCAGGGCCTTTGAAAAGGAAAAAGACCCTCAGCATCACAGATACTCTGTCCGTGTTTAAATGTGGTTGTGTTTTTCATAAGCCATTCAAGAGTTTAGTACATGGAACAAATGACATTTTAAGTCACTTTTTTTCTGAGTTGACAGGAATAGAACTAGTGAGAGTTTAGCGAGGAGCAAGCTGGGTTAGATAATCATTCTCAGCAGAGCCTTCCAGGAAGCCGAGGTGTAAATGGGCGCCCCTGTGAACTCCAGCAGATGTTAAAAATAAAGCTGGTAGTTTTACATTTCTTTTTTTGTCTTTTTTTTTTTTTTTTTTGCATTCACTTCACAGCCACACTGGGTGACAAACAGTAAACCCAATCAGCTGAAAGAGCTGAGTGCTTTACTTTAGAGGACATTTCAGCTGCACACACACAAACAAATAGAGGCTCCTTTTTTATGACTTGGCAGCACCCGCTTTTTTTTTTTTTTTTTTGTGCTGAGTTGCAAACAATACACAGCTACCTAACCTGCGGAGCCTGGTGTGTGGCCTGGTGACAAATGGTTCGTAGCTGCTCAGTTAACGGCTGCAGCCCCAAGCTTAGAAATTAATTCTTTCCCTCCCCCTCCTCCCTTAATACTCATGCTAACCTTTAAGCACACATTTGATAATGAATTATGTTAAAACTGTGGACTGTGAGGGCATTTGACTCTGCAAACGGTCTGTGCTCAGCTAAAAATGGATGCAACGTTCAACTTCTTGGTGTAAATAGTCATAAATCGTCACATCTACAGTGAGCAAGAGCATATTGTGAATTGCTGTTTGCTGAATTCACACACTAGAAGTTTGAACTCAAAGGGTTGAAAACTTTTTGCTCTAGCAACCAATGTACACTAAAGTTCCTCTATGTGCATTTAAAACTAAGACGCTCACTTGAGAGCAGCCAGTTGCTGGTGTGTCTGAAAGCATCTCTCCGAGGATCGGTACAGGTTCCCTAACAGTTTATTTCTATGGTTGATGGGGTCTGTAGATGTGGTATCAGTGGTCGAGCGGAGACAGATGTTGGAGAACTCTATACCATTCTCTTCTCTCGCAGAGATGTGTTTGCAGGGGGAAAAAGGTCCCCATGGACTCCAAGTTTATCTTCCATCTCCATCATCAGGCCCCGGGATTTGACAGCCTCCCTTCTTTTTCCCCCCCTGTGCTGCCTCGTCTCCAGGACAATAAGCAGCACCATGTCTGATTAGATTCAGAGTTCAGTGGTCTTGAACGCAGCATTTGTATCAGTTGTTGACGCTCCGTAACAACCGAACGTTTCACAACGGTTGCCCAGGTACTGAGAAAACAGAAGCAAACTGTAGAAAACGCTGGGGGTCTCGAATATAGTGGAAACAAATACGCCCTGAACCACCAACAATCTGACGCAATACTTCACTAAACAGGCTGTCTGAATTGCAGGTGATAATTTGCTAAGCAACATTAAGATTCCTTTTAATTTCATCTCCCTTTTCTCATTTAAGTTCCAAGATACAATATTGCCATAACTCAATATTAACAATTATAACTCAGAGTAATCAGGAATATGGGACACAAACTTTGCATGGCGATTTTATTGCATGTTTAGCTGAGAATGTCTTGTGCTACAATCAGCCTGCAGGGTAACAAGGCGTTTGAAAGTTGTAACTTTGAAGACTTAACAGAGTTGCATGGGGGGTATAATTAACTGAAGAGCAAAGTTAAGCACCAGGTTGTTGCCATTTTGTCTGAAAACTATATGTCCTACTTGGATTTGGCATGTGACAAAGTTTTGGTCTATCCAATTAAATTCTAAAATGGTTCATCCTAATTTCAAATAAGCTATTTTTAATGAGCCAATCTTAGGCTATAGTGAACCGTTGTCTGTTTTTTTTTTTTTGTTCAAGTGAACATTTAGAGCTTTCAAAGGGTTGCGGAAAAACTGCTACAAAGCACTCAGCTGTGTTGCCGGATTCTCGTGCATTTGCTTTTGAGAGCTGACAGTGTTAAATCCCTCTTCAGCCCTTATCTTAATGAGGAATCGCAACACACAGTCCTGTTGTAAAACAACAATGATGGGGGAAAGCAGCTAATGAGGCTATCATGGTGTCGGGAGGGGCGAAAGAGCCATCTCAGGGCCCCGGCAAACAGAGTAGGGCTCTGCTGCGCGGCGCGGAGGGACCGAAGAGAGACAGAGCTCACATTGATTGCACAGGGTCGAGAGGCAGAGCCGGATGGAAACCGGAAGATGCCAGGACTCATCAGCTGAATTAGATCGGCGCTTGATGTTTTGAGCTGCCTGCGAGCTGATTGTTTGTTCATTCTGCTGCGAGAGAGCAGCCGTGAGATTATGCTGTTTGTTTTCCCAAAACCATAGGGAAATTTTTTATGCATTTGAGCTTGATTGATCAGGGACGATGCGTTCCTGCAACATTTCACTGGTGTATGTTTACACTCAGTTGGATGAATTACTTCGGGGGTGCGTATAAGATTATTATCATAAGCTATGTAAATGAACAAATCAGACACTAAATGCTACTTTTCTGTTCAGTATTCATGTAAGATTCCTCACTCCTAAAAGATACATAGTCTTTTTAAATCTATTATAAGAACATATACTCTTATTGTGTGTTTTTTCATACCTCCATCTCATCTTACATGTGTGACTGACTCAAATTTAAGAACAGAATGTGTGGCAATGTATGTCTGCATCCTATCAAGTTTTTTCTTTTTTTTTTTCTTCTTCTTCCACCTGCCAGACTCTCACCCGTCATATCCGCCTTCCATGTGTGTAAAGCGGGAGCCCCATGAGGCGTCCTTTGCCCCCTTCACCCCCTCCTCTGTTGGGGATTCTGCTCTAGCTGACATCTTACCCCACCAGTCCAGCCTCTCTGTAGAAGCCTCCACTCCCAGCTACCTTCCCCATGCCCACGGCCCCTGCTACAGCCAGTATGCCAGCCAACTCTTTATAGCAGGTACAGCCTTACCCATGAGGCCCGACAGTCGAATAAAAACACGAAAAAAATGTCCAGCTGATTTACCTCTGTGCTCACTTTTGCCCGTTTAGCAATTCTCGGTTGCGCACCAAATTAAAACAGCCACCTTCCCATGCTGCTTTTTGGCTCTGCTGTTGTGGATACAGGAGCTGAACTGACTGTTCGGCCCTCATTATCAGAAGCTAGGCTCTTCCCCTCTCAGCAAAGCCGCTCTCCAATTCTGACCTCCTGCTCATCTCTTGGGTTAACAATAGACCTTCTAGTCGGTCCAGCCTCGTGACAGGCTCAAAGTCAGGGGGGTCAGGGGAGGTGCAAAAAGGGTGGAGGGCTGGCGATGACTGCAAAAGCGTGGATGCTGTTGCCAGGGATTGGCTTGGACCTGAGGCACCCTTACTTACCCAGACCCGGTGTTGTCACTGTTAATTAAAAGTCCGAATATGGAGCAGAGTGCAGAGATAGTTCTCGCTGGTACAATGTTCTTGTCAGTTTAGCTGCCGAGCTTAAATAACTAATGTGATGTTGCAGTCTATTATTTATAACACGAATGTTTCACACAAATTTACTCCAATAGAGTTGGAATAAGCGTCATGATTTTGCAGCTCTGCAGGCCAGACCAAAAGTCATGCCATCTCAAGGGGTTTTATTTATGCCTGTTGATTTGGATTAAGTTAAACTTTAAGTCAAATTTTAAAAAAGGAATCTAGAATTACAGATATATATATTTTTAAAAACTGCAATATTTATGTTTATGAATTCAAGTACCGTTTACTAAAAATCAGCTGATTGGATATGTGAAGACAGATTTTTTGCAACTACAACTTTTGTGGCGAAATGACATTAAATGCTGCAAGCCCCATTTTATTTATTTACTTATTTTACTTTACCAATAAATGTAATCCTGCTATCATCTGAGGTGTAGGCCAGAAAAGACTGAAATACTTAAAAAACGGGGGTTCAAAATAAGACAAAGACGTAATAAATTAATGGTAATAAACATGTTGTAACTCATTTAATGACATTTTCTCTCCTGTAGTCATCTAAAAATTTTATGAACATAACACTCTGAGGCTGGTGATGGCAATTTCCACTCAAATGTCCAGAAAGACATTTCTATTTTAATTTTGCAGCAGTAAATTAGCTTTCTTTATGTCAGTACCAACTCTGTACTTCACTTTATAAATGTATTGTTTGTTGGTGTGCATTGCAAAAAAAAAAAAAAAAAATATATATATATATATATATATATATAAATATATATATATATATATATATATATATTCACAATGGTGTGTCACTTATATACATAATATGCTTCTTGTGCATGCAATCTAAATTTTTATACAACTATTTTAAGAAAGCTTATATTCTTTAATAATTGGGACTTAATCTTGCTAAAACAATGACTTTTTGTTCAGCTAAAATGTGCAATACTACACTAAAAATACTGTATTTAATTTGTTTAATTGGTTTCTCTATTCAAGCATACTAGTCATAACACCTTAACTTGTACTTGCAGGTCGAGAAATGGCGAGCACCACTTTACCTGGCTACCCACCCCATGTCCCCCCCACAGGACAAGGCAGCTACCCCACCTCCACACTTGCAGGCATGGTTCCTGGTAGGTCAAGCATTTATTTATTTATTTATTTATTTATTTATTTATTTATTTTTCTGGTATCATGATAATTGTACTGCTAGCAAGCACAATGAGCCTTCCTTTCAAAGACTCTCACAGAGCTTGAGGTCATTTAAGAGTAAACACCTGTTTGCCAAACATTAAGATACAAAAGGCGGCAGCGGAAACAGTGCAGAGCTTTTACTCCCGGATTGAAGCGAGCTCGTTATAGCTTTAGAAGTCTGCGGTTACCGTGCGGTTAGCGTCTGTGGATGAGGACATTAGATGAACTCGATAGACGATCACCACAATCAGTGGCCATGAGATAGGACAGTTCCTCTCAGTTACACTCCAGCTCCCAGCGCTCATTACCCTCGCCGTTTCCACATGCGGCGCGCTCTCCCCAGCCCCGTCGATAAACACTGCCTGTGCACGTCTCCTCGCCTCCACGGACACGCAGGGCTACAGAGCGTATCTCTTTCCCCTCTACTTAACCTGTAGTTCAGGTTCACAGCAAACAGTTAAGGGTCAGAACACAGAGGCGTAGAGGGCCTGTAAATATTTAAATCACTATCTCTCTCAGGGACGAGCTCGAGTTACATGAGCAGCGGTGAGGATGCTAGAGCAGCCAGTGTGTGTAAATCTGTCGTCCAAACAGCTGAAGACACAACCGCCTCTGTTGTTTAAAGACATACACGGCTCAAACCGCAGGAGGCAGCACTCAAAACAGTCTTGCGGATTTTACAGTACAACCTGGAGTGTGTGCATTACCAATTATCAAAGATTACATTGAGGCAAAATTTAATGTTCGTTATTTCAGAAGTAAAATACAAATACCATCAATATCTATGGATTTTTTTCTGCTTCTGAGTGGTCTACTGACTGACCCTAAACAATGGTAAAGCAAAACCCATTTTTCAGCTGCCCGCTGATGGAACAGCCAGGTTTTATAGTCCTACAAGGAAGAGACATTTAGAAACCCTGGACATCACTCTGGGAATCCCTATGAACTGGACATGACAGACGGAGAGAGAACCTGGATGTGTTACGACGTGCCAGAGAAAAGGATCAGTGCTTAAACAGACAGACAAAAGTCCTGGATGTATAGTAAAAAGGACAGAGGAGAGACAATTGAATTTAAAGAAGATTGCTAAAATGGAAGTGACTTGATTGGATGATAAATACATATATGAGTTGGACAATGCAAAATACATATATTTTCCTGTTTACAGTTATCTCCACTAATGACTGCTTGTCTCTGTTTTCTCACCAGGGGGTGACTTTTCTGGAAACCCTTATTCTCATCCCCAATACACAACCTACAATGAGGCTTGGAGGTTCAGTAATCCAGCGTTACTGAGTAGGTACATCCACTGACTTTGTCTTCATTCCCGTGCCTTACACTCTCAACTTTTACACAATTTTCCACATTTAAAATAATGGTCCTAAATCTTGTTGATTGGGATTTTATTCTACAAACCAACACACAGTAGTGCGAAATTATGACAGAAAGTACAAGAATAAAAATGGTTTTCTATTTTTTCGACAAATAATAATTTTTTTTTTTTATGTATAAGATGTATTTAATCGGAAAATCTAAATAAAATCCAGTCAGATATAAAAGTCATTTAGCAATTAAGTAGAGCCCATCTGTGTATAAATCGTTTTCAGTATAAATCCATCAGTTTTTTTGAAGGCTTCAGAAATTAGTTAGAGAACATCAGTGATCAAACAGCATCAAGAACATCAAAGAAAAGATGAGAGAAAAAATTGTAGATAAATTTAAATTACAAAAAAATATATCTCAACCTTTAAAATTGAGCATGGTATATTAACAAAAAAACAGTACTGTTCAATCATCCTCTGAAAATGGAAAGAGTGTGGCACAAATGCAAACCTGCCAATACATGGTTGGTCACCCACCTAAACTAAAAGGCCGAGCAAGGAAAACAGAAAGCATGTGGAAGAAGGAGCTTTGGTTACATGAGGTTAAAAAAGCCCCTTGATCAAAACATCTTGAACACACTATATCAGTAATGTAACAGTGATGGCAGCATCATTCTGTGGATTTGTTTTTTTTTTTTTTTTTTTTTTTTTTTTACAGAAAGGCCAGGAAAGGTGGAGTTGATGGCAGGATGGATAGCATTAAAATATAAAAAAAAATCTGGGAGGCTGCAATAGGCTATAGATTGGGATGGAGACTAAACTTCCAGAAGAAGAGAGAAAATAAATGGGGCCAGGTACTTTAACTCCTTAATGTCCATTAGGAGTTAGATTTTATTGACTTAAATAATTGACAGAGGAAAGCAGAGACACTGAATATATATGTCTATTTATTTAATAATTTAGCTGCAAAAATTTTTATTGAAAATTTTGGCTATACATATATCAAAGTGCTATGAATCACGAATTATAAATTACAAACCCTGCAATTAACTTGATTTTAATCAAGTCCCATTTCTAATTATATATACATACAAAATCACATTCATATGTTCGAGAAGCCTAGTCAAAGTCTAGAGTAGACCAAAATCTAAATCAAAATCAGTGGCAAGACTTTTAAAGCAATCTAAACACATTTGCAAATAAACATTTGAACAGTTTTTATTCTCCACGTGTGCAAAGTAGAGTCCTAACCCAAAAGACTTTCAACTGTAGTGCAACAGTGGGGCTGAACAATGTTTAGCATACTTTTCTGTCATTTATTTGTAAATACCTGTGATCTAGTATATCTTTCACTTCAGAAATCTTAATATAGATTGCAATGAGACAAAATGTTAAAAAATTAAAAAAAAAAAACAGTGTCCAAGGCAAGGCACTGTAACTGATCAAATTTAAATGTGTTTTCTGCTCTTTTATAATCGACTAAAATCACCAGACTGTGACTGTTCCTTTCAGAGACTGTGGTCCTGCATCATGTTTCTAACGGTTTCCAACGGCTCGTTCTTCTGTTAACTTTCAGGTTCCCCTTATTATTATAGTGCCGCATCCCGTGGCTCCGCGCCTCCCGCTGCTGCCACTGCCTATGACCGCCACTAGTCACCCCGGAGACCAGCTCAAACTGCAGGGCCGGAGCTTCAACCTCCACGTTGTTCCTGTCTGAGAAACACTGGGACCTCTTCATCTTACGCGATAAGGACGAAGGACGAACGAGGCTGGAGCCGGCGCACCCAGCTCTAGCTTTTACGCATTTTGGGTCAGAGCAAGAGGGGGGGGGGAAATCCTGAAGGAGTTTGGAGCCTGTAAATTCCTCACAGGCTTGAACATTTCCAGAATGACTTCTACAGAATCTATAAATATATATATTATCAAATATAAACTGAAGAAAAAAAAAACGTGTGAAGAATACCATGTGGAAAAATGTTTGTGGGATTTATAATTTTTTTTTTCTTTTGTCTTTTCGTTGATGTTGTTGTTATTTTATTCATGAATCCTCACACTTCTTTATGTAATAAACTGCAGTATTTTTTGTCTGCTCTCAAGAGACATTTCCAGGAGTGATTGATGGTGGTCCCACCGATTGATAATGTAGCAACTTACGCCAGTGTTGAGGGCCTGCTTGTTACACCTAAAAGAGATGGGTTCTCCACATTTACAGTAGAACAAACTTTTTTTTTGTTTTTGTTTTCTGGTGCTTTGACATAATTCGTTCAGTCGTCCTTCTTCTCCTGCCCATCCTGAGCTATCAGCACGTCCTTCGACGTTTACCGATCCTCCGTTCCCAGAGCAACGTCGCACCTGTGGCAAACAATCAGATGTAAAAATGTAAATTCTTTTGCAAAGTATAAAAAAAAAAAAAAAAAAGTGTGGTGACCATGAATTTATAAGGGTCATGTCAGGATTTTAAATACTTCAACAATGTGAGGGATTTTTCTGTCAAAGTTTTTATGTAAACAAACTTATCAAAGATTTTCTGGATTGTTTTTTTTTTTTGTTTTGTTTTTTTTTCTGTCATGTTCCTTTGCTCTTTTTTGCACTAATAACTCCGTTTAATTGATTTTTTAATCATCTTTTTGAGGAACAGTTACCTAAAAATCTCAGTTTAAAAGTGCATAGCTAAGTTAAACACACAAACAATTCATCCTGGAGCTCTTTGGCTAAATGAAGCCTCCTGATTCAGTTGCATAAGTAAAACCACAAGATGCCCTGCAAAGGTTAGAAAGATGATGCAGTTGTGATAAGAATAACCATAAATTAGCTTCAGTAATTGCCTTACAAGCTTGTTTTGTCAACCTAAACTTACACCTCTTTAGTAGAAGTCACACATTTTCCTCTTCACAGAGGCTGAAATTGAGCATTTGTTTTTGTTTGACTGTTTGTTTTGGGGGGAAATATTCTGTGAATGTACTCCTCCTACCACATTTGCCAAAGACTTAGTTGGATATTTAATATTTTATTTACAGTAAGTTTAATATTTCAGTATTATCTTATAAGAGAGTCAAGACTCAACACGTAACGCCGAGACAGGTGAACGACATGATCCTTGCGAGGAAGGTGAAATCCAGTGGCTTAATATTCCAACAGCTGCAAACTAAGTGCTGCTTTTTAGAAAGACGTGTGAATAATGTGAAGACAATTTGTCTCTGTAAATATATAACATCGTACAGAAACACCGCTGCAGTATCGTACTAATGTACCAGCTCCCTTTGTAGATAAACACACTGAAGCTCATAAAAAAAAAAAGAAAAACAAAAAAGAAGAAAAACGTGCATTACATTTGTGTCTCAGTGTAATGTTCTGCTCTGAGGAAAGTATAACCTATGGCTATATAGCAGTGGCAGGTTTCAGATGCTAACATTCACATAGGTTGTCTTTTGTCGTTTTTGCTTTTTTTTTTTCCTCTTTGATTTGTTGTCATGATGGTGTTTTATGTCACTATGCAATGAGTTGAATGGCTTTCTGTCACTGTTTTGTTGTCGGGCTCAAAATAACCGGTCCCCATGGAGAACAGTACAAAGGTTAACTAAAAGATTCAAACAACTCGTGATGAGAAATGTTTTTTTTTTTTGTTTTTTTTTTATCGTTTTCGCTTCCCTTTCACTTAAGAAGACCTGGGTAACAATCACAAGATGTCATCCTGTTTGCTGTTTGTAGATGTAATCATCTCCTTGTGCAGAAACGCAGAAGCCTCAGACACAAAACTATCTGCCATCCCTCCGTTCTACCATCGATAGGACTAACAATGGGCAACCAAGCTAAAACCTGCTGTCAGGAAGAGAACCAGGAAAGAAGAGAACAACACTTAATCTGAAAGCAAACTTCCACAAATTGCACTTGGGACTTGCATATCTGAAAACGTAACAACGTGGTCATTCCTCTCGGATGTGAAGCACCTCTGCTGGACCGGGTCACCCGCTGCTGTAAAAGATGATACAGGACACGTGTCACGGACATTAAAAAGGATCTGATGAAAATCTATAAGGAAAGCCTCATGGCCTCAATCATTGTTCCTTTTCAGTTCTGTTCCAATTCTTTTTTTTTTTTTTTTTTTTTGTGCACATGAGAAATAAATTCTTTTATATGTCCATTGTTGACTTGATGTGTGCTCATTATTAACCCCATAAGAAGTGATTCAAAGATCAAGGTTGAAGCGGGTGCGTGTGGGTGTGTGTGCATGTGTGTGTGTGTGTGGGATGCAGAGTCTCTCCTCAGGGCTTATTGACGTTTGGGTTTATGAACAGTCAGGCCAACAATGCATTCATAGATTATTACTCTAGAATATGAAATGCACAAAGTTTCATGGCGTAATGTTGAAGTGTGTGTTTTTTTTTGTGAGGCAGTGAGAAGAAACAATATAAATGGTGATTACTGTTTAATTAGCCCATGTCAATCGTAAAAAGAACAACATAGTTTTATGGACGTGGATGTGCATATGGGCTGACAGAAGAGAGTTAAACAAAGAAGCAGGATAGTTGGGAATGCAAGAGAGCATTCTGACTTACAGTCTATTTAATGATGCATTGGTTTCATCCCGCCATAGCCCGCTGCTGCTGCCGCCGCTGCTATTGCTGCAGCCGCACTCTCACTCTGAAACGCACAAACGCAGTCAGTTGTAATTCAATTTCTCTGCTTTCCTCTGCCTATTGTTTATTTCATGGATCCCCCGTGAAGCATCAAAAGCTGCTGTTTCTGTCAGCCCCTAACTGTCCTATGTTTTGTCATTCAGGGCTTGTTAAAAGATAAAACACACACACACACGCACACGCATATACACACACACACGCAGGCACGCATACACATGCATTTCCTCTTCCCCCAGCTGAGAATTCCCAGTGGTAAAATTATTCCATTTAGATGGGAACTTTTTTGTCACTACCCTGTCTAAATTGGCATATCTGGCTCTCTCTGAGAAACCAATAAACTGTGAACCCGGATGCATCTGTCAGTCAAGCTCATCTTTACTTTAGCAGGTCCAGATGACAACAACAGCAGAGGAAACACACACACACACACCAGGCAGAAGGCGGCGCACTGATTGGCTCTCATCAGTTAGGCATTACGAAAAGCACCTGTCATCCTCGGGGCTTCTCAAACCGACACAGAGAGGCCCCTGCCATGGGGCCAACGGGGCCACGCGGAAGACTTACTCAAACACTTCACCCTCATTGTCAGCCTGGCCCGCTGATGCCCCACAGCTTGGCCTCTCTGGTGTGATTCATGTCTGTCACCGATAATTTATACAGCAAAAATATGCCTCAGCTAGCAGGTGGAAACAGTCTTGGGGAAAGCGCTGAAAATATAAAAGCTTCAGACATCAATCGGCTGGACTGAAGACTGCTTTAAACGTTAAATCTTCCTAAACTGGGTCAAACTTTGTTTAGTAACTTGATAGTTTTTATTTGCTGAAGGGAGATATTGTGCATTAATGAGCGTTTTGATAAGCGCAAATATGAATGTGCCCAATTACAATCAAAGCTGATAGCCAGTGTTTGCTGGATTCCATATGGTGCAGCCTGAATCACCTAAGATTAATAAAATAGTTAAAAACTTAACCCAGGGAGGAAAAAATTAAGATGAAGTGCATCATATAAGAAACGGACTATATGCAACAATTCAGACAAGTTGTCAAATTCCATTTGAAAATACACAACATTAAAATTTTATGAAGTAACCATGCATCCTATTAGAGGATGAACTTATACATTTACACAAGTGTGTCTCTGATCATGCCAGGTGCATTTACATACAAGTTTGTCGATATATTCACATGACTCTATATGTACCAAACACACACACAAATACACTATAAAATCCCATTTGGCTTCAGTATTACTGTATTTACAAATTTGGGTGGATACAACCTTTAGTGGCATACAACAAAAAGGGAATGCCCCTAACCTGAACACAGTCCAGTTTATAGGCTCCTGTATGGGTGAACCGCTCATTTGCTAATTAATGAATTGAGTCTATATTAAGTATAAATCATTTAACTTGGAGACAAAAGTTTCAAAGCTGCCTTAAAACTATGAGCAAAGTCAACTTTCAGACATGAGGTAAATAGGAATCATTCTCTGGTTTGGTAATTTCTCAGTCTCCAGGTCAGGATCTTGACATCCAGCTCATCAGCAGTTCACAAAGCCAATTTTATTAAACATGTTATCATGTAAATTGAGATTTACCTTCTATTGGCACAAACTTTAGGATAGGGGTTTTGATCAAAGCTTAGAGTGGCTGAGACCTAATTGTATGCATGGGCTCAATGTGGCAAATGCATTCCACATTTTAAACTTTCCATTCACAAATCAATTATTCATATTCATTCACAAATCAATTATTCATATTCCTGGAACTTTTTTTATCATTTGGTAAAATTACATTCGACTGAGGATCAAAAAGTTCGAGGAATATTGCAAGAAACTACTTGTTCCAGAAAGTTTCCCCAAACCAGATTTTGTTTTTGAAGGCAGGGGGAAAGCCTCCCACCACCTCTTCTTCAGATACCTTTACATTTCACTCCTTTCTGTCCTTCACAAAATTCTTCAGACATTGGTTAGCTGAAGGTCTCACTTAAACCCGGGCTTCAGTTTTCAGCACAACAATCGTTCCTTGCTCAAACTTATACAGTGCGAGACTTGATGAGTCTGGTGGTGTCAAACAGTACCGTTCAGAGACGAGGACCGCCGGTGGCCTGGCTCTGACGTCCTGTCATCCGCCTGCATGGGAGCCTGTCATCAGCCTCATCATGTGGTTGTCATAGTTGATGCAAGTGAGGGGAGAGGCCAGCCCTCCCGTGTCAATCAACGAGCCCTCATTAGAAGCAGCTTTAATTAGTGGCTGCACGGGAGCAGCGCTGTTCACAGCGCTGTCTTCGTTAACTCTGTTAATCCCAAATGAATTTGTGTTAGGGAGACAAAGTGCTGCATTAATCCAGCATTGCATCTTTAAATCAAAAAGATGTATGCGTCTTGTCATTCCTGTAAAGAGAGCGTATAAGATGTGAAAGCTTCCCTGGAGCAGCTACTCTGGATTTTGTCCCTGTATAAAGATGCAAGGAGTTTAGAGATGATTAGCGTTTTGTTGCAGATTTCCGTTCTGTTTTTCGTTTTGTTTTTAAAGCTTTAGCTGCCAAACCTGACTCTAGCCAAATTCCAATAGCAATAAAATCCAAATTAAAAATTGTTTGTGCTGTGAGCAATCATTAATTTTGTAAAGACAAAATCATGCAACTCTTTGTAGAGCAGTTGCTGCAAGACAGTGTTTTACTCATATTTTCAAATGAAGTTAAAATGATGGAGTTTAGCATCTTGGATCACTTTCCCTAAAAGAACGTGTGCCATTCTACATGCTTAAACACAACCTTCTGAGAAACAGTATTCCCAAAACAAACAGAGCAATTTTATGTTTTGTTTTTCCATTATATGCTCAAAGTCTTGCTTTCTCTCGCTCGCTGGCAGCCTGAGCGAACCACAAACATGTCATAGGTAATACAGGTCCTCTGAACTTATTCCATCTGTTTGCTTCATTTTTTAACACCTATCTGATAATGAGAATTCTTAACTATATATACTCTTCCAACCAAGAGCGTTTGTAACACTTATGTGTGGGGCATTCACAAATTGGATAAATTATAGATTTTTAAGTCTCCAACCTTTTAGGGCCACTCAAACTGAAAGCCAGCAAATGAACAGTAGATTTCTCAAAATGTCTCTAAAAGAGCTAAAAAAAACAAACAAAAAAACAATATGCTAGGTTGTGAGAATGCTTATCTGAAAAAAAAAAAAAAAAAAAAATCCCATCATCTCATTCCACGGAGGAAGAACTAAGGAGTCCAAGCCTGATTATGAGCTTATTTTCCCAGTTGGCGGGTGAGACCATCCAGGCGACAGGAACATGACTTTGTGATGTTTGTAATGAGTGAGCATTGATTGACTCAACACAGTCTAAAGAGGTCTCCTACCACGTTCAAGCTCAGAGGCTTCTCAGACTCCATGTGCATCCTGCGCTTCGGTGTGGTTCACAATTAGAATAATGAGCACTCCAAGAGCTGTTGCGGCTTTTCTCAACCTGGGCCTCATCTGCCAACTACGTGCCATTATACCATTCCTGTCCCTGTTACATCAGTCAGCAGTGCAGAGCAATTTCCCTTCAAGGAGCTAAATTATCGTTTTAAGTGGCCACCGAGTAACACATAGTGTAATTAAGCACTAAATATGCCCTGATACCTGATTATGTCACTCTCAGGAATGGGTGAAGAGCTCTGAGGAGGCAGGCTTGTGTTATTGGTGTGTGCATGTAAAGTGGCAAGGAGGGACTTTAGGTTGGGGAGGAAGTGTGTGGAGGTGCAACAAAGGGCCAATATACGTACAACAGAGTGGCCCTGACCTGCTTGCCCTCTTCAAGCTGAGAGAAAGTGTTGTGTCTGGCAGACGTTCATCCTGTGGAGGGGGGAAGGAGGGGGTCGATTTGTTTCATTCCTGACTGTTTTGGGAAGACAGTTCAGCATAAGCAGCGATACGTCCGCATCTCAAGACGGATGAAAAATGAAGAAGCGACGTGGAATGAAGAGGAGGAAGCTCACAGCAGACAACCCCCACAACCTCTGACTGGCTCCCCCAAACTGTCCCAACTACGCCTCAGCTCCTCCAAACCCACCCCTGTACAATCACACACATACTAACACACTCTCTCCTCCGTCTCCAGCCTCCTCCACCACCCCACCCAGCACCCAGTCACTGTCAGGCCAAACACATGATGAATTGCCCTGTCAACAGAATTCATTCAGGGACCAATTAATTCAGCAGAAATGAACTAGAGCCATCAGTCGCTGAAAAACTCAGTGCAAAGAGAGCAAAGTAGACCCACTTCAGAAAAAACGAGGAAGCGAGGGAGGGAATGGTGGGGGGCGTGGGGTGGGAGAGAGCATGGTGGAGACAAGAGGGCAAGCGTAAGAGAGAGGGAGAGGGAGCGTGGTGGAAGTTAGTCTGACAGAAATTGGTCATTTAATGCTTTAGCGCACTGGAGACAGCCCCTGTCATAGACGAAGGCATGGCAGGGGCTCCCCTGGTATTTTATTTATTAATTATCCCATGCAGCGAGGGGCCTTTAACTGTCTCCGTCCAGCCTCATCAGCCCGAGTCCCTGTCATTTTCTCTCCACAAACAGATCCTTTAACACCGTGCTCCAGGTTAATGGAGACAAAGCCAATATCCAACCAACCTTGCCTTCTCCCCCAAATACAGTATTCATCTGTACCTTATCCAGGTAATTATGTCTCAGGCGATCTCCTGAATATGTCATTGGGATGCTAATAAACCACTTTAGATCTGGCGTGCTGAACACGTCTGACCTTTTCAACTTGCTGCTTCATGGTGGTTAAACCTCCCGAGGAGGGCAGCAATTATTTACACCTTACAAGGAGCTGCATCAACAACGGCTCCAAATAATTTCATGATGGGCAGAATACATTAGTCAAGACAAACTCGTATTTACTTCGCCATAACTGATGGCTGAAATGTGGCAAGATTCTGAGTGAAACCTTTGTTTCCTCAAAAGAAGACGCTTGCCAGCATTTGTTTTATCGGCGGTGACAAATTAGTCCTCTGAAGGGCGATGTCGGCACCAACTAATTAAGGTGTCGTGCGATTTTGGGCTCCAGATCAAAAATGTGCTGATTCATCCCACTGGTGATTATCGGGTCCATATGGTCGATGTACAGCGAGCTACATTCAGAAATACTATCGGGCCGCCGCGGCACTGCCGCTGCCAAAAGTTTGACAGAATCTTTTGTGGCCGAGCTGCGTGGTGTTCGTCACAACCCTGAATTATTTACCGCGTCTTTTCTTTAAGCTTGGGATCCTCCAGCGGAAAACATGGGACCAGGGTCAGCTGGGAGGCTGCCTGCGATGGATTGTTACTCTTCTTTGACGTTAGGAAGTGAAATCCAACACCGTTTCCACTGTTGCTCTTTATGGGCTTATGTACCTTGTAAGCCTCCATTTTAGTTTCACCCCATAGTTTTGGGGGATTATCACACCTCCATGTTACTTAACATTGGGTTTAGGACAGTTGGTGTTAAATGCTATATTCATACAACAATCTGTGAGACCTAAAAGTCAGTTTACAGATGCTCTCAATATAAAGGTAGTTTGAAAAGAAGGACTGGCAAAAAAAAAAAAAAAAAAGAGTTTTTAGATGTGCAGACATGCGAGTCTTTGGGGGTTGGTAAGATGTGGTGGTGCTACAAAATGTTGACATTTCAATAAAACCCATCAAAGTTGAGATTTTAACACGATAAAGTGAAAAGTTCAAGAGGCAGGAAGACTTTTCCAAGGTATTGCATCCTAGCAATTACAGAAGGAAGTTTCTTGCTACACAAGATCAAAATGTGTATTTGTAAGGAGTGTAAAACTCTGGAAAATGTTTAAAACATTTTCTTTATTGATTTTGTTCACATGGTTGTGATCTTTGAAAGAATAGTTGACCAACAGTTTGCTACGATCTCTGATGGACTTTAGAAAGTTTGTCGTGTTGCTTTTGAAGCTTTTTTACTGATTTTTATTACCTAGTCCACCTAGGGCAAAGAGCATTGTACAGTGATTAAAAGCTCCAAATTTGCACAAGTGAAACAAAAACATTTATTGCCTAAGAAAACTATTCACAGTGATTAAGGCATTTTTGAAGTACTTTTTTTTCCCAACAAAAAGTGGGGAAAAAATCAAAACAACTCAGAACATTTCATTTTAGGTCTAACAACCATCCATGTCTGCTGGTGGTGGTCAGATGGCTCGGTGACAAAGCCTCACTGAATTTCATTTGTCTCCCTGTTCAGTGGATAAAAATTATCTACTGTACAGCAACCTTTTAAGTAAAATGGTCTTGTCGGTGCAAAAACACGGCCTTGTGTCTAACAAGAGGAACTGTGCCGTGTTTGAGGTTTTTCATTCAGCTGAATGTTTTGGAACAGCTTTTGTGTCTTTGTGGCAAGATGCCAGATGTAAAGTGCCTCAGTATGTCAGATGCTGTGTTCTTGAGAAAGGGCAAAAAAGGGAATATGGATGAATAATTTAATGAGAAGCAAATATAAATTACAAAAAAAAACCAGAAAGGGGAAATTAAGGGGGAAAAAAACGTTAGATATGAAAGTACACAGGAGATGCCAGCAGGTTGTGGTAAACTTAAATGCTGGGAAGATGATTATTGCAGTGGGAACAGGTGAGACTGATTGAATGTGGAACAGCTGTGAGACTCATGAGCTGAGTGGAAAATCCCAAAACGCAGGAAGGATCAGATAAACTTTAGCTAAACAGAATGACATGGCCAAAAGATGCAAAGCAACTCAGAAACAGATGTAGCAGGAAAATCAAGACAACAGAGTGAACACCAGCAACTAAAAAACAGCAATTATTTCTGAAAAGAAATAAAAAAAATAAACATAGCATAAAATAAACAAATTATTTCAACTCAAAATTTAAATTTAGACTTCTTTTGTAAATAGTATTTCTTTGAAAATTGTCCAGGAACAGATTAAAAGAAGACAACATATAGGCAAAAATCTGTGAATTTTTTTTTAGTACTTCAACAACAAAAACTCAGCTATTTACTAAGTAACAAAAAAAAATTACTCAAGACTTTTGCTCAATGCTTCAGCTGACTCCCATAACACTTCAGCTCAATTCCTTTCTCCTTCAGCCTTGCTTTGCCTCCACCTGGTGCTTTACTGTAGTGCTAAGCGCAGTGAAAACACACCTAATAGATAACAGTGGCGTACAGGCCAAGTGAACCTGACAAATGGAACGGAAGAGCTAACAGAGAAGAAAGAGGTGCTTAGGCCAACTGTCACAGGTAAAGTGCTTTTCTGATTTCTGTTTACTCACCAGCCTTGAAACCTGACTTGTTTTCCTGCAGCTTACTGGCGAGATTCTGCCTGTGAGTCAGCTGGTTGTCAGGTTATCTTAGGAGGGGGAAAAAAACAAAAAAAAAAAACCTCCAGTTTGGTGTCTAATTTTGCCGGAGAAAAAGTTACAACGCGTATGTTCTGAGAGGATGACAACCAAGCTGCCTAAAGCCTCTCTGTTCTGCAGCTCAGTCTCCTCCTTTAGAGCTATTTTGGGGAGAAACGTATGTGAAGAAAATGTCTTTAAAAAAGCGAAGATATGTGCAGTAGAATATAATTAAATAAATGAGACTAATTAGGAACATGAGAGCAGGTGCCAGGCTATACACTGACAGGGAAGACAGCAAGACAACATGCCTGCACTAAAAAGAAAAAAAAAACTAAAAGAAAAAAAAAGCACAGTCACAAACACACACACACTCACACATATGTGCACACATATACACAGCTGCGGTTATGAGGGTGGATGGTGACAGGCATGGGGACAAAACAACTTTCTGCGTTTTGTCATGTGAAACCCCGCAGGAATACTCATGACAGGAAGCAGAGACCCAGGCTCCACGGGGGTCTCCTGTTCCTTTGTCTCACACACATTCTCTTTATTATTTTGTTCTGCAGCGGTGGAAGGAAGTTTGCACAAGCCAAAGATTTCTCTTCCCTAATTATTTCAGCTTACTCGAGACGGCAAGCTGTGTAATTCACAGGTTTTCCTCCTCTAGAGCCTGTTAAAATGCTCCTCAGGCTGAGGCTGTTTCAGAAGGGTCGATTTGGAATGAAGAATAAAAATTTAATAAACCTGAAAGAGACGGAAATTTTAAGAAATGAATGCTCTCCCTGATGTAGAAGACGAAAAGATGCATAAGGACGCAATGGTGTTTAAGTCATGTAAAAGACATTTTGTGTCTTTAAGCAAAATTCTAACTTAAAAATAAAATCTCAATTATTTGCATTAATACGAGCAACTTTCTCTTTTGCAAAGAAAATATAAGAAAGAAGGTGAAAAAAATGGTTATTGTCCAAACTAGTTTTGTTTCTCACCCTTAATTTATTGAACCACGTTGAGCTAGACAAAAACATCACTGGCAACTAAATAAATGTATAAATATACTGAAATCAAGTCATCTTTAAAGATTGCTCTAATCCCCTCCAAAAACCCAATATGTTACTTTTGAATTATTGCTAGAAAACAACACAGCCTTTTAAACCATCACTTCAA
Organism: Poecilia mexicana; assembly: GCF_051168715.1. Taxonomy (NCBI): domain Eukaryota; kingdom Metazoa; phylum Chordata; class Actinopteri; order Cyprinodontiformes; family Poeciliidae; genus Poecilia; species Poecilia mexicana. Next base: position 15,908,423 of record NW_028263384.1, on the reverse strand, counting down.
TAAGATAGTTATGCACAAATTAGCTAAATTTCAATGCAAATCTGTAGAGAATGCTTAAAGTAAGTGACATTTAGGACAATCATGAATGCAGTAAAGCAGCTCTGAATCAGCAGCAACCAGCTTTTCTATTATCCTTGTAGTAGAAAATCATTCCATAATTTGGCAGCAGCAACACTAAAAGCTCTCTCTTCCTCTTAGCTTTTACATCATGGCTTCTCCTGGTCTTCACCTGCTTCTGCCGCATCGCACTTCACACGACGCCGGTGTTAGTTTCTTGTGGGTGCGGGCCGGCATGTCGTGTCTTTCGTGGACTTCATGTTTGAAGGAGCAGATTGTGCTTGTGTGTGTTATGTTGCACAGCGGTGCTTGACATTTCTTTCATCAGCTCTGTCTAAAATCATTCCACTCACAGCTAAAATATTTATAACTATGAATTACATTTTTCAAAAGGTATCACTCCCATTGAAAGTTGTATTGCTGGCTCAAGGAAAAAAGAGCAACACTTTGTTCAAATAAAAGTGAGTGAACATTTTGAGTTTCCAAACAGACAAATAGAATCTGTGTGGTGGTTTCTTTCTTGAAAGCACACAACATAACAGCAGTAAGAGGGGCTACATGATCCTGCAGCTAAGGCTCTGTAGAGCAGACAGCTCAATATCTGGCCTTAGTGCAGCTTGTCAATGCAACACCAAACTCTAGACAGGGAGAGGATGGGGAGTAGGGGAGGTTGGGTGCAGGGAAGGCTTTTTTAATTATCTGTGGTTGGGTCCGACTGTGCATCATCATTAGAGAGACTAAATAGCAGTGGTCACTGACTCAGGTAGAGGTAAACGGCACAATTAACAAGCTGAGGAGGGAGAACTGTATTCAATTTGAAAGCCTTCTCTCCTAATCCATCTCCAGTGATCAGCAGTGCTGCTGAGCTACGCCCTTTTACATTCAATTACATTAATCACGTTATTACCCTGCAAAAAGTCAACATTTTAATCAAGAACTGGCAAAGTAGGGCAGGACATTACGCCTAAACTGGAATGTGGCAAAGCGCAGAAAGCCGTTTTAAAGTTCTGCTCGCAGACGTTTTCTGTTTTAACAGGACTTAAAACCGTTTCGGTTTGGCATAATGTCATCGTGTTTACATTTGAACGTGTCAGACTTAATTTAATCTTTTATTTAAAACTTCACAGTGCTTGTCAGGAATTCAAGAAACCCTTTTTTTTTTTTTTCCCCCTCCACAAATCCTCTTGGCCGTAATCCCTGCAGGTGTGTGCGAAAACACAGCTGCAGGGTTCACCTCCCAACAACCGTCCTAAAGGGCACAAATTCCTCCGGCGTGCTTTTATAGGGCTCTCGGTGAGCACGCTCTCCAACACGAGGTGTTACTCATACATGGATTAAAACAACTTGTCTGAATGTATGCAGATCTGTGTCCGGGACAGTGAGGTTGGAGGATTATTTCATTCACAGCAGAAAAGCAAAAAAAAAGCAAAAAAGCCAATTAATATGAATGTGTGCTTACTTCACCCCCAGTTCAAGTTGACTTTGCTGACTGACTGCTGACTGAACACACAAAGTGAATCTAATTTAGTAGAACCTCTGGCTAAGCAGTAGTTCCTCACCCATTTTCCCCACTAACAGGGAAGAAATCAATTCTCTGCCATCTATGACATTCAAGAGATGCTTGTCTTGTTTTTTATTCTTTGTTTTTTTCCTTCTTTGTTTTCACGCTTCTTTTTGCATTTTGGCTTGTTAGGAGATCTGTGATGGCTGACCTGGGGATCAGGTTCTGATTAATGGGAGGGAAATTCTTGTTGTCCAAACCATAATGAGAGAAGACAGAGGTGAGAACAGCTCAATACGGGAGATAACCACTCTTTGATCCAAACGGTCATGCAGAACCTGTACTCGCTGCATCATCAGAAAGTGCACAGTTGAGCTTCTTGCTTTTAAGTCTCTTCTCAAAAACTTTAAACAACCAGAGCATCATGACGTAATGTGCATTCTCACTGGTGTTACATGGCGTCTTAAAGTATTCGTGCTCCTAGGACTTTCTCACACTCCAACATGTTGTAACCACAATCTTTATTTGTTTGTTGGGATAACAGGTGATGGAGTATTTATAGGGCAATATATCAATTTCAACCATATATATATATATATATATATATATATATATATATAGAAATTAGTGTGTTTCCTAACACTACTTAATGAAAGAGTGGCAAAAAGGAAGAAATAATGCAGTTTGCCACACGCAGCATAGAGGACACTGCGAGTCACATAAATCAAGCTCTAACCTTTTTGGTCTACATCCAAGATGCTGTATGGGGGAAAAACAAACTGCACATCATGTCGGCTACACCTGTCCCCACTGTGAAGCATGGTGGTGACGGGAGCATGCTGTGGGGATGCTTATCTTGAACTTGGGTAGGAACATGGTCATAAAGGGCTGGAGGATGAGTGGAACTAGATGCAAACTTATCTTAGACAAGAAACTGTTAGCGTGCATAAAGACTTGTGACTGGTTCATCAACCCTGGATATAGAAGCTGCGGAAGTCCAGAGTTAGAATGGCCCAGTCATAGTCCTTACTGGTAATGTTTAATGCAAAACTTTAAAAAAAATTGATGTTAACTGATGCTTTTAATTCATTTTTGATTGAGCTATTTCTACAAAGGAGATTGGGCAAAAAAAAGTTCAGTCAAGATGTAAAAATCTGGAAGAGATATTCCAAGGGTGACCAAATACATTAAAACCACATTTTAAGATTTACATTTGTTTAAAAGTAGAAAATTGTGAATCATATTCTTTCAACATCAAATATATAATTCTACAAATGACTATCATAGTTCTTTTGAATATAGGTGAAATCATATTGAAATGCACTGATCTGCCATACTTACACACTTTTAGGGTGTATGCTTATGTTTGCAAGGCACAGTAAAATTAAACACTTTCCATTGTTAATACAGTGGTGTTGCAAATAATAGCGACTCATGATGCAGATTTCCACAATTCAATAATTGATTTCATGCAAAACATCAGCCTCCACATTTTCCAAATATTAGACTGTCTGCCAAATCCGAGTCTCCACTAACAAGAGCCATCTCAACTTAAGATGTCTTGTTAAACTGAGACCTTGTTCCCCAGTGGACCTGAATGTAAAACACATCTCCAGCCTTGACAAGCAATGTTAATCCATTTAGTGTAACGAACTAACACATCCCTAATTAAAATATGCCTTTTAATGATACATACTGACATCCTGGAAAACACTGTCACGCTTCCCTCCTTTAATACAGGAATATGCTAATTGTCTGAGTAACACTGGTGTTCAAATCCCAAGGCCACCTCTGTAGCATCCTCAGGGAGTTAAGGCATTGGGCTTTTCTGTTTAATAAAAAGAGCCCTTTGAACACAGTATTTCATTATGGCCAACCTCTTTTTCGTTTTTCTTTTCTTTTTTTTCTTTTTTTTTGGTCACAGGAAAATGTTAGAGAGCTTCAGGGACTGCCACTGTTGATTTCCATTCATTTACAGACATTCAATTTACGATTCAGGAACCTTTCGGCCTCTGTGGTCCAGGAGCCGGAGGGCAGAGAGACACCATCAAGCTTCCACCACATCCTCATGGCAGCTCATTTAAAACGAATCAGGCTGATTGCTGAGTTGCTGCCCTCACAAGCCCAGGTGATAAAGCAATTAAAAACATCTAATTCTGCACCCCATATAAGGCCAGTAGGTAATTAACTATATATAATGCAATTCCTTTGTTACTTTTGCATTTTTTCAACTGGTTGGGATTTTTTTTTTAAGTCCTCCGATGTGTAAGGATGGGTTTATGGGTAAAGAGGGATAGGTTTGCAACCCTCTCTAGCAGGGACTCTGGATGAGAGTACGGGGACTAGATAATAGGCTCTCTCAGGACAGATGAGGTCCATTTGGAGGTTAATTTAAAGATGAAGAGAGGACATAACAGAGAGAAAAGAGGACAGAAACAGAGAGGACGTGGTGTCAGAGACACAAATTTCTGAAATTGCAAAACATCTTCTTAAATCATCTAACAAGATATATATACATAGTTTGGTGTGTCAGGATAAAGTAGGCTGAAAGACTTCAAAAGGTAGCGCATCGAGCCTCAATGTAGAGAAATAGAAGGTAAGACCCCTTGCGAGTGAGCGCTATCTCTTTTGGATGAAGAAGCCCCCCTTTGAAACATTGAGGCATTGTTCTGATGCGAGAACTGCAGCCTTTGCCTTCCAATTTCCATTTCCTCCCCCCTCCCATCCCCACCCTGCAGTAAAGCTGAATCTGATCTGGACTCATTGGTGTGTGGATAATGAAGGGGTTACCAGGAGCTGGAAGAGGCCCAGTAATTCCCCGCACCGGGGAACTGGGTTTTTTGGGTGGGGTTTGGATGAGTACCCCTGCTCCGTGATGCATGCACTCATGTGAGCTTGTGACAGCCTTTACCCAAAATCCGGGGCCAGAGAAGAGATGCTGCATGCTGTTGTGATACGGAGAAACGGAGCCTGGCTTCAGACGTTTTAGTACTGCGCTTTCTTTTCCAGTGATTCAACTCACGTTTTTGCCTATATGTAATACGATCACGTATTCAAATGAGCGGTAAATAAAATCTAAAAACAACCAGCGTTGAGTTAATCATCCGCTTTAACACTTAACGTGGGAGTAACCTCTTCAGCCTGGGGTCACTGGAATTAGCATATCATCTGGCAAAACTGTTATCCACTGAGTGGGTGTCTCCCAGAGGGAGGTCACCTTAAACATCAGCATTAAGGCACCAAGAGACCCTGGCCCACTGCAGGGTCAAGTATCTCCTCTTCATTATGATAAAGATGTGAACAACCACCCAGCCTACTAACACTCTCGATAGTCTCTGAAAGCCTGACTCATCCTCTCTCAGGACCCGGCATTAGTTCCCATCCATCATCTGAATACTCCAGGCAGGAATCATCGGCGATCATTATAGCAACAGAGAGAGTCCCGATGATTGGCCCTGATTATAAGATCACAGGAATCCGAGGAGTGATCCATCATGTGCGGTGGCATACTAACGCCTCTGCATGATGGGGTTCACCTCAGGGGTCAGGGCCGGGTCAGTCAGGAGAGACTCCTTCTGTAGAGGCTGTTGTCTGCCTCTTATCTGCTGGGGCGGTCCAATGTCACAGGCCACAGCAGAGCATGCAGTGACCGCTACAAAAGGCTTGGTGTCAATACAGCAAATATTTCAAACAAAAAAACTATTTTTTTACCCTCTTATTCTAGGCATTTCATGATTTTGCGCATTTGAAACCTTTGTACATTTCATTGCTGGACATACCTGAACGTGCATGTTTATGGGCAGAGATCTGATGCTGGACAGGTTAAAATGACAACTGACATAATGAAGAAAAAAAAATTATATATATGATTTTTGAGCAAACATACCCTATCACACAGCATTTGAGTCTGTGCGATTTTCTAGCATATTTGGAAATATGTGTACATCAATAAATGTCAAGAGTATTAAAATCCAAGTAAAATTACGCAGCAATTAAAACTGAGCAAAATAGTTTTACAACTTTTATACAATTTGATTAAATTTTTCTGCTGAGGAATAAATAGAAAAACATTGGCTTAAATTATACATGATACCAATTATGACAAACAAAAAGGTTACACCTGAAGTTAGAATGAGTTCCCATCTTGATGTTTTAAGACAATGCTAAAATTTATATATGATAATATATTAATTTTCTCTTTGGAAGAGATACAGACAAAAAGAAACGTCTCACCCCCGTTAAACATGCGGTGCAGAGGAGGACCCACTGACCTGATCCTCCAGGAAACTGGTGCAACACTACACGGTAGCCAGAGGCTGTGTGTTGTCATCCAAATGAGATAAGTTTATTTTCCCCAGACCGGCATTTGTTCCATCAGCCTGTAGGGTCACAGACCACGCTAGGAAGCAGTAGGGAGTCCTCCTCAGCACCTGCAGCTCCAGCAAGGTCGCCCGCAAGCAAGGAAAGGCTTTGGCCGCTGCCCAAATATCTGCTTGCACCTTCTGTGCAAACGCGCCAGCCTTAGGAAACCAGGAGGCAGCAATATTGTGGAACAAATGTCCTCTAATCTCAACCTGCTGGTCTGGGGGCCTCGATGGGCCCTCACAGTTACCCTGTCTTTGTGTTTTTTGCTTTTAGAGTGGATCCTGATGCAGTTAAAACTGTGTAATTTGTGACATTGAATCACCAATCTGTAGGTTGAAAGCCAAACAAATACACAATCTGAGTGAGCTGCAGAGCTTTCTCAACATGTCGCATTAAGTTTAGTTTGCTTTTAAGTTTACTACATCGCTGCACTTTCCTTGACTCAGTTATATCAGACATTTTTGACTTCCCTCATTTGATGTAGGTTAATAGTAATCGAAATAAATCAAAACATTTGAAACTGTTGACGTTCTAATATTTAGTGTCAAAACTTTACAATCAAATTACAAAACAGTTGCCGTTTCATCCTTGTTCCCCCATTATTAGCAATGTGGCAAAAAAAATAAAAATTCACCCTGAAAATTATATCGTGAAGAGCTCTTCACAGTAACATGCTGATATACTCGCATGCTTTATGTTAGTTTATGATACATGTTGTATAATAATGTAATAGCATTTACTTTGTTTTGAGCTAAAAATTTACAATACAATAAAATATGTATTCATATTCAATTTATCTAAAAGCAAAATCTACATACCAATGTGTCAATTGTTCAGTTTTGGTCCTTTTCGTTTAACTTTATTTAATAATTTCCAATTCCAGCACATCCAATCGTTGAACAAAAAAAACCTGGTGGCTTTTATAGCCTGGCACACCAGAAGTTGCCCTGTGAAGTGTGATATTGGAAAAATAATATTTTGAAATTATTTTCCTGATCACTGACTTATCTCTTGGAATTTTTCCACCACCGAAAAGTTCTGCAGTTTGAGCAAAACAAACGGAAATGTTCTCATCTACGGCGGATGAAGATTATTTTTACTGTTCCAAAAAGTGACTTTCCATTTTTCCTAATCAGTTCTAATAGATAACAATTAAACTTTGTAGTGCATGAAAGAGAAGCTGCTTCTGCGTTCAGACCCAAATTCATCTTGTTCAAGATTTACTTCTGTTTTTTTAGAGAGGCTTCAAAGGTATATGACATAAAATTGTTCAAAGATTTAAAAAAAACACAGTCAGTTTCAGCCAGCTAATCTATATAATGTGTATTTAATGCGATGCTGCTTTTGTGTTATTTTGATGTAAAGTGTTTGTCTGTAGCAGCTGTTTAGCCCACAGGAGTAATTTTGAAAAAGAGGAAGTGTCCTGTGAAAAAGGAAACCACTTGACTGCTGCTGCTCCTCAGCTTAAGGGAGTTAAGATGTTGGCTAAGTATAAACTATTTAACTGAAAAGTAGCAGCTTGTCCATCACAAGAGGTCATCAAAAGGTCCATTAAAATACATGCAGTGTTTCGGGGAAAGTAAATAATTCAAAGTTGTTCTCTCTCTCCTTTTTTTTATTTTTTACAATCCATCTTAAGCATTTTTTTAATCATTTAAAATTACATATATATTTATTAAATTAGTTTCCTGGTAAAAGAAAGCAAAAAGAAAAAAAAATTCATTGTGCACCTAATGTAATCATTCTGACAACCCACCAAAACCTGATGCATACCAAACCGGTGTGACAGTGCACCATTAAAAGATAAAAGATGCAAACTAAACCTCTTTTGAAAAAAAAAAAAACCTGCTGCAGACATTTAGACAGTCCAGGTTTCATTGTGGCATTTAGTCCACTGCAACACTCCTGTTACCCCATTTCAAAATGAACTTTTTGTTTGTTTGTTTTTTCCCTAGAAGCCACTGTGTGAATTTCACCTCCAGTTCTACAAGCATGAAAAGAACAAAAAAAAACAAAAAAACAATTTGATTGAAATTAGTGAATCAAAGTATTCTTCTCTTCTTTTCACGATAATGAGGGTGGAACAAATGTGTTTATCACACCTGCTGTTGAGAAAGTGAATAATTTGAGGGTCATTAGAGCTGAAAAAAAGGTGGGGCGGGGGGGAGCTGACGGAGACGGGCGGGGAGGGGTGAGTCTGACTGAGTGTCGTCATTGCTCTGACACGTATTGCCAGTGACAGAGGTTAGAGGGTCAGACTCAGGATGGTCTGTTGTCATAAAGGGAGAGCGGGCTACATTGTTCAGCCTTCCCTGACTGAGCAGCAATGGCCTAATCAGGCTTTGTATCTGTTGTCTGACACATACAACACAAGCTCATCTGTGTTTTTCTCTTTTATCCACCATTGTCTCTTTGTCTCCGTTTCCGTCTCTCAAAGCTCCTTCCCATCTACTTCTTTTTTTCTCTCTCTTTCTTTTTGCAAGCAATCTTTCCTGTTTCCCCAACATCCTCCTAAGTCTTTGCCTCCAGCGCAGGCATCACTTACTGTTCCTTTCTGTATGTGCATGCATTTGTCTGTGAGAGTGTGTGTGCGTCTCGGCCTCAGGCCATCCCACGGGAGGCTTCCCAGGCTTTAGAGGCCAAATGAGGTGTAAGTCTATTAAAGAGGCAGCGCCAGTGTGCAGATTCCCAGCATGGCATGTCATTGAAGTGGAGATAATTTGCACTTGATCAACAGTAGATGTGCTGCAGAGAGCTTGACAGGTCAGCATCAACCTCTTTCTGTTTCTCTTAGCACCCTTAAGTTGACCCTTTCGGGCATTTTTGCAACTACAACAGCTGTTTCGGAGGGTATTATGGTGCAAAAACATCCCACCACGCTGATCAGTCTGAGCTCTTCCTAAACGCTGTCAGTGTTTTCACAGAAAGTCAGAAAATGACAGGTCTGTACAACTTCTGCAGCTGAATTCGCAATGTCGGTTCTGTTGAAAACCCAAGATTCAGGAACAGGGAAAGACCGGCACATTAGTAGGTAGCACATGTAGAGTCGGTTAGCATATGTGGCACAGCGTTTTATGGAAGGACAGAGAGATTAACTATGCCTGTTTATTCATATGGAGATGACAAATGTAGCGAGCAGGAGGAAAAGGAAAGGCTTGGAGGACACACTATTCATTTTCAAACTGCCTGTAGGTCATTGTACTTTATCTGAATTGAGGTTTATTTCCAACTCTTAGCACCAATATGCACACAGATATTTGCAACTTGCTCATTTTATGTGTTCATTGAGAGTCTTGGAAAAGTTTTCATACCTCCTTGAACGTTTTCATGTGTTGTTACTTCAAACATTTATTTATTTATTTATTTATTTATTTATTTATTTATTTATTTATTTTATTTATTTATGAGTCAAATAACTCGGCATTGTGAAGTGGGATGAAAGTAAAATAAAACACGATTTTCAAAGGCTTGCTTAAATCTAGCTTTTATGAAAGATTAGCCACAAGAATATTAATTTTCAAGTTTGCAGGTCACTCAACAAGCCCTGTGGAAAACGTCCAAAATATTATGTGTAGTGGAAAACTGCCGTTACACATCACTGTGAACACACAGTCCCCAAACAGTAAAATGGTGCCATGGGAATACTTTGCTTCAGCGGGGAGGCTGGTCGGAGTCGATGGGAAGATGAATGGAGCTAAATACAGAGCAATGCTGGAAGTGGCAGCTAACATTTTGAGGGACTGTGACAGAGGTTCAATTTCCGGCAGGATTACACTAAACATAAAACCTGAGCTACACTGGAACAATTTTGACAAAAGCATAACCATATGAGAGAACAGCCCAGATAAAGTCCAGAGATAAATCCAATTAAGATTTGTTATTCTTGAAAGCCACTGCAGAAAAATGTTCCCCATAAGATATTTTGCATAAGAGAAGAATACATATCAATTTTGTTTCTTCTTGAATTTAAATAGTACGGTAATACTTAATAACTTAGCTCATTTAAAAAAAAAAAAAAAACAACCTTCAAGTAGGAAGTAAACATGCTTTCATTCCTGCATTTCTGTATTAATTTTACTCTATTTCCAATAATGTTGTAACATATTGAATATGTCTGCATTGCTTTGTGTTGGTCTATCACAAACATCTCAATTATAGTTTGTGGCTGTAACGTGACAAAATGTTTGACAATTTTGAAGGATATGAACAGTTTTACGAGGCATACTGCTTATCATTGAGGAATAAATAACAATAGTGAAAACGCTTAGACTCCCCAAAAAGCAACTACATAGCATCATTTTTTTTTAAAGGTGCAAATAGTAATCAGTATCTGCTGCGAGCGAAGCTTAAACAGCCTGTGTAATTGGAGCAGAATGTGACATGAGATCGGTGTAACCAGACTCTGTCAAGGCTAATTACAGGTGATTCTGACTGTAGCTTGCACTGCTAAAAAATTTAATTTGCTATTGATTTAATACTTAAATGGTCTAAGTCCATTCCTATCATTATAACATAGAAGCAGAGCTGCCAATACAAAAAAAAAAAAAAAAAGACTACTGACTCCTCTCAGGGTGACTCCAAAAGGCTGTGAGGAAGTTTTTGTTTGCTCAGCACCAAATTCATTTTCAAGCATCTCAGTCTAATCATTGATCTCGGAGTGTGTGGGGTTTTTTTTTCTTTAAAAGATAGTCAGCTGACTGAAGCATAAATAAAAAAAACGACACCCTTAAGCAACAATGAGCAGGGATGGGACATGCATAATTTATGAATTAGAAAATAAAACAATGACTCCTAAATGTGAATACTCTGCCTCATAAAACTTTAATGCTAAGTTTCATGTTCACAAGCATCTGCAGAAGTGTAGACAAATTTGTGGAGAATTATTGTCTCACGCCTTAATTTCCTCTTTGTAGTAGTTTGCAGACATTTTGTCAAAAATATTTAAGCTTCAGTGTCTATAGAACCACGTGAAATTCATGTTAACCTCATCATGTTAAATAGAAATTTGTCCAAACCCCCTCAAAAGTGAATGTTTTATATCTGCTCTGAATTTGACAACATACTGAAAGAAGCACAAAAGCATGATGGGAAAAAATTGTCAGTTACAGTAAGGATATGTAATTTTGTCATGCAACATCAAGAAAGGTTAAATTTCAACACAGTTTTGTGAAAAAACACGTTTTCTCTTCAAGGGTTTTATTAAGATTTTGTTTTGCCACATTTACCTGTTTTAGATTAAACACATTTTCTTGGCAGGAAGATAATCTAAATAAAAGTACCATGTAGATTCAAATAATTGAATTTATTAAGGGCAAACAGAAAAGCTTCAAAATATCGAAAGGAAGGTGTTTTATAAATGTACCTAAAAACAAACAAACAAAAAAAACATTCAAGATCCACTTGTAGACTAAAAACTCTGACACATAATGACGATGTGAAACAATCAGATTTTTGTTCTTTCTAATTCTGATGGAGATTAAGAACAACTTGATGAAACAACAAGAGATGACATTTGTTTTATGCCTTTAAATGAAGGGGAGCAGTGTGTTGTTTTCAAGCTCAGCATTTCGAAGTGGCCAGTGTGCTTGGTGCATTCTGTAACTGGGGTCAGTAGCCAAGCTCTGACCTCTTTGGGTCCATTTCTCTGACAGACATTTGTCACTCTGTGGAGGGCACTTTGAGGTAATAGATTATTGACCACCTCAGCAGTCCCATCCTTCAGTACTGCGCAGATCACCAACACAGCCACTTTCTGTCACCACACAGTAGAAGAGAGCAAAAAACCGAGAGAGGCATTGCAAGAAAATACAAATATGAATCCCAAGTGACATAAAACAGGAAACCGTTAGGATTTCCAGTTGTTTCTGTTTGATAAATCCAAGAATGATGCATAATTTTTCAATGACTTCAACAGCCCAGAAGATGATGATGTCATGACATTCTAAGGTTCTGATTGGTTACTTTAAAAACGTTTGCATTAATTGGACGCCCACCTGTTGACATATTTTAAGACACAATTCAAACACAATGATTCCTTGTGTGACAACAGGGGGGAGGGAAAAATCAACCAAGACACCAGAAAGAAGCTCCACAAGTCTGGTTCATCGTTGGGTACAAGTTCCAGACACCTGAAGCTGCCTCAGTCATCTGTTCCAATGGTTATATTCAAGAATGAATACCATGGGAATCTCTAGACCTCATAATGTTCTGAAAGGAGATGGGTTCTGTCAACCCCAAATCAAAACCAAAATACTTTTGCAAGATACTGCCTAAAGTCGATAAGTCTTGTACCTTTATGGACTAATTGGTCACACGGGGAAGGAGAAGAAGCCACAACTCTAATGACAACATTAACAAAGAAATTACAGTTTGCAAAACACACACAGGGTCATGTCACGAGGTCTGATGAAACGAAAATTCTAGTGTTTGGCTAAAGTGAGGAAATAGATGGTAGCTCACAAGCCTAAGAACACAGATCTAGTTGTGAAGTACAGGGTGTAGCAGCATCATGTTGTGGGATTATTCTGTTAGAGGAGACAGTGGTGCACTTTACAAAATAGATGGCATCATGGGGAAAGAACACTATGTGGAAGAACTAAAGCAATATCTTAAGACTTCAGCTAGGAAGAGCTTGGGCATAAAAAGCTCTTCCAAACGAACAGTGACCCTGAGAATACCTCCAAATTGGTTAAAAGCTGGCAGAAGCCATTGTCTTTTAGCCATTATCTTGGTCATCACAAAGTATTGTTGGTGGGGAATCAAGGGATCTGTAATCCTGACTTAGTTGCACCAAATCTATCAGGAGGAATGGGCAAAAGATCAAGCAAACTGTTCTGGGAAGCTTGTTGAAGGGCCACAGTAATGTAAAAAGGCAGGTGGCAGGAGCGATCAAAAACAGCAGAGAACAGACTCGAGGTGAGGCAGGCAGTTCTCTTCCCTCATGGCAGGGGGCGCTCATGATCCCAGATATTGTGACTGCACAACTGTAGAGTAAGACACAATGAGCTAGCCATGGAGCTAGCCATACAGTAAATAAGTAAAGTACAGCGATATATTTGTTTTCTCCTCTCTTCCAACATAAACATGAAAGACTACATTTTTACACTTAAACAGTTTTCTAAAGTGGATTTTCAATTGAAGCAGGAGATAATATCTAAAGGAAAACCAACACCGGAGCTGAAAGTTTTGCTTCGAGACAGTTTGATGATTCTCAAACGGAGTAGAAAAGACATGCCGAGGATAGACTTGGCTTTGGATGAACGGATATTTTTGTGCAGAATTAGCGGTGCATGGATTTCATTGATACATAAAGATAATACAGCAATAATGTTTTTATTTTTTTAATAAAATGTGCGTTTTGTGGGCGTTTTGTATGTCTAAATAATTCAGTAAAGTAGAAGCGGTAGCTAATCTACCACAGCAATTATTTATTAATTAAACATTAAGCCTAAAACGTACTACAACAACAAACTAAATGTTTTGCTCTGTGTGCAAAATAAATTCTTTAATGTTTTTGGTGTTAAATCCTAAAACATGAAGTGGCATTGTTGTCAGTTGCTATGGCAACGAGTCTGCGTAGCTTGATGAATACAGATCACTTTGCTGTGGATCATAGCACGAAATCAATACCTACATTTCTAAGTTTCACTGAGTTAACGCAGCTATGGATGACATGTAAAAGATTAGTCTTTTTGCCCTCCAGTGTTGTATACATGCACAAAATTTCCGTACGTCCAATGACATGCATGGTGTCGAAGTCATAAGTCAGTGCCAGGTTTGGTTTGAGGGTCTTTATTCCATATTGCATGATTTGTATTTTTGGCCCATTCTGGGCTCCTTGATTGTATGATAATTTATCTTGGAGCACTAATTTACCCCCTGCCAGTCACTTTAAATATTGGACCACTTTGTGAACCCGCACTGAGAATTAGAAATGAGCTAAAGTCTTAAATAAGTGGGTTTTCCCCTAAGTATTCTTCTGGATTTAAAAAAAAAAATACCTGTGTTTTGTGCTTTTAATGAGACGTTATTCTAAAAAAGAAAAAGAAAATCTACAAAATTATAGACAGCCACTGAGATTCTTTCAATATCACATTGGTTTGTGATGAGTCCCTCCTGTGCAACTCGTATAATAACTACCTGCTGTTCTGATTCCTGGGTCCTGTGGTTGGGGGACATTTAGACTTATTTTGCCATTGCTTATTTAGCCACGGGAGGCCTATTAATTTCAGCAGGGCCCTGTCCCTCTCAAGGGGCAATCACTACCCACAGCACGCTCATCCCATTGTTTAGTTCCATTTACATCTGTGGTCAATGAGTAATGACAGCCTCAACACAATAAAAACACAAACTCCACACGTTGCACGCTGAAAGACGCACATGGGGCTGAGAGCAGATTTCCCAAAGGAAGGATTGGCGAAAAAAAAAGAAAAGAAAATGGGAAAATGGAATTTCTGGGATTTCTGTGCTTTAGCTGCAGAAAATTATAATTAAAAGCTGCATAATGCCAAGTGAAGCTTTAACTTCCCTTTGTGAATCTCCGCCCTGTTAGGAATGCTGCTGGTACGGCTGGTGTTTTGGCAACCTCCCAACCGTATTTGACCCATTAAATTAGCCACATAGCCTGATATTTCTCTCCATCGGGCGCACAGGCTCCTGGTACCTCCGTCTCTGCTAACACGTATCATAGAGTATTAACCTTTTTCTGTTACATGGCAAACACTCCAGATGGCACAGCACAATAACAGCTGTCAATTTCAAGGCAGTGCCTTCTTGGTGGAGTTTTTCCCTTTAGGTCTTTAGAATCTCTAAAGAGCTCTTTCTTCTCTTTTTTTTTTCCATAAGACATAATAAGAGAACTGACGTGCTGTTTCAGATCGTAATGAATCAAATGTTAGAGAGGAGCAGGAAGCGTGTTTTCTCTGAGGGAAAGCGCAGAGGTGTTGCAGAGTCGGTGCAACAGTCAGCTGTGAATTAGTGGATATGTGGAAGGTGGTTTGCACATTGAAATGTAGGATGAGGGTTTCCCTTCTTGAGCCCAAGTGGTTGCAGCAGTCATGAGATGGAGTCCCCCAGTGGCCTCTCTCAGCTGCCACTCTGGTTAAATTAAAACTGAGGCCACCACAATGTATTCCCCCATTGTGGGTCTAAAACGGAGGGAAGTTGTATTTGGCCCAAGTGACGGCTGGGGAATTCTACTGCTTGCAGAGTCCCATTTGCCTTATTTACATGATAAAAGCTGGAGAAGAGGAAAGTCTCTACCCCCAGGGGCTTTTTCTACTTTTTTTTTTTTTTTCATTTATTCATTTCTTTACCAACCTCACCTAGATCAGAGGAAAGTGATAAAATCCCTGCAATTTGGATTTATCTCGACATGCTCTCGGGGAATTGCCTCTGTGCAGGTCATGTGCGTCCACCCACATAAAACTCTGCACCGAAGGAAGGAGAGCGTTGCACATACAATTCTGAGCAAAAAGTCCTGAATCATTTGTCTGCTTCTTTTCTTGGATACTTTTAGTATCTAAAACAAATGTCTTAATCTCTTTTTAATCTTGGTAGTTATTATAAGATATGCTGGACTTAATATTTATTTAGCCACTCGGTCTGCTTTTTCAGACACTCTCAGGATCTGGATCGTTTTGTCAAAATGTTTTATTTATTTGCTCTTTAATCCTCCAAATGCAGCGTCGAAATCACAAGAGCGACATAAAAAAAAAAGCCTTTTCCATATTTTTGAAATAATAACCCAGAAAAATGGGTCCATGCGCTCAGTTACAAAAGCAGTGAATAAACCTTCGCTATTTATAAATTGTATGTGTGTCTGCCTTTTGGTTCTAAGTATACAAGAAGAGCTTCATGGTAGAGCAGCAAGAAGGTCCTAAGTTTGAATCCCAGCCTATTTCTGCATGGACTTTGCTGTTCTCCAGGTGCACTTATGTGTTCTTCCTGGGTTCTCCGGCTGACCACAGACCCAAACCATGACTGTAAGGTAACTTGGTCTCTCCCATGATCCCCTGTGATGGACTTGTGGCCTGTCAATGGTTTACCCTGCTTCTCACTCTACGAACCGACTCTAGGAGCTGATTCGTATAGGTGAATAATCGGAGTGTTCAAGCGCATGTGCTGCATGGTGTGTTGTCTGTCTGTGATGAAGGGGAGCAAGGATTACAAACACCACACAGTGAAAGAGGAAAACAGCAGACAGGGAGATGTGCACACGAGACTCTGCAGAGACAAGAGAAGGTGAAAAAACGAGTGACTGCAAGATAAGAATAAAGTGTCTCATTGCTACCAAGAAGTTAGTGGAGGCTGCCCAGTTATTGTGCAAATGCCAAGCATGTCTGAGCAGAGTGAATTCTCTGTGCTGAAGAAGACAAGACAAAATTCAAAGAGTATAAAAACTGCAATGTGAATCTTTGCAGTTTCATCAACTGTCTGTATGTTGGCCAAAGCGATGGAAGACATACACAGTATTGCACCTTCCACAAAGGCCATCTATCGCTCTCACGCTGTGCCTTTTAACTCAATTTCCCACCTGGCTTGAGCTGACGGTGACACGTGGAAGTCAATTCCAATAGCAGCTCCTTAAAGCGCACATTTAATCGAGAAAAGTCCGCCGTCTAACCTGAACGGACTTCATCAATCGCAAAGTTAGGATAAATCAATGCTGGATTGACTGAAGTTCTGCTGCTCTCTTTCAGGGGACACTGCTTTGTCTATACGCGGAGGTCTTCCACACCTGACACACCTAAACGATTCTGGTCTAGCGGCATCTCAGCGAAGCACGTATCTGATCCTTGCTCACTTTTCTTCCACAAGAGTTTTTAATGCCACAGGTTTTCTCACCCAAAGCAGAGAGAGAGAGAGAGAGAGAGAGAGAGAGAGACAGCTGGAAGTCAATTCCCCTCCCAGTTCTTGAGATCTCATCTCTGTTAGATCTCATCCGCTGTAATTTTTCTAATCTATGAAAGTTGGTCAATAGCAAGTGTCACTGAGACAAAGTGTCCTAATTAGAAAATTAACTTGCAACAACACTTTACCACTGCAAACATGGGTTGACTCAGACACATGCTGGTGTGATGAAACCTGAAAAATACACATTAGTACATTTCTGTGACTGCCTCATCTAACTGTAATTTCTCTAATTAGCAGTACGCCTCTTACATCTGCCAATGCCTTCCTCATATTCCCCCCTGCAACTCTGTCAAAATGGTATCCTCCCCCTTAAAGATTAATTGAAGCTGGGATAAAACAAAATGGTTCCCAGGGGGGTGTCCCACTGTTTGTTATTCATGTGGGCCTGAAAACAGCAACAGTAAATCCTCTAAGTTGTTGTTAAGCTGGGGATATTACCATACGTGTGCCATTTCCATAGACTGACAGCTCCCTCTGGATCAACTGGGGACTATTGATCTTGCAGCACTCCATTTCAAGTTAATTGTGCTTGAAATGAGGTCCACACTCCCAGGCATACCTTTGTTTGGAAGGTGGATATTCATTTTTATTTGGCAGGATGTTGATATCGGAGACACGGGAAATATTCCATATTTCGTTTGTGTTTATCCTACAGAGGCAGTTTCTCTCACAGTGATTGGTCAAAAAGTCGTGCAGGGATAATGCATTAACAACCACAGCTTGGCTTTGGTCGTGGTTTTCTTTGTTGTGATTGGACAGGAATAATGCTCCTCCTTTGGGGGGAAGGAGGGACATTATTTTACTCTTGCAGTAAAAGAGTTTGATATCCAAACAGAAACTTGGAGAGTAAGCAAAGTGACTGTGATTTTTCACTGATCATACCTGGGAACAAAATGTTTTAAAGCTAAGTTACAGGGTAGAGTCAGAACCGTATATTGTGGGATATTTTTTGAGAACAAAAAAAAAAAAAACTTGACCTATCATACTGACTTCTGAAACCATATATGTGCTTCAGTTTCCTTGCAATGTAACTTTGTACAATTTTTGGTGTTTTCCAGAGCTGGGAGTTTCAACATAAGGCAGCAGATTATAAGTTTTAGATGTTTGTGCAAAACTTTTTTTTCATCATCACATACAAATTAATACATTTACTTCTCATCAGCTTCTTACCATTATCTTCTAACATGAACAAACATTGGGGTAATCTGTTTGTTTTGTGTGAACAAGGGAAAATCCTGCTGAGATGTTTGGATTAACTACGATGTAATGGTGTAATTAAGTCATTCGGTTTCAATAACATATTCATGAGTCATCAGCTGAATAAAGATGGATACAATACACAAAATCTGCTCTACAGATCACTGGTTCCTAGTTCAAGCCAGTCTAGTTCATTCAAACAACGGCAAAAGAAAGAGCACTTACACTGGGACTTTTCCAGTCAATCCCCAAGCAAAGATGTGCTCAGCAACAATTTGGTTTTAACTACAGCTAATTGTTATTCCTGACGTAAGGTTTACACGACCCACAACCTGTATCGTGTTTACTCTGAGCTGAGATGACAGAGGGCCTACACCTTCTTCCAACCAACCCACTTTACAGCTGGGCCTAAAAGGAAGAGATGACTAAGTGGAGGTTTGAATGGAACATCTGAACAATCTGATTGGCTAATAGCGAGGAAGGCATGAAGGTAAATCTGTATACTGTAAATGTGTAGTGAGAAACAAGCTTTGAACAAATCAAATTATCATCTATAATGTTTTTTTTGTTTGTTTTGTTTTTTGTAGTTATTGTGCATAGTGTGAAGGGGGAAATGATAGTAGGTCGGTGATCTCTCACCATTAGCCAGATGCTTATGATGATCAAAATAGTTTGGTTTGCTTGTTCAGCATATAATCTGCCTTAATCTAGCAGCGTTGTGGTTGAAGGTTTGACCATACAACCCCAGAGCAAGTTGGTAAATGTCTGCTTTATGTTGAAAGGATGACAAATATTCCAAAACCACTACTAATAATAATAATACTACTACTACTCCTTATCATAATATTTGGCAATATTGTAGAGATTTTATAATTTCTGAAATGTTCTTCAGCCCTAATATTCAAGAGCAAATGTTTCCACACCTGAAAAACTAATGTAAAAAGTAACGTATAAGTACCCCAATTCCCCCTGCACCCCCATTATTGTCCTCCCTGTGCTGTTTTATATATGAACATAAAACATCTGTAATTTAGTCTAATTGCTTTGGTTTAAAACAAAAACAAATCAACAATTATTATTTTGCCATTTAACCTTTGCCATGTGGTTTTGATTATGATACACACACTCAAACAAAAATATGAAAGAAAGACAATAAAATTATTTTTTTCCCAGTAGTTCTCAAGTGGTTACTCTTGTAAGAATTAGGCACCTGTCTATTTGTGATTCATGTCTTCACAAATTTAGCTTTAAAAGAGATTTCCACACTGTGTCTGTTCACTGAAAATACTGAAAATAAGCCACCAAATTTGTGTTTCTTTTAGCCAAAGAAAGAATGAATGAATGAAAGAAGAATAAGCAACTTCTTTCATTCAGCTCCCTGGCAGTGCACAGCGCCAAGTGGGAATGGCAGCATTTTATTACTTCAGTGCTTCAAAGAAAACTCCAGTCTCTCCAAAACGTTTTCTGTGGCATTTCATTAAAGGAGCAAGCATCACGTGGAAAGAGTTTCGAAATTGTAACTTTTTAAACCTTCGCAGCGCATATCGTGTTCTGACTAGCTCTGTGTTGCTTTCAAATGTTAGCTCATTTTAAAGATTTAAACAGAAAAAAAATAAGAAAAAAATTACATTTCAGCAAAACTCAGTGAACTACACACAGAAATGAGAGCCAACATTTCATTTACTCATATTTTGCGAACATTCAAACAGTCTAAATAAGAAACATCGAAAGCTACTTAAGGGCTCAGGATTTCCCCCACCTTGCCAGCCCTTGTTTTAATTCCTAATCACAAAGAAACGGTCTGGCTCGTTTTACACTCACAGGAAGGTGAACTTTGCCTCTGGAAATTCCCTTTAAAACTGGGGAAAGTTTCACAGCTTTACACGTGGAGTATTATCCCTGTCATGATTATGAGCAAATTGGATTAAGGTGTGTTTTTATGGACGTGTTTGACAGTCCAACAGAAACGGAGAGCGAGAGTGTTCAGAGTAATAAAGCTTAGTACAACCTCATTAGGAAAAAAGATAAAACAGAGAGGTAAATTCAGAAGATTCTGCAATTATCCCTGATAGAAAATGCTAATATTTCCCAATCCTGTTTAGAACTCAAAAAGCCAAAGAAGACAAAAACATCTAGTGACAGCATCATTCCCAATCCCAGGACCGTTTTGGAATATTCCCACTGCTCATTCCTGCGAGGCAAATAGCACTTTGCTGCATCGAGAATGGATGCAAATTCCATCTTCCCCAGTAATCATTCCCACATGAGTCCGATGTCCCCGACTGTTGCTGGAACCGTATCTGTTTGCAATATCAGACTGCAACAAATAAAATGTGTGTAATGGAGGACATTAGAGAGGGCCTGTGCATGAAGGCAGGATTTAATTTGCATGGCAGATTAGGCTTTTTTTAGTCCCACTAGAAGGGGCCCGGCCTGCGGGGCAAAGTCACTGTTTTTCTCCTCTACTCTGTGTGTTTTATTCCTTTATTAGTGGGATCTGTTTGCTTCAAAACCATTAAGTCAATTGTGTCAGCTCGTATATTATCAGCTCTCAAATCCAGGCTGAAAATAGTTAACAATTAACTCTGGCACCATGCTGATCTCAATACTGGAAGTGCGATAAATGCGCAATTTCATTTGTAAAAATAAACTGTTTCTTTTTTTTTTTTCTTGCTGTCTTTATTTTCTTTTTCCACCAGCTTGCAAAGTCAGTAAAATCCGCCGCTTTTGCATTTACCGAGTGCTGAAAAATGATTCCCAAAGTGTTGTATACAAAACAAAATACATGTTACATCTTCCAGGCTACCTATTTCCAAATCCCAGTGGAGACTAGAAAGATTGAAAGAGAAAGC
This sequence comes from Poecilia mexicana, assembly GCF_051168715.1. NCBI lineage: Eukaryota > Metazoa > Chordata > Actinopteri > Cyprinodontiformes > Poeciliidae > Poecilia > Poecilia mexicana. The sequence continues at coordinate 15,887,537 of NW_028263384.1, read as the reverse complement.
ACGGCTGGAGGCTTTTTGGTCTCTGCCCTCTGTGCACTGGCCTGACTGGGGCCGAGTTACGCTTCGGTGCCCTGGCGAGCCACAGCTTTACACAGGCAGCCTAATACACACACACTCACAGCTGGGGTTACCAGTTATTAGACAGCGAGAGGAAGGAGCCAAGTGCACACTTTCACAAAATCACGCATTCATAAATACATTTACACTCCCTAAACTCTCCACTCTACAAGATGCAACTCAGTGACATGGAGGCAAGCAGCTTTGACAGCTTGAGATGCAGAATTACAGGTGCTGTGATCACAAATGCAGACGGTTTATAATGAGTTTCTAGGGGAGGAAAAAAATGGGAAAGAATCATATTTGACTCAATTTATTTATTTACTTTTGTTTGATCTGACACAGGTGTTGTCAATATCACAGAGTAAATGCCATGTTCATAGGCCACAATGGTCCCTAGCTGGGCTTTTCTATTAAAAAAGAACAAGAACAATGAGCTTCTAGTATGTTAACAAGATGTTCAAAAAAAAAACAACAGCAAAGATTAAAAAAAATCATTCTCTTACAAAACTATTTCATAGCAAAATATTTTAAAAAATACTTTAAAGAAGCATCCCTTCTGGATCAAGAGCGTTATGAAAGACACATTGTACTTTGCTAAACCAAACCAAGTCTTGGTTGGTCTTGCTGATTGACTGTATCATATTAATTATTTTTCGGTAATTTTCACTGCTTGATCCTCAAGAGATTCCAAAGATTTGGTTGTTGACTGGTCGGTTTAAGCTCGTACATATTAAAACCAATGGGACCTAAATTGGCTCCCTGTGGAGTTATGTTCCAGGTTAATTTGACTTAATTTCTCAAGCTTTTAGATACAGTAAAACTTGAGAAATTAAGCCACTTTTAGAAGAGTGGTACTACATTTACCAGAGTTTCTCATAATCCCTTCCATTTAGGCAGGTGTGAAAGGCTGTATGAACTTTGGTGTTCATCGAACAAAGTAACTCTGGTGGTTACTTTGTTCGAGAATAGTAAAAAATACTATTCTATTACACCAGAATAGTATTTTTACTATTCTGGTGTAAAAATACCCTAAAAATACCCCAAAAGTGGAAAAAAAAAACAGTCATTCTTATTCAAACTATTTCACACTGAATTGACATTTATGATGGAATGCTGAACTATTATTGGGTTTGACTTTGAACTTTTGAGTAAGGTCTGCCAAATGCGTAATATCCTTCACTAAAGGTGCGATATGAATCTTGGGATGTCAGCCTTGACTCACATCTGTGCAGACCCTCCGTGGCCCCACCCCAATCCTTGTCTTATTATCATAGAAGGAAACAGCAGCAACAATGTTTTGCTAACAGTTCATGCATTACAACTCAGGGGAGGGCTAACACCATGCATCCTTGCATCTCAAACACACACACACACACACACACGTTCCCCTGTGAGATTCAGAAGAGAGAGAGAGAGAGAGACAGAGAGAGAGAGAGAGAGAGAGAGAGAGAGAGAGAGAAAGAAAAAAAAACACAACGCTGCTGATCAGAGCTGTTCAGCCCGCTTGCTCTGCTCTCGGGGCCCCTGACAGAAACAGTGATGTTTGAGGCGCAGGGAGCCCTGAGTTTGTCCATCACTGATTAGGAAAACCTCCGGCTCTTCCGACCCAGCTGCAGCTGATGTGCGCGCATCTTGACAAACACTCCATACAGACTTTTTTTAAATTTTTTTTCCACCCCCTCCTCCCCCTAGCAATAAGACATTAAGTGGACACACAACAGAGTTACGCATAAACAAAGACACACAAATGCTTGGAGCGCGTGCATCCTCAGACAAATGCTCTGCATGTGCAGGGACGGCAGTTTAATTTGTAAAACACTGCTTGGAAAAGCTGGAGCAAAGCAGGCAATTAGAGGCTACCCCTCCTGAGCACTTGACTGTATTCCTTTAACCTTTAGACAAAGATTTATGTCAAAGGATTTGTCACCTTCGCAGTGGGGCCTTCCCACACAGCTTTTCAAAAACACACAATAGGGAAAAAAGGAGGAGAAAAAAAAAAAAAAACTTAAAATCCTCCTGTGCGGATTTGGGAACTTATATAACTCCCAATTATCAAAACTTCTCTTTGCAGGCCTCCCACTCTGTTTGTAAGGCTCACAAAAATATCTACAGTGCCACTGAAGAGTGTATAATGCCTGTGTGCCCACATGACTGGCGAAAACACTCCTGCTCTTTCTGCCCCGCTGAGTCCTGCTGCATAATGGGGGTCTTGAAGGCTCTGGGCTCAGAGCGGGCCTGCCTAACAAAGCCTCGGTGGCTTGCAGCAAACAGGAGAGTGTGTTTGTGAGCCGGTTGCCAAAAACTAATTTTCAGGAGGTTTTCTGTGGATGCAGTGGCAGCAGCATGACAGTGTGAGGTTTTAGATATCTTGGCGAGCGGGTGGGGGGGAGGGCTGGGGCTGAGATATGTAGCTCTTTTGTGGAGGTCCAGAGAGTTGGTTGGAAAAATGAAGAAGTTCGCAAATTGGCTTTTTCGGAAAACATCTCTAATGCTTGCTTTTTTTTTTTCACTTTTATTGCTTTTTCCTTTTGAAAGGTCACAACTTTATCAAGCAGATTAGTGAATTAATTTTAGATTAACCTGAAGAAATCCACTTTCCCGAGCCCGTCAGTGAGCATCGTATATATTTCACCCGCCGTATATCCATCTCTCGTGAGCATTTTTATCCTCTATATCCTTGCAGCAGTCATTTTCCCTCCTTCCCCATAGTAATGTACCTGTTTACCTGTTGGGTGGTCTTGAGCTGGGCTAAGCTGAAACCCCAGTCTCTGCAATCTAAGTGTAGAGTAGCTACTAATCCGATTTCAGGAAACAGCCAAGCCCCCGCCTCCCTATACCCACCAGCACCCCTCCTTTACCTCTCACTGTCCCCTCAGAGCGGAGGGAAACACGAATAACGCTGGAACAGAGATAGCAAGTTGCTTATTTTATAATATCTGTAAAATGCCACTTCCTGTTTCCTGAGCAAAGTCCATATTGGAAACGTTTTGTGCAGTTTTCTCCCTTTTGCTAGGTGTGACTCTGAGCACGTATTACCTGGCTGGTCTCCCCCTCCAGGTCCGCTCTGCGTTCTCTGGTACGTTACTGAGCCCAAACATAAAGCAGCGTTTCATAGTCCTGCGGCTTATCAGGCCGCTTCAAGTATGTGAGACATGCCAGGAAACAAAGGAGCGCCTCTACACCCACCAGCAAGATCAGCATATCCTTTTCCCTCTTCCCGGCTTTTCCTACTTGACGAGCTCATGGAGAGCAGGAGGAAGGCTGGCCTGCAAACCGGAGCTGGATGAGACGCAGAAGCCAAACTGTGTATCAAACTGCACAATATGGGCACTTTTGCATTTTTTTTTTTATCACCAGCAGAAATTAAATATGACACCTGAAGTAAACTTGTTTATGAGGGAGCAATGGGTGCTGGACATTTCGCTGCTTTGTATTTCCTACATTTGCAGGTTTAGTCATCTTAAATCTCATACTCAAAACAGTTTATGTGGACCATGGAGATTTAATTCAAAGTTTAAATTAATATTTCATAGTCAGCTGTATGAAAATGGTGATCATGTGGTTTGAATAAATACCAGCAGAGCAGTTCTGGATTGATTGAACTGCTCTAGTTTTACAGTCCGAACTAGAATAAGAACTAAAAGATTCAAATGAAACAGAAAATAAGTGAAAAAGCAGCCAAAATCCAAGGAAAGTATGGAAGACCTCCAGAAAGAGCTCAGAGTTATCGAGATCCTTTTATTCTTCTGAAAACAATATTTTAAAAAACAAATTAATCAAAGCAACGGTGGAAAAGACTATTGGACAAAACTGTTTATTAGAAAAATTGCTTATCCAAGAAATAACATTTAAATCAGGATTTTTGCTAAAAGAAAAATAATAATACTAATAATAAACTTAGCATTTTGAATTGAATGAAATGACATGCATCGTGCATTTTCTTCATTTAAACTTTTAACATTTTTCAGTCTTTTGGTCAAATCATAAGAAAATGCATTTTGCTAAATGCTACGTCCTATACAGCTGCAAAATTCGCACAAAGTTCTAAAAGATCTGTCGTTTTAAAATCAGCTCAAAGTTAAGAAGACAAAAGTGACGTTTTATGAAAAACAAGATGTGAAGCAGACACACAAATAGTTATGATCTCAAACTCTGTATATCTTCTTTTATGTTTGCTCAGCACTAGATGTTACAGTATGATGGATATTTGGGAAAATTCACCCAGATGAACAGCATCGTTGTGTGGAAAGAAGTGCACGGAGCACGCTGAGAGCAGACAGAGCTCACCCTGAGGAAAGCATGGCCTCAGCTGGCCAAACAGGAGCAGTACAACTTCCAGGAATTCACTGCGCTCCTTACGTCTGTGCAGGCATGTGGACAATCACAAGGCTCGCAAATTTAGGTAGCACAACAACTTATTTCAAACTATTTTATGTCTTACACACTGCTCTGAAAAAATGGGGAGTGTGTCACTGTTGAACTGAGAGGGATAAATCAAGTTGTTCGACAAACAATCACACAAAATACATTACTGTTTGGACAATGTTGTGTGTGACACGAGGGGGTCGGTGTCACAGACAATCCGCGGTGTGCAGTCTGACAGCAGATACCCTCTGAACCCTCCTTTACTGTTGAAGATACTATACAGCATCTGCCTCATTGACTGACACACACCTAGGTGTGTGTGCGTGTGTGTGCGTGTGTGTGAGGGTGCATGTGTCTCCATGTTGTAAGAGTGCCCCAACTGATGCCATTGGCACTCTTTTGGGGGAAAAAAAGAGTGTATAAAATCTTTTTTTACCGCAAAAAAATAATAATAATCTATCAACTTCCTCTCTAATATGATACAACCACAAATTCTAGAGTGCGATAGTAGGGTTTTTATGCAATAGACCAACACAAACTAGATCAGATATGGTTTGGAGGTACATTTCAAAGCATAAAACACAGTTTTATACATGTTTTGCTAATTAAAATCTGAAAAGTGTGGCATTCATTTGTTTTCGACCTCTCTGAGATGAAACTGTGTGAAGCTCATTTTGCTGGATTTACACCTGCAAGCCCCTTTTTGGGGGGCTAAGTTTCAACCAGATTGCACTGCATTGATAAAGATTTCTTTTCTTTTATTTCTTTTATCTGCCGCTGCTACTGGGGATCTGCCACGGAGCTTCCTAACAGATTAGCCCCATTCTTCCAAGTTCCTCCTCTGTTTATTTGTGTTGTCTTTAACAACAGGTCAGCCCTGTTGCAGGCACTAATGACCTTGGTGTAGTACACCTGCCACTGTGGAATTGCTCCATAAATGGTCAGTAAAGCCAGGAGGTCTGGGGGTTATTGCCCCCTCCCGACCCCCGCCCCCGCCTCCCTCCGAGGCACAAACAATGGTAACTAACATTGACTTGGATGCGATAGTGGTATACGATTTGTGCTCCTCTAGCCCAACTCTTTCTTCGTGTTCCTAAAGAAACAAAGAGGCTTTATTGTCTAAGGTAGAAACAGGTCAAAGTGATCCATATAGCCAGCAAATGTACAAGTCTAATAGTGAGATTTAAACACACCAAAGGTAAATAGGATTTCATTTGTTTTCATTTCCTGTTTGTGCTCACGCAGATTATTCCCTCTGGCTTCTTTGGTGCTTTTCTTTCCTAAAACGACATAACCACTTTAGTCCAAACCATCACATCACATGCAGTATCACTAATTTGTGTGGTTATTGATGGGTGTGAAGAATATTTAAACCACCCTTATCTTTTTCACGCCGTATTCAAAGGAACTGGAATTTCTTGGACGCTCCTAAATTGGCTTCACAGGACTTCACTCACTGTTCCGCCTCATTACTTCAATATATTGCGCAATGTACTTCCAATATCAGGAAATTGGAGATATCAGAAGAGAAATGCATCGTCCCTTAGAAGGCCAAATTCTCAGCTAAAAGTTCTTTGAGTTTTAGTTTTAAATTGCATGACAAATCTCTCAAATTATTGAGAGATATCCAAGAGGAAAACACGCCAACTTCGGCCCGCGCTCTTTTTTTTTCCATGGAGTGGCGTTTGAATGTTCCCAGGAAATTCATGCCACTAGTGCATTCCTCATTAACAATACATAACAATGACACATTTTCAACTATACTACTAATATTGCTGTTTCTTAGAATCGGTAGGCACCAAAACCTGTTCTTACTTTTATTTATTAAGCTTTCAAAAGAGTGTAAAGTCCAATGCGTACAAAATGGAAAATAGCAAACGACATAGAAAGATTCTGAAGTTTTGGTAAGAAGCCGACAACAAGTTAAGGACTCCAAATAGAGTAAGCAGGTAACAATGGCCGACCCACTTATTTATTTAGCCGGTGTGTCTTCAACTGGGAAAAGTGCTGATCTGACCCAAGCAGAGTTGAAACCTCTTGAAAAGCCACTGGGCAGCACGATCCACTGCCTTGCTGAGACGCAGACAGACCGCTGCAGATTAACTGGTTTTCTTAACGTCTCCTCTCTGGCCAAGTTTTCTTTTCAGAGGCTCGAGAGGCGAACTGGCCTCGGTGAAAGCCTCACCCCCCACCCATTAGTGAAGGTAAATGGCTCTTCAGTGAGCGACCAGTTAAAGCAGGCTGCAGATAAAGGGCCTCTTCACACACTTCTTCAGCCAGATTAGAGAGGTGACTCTTGTCTGGAGGATGTAAAATGTTTACACTTGCACGGCGAGCGCCCGACTGGAGGAGCCACCGCAGTGGCACTGTTACATCTGTCTTCAAGAATTCATGAGGTTGCTGTGAGCAGAGTGAAAAAAAAAAAAAACTGCTTCTAAAGATAATTTATTCGTGAAACAACGTTCTCGTTGTTTCATTGTCAATGAGTGTTTTTAATTCGGACATTATTTTTGACCAGGAGCTGTGACGATCTCTCTCCTTAAAATACTTGAAAGGCTATCGTTTTGCTTTTTTTCTTTCTTGTTAATTCAGTTTTCTTTCTTTCCCAAGAGCAGTTCTTGAAGATAAACTGAGGAGATTTAGAAGCTGCTGCACCTAATCACGTGTTTGCTGCTTCCTTGCCAGCTACCAACCCCTGATTGCATTTCAGCCGAGGAGTAAATACTACATGCTTAGTTACCAGGTGAAATCAAGCAGGCCGATGTGTCTGCAGCCTCAGTAGACATTCGCTGGAGCCTTCTACTATCTGCCTGCACCACAGACTTACTTTCCAGCCGAGTCAGCCGCCTTCCTTGATTCATGTTACTGACTGACTCACATTTCTAAAAAAAGAAAGAAAGAAAGAAAGAAAGAAATGTGATTTTATGAAAGCAAAATTAAGAAATTTGCCAGTCAAAGCAACTTTTTACAACCATGATGCTCCTTTTGGCTTTCCATCAGGTCTGTTTGTCACAAAGAAGCAACAGAAGTCGCAGCAGAGGTATGAATGGGCAAGCGGGGGAGAATACAATAGGCCTCCTTCCAAGGGTCTGTAACTGTATACTCTAATAAAGTCAACGCTGGCAAATTAAGAGTCACTGCTCGGCTCAAGTTACAACAACAAGGCCCGGCATTATCCCGGCAGGTTTGTTTTGAAGCACACAAGCAAAATGTTACACAGCGACCGAGAACAATATCCTAGAGATCCAGTGACATCCAACATTCATCTAATTCAAAAAACATTTGATGAACTCCGTCACAAGTGACGGAGTGATATTGTCTATTTTTTAAATAGACTGCATGGTCCCGTCTACTGGGATGGTGTTTGCGTGACCTGAGAACCGAAAATTAAAACAAATACAAAATAGATGCTTTTCTCTGGAGAAGAGGATCAATGTAACTAATACTTCTTTAGCAAAGATCATTGTTTTCTGTTGCTGCTTTTCAGATGTTTCGTTCATCTGAAGTGCAACAGAGCTAGTCAGAGTTTATAGTAAATACAGTTCATTCTTGGAAGAAAATTTTCCAGATGTTGCTGGAGGTTAACCTTCTAGCAACATGACAAACCTAAACATGGAAAGTTTTAGATCAAGGAACATGCTTGTGTCAGGATGGCCAAGTCAAAGCCCAGACCTGAATTCAATATAGTCTTCAACAATACTTTAAAACATATTCAGTCTAAAATGATTGATGCAGAAGAGCAACATCAACATGTACACCACACTTTTCAGAGGTTTTTTTTTTCCCAGAGAACTATGTATCATTCTTCCTCCACCTTACAACTTAGCACCACCTATGTGTTTCTCTATCTCATAAAATCCCACTAATTTATAAAAAAATAAAAAATTGTAAGAGAACAAAATGTGGCAAAGTTTAAGGTTTATGAATCGTTTTTGAAAGCACTGTATCACAAAAGCTATGTTAAAGTACATATGAATAAAGCTTTTTTTACTAATCACATTGTGTTGCTTTGTCTTTCCTGTCACCGTCATGTTTGGCCAAATATAAAGGCTCCAGATTTAAGTTTGTTTTTTTGTTGTTTTTTTAAAATTAAAGAATAAGAGGATTTCCAATTTTCACATTAAAGTTGTCATCCTTTAATAAACCTCAACCTGTTTTCCAGGTGACGGTTTGATGGAGTCACTCTTGTGAACTTCAGGCCTTCCTGTTGCTAAGAGTTGTGACCCCGTCTTTTGTTTCTCTTCTGGCTGTTGGGTTAATGAAATAACAACAAACCAGGCGTGCAGCTAATTTGGACGGGCACTTCCTGTACCCTCATGTCTCCACAAAAATGTATTTTAATTCTTCTTATCTGCGCCTTCGTCATGTGGTCAACCTTGAAACCAGGACCAAACATGTTTAGCCTTTATAGGTCCGTCTTTGCCAACTATCTAACTTTCAGAAATGTGTCCCAACTGACCCAAATGACTTCTTTGCATCCTTTCTACTTACCTCACACTCGAGCGATGGGTGTTTACACACACAACGGCATTCTCACTTCCACCCTGCACATTCAAACAATAATAACGCCAAAAGACAGCTTAATGACTAATCATGTGTTTGAGATTCATTCAGAGCTATTATTCACACATTCCACCAGCTCTATGAATGGACACTGAACCGCACATGTCATATACTTTCATTCATGAGGAGAAAACCGGAGCGGGTGGAGGGACAGGGTGAAAAAAATAAAAGGGAGTCTCTCTGTTAGGATGGGTAACCCAGGGGACATTTTCCTTTGTGTGGTGCTCAGCTTATGGGGCCAAATGCCAGCAGGCTTACCTCCACACTGTCTATCTGTGTGTGTCCCTCTTTCCTTTGCACACAGTAATTAGGAGGATCCTAATGGAGAGGGGCTTTATTAGTGTCTGAGGAAGGCTTTAAACGTCACTTTAATTAAGGGAGATTCGGCAGACAGCCTGTGTGGCGATGTCACCCATTTTATAAAATCCTTGTTTGGGCACAACAGCAAAATAGAAGTGGGTCTTTAAAAGGAAGAGAGAAGGGGAGAAAGAAAAAAGAGCTTTCCAGGGGAGGACTGTCTAGACCAGCGGTCAGGGGACAGAAAAGACTGCCTGACCCTGGCAGAGCATTAAGATGACGATCATTATCTGCCAAGAAATTCCATGTGTGCATGGGGGCAGCATGCAGTCACTCTCAAGAAAGAAAGAAAGAAATGGAAAAAAAATAAACCATTTTGACCCCACAAACACAACTTTGGTCAAAAGACAACCTTACTGTTAAAAAATTTTGTGGGGAGGGGGGAGGATTAATTTATTCTCAGCATATCCTTTGGTCATTCATGCAGGATATAAAATCCTAGATTATTTCCTGCTTGGTTAACCCGCATCCGGCCAGTCCCTCTCACAAAGCCATTCTAATGTTGTCATTAGTTATGCTCCTCTGGTGGCCAAAAGATTGATCCCAAAGACTCAGAAAGCAATAAACACGTACATGAATGGCAGAGGGAGATAACGCATTTCCCACAGATAGCGGAGGGGCGATCAGTGCAGAGACGTGATTGGAAAAAGATGACTAATGATAAGTAATAAATTTCACATTAACAAGCAAGGATTCTTAGCCCTCAGTTTATGATATATGTTTGATATATAAATCCCATGTTTGAAATTTGATCTGTGTTGAAACCTCACTAAAAGTGACCGGGATGTCATAGTGCCTAAATATTTACAGAGATTTTGCAGATTTAGTTTTACCTAAAAACAGAACTTATTGAACTTATTCTCCACATCTCCATAGTTAAAATATTGACTCCTGCACCTAATAATAGCATTACAACAATATAAAAATTTTGCATGGATTACTGTGTGAAAATTAATCATAGTAATTGTGTTACAGTTTTGTAAAAAACACAAACTGAGAGCAGCCAGTATTAATCAGCTAACACAAATTATTATTTTTATAAAATCTTGTTTGTTTTTCTACCACAAATCATTTGAAATAGGTTAATAAAAATAACTGAATAACTGCAGAAACCTTTTGGTTTGCATAATGTTTTGGAGGACAAGGCTTTTCCTACAGAGTTACAAAGTCCAAACTCTGGATACATTAAGCAGGCACTCTTTATGGCTGAAATATTCATGCTTCACTTTCACCTTCTTTTTGGTTGCCTCAGAGACAACAAGTCTGAGATTTTGTTTGATGAACCATCAAAACAGTTAATAAGAAAAACAGCAGATGTAATTTCCTTTTTAAATCATTGTTATGACAGTAAAAAATATGATCATGGTAACATTTAAAACTTTCTTGTTCCCTAATAAGATGAAAGAAAGAGGCTAGCTGCTTTTGCTCAGTTTCTTCTGAAGAATAAATACACAGGGAAACACTATTTTTATAATTTTTCATTTATTTAAGAGCTGTCACTTCTATCATACAGAGTACAGGGCAATATTTCTTACAAGAGAATGAGTACACATGCTAACTGTTGCTAACAATTACTTGCTAATGTAGCTAGCTCATGCCTGTTAGCAGAAAATATTTAAATGTACTTTTGTGATAAATCAAAGAAGCAAATTTAATATTTTTTACATCCACATTATCATTACTGATGTAACCTTTTTACATGTAGCCTGTATGATTGTTATTTATTTTTTTATTTTTTTTTACAGAGAATTTTTAAAGCTTTGTTTACGATGTACACTGCAACACTGAATATCTTCAGAAGAGGGGGAAAATAAAAAATAGAAAAACATGACTTTGTGACAATGGTCCAGTTTGCACGTATAAAATGCTAGATGTCTATTTTTTTTATTTTTTGCACAAGCTAAATAACTAATCCACATAAAATTAAAGGTGTTGAAACATAATAATTACATTAAGCTTAATTCTGATCTTAAGGTCATCAAATTGAATTATTTCCAGTTTAATATAAAATAATTATAGCCTTATAGTTGTAAAATCGGAACTGGTTAAAATGTCAGTTTAGTGTTGATTTATTTAATTTTAAGAGTAAAACATCTAAGAGGGAAGTTCATTTAGTCAAAACAAACAACACAATGGGAAGCTGCCATTTTAACAATGTGTTCACTTGCAAAAAGAAAAAAGAAAAAACAACATTGTTGTCACAGACATCATGGGGCTGTAAAAGTCTTCCACAATAACCGCAGCTGCTGAAGGCCCACAGAGGAGATCTGATAATGGGCCTGTGGGGGAAACAACAAAGTGTTCTGGGACCAAGGATTATCTGGGAGACAGATAAGAAAACATACAAACAGGTTATCAGCTAGTTTATGAGGTGTCACTGCTCAAATATTCACCTGTTTCAGAGGAAAGTCATATAGTTCATCGTCAAGAATTTATGCAATTCACATGGATGTTGTCACAATTGTAGACTATTAAATATATATATATATATATATATATATATATATATATATATATATATATATATATATATATATATATATTCGTAGTTTTAAAAATCTTGGAAACAAAAGAGGTTTTTGCATCACATTTTAATTTACTTTTCTGGACAGTTTTTTTTGTCATATTTGTGTAAACATTTTTTTATATATTTACAATTTAAATTGATTTGGTGGAGCAAAACTTATTAGATCACTTATACTTAAGTCTAATTACTTTGTAAGTTATTTATATATAAGTTTTTTTTTGTTTCCTTGTTTTTACATAGAAGTGTACATTTTAAAAAATTTCGTTTAGTGTTGATTTTCTGTCTAGCGTGGTTTTGAATAATATGGTGAAAAAATAAACATTTCATAATCTTTTAAGATTTTTATCAAAACCTAAAATAAATATGCGTTTATGTGCAATATACTTTGGTCTAAAATTTTGTCAAGGTCTTAGATGTGGCAATGTACTTAAGACCTCAATCACTCATCCATAGCTTTCTGAATGAAATAAGGACATTTCAGGTAAAATTTAAATATGAGAAATCAAGCCTGAAAAACTGACTAATTTTCCAAATCACACCAATATTTTAAATATAACCAGAATGTATGCGCTGCTATTATATTACAATGTAACTATAAAGTGTAAATGTAACTTTTCACATCCGTTGGGACACAAATTTTCCCCCTCTTCTAAGTCACAGGTGGTGCATGTATAGGGACATTTATAGGATTTTTCCACCTAAATTGTTACGTTTAAAATCTCCAGCCAGAGTTTTATTAGGTAGCTACTACACATAGTATATTTCTATTACAAGAGTACTTATCCTGAGAAATATCACAGTTTCTGTAGCTTCTTAGTTTCCCCCACAAATCAACAGTGGGGGAAAACAACAAAAGAGATGACAGGTAAACTGCAGACCATGAGGTTTTGGAAAAGTTTGCTAAACACTTTCTTGCAGGTCTAAATCATTCCAGAGCATCCAGAAAGTACACAAAGCTTTTATTGACACTCAATTTTATGAATTACATCTGCAGTGTTTATTAATTTCCTGTTAAGTTTGTATAAGAATAGAAAATATGTGTTAACCTTTCAAACTTCAATTTCAAATTGTACGTTGTGAGGATAATGCTTAATTTATTGACAACGTTCTTATTTTATCATATCCATCTAATATGGTATTTCTGTACTATGAATGTCCACAAGACATGGCGGTTTCAGGAGTATTTTAGTCATTATTTAATACTGGATAGATTTTACAACCTGGGAAAAAAAAGAATTAAAGACCACTCAGACTAATTTAAAGAAATGGTCGCTTTGTGCTTTGCAGCACTGGAGGACAAAAGCTGTCCAAACACTTCCTGCATTGGTACAGGTCACTGCCATCACAGCACCGTCCTGAGAGAACGGTTCGACACAAAGATTTTGTTGACAGTAAATCTCAGGGAGCGAGACTCCAATTTTGATGAGTTTTTCTGTTGTACTTGTCCTGATTCTATCACGCACACAAAAATAATGCATTTTTTCAAATCACTGAAAACAACAAAAGACAATTTCTCTTCTCCAGTGGGTTTTTTCCAAAAGAAATAACGGTCCTCGCATGAATAATTGAAGAGCTTTTTTTTTTCATTGTTATCACCTTTAAGCAGCTTGTCAGCAATGCAAAAAGAATGCACGCTTACTGAAAAGATTAATTATAAAAATTGAAAAAAAATAACTTCTTGTCGTATTCCTAAAAGTGCTTCATAGTTATTTTTTTTTCATTAAAAACAATGTTATATCACATGCCTCAATGTGCAGAACCTGATGCCTCTAAAAAAAAAAAGAAAAAAAGAAAAATGTTTCTTATCATAAATACATAAATCTAGCAACGACAAAAACCTCCTGCAGATAGCTCAACTGCACGGTTGCATACTCCAGATTTCTCTTTTCTTTTCTTTTTTTTTTTGTTATTATTATTCTTTCACCCAGATAAATGATCAAAACAAATGACAATCTTTGTGCGAAGAAGAGATGGAGCCCACAAAAGACAGTCTGACAGCCATTTACACAACAGATGTTTTTACAGAGGGGTGTCTTCTCTCCGCTGAGCAGTCTCACACATGAGAGACCCCCAAAAGCTTCAGAGAAACGTCCAGAAAACCAACAAGTAAATTTGTAACTGCCATGCCTTAGACTGTGGCGGGCCCACACTTCAGAGTACAAACGGGATTTAAAACAAAAAAAAAAAAAGAAGAAGGAAACAAACATGCTCAGATCATATACATATCAGCATAGAAATGAATGTGAGGAGGCAGAAGTAGGACTTCAATGTCAGCAGAAGACAACAGACAACATTGTTACGTGTTATCGCGAAAGGATAAGGTACTATTGATCCAGGTTGTGGGCAAAGGCTGCAGTATTGACAGGAAGACAGAATGTGTTAGAGGGGCAATATTTCATACATTTGGCCCACTCACTCCATCACTGAGAGAGGGTGTTTGTCTGGGCTGTATATTATACCATGTGTGCTCTTTATTTCCTTCAGATCAATGGTAATGAAAGGGGGGGGAGGGTGGCGCACAAGATAGATGCCAGGGGCAGGTTAACCTATCGACTGTTCAACAGAGACACACAGACCTGGACAAGGCGGACCAATCCATTTATTTTTAGAGATCAACCTGGGCTTGTTGCGTGTTGAGTCGCTCTGTCATTGCACTCATCTGTTGTGGCGCAGAACAAAAACGTGTCATGTTCCACTACTGTTTAGAGAAGACACATGTCAAATCTCCTTTTGACGCATGATCATTTTTTTAAAGTGACAACATGTCCTGAGTAAACTGCCACCAGACTAATCCTCGATTCCAAGTCTTCTTATAAGAAATATTTTTTTCCTCCAATTTTGATATAATTTTATATAATTTTTCCAGACTGTAACGGTTAAGGTGAATGTAACAACTAGAAATGTGTTGACGAAATAGTTTACTCAGAAAAGTATTTTTTCAGTACGACCGAATTGATAAACATGTTTCATTTGAAGTAGCAGGCGTCTCAACTTATATTTTGATTAATTGTTTTGTAAGAATACCCGTGCAAAAAGTACTCCTGTGACAGTTTTCATTCTTTGGAAAGTTTCAATCTTGTCCTTACCAGATGCCTGTGTCATCTCAACTAGCTCCTCTTGATGTGGAGAAGCAGAGGCTCTACTCTGAGTCCCCTGAACTTCTCACTCCATCTCTAATGTGGAACCCCAGAAAACTCATTTATGCTGCTTGTATCCAAAATCTTGTTCGTTCAGTCACTACCCATAGCTTATGATGGCTGTGGATGTGAGTAAGAATGTAGTTGTTTTTTTTCTCTAAAATATACTTTAGTTTAGTCACAAGTAATAAGCTATCTGTAGGTATTTTTAGTTGCAGTCAGCTAAATCTTGCTATATTTTTATAAACTGGTTTGGAAGTGGATTTAATCAACTAAAACGTGAAACCATGGAGGATTGTTGTTTTGAACTTTCTTAGATCCTCAAGGAAAATAATTTCCATCAAATTTCCGAATCCAAAGACCCTAAACAGTTTTGTATAAAAATGCACCCATCATTCTTTATTACATTAAAACTTGAGACAGAAACATCTCCAGTTTCATAGCAAAGGTAAAAATTTGCATTTGCTTTAATTTCAACAGGCAACAATAATAACAGACACTGAAAAAAGTATACAAGGTTGCCAATGGCAGCACTCTGACTTAAGTGACAGTTTCTTACTTTGTAACCTTGTAAAACACTCCAGTGGCTCATGCTGAGTTACTCTCAGCATGTTTATCTTTGCATTGATTTCAGGATGTTCTGCTTCCTGATGTATCTTGGAAACGTTCTATGTATTAGGAGTTACCACCACTTAACAGGCTTTAAGTTTATCATCAAATCTCCTGCAGCTATTCACGACCAACTCTGCCTGAAGAGATTAATATCCCAGTCACAACAGTAGTGTGTATCTGAATTTCATTGTGATGGCGTAGGAAGTTGTTAAATTACAAGGAAATAACTTTATCACTTTAATTTGCATTTCATAGTGTGAGATTAAATCACCGGACAATTCAGGTTGGTACAGATCTTTAGGGCATGTTAAAAAGTGTTGCTGCCTGTGCACTGCATCTTTCACAATTATATATTTATGCCAGGTACATGCAATATCACTTCAGAAGCAATACAAGCCATATGTTGCAGAAAAGACTAAGTACATTGTTTCACTGTGAAGTTTGCATCTACGAAGATTTACTCTCATTAGCATGCCAGAAGCTGAATCCAAAAGTGAAACTGACAGCTTGACCTACTTTCTGAGCAAGTCAGCTAATAATTACCTGACAGCTTGAGGACTCTCTTACAATTAAAAGTCACTCTCAAGCTGTCTGTTGATCATCAAATAGAAAACTAAAAATAAAACAAAAGTCCCATTAATTTCCTCATATTTGGACCTGAAATTTGTGAAATTTGAGTTTCAATACATCAGCGTGCATAGCAAGATCAGAAACAGCCTGACAGAAGTGTCGACTTTGCTGCTCAATTTTCCACAAGACTAAAATCAGATCTGATTGGATTTGTCTTCCTCTGATGCTTTTTTTCTTATTTGGTTTTGATCATCGTTTTTATGACAGTTCCAGTCATTCTGCATGATACTTAATGAATATCATGTAGTTTTATGTAGTTCTGTTTGTAGAAAACAACTTTCATCTTTATCAAAAAATATGGTGAAAAATATTTCTTCTACAAAACCAACGCTGGCTTTTAGGGGCGCTCCTGTTGGTTTGGAAGCCCAAAGCAGCAGCTTAGTTTCCTTACGCCTTCGGTCCTGCAGTTGCCTTTGCAGTACGCGGCTTGAAGAGTTAAGAAGAATAAAAAGGGGGAACAGAAGGCCACACATTTCCAGCAGAGGAGGATCCTATCAGCCTTTTTTCTTCAAACCACACAATAACAAATCTCATGCTTCAGGGCAATCCCCCAAGCACTCTTGAGTTGAAAAATATTAATGTTAAGGTCACTTCACTATTGCTTCTGCAAAAGTCTATTGCTTTTTGTTTTCGACTGATTCTTAAAACCAAGCAGAGAGAGAGAAAATCTGATCAGTAAGTCAAAGATCTGATTGAAGACAGGTTCTGATTAGAAAGCAGACCTTATGTTGTTGTAGAAGCTGAATCTAATTAAACTCCACTGTGCTTCAGTTCACTCTGTAAATGCGCCTTTTGTGTTAGTTCTGAGCTGATATGTTAAGTGTTAAAAATCTTAACAAAACCTCTGTCGAGTGAATATGTTGATCTCATCACCGCCGCCCAGGTGACTCAACTGAAAACATTAAATAATTTGTGCCGTTGATGCAAAGAAGATCGTTCGGTGAGAAAATACAATAAAATCTAAATATGAAGTCACTCTGGCTGAACCGCAAATCGAACGCTAATAAGAGAAAAGTGTTCCGACAGACAAGTCTGAGCATCATTGTCTAAACCTGAGGAAAAGGTAATTAATTTGGCAGGAAATCCTTTAGTGTTTTTGTAAGTCTGATGAAAACTGTTAAAATGATTTTTTTTTTCACTCTCAGACATCACATCAGACAACCCCCAATCCTCTTTGTTTCTGTGAAAATGGAAATGTGTGCCACTAGTACAATATCCACATTATCAGCACAGCCTCAACATTGTTGGTCGACACGCCTGATTGTAGCCATGCCTGTGAGAGTGTGGAAGTATAAAAGCACCTAATAGAGTTTATCCCTTACTTTCATTAATATGAGGCTTTTATAAATAACTTCTTGTTTTTCTTTTCTTTGAAAAAGTTGCATTTTTTTTCCTATTTTTTATAAAGCAATAAAAATGCATTGAAATCTCAATTATTCTCAAATTATTTTTATGAAATAAAGTGTACAAAGCATGCATTCATTTTAATTGTCTAATACTATCTCTGTGCTTCAGATAGGCACACAACAGTTACCATGGCAGGCTTTTCCCACGACAGTTTGGATTAATCCGAGAATTAGACAAAATGTTTCTGTTCAGAATGTTGAAAACTTTGCATTGCTTCAGTATTTCTCCTAATTTGCTTTGTTTATTAATAGAAAACATGCTAGTTCACCTCCTGTGCCTTGTGGTTGTGTCCTCAGTCTCAGTTTTGTTAAATAAAATAAATGTTCCCCTTATGCAACTTTGTAGTGGTGCAGCGCTGACTGGAGTGAATCTAAAGGATTTCAACAAACAAGGGATGTTTGTGCTGATGAAAGTGGATCAGATAAGCGTTTCAAGGAACGAACAATTATACTTGCTTTCATTGAGTGTCAAATAAAACATTTAGGCTAAATACGTTGCGAATGTTTTATGCTCTTCCTCTGTTGCCCCTCACTCAACCCAACACAAATACACACATCAGCACCATTCTGCAAAAGAATAAGAAAAAGAAAGTAAATTCAGATGAGGTCTGACAAGCCTAAATGTACAAAATGTCAAACTTGAGATGGCTAAAATCAGTCTAGAGTCCTTAAAAACAAAGAAATAACCATTTGTATTGGCGCCAAGTCATGTGCTTTGAATCAGATATTAACTTCCACACCTGGTGTTTTCTAGTCACACTACAGAGTGACTGTACTGCCCATTCTCACTTAATGGGCATGCAAAAATGCAAAAGAAGACACTTTTATGCAACTGAGATCATTTTTGATTGTTTTGGGGCCTTTTTTTAACACATTCATGTGATGTGCACCCAAGAGCAAAACATCATGTGTAATAATAGTATGAAAATGTAATTTTTTTAAAAAATCACTAAAACTACTAAATTCCAGCATAATATTACTGAGAACATGTTTGTTTAACTGTTTTATTTGCTTGTCTATAAATCATCATCAATTACCAATAATTCAGCAGATATGTTTCCGGTATTTCTTCAAACAATGAACGATGCAACGTGATGATATAAAATGTCTCAATGCTGCCATCTAGTGCTCAAACATGTTCATGTTAAAATAAAGCAAAAGCAGAACGCTGCTTTATCTTCAGCACACTAGTTCAGCATGGGTTACTCTGAAAAGAAATTAAATATGATTAAGAGGAGAGGAAAAAGCTTAATAAGGTACAGTGTGCGGCAACATTTATTTCTGACTGAAACTCATCATGGCACTGCTGCTAAGAACCCTATTATCTATGTGAAAGTGAAAGAAAGGTCTAAATAGATGTTGATCTGTGGTATTCTTTTGAGTTACAATTATGTCATGATCCATCCATCCATCCATCCATCCATTTTTTTGTACACCCTTTGTCCCTAGTGGGGCCAGAAGGGTTGCTGGTGCCCATCTCCAGCTAACGTTCCAGGCGAGAGAGGGGGTACACCCTGGACAGGTCGCACAGAGAGAGACACAGACAGGACAAACAACCATGCACACACACTCACTCATGTCATGATATTATAGTTAAACAGTTTTCAGGCTGCTGTTGGAATAATGCTGTAAACACACGAGGGGAACATAAAACCGAGGAGGTGCTGCCTGTTGATGGAAAGCAAAGTCTCGTTACCTCAGTCGCACCCGTCTAGCCATGAGCTCAGAGTTGAAACGGAGGTCAGCCAAGTTGCGAACCCGCTCCTGTTTGTTTTATCAGGTGCATGTACCATATTTCCCGATGAAATACTACAGTCGGCAAGAGACACCCCTACGCAGCCGAGGAAACAATTGACCTGTCATTAATGATTCACAGGTACATATCTGCTATAATACCAACACAGGCGGACGTAACTGAAGAAGGGTCTGATGGCATCATTGATGGTGCCTCAGATAACACCTTGATCATCAACTATGCATGGATCTGGCAAAAGATAATAAGATAATGTCCAAGTGAGAGTAGACTTTTTACCAACCCAAGGTCGGTGAGACCAGCAGTAAGACAGAGAGGCAGAAAGCAGAGACAGATCATCAAACACTTATAAGGAAACAGAAGCTAAAATTGCACTGACATTTGTTGGTAAACACTTGCTAGAGGTCATCATGGAATATGACCTGAGATATAAGTTAATGAGAATTTCAGAGGCCCCTGGAAAGCATTTTCTAAATATATATAGAACAACAAAAGTCAAACTGATAGGTGACTACCAAGTGGTAAAAATGAAGAAAAAAGAAACTGTAATATGAACACTGCAAAACAATCAACGTGGTGGTACACAAAACCAGAAAGCAGAACAAACAACCAAAGACAGAGCTAAGGGAAACAAGAGGATACAAACATAATGAAAACAAAAATGATTAAAATGTCGACAAAACTGAATTTTTAAATTCCATATGAACATGACCACTTACCTGGAAGAGAGATCAAACACATACAATGACAATATGAATTGTGAGCAATATGACAGGAAAAAAAGAAACTACTGAACTCAAAATTACTTAAAAGTATTGCTATGACAAAAAACACTGATTCTCAATTAATGCAAAATATCCCTGGTTATTTTATGATTCACTTGTTTTTCATAGTTAAGGAGCTTTAAATGCTACATGTTTCATCCCACGTTTTGGTGATTTTGTAATTACTTTTATTTCGTCACATTTTGCTTTTTGTCTTGCAAAAGTATTCACACCTGTTTAACTTTCCATCTCATATAGGAGATGCATCCAGTAAAAATATTTACTGGATGCATATATACTCCTAAAATATACTCCTATATGAGTATATTTTACAAGTATATTTTATATAGTCTACAAAGTTTAGTATTTTAGTAAAAGTGGGGTGAATACAAATTGATGCCACCATTTTCAGAGTTTTGTTTGTGATTATTTTTCTTTTACTTCACAATTATGCAACATTTTTGTTGATTTATACATCACGTGACAAAAGGTTGAAAACGCTCAAAGAAAGGTGCAATTTGTCATCTAATTTCTCAAACTTTTCCGATGTCTTTAGGTTTGATTTTGTGCGTCATGGTTGTCTCCAGGTAATTCAGAACAAAAAAAAAAAGAGTTTGCAGTGTCCTCGGTATTCAGATACTCAGTTTTACACCTCAAGAGCATCTTGTTTGTAGGTTATTGTTGAGCATTTTTTGTTTTTCTTTCAAGCATATGAGATAGTTGTGTTTTCTTTTTATACAGCCATGTGTCTGCTTCTTTCGCACCCTTAGCCTATCCCTGATAGGCCTCGCTGTTTACACTTAGAGGAAGTGACGTCTTCGACGTTTTGAATCGTGCGGGCTAACGAGATATATCGAGCCTGCATAACCTCTGCACTGTCCATCTCCCCCTTTAACATATCTGGGGGAAACTGCAAACTTCATGTATCCATAATCTCTGACACGGTAAGTTTTACACCGTCAAAATCGTTTAGTTTTAAATCACCCAGATTACAGTTTCCAAGGCAACTGCAATTCCTTAGGTTGCTTGCTGGTTGTTTTTGTTAGCTAACAGTGCTAGTTCTCCCGTTGTATCTATTATATAATCTTTAGCTTTTTTTACGTACAGTACGTTGTTTGCATGACATTGACGAGTGCAATACTATTAATATGCTTATATTATTTACAGAGACCCGTTGTAAGTGGCTTATCTTTTGATAACGCAGCCGCTGTAATGACCATTAGCTCTTTAATGTGCTAACAGGACAACAAAGCTAACACAAAAGAGGTCATCATGTTATTCAGATGTTGCTCGACAACATTTACATAAGATAGCTGGAGGATTAGCGTCAACATTCCTAACTTTGATAACAAAGCTCTCGGGAAGACGGAGTTTGTAACACCTCCATTAAAGTCTTAGTCTGCAACCATACTTGATAAGTGACAACTTTAAATGACCAACGCGAACCATGGTTATTTGTCGGTGGCTGTTGTGCAACATGAAAACTCTGATCATCTTCTGTGCATCGGCTGCAGCCCGCTAACCTGTATGTCGCTTTATAGCACGGGAGAACAGCATGGACCTCCACAAAATCATCCACAGTGCCCTGCACGAATTTATCCAGACGTACATTCCTGATGCAGATCTCAGGTGAGAAAACTCTCCAGATTTTCTATTCTTAATAAATAAAAAATATATATTTAGTCCTTCTGCAGTGTTAGTTTATGCCAATTTTCCTGGAGCTTCTGGTTACCCCATAAACTTTATCAGAACTGGGAAACAATAACAGTTTGGTTAACTCCTATCATATCTGCAATAATATAACATCTGCAGGATATTTAAAGTTCATACAATGTAAGTAAATTGTGTCTTCGATATTTTTTTTTGTTTAAACACTGTTCTAATCTTTTTTGCAGAGTTAGTGAATACTTTGAATTCTAATCGTCATCACAATATCAGTTTGTGAAAAATTACATAGGACTGACTGTGTTGATGCAATTTTTGGATTGGATAATATATGCCAGGAGTACTGCGTTCAGCCTCAGCATGCCAAATATGCACGTGGCCAATCAGATTAAATTTTTCTGCCATTGAAGGCGACATCTGGCAGATTTAAGTGCCTCAAATGCTTATTGCAATAGTATACACATATACTGTGGGGAAATTCAGGTGTCACAGCAACACGTTAAGTGAAGTGGGAGCATGCACTAAAAAGGTAAAAAAAAAATAAGATGCTGTGCAGGAGGGGCAAATTTATAACATAAGACAAAAATACTATACAGTTATTAAAAATAGTGCTTTATTTAAACAAATGCAGCTGAGGAGAATCATTTAAAGAATAACATATACATAATAGTTTTTTTGTTTATTTTTTTGTAAACTAAAATTTAGTTATTTTCATCCTGCAGCACACTGGATGATGTTCTTCTGTCGTACATCACCGGGGTCCTGGAGGACCTGGGGTCCCAGCAGAGCGTTGAGGAGAATTTTGACGTGGAGGTCTTTGGAGAAATGCTGGAAGCGTACATACCCGGGTTTGCCGAAATAGACAGGTAACACGGCCACACTCGACCTCTGTTCTGCTCACGCAGAAGCAGGGCCGGTCAGCTGTACCGCTGTCAACTGATGTTGATTAAAGATTATTTTGTTTACGCTCCAGTGTCAAAGTCTGTGAAATGATGTTCAGTCTGGCTTCAAAACTGGCCACTGCTCGGATGTCAGGTGAGTGTTGGTTTTTATTTTTCTAAATGATAGCTTTGTGGCAAGCCTGGTTTTTACAAACGAAGCGTTAAACTTTATCTTGTGTTGCATTTTAAAGAAAACAGTGTGCCTAAGACGGGGACGGAAGAGGTTTCTTTGAAACTCAACGCCCTGACCAGTCAGCCAGAACCAGGACAAGAACCTCTGTGCCTTAAGCCACAGACAGAGGGCGCTACAGCCAAGGTTAACAAGCCAACACACATTAGCACTGACCTCTTCAAGCTTTAAAATAGTTCTTTAATTTTAACCACGCAAATTCAAACAATAAATATGGCCCTTTTTTTTTTAGCTGTCGGCATCTGAGTGGGAGTTCCAAGAGCAGCACCTGCTGGAGATGTTCCCAAAGTGCAGTTTGTCCGAAGCTCGCAGTGCTCTTTCCATCGCCAAAGGAGACATGGAGGAAGCAGTGCGCCTTATCATAGAGGGCGACGTCCAGCTCAGCCCCACTCCTATTAATGTAAGCCTCTGTGTCGCAGAGAAACGTGGCAAATCACCCAGATTACATGATGTTAGAAATTCATCAATTTCTAACATCTTTAAGCTACAGTGCTTGAAGAAGTATTCATGGCCCATGAATCTATTCTAAGTCTGTCGTGTTATTTGACTGCCACTTTGACAGACCAACAAAAAGTTGTGCTTAATGTTGAAATGAAAGAAAAAGACACAGAGAAACCTTCAGCCCCCTGAGTTGTCCTTCGTTCACCAAAATTACAGCTGCATATTTTTTTTAGGAAAGCTTTCTACCAGCTTTGCAGGCAGAGGATTTTCATATTCTTCGTTGCAAAGTGGCTCAAGATCAGCCAGTTTGGCTGGAATATCAACATTCCCAGTAATTTCGAAGGAAGTCGGGATGTAAATTTTCAATCATGCAATACGGTCCGTAACATGAAATCCATTCACGTTTCTATTTGTAGCGTAAATAAAAAGCGGTAAGAAGACAGGAGTACGTCTACGCGGAACCATAAACGACTAAACCCGTCTTATTCTGACGCTTCAGGTAAACCAAGGAAAGAGCATTTCATCACTTGCAGACCAGAAACTTAAAGAGAGCATCCTGGAGAAGTAAGTGAAACTATTAACATTATGGTTGTTGAACAGAAATACTTTCACAAGCTAATCACAGTGTTGCATCTGAATTCTGTCTCTACAGGTACATGCTAGTGGACAGTGAGGAAGATAACAAAACTCATCGACCAGTTGCTCCCAAAGACGTACGATTCTGGGTATATTCCCTTTTAATACAATTCTTTGTATTGTACAATAAAACTTTTTTTTTTCCCTCCCCCCGTTCATCAGGCTCCAAAGAAGCTTGTCCGCTACCACGGTAACCAGGTGGTTACAACAAAAGGAGAGAGATATCAACTCGTGAAGAAAAACGAGACAGACGACATGAAGAAGACCTACGTCAACCTGAAACCGGCCCGAAAGTACAGGTTCCATTGATGACGAGCACAGCACTGTGCGAGCAGCTAGTAACGGCATTGTTTACACTACTTCTTCTTTATCCAACTCATTTAACCAAAACTTGATGTATTCCCACAAACCCCCTAGTATTAGGAAACATTTTTCAGTGTGGCAGTGGCTTATTTTTAAAACGTTAACCATCATGCCTTGGATAAAACCGTTGTTTTTAAGTTGCACCGCTGTTGCTTTTTTTTAAACTTTTTTTTCTTTCTTTTTTTTTTTTTTTAGTCAATCTGTTGTAACTTGTGTTCTTGTTTGTGTAACAAACAGCCTATCGGATTTGTTTTGGCCACCTCAGCAGGTCTGATGTCGCACTGACAGCTCTTTTTCTTTCTTTTTTTTTGGGGGGCGGGGGGGGAAATGTTGGTCCATGATTATAATACTCATCATCTTTGTAAATAAGTGGTGCTGTTGAAGTTTGTTGTGAACATTACAAGTCTTAGTATATTTTTTTCCTTAAGTTTTCATCAAGATTCATACATTTTGTTGAAGCCTTGAGGTTGAGCGCAGTTTGCGCTGCTGCCCCAAAACTTTATTACGTCTGACAGATTCGCACAAATTCATTTATTTCTTGCACTGTTCCACACTGTAGGACAAATATAAAAAAAAATTCTGTCTTGTAGTAATTTAGGATTTACTAGAAAGCTAAATTAATACCTTAGTTTCCTGCACAGTAAATACATTTTTCTAGAAATGGACATGCTATAACACCTTTTTGTGTAGAATATCAGAATAGAGGACTGTGGGTATCCCCCAAATAGTGAAATATGAACTTGATGGGCTTCATTTTAAAGTCCAGAATATTTATTTTTGATATATAAATGTTTCTATATGCAGAATCTTAAATCCATTGCAACTAAGTTTCCAAAAAATGTTGGTTGGCTGCATAAGATGTACAAGGCAATGATTTGCAAACTTGCCCTAAGCCTTTTATTTACTTTAAAACAGAAATGACATATATCTGATATTCATATTTCTTTTAAATGATTGTTGTTTCTTTTTTTTTTTTTTTTTTAGATAATATGCAATTGTGAAAAACAGAACACCCCATTCAAATTTTAGCCCTTTCCAACAGAATGTTCATATACTGAGGTCACTAAAAACCAAGTGTTTCTGAAATATCTATTCTGAGGATAAAATCAGGACAACCTACCCCCTAATTGCTAGTCTTAACCCTGTTGACTAAAATAACTTCAGTGAGCCACTTCTTGCAGCCATACATTGATCTGTATGGAAGGTTTTCTCCATTCCTGACTTTCTCTCTGGCAAAAATTTAGTCTCCTTTGGTCTTTGTGTGCACAATACATGCTTAAGTGTTATCAGATTTCCCTAGCCTCAAGCATACAGTTAATGTAACATCTTCAACAACACAGAGACAGACAGTACAAACAACCAAGCACACACAACTAAGGAGAATTTAGACTGTGGGAGGAAGCCAGAGTACCCAGAGAGAACCCACGCATGCACAGGGAGAACATGTCAAATCTCCACGCAATGGAGATTTGACAATCTTCATTGCACATTCTCCTGGGCTGGGAATTGAACCCAGGACCTTCTTGCTGCAAGGCATCAGTGCTATCAACTGCACCACTATAGTGAATAATCATAACTGATAATTCTGTATGTGTTGCACAAAGGAAATTGTTATGTTAAAAAAAAAAAGTCCATGTTTGTTTTTGTTTTGAGCAATTTTTAACTGCTGCTCTTAGGATTTTTTACTTAGAAATTGCTACAATGAGGGAGAATTATTTATGGTTGTAGATTTAAAAAAATTAACTGTAGATCCAAAAACAATGCTCATACAAAGATGCTGCAATGTTAAGACATTTAGGTAATTCTAAATCGACAATGAAGGGTGTTTGTGGTTTAAATCAAAACTAGGATAACAATCTGCTCAAAACAGCCAGTTGTTGGCCTCTGAGCAGTTTTATGTACAACAGAATGTAAACGTAAAACAGATTTGCTCAATAGGGATCCTGCAGGGTTTGCAAATCATTATTTTAGTTCTCTTTCTTTGCAACTTTTTGGAAACGGGATTGCATTAATGAAGATTTAAGGTTGTGTGCTTTCAGGTAAACATAATACTGCTGTGGTTCTCATCTCATTTGTGTTTGTGTGTGAATTTTGCTTCACCCGAGACTGTTGTAAAAAAAAATGAGTGATCTCTTTTATCCTACTTAGTTGTACATTTAGGACAAATAAGCTGAACAGATTTTCTTTTCCAGGATTTAGTATTTATATTCCGCTCCTATTTGTTGTAAGTAATACGCAGCTATTTGAAACCTGTGATATATTGTTTCTCTGAATGTAGTATAACAGAACTGGGTGTTCATATGATGTGATGTTATATTTATTATGCAATGGTGTTATGTAGAGCATGGAGCGGACTTATCTGAAACCGTTAACTGATTTTCTTTTTCTCCTTTTCTATCATGGCTTCAAAAAAGACTTCTGGTGATTTATAGTAATTACATTTTTGTAGAGTGCCGTACGCTTCCTGTTTAGGTTCTCACAGAACTCAGTACAAGTTATTTAGGTAAATCAGAGTGGACCATTTCAGTCTGCATATTGCCATCTGACAGGGTTCATATTCAGTCTTGGAAAGTGTGGATTTTGCGTTTTCATTTTCAAAACAAAAATAGAGTTTGGAAAAATTGTTTTCCGGAATCTGTTGTATTTTTTTTCTCCCCTCCTCCCGTTTTCTAAATGACAAAAACCTATTAATGCTTAATAAATGCAGTTTTGTATTAAAGAAACATGTTTCTAACAATTTGTTCCACAATTGTGAAATTCTTCTAATCACTATTTTGACTTTCGACTCGCTGATCCTTATTCAAAAGTTCAAAGAAGCATTTTACTAAGTTTGTCCTGGAGCCAACTTTACACTTTGGTTGATTGGAACAGTTCATGAGCTGGATCTAAAATACCAAACAAACCACCAAAACTTATTTTTACAAACTAAATATAAGACACTTCATTTCTTATTTGACAGGTCTAATTCAGGATTCATTTCCTGATCTTGAGTCCTTGTCCGATTACGGGCACACACAAAAAAACACCTCAATCTTACAAAAGAAAAGTTTTTTATATTGAAAACTGAATCACTGAAAAAACGTGACATAAAAGGAAACGGTAACAATTTCACATTTAAACCTTTTAATGCCAAAGTGAAAACAAACACAATCACCATAATATAGAAAAGTTTTAACATCACCTTCCTTTTTTTTTTTTTTTTTTGCCATGTATCAGGCAAATGCATTCAGTAAACAATTCACATTAAAAAAAACCACCCAGATACATTTTTACACATGAATTAAAACCATTTGAATAGAGTGCAATAAGTAAAACATACATATGCACACCATCAGTTAACAGGAAGAAAATCTGTCAACACCAACCCTCTGAACATGAAGCTCAATTTGTTTGGCACGCCACACGATGTTCTGCTTCTCGTTTCACTCGGATCTGCAGCATCGAAAAACTGCTCAGAAATGTTTGAAGCAAAGAAACTCTAGTGTCGACCTGTACTAGAGACCTTAACGGACATTTACAGTAAGTTAAAGGCTGATTAGCATTTACCTTTACACAGGCTGTGAAAAAAAAAAAGGGGTCAAAACAAGTGCATGTCAGATCATTGATGACTCAGAGGTTACAATAATGGAGCCTAAATATTGCTTACTGATTTTATTTCTAGTTTCCTATTCTAAAATAAATGGGACAGCTTAAGAAGCTATTTCAAACCCGACCACTAGATGGTGCTTTAAGCTTCGCAACATTTGCTTTTACAAAGCTTCATGCCAGCACTTGGTCTAGTTCTAGTCTAGACTAGTTCAGTCAACTGGTACAATATAATTATCATTTGTACCGTTTTTAACTTGGTGTAATTTATTACAATTTAAGATAAACTAGTACTAGCAACTAAAGTTGTAACATTTATTTTCAGCAATCCTCTAACTGGATTTCTTGGCTGCAAATCCAATAAAGCACTTAAGATACAAATTAAAGACAACCAAAAGCACTTATAAAAATTATTCGTATACCTTCAGCGGCATCCTCCGTTTCACAGCCATACATTTATCGTCATCATAAAGCAACGGATTTTGATATTTTGAAATCATGGCCAGTCTTGCTAATAAATGACTGCACATTAGTACGAAATTACCTAATGTACATAAATTATCGCAGAACACTCATTTCTAAAGTTGTTTTGTGATAAGAACTTAATGTTGTACTCGAGCAGCAACTGTTTATTCCTTATAGATAAGGTATCTCTTTATATGTTCTCTGTAATATTTTACCCCTCATCTAAACAACAAGTACTCTTAAACACTGTTTCCTCGCAGATACAAATATTAAAACTTAAGGCTAAAAGCAGAAATTGTAAGACTTAAGGAAACACTGATTCAAAGAAACACGTCTTCATTTCTTCTCTCCAAAGGCAAAAAAATAAAAAAATAAAGCATCTTCAAGTTGGATGAAAATCCCATTGGTTTGATTCATTTTTCTTCCTTTACTCGGCACAGTTGTTATGGAAACGCCGTTCTGAGACCGATGCAGAGTTATTTCATTATGGCTGATTACGGCCATGCACTGGCGCTTAGCTCCAATGACAGAATGCACACTGAAAAGAAAAATAAAAACACACACACACACACACACTTCACATGCAAACAGTTTGTGGAGCAGTCCATTCAAGAGTTGCAACGTTGGAGCTCTAACTGAGGCCCTGGTCATATCGCCCTTTGATCATTGTGTTTAGTAACGGCCCGACCTGCAGGGGGAGAAAACAGAGGGTTTTACATGTGATGTAACTCTCTGTTCTAAACGGCATTTCCTCAGTACAAAAATGAAGTTGGCAATGAATTTTCACAGTAACTGGGTTGTCGGGAGGGTCAGCGTGCCTGAGGGATTCCAATGTAACTAGTGACCTAAATATAGGTCCTATTTAAATATTCTAGAAACGGACAATGTGACATTCATGTGCAGACCGAGCTCAGATGATAGGTGCAGCTTCTTTTGATGACGGTAAAGACTGGCTTAAAAGTAAGCGTTTACCTCATGGGGATCTCCAAGTGCTTCTCCAAGCATTTTCTCAATATTCCTCATGATGGCAACTTTTTGATGAGCTCGCAGAGGGTATTCTATCTTCTTCGGTGTTGGAGCTCCCTAAATAAAAGAGAAATGGGTTCAAAAGAAGTGAAGTGGGAAAGTTGTGCATTACGCTGCAGCAACGTGATGATTCAAATATACGTACTTTGTACCAAAAGTTAACCGTGATGGTCACTCCGCCGTTCAACAATGACTCGATGTGATGCCACCTTCAAAAGCAAGAAAAACACGATTGACGCATCACTTTTTTTTTTTTTTTTTTAAGTGAAATTTACATCACAGGTTGCAAAACCAATCCAAGTGTGTGCTTAAATGTCAATTTATTTTAATCAACAGCAAAACAAGAAAATCCTGGAACATTTTTAATCACTTGCTTACCAAGATTTTATACAATATTTAATTTTAATAATTTGAAAACTGAACATATTCAAACATTTTTAAAGAAAAATCTTTCAACTTTTCCAAAATAATTTTTTCTTTTATAGCAACAGGAGAAAAATCAGGACTGCAAGAGGGCAGGTGAGCTTTAACACTTTGCACAATAGCTTAGTGTTTGACGTGCCTGGCGTTTGCGCAATCCTGCTATAACAGCACCCTGAAGGAGGTGTTAATAATATGTTCACACGTTCGGAGGACAACTGCGCTAAGGGTGCTCCACCCCGACATTCTCAGAAATGTCTTCTGTACACCTAAAATCTCATTCATGTGGGAATGCAATACATCTGGTTTTCCTGAGAAAGGCTAAATTAAACATCTCACTCATCTGGTGCAGAATCACTGCCTTTCTGAGGTTAGTGTGTGCTTAGCGAGCTCAGCTGTGTTTCTCCACAGAGTTGATATATGGCTTCCACCTTGTGTAATACAGTTTCAGGTAACATCACTGGAAGCAGCAGACTCTAATTACAGGAGGCAATCAAAGCGAAAGCTATTTTCATCTAGAGCTGCATATTCCGTTGATAAAGTAATAGGTGAACTGATGTGTGAACTCTTTGATGGTTAAAGTATAAAGAGCAAAAGGTTTTTTTTTAAAAAATGATGGAAGGGATAAAACCTCCTATTCTGATAATTTTGCAAAATTTTATTTAAAAAAAAAAAAAAAAAAAAATCAAGGAGAAGCACATCTTACCAATACATAGGGATGTAGAGAACATCTCCAGGTCCCACAACAGCTTCATAGCCAACAACATTTTTAAAATTTGGAAACTTCTCATAGTTAGGGTTATCAAAATCAACCTAAAACGGAAGAAAAGTTGGTGGAAAAAAAATATGAACAAGCCTATTAGCAAAATTAGCCAAACCTTAAATCACGTTAAGCAGCTTAACTTACTTGGCTCTGTCTGTCACATGGGTGATGGACAGGGTAAGAATAGAGACACTCAAACTGGTCTGGGGGGAAAAGGATGCATCTCTTATGGCCTTTTATCTGTGCAAAGAAGTTCTGCTGCTCGTCATAATGTGCCGGCGTCACATTGCCTGAGAAAATGATAAACATATACAGTAATGTGAAAAAAAACCCCCAGAAAACCTGAGGCTTGAAAACTGTAAAATAGATAAGATTTTTGGCATCTTGTGTGATGGAGCAGAAGCTGAAGGAAAATGGGTTATGTTATTTAAATGCTTTTTTTCTTCTTTTTTTTTTATAAATAAAAACTACCTTTCACTTCACCTACACATCTGAGTGACTGTCTCTGCCAGCTCTGTACATCTCAGTCAGACTGGATGGAGAGAATTTGCAAAAATTAGTTTTCCCAGCCTTATCATGGATTGTATTTAGGTCCGAACTGAGTTCATCTGAGACAAATAACTGATCTAGATCTGGCTTTATGTTTTGGGTCACCATCATGCTGGAAGGTGGACGTCTAACTTGTTTTGTTCAGGACTGCCCTACATTTAACTTCATCCATTTTCCCTTCAGATTTAGGCAACTTCCCTGTCCCGGTTGAAGAAAAGCACATGATGCTACCACCACCATGTTTCACAGACATAGTGTATTCAGGGCAATGAGTCCACACCCTGAATACACCATGTCCTTTCAGGGCGCGTATACCAGTATTCTCCAATACCAATATTCTGCCATTCAGGCTATTGTGTATCATGGATTATAGGAAGGAAATGAGAGGCTCACCCTCCATGCCAACCAGCAGAAGGTTGGACGTCAGCGGCCCCCAGTTCCGCGTGGCTTGCTGTCTGTTGATCCAGTTCCAGTTGAAACCAAGAAAATCAACAACAATCTTCTTTCCTACTGTGTCATTCAGTGTTTGCTGCAAATAGACTCTTGAAACACATGAGGAAAGAGACATGCTTTAAGTATGAGTCATGCTATTTTACATGCAAAGGGCTGAAAAACAAGCCCTGGACCTGCTGGTATGAAAAGTGGTGCAAACGAGAGTTTAAAAAGAAAAAAAAGTCACTCCCTACAGTTTTCAAACACTTGGGGGTGGGGGGAGTTGCATTAATATAAGTGGAAATTATACTAAGTAACAGTTACTTTAAGGGTCAGCGAGTTAAAAGCGAATGTCTCTTTGGTATCTGATCTGAGTATGAGCTGCCAAATCAGTCAGGTTACAGAAATAAGCCTTCGTCACATAACTCCTTAGTCACTAACTCGGTCACCGGCATATCTTTTCCTCAATACTTTTGAAGGCTAAAACAGCAGAAATGTGCATTGCTCACATCACACGTCTGACAACTTACCTCTCCTCCCCTCCCTCTTCTTCTCTTTTACGCATGCTATCCACAAACTCAGAAAACTTCATCTCCATTCGACGAGACTTGGGAACAAAGTCCATAAAGTTGCACATTTTCTTCTCATCGTAGTAGAGGAATTTGTGGTTTTCCGAACTGTAAACAGAGAAGTCTCCATTTCCAATGTTCTCCAGGAGGTATGGGATGTCCCACTTCAGTGCTGGGTATACAAGGTTGGTGTCCGTTAAAACCACCGGTTCCTGGAGGAAGATCAGGAACACTTTATTGAAATGTTACAACAAAGCCTGGTGGTTGCTATACACCTCAACGCTAAGAAGATCTAATATACAGCCAAACTTTACCTCACAGAAGTTATTTTCAAACATTTAAAAACTGGTTAAGTCTTGAAGATGTCGAATAAAACCTGATATCTTCAAGGTGACATGCATTTATACGCTGGTGATACATTGTAGTGGCACCTGGAGAAAACACAATGATGTGAGCAGAAACATTCAAATAATGTTTCTGCTGTCAGTGTAGCCATGGCAGAAATAGCAACTCTTCTCATGTTAATTTTGTGTTATACTTTTTAATCATGTGAATATGAGAGAGAATCTGAAGCAGACGCTGTTAACAGTAAATAAACCTGCTTACAGTAAATCTACTGAAGGACAACATGCTGTAGTATCACGACAACGTTATCAGATAGTGACGTTTTTGAAAACGTGATTGTATTTTTGTTGGGGGTGGGAGGTAATAACTAGTGCACTTTATTTTCATTATTACTCGGTGATTATGTCAAAAATGCATGGAATAAAACAAAATATGGGGGAAAAATACTGACTTGTAAGATCAAAACTCTTCCAGTCAGCTACCAGTGCATCC
The DNA here is from genome assembly GCF_051168715.1 of Poecilia mexicana. NCBI lineage: Eukaryota > Metazoa > Chordata > Actinopteri > Cyprinodontiformes > Poeciliidae > Poecilia > Poecilia mexicana. Next base: position 15,854,481 of record NW_028263384.1, on the reverse strand, counting down.
TGTCATTTCTGCTCTAATCATATTTAGAGTGCTTCAAAGGTGACTGTTCTTTGTGCCTGGTACTCGTGCAAAAAGGTGCAATTTTATAGTAATGAACTTGAACTTTCAAGTAACATTTATTTTACAAGTCACATTTATTCTAACCCTCCAAAATGGTAGATCACTTAAAAGTTCAGACCAGTTAAAAGTTTATCTTTTGGGGGCAATTGAGCATTATTTCCTTCTTTGGTCTCAAAAACTTTTTCCAGGTTTCAAAATAAGCTGAGGGGCAAGAACTGTCCCAGAACTTTAGCTTTTAAAATGCTAATCATGCTCTGCTGTAGCACCTGTAAGTTTGTATGGTGCTCTACCAGGATAAAAGACTGCAACTCTAATGTACCTCCCTGGCACACGTTTTGAATTAAAAGCAGCAGCAAGGAAACCCTACATAAAGGGCATGTTGCATGTAAAATACAGTGAACATTGTTTTGTCAATTACTCGATGAATTGCAAAAAACCAATATTCAAAAGCAGGTAACACTTTATTTGAAGGGGTGTGCATAAGACTGACCTGACACCGTCATAAACATAATATAACATCCGTCATGAACTTAAAGTCTTTATGACAGTTGTCATGAAGTGTCATTCGGTAAATAATGACACTTTTAATGCAAAGTTGCTCTAAAAGTTGCATTAAAAGTCCATTAAAAATGCCAACTTTGCATTAAATTATCATAATTTACAAAATCATGCAAAGTTGGCACTTTTAATGGACTTTTAATGCAACGTTTAGAGCAACTTTGCATTAAAAGTCTCATTATTTACCGAATGACACTTCATGACAACTCATAAACATTCATAAAGACTTCTTTATGGTCATGACAGGTGTTATGTCATGTTTATGACAGCGTCATGTCAGTCTTATGCACACCTGTTCAAATAAAGTGTTACCCAAAAGCATTTCATGTGTTGCTATTTTTCCCCCGTTGTCAATTTCCCAATAATCTGATGTCAATAATCTGAAAAGAACTGATGCAACTGATGTTTAGCATCCTGAACAGAAAATGAGAATAGTCATTGCCAAAGCTGCAAAGCTATCTCACCCGGTCAGTGTACATGTTTTAGATCATGCAAAGGAAGTGTAAATTGATTTAAAATAACATCTCGCGATTTACGTGCACGTGAGTCACGCGCATGACCGCACACACACCCGGAGCTCGCAGGCCTACGTGACAAACCGAACGTAGCCCGCTGTGCGCGCTCCCGCTGCTCGGCTGCCTGCGGCTGGCTCTCGGTTTCACTTTCATCGGAGGACGCTGAACTCTGCAGCTGCTAGGAGATGATGTGGTTGGAGGAGGACTGTTTAAAACGTACCGGTCTGCGTTGAGTTTGGCTTTTCCGCGTATTGTTAGCTGCAGTGGTATAAGATTATGTTTCGCGACTTATCAGTCTTGTTCCAATTAGATGGTTAAATGACGGAGGGCTGAGCCTCGTAGCCTTAATGTGATGCATTTATGCAACCTGTAAGTAGAACAGCCTGGTGTTCAAAGAAGCCTTCTTTCCGCATACCAAGTTGATAATCAACTTGGTCTCAATTATTAATGAAAGTAAATAGCTGAATGAATGAATACATGAGTTACTACCTAATTTGTAGTTTTAAAATCCATTCATCTACCAAGTTTTGGGTATGAACATCTGAAAACTATCTCCAACAGGAAAGATTTAAAGGCAAATGTTTAACACATCTGTCAGCAACAGAAGTACACAGGAAAAGCTCACTTTCAGCTAAATCAGCACCAGCTCAAGTTGCATTTGCATCACTTGAGCCAGTTTTTGAAGGTCATTTAGAAAGGAGTTCACTTTTACACAGTGATTAAAGCTATTCTTGTAAAATAGTTCTCAGGAGATGAACATTGTAGTAGGTTTGTGTAACAGAGCCATATAAAGCAGGGTAGGAAAAGGAAACCTGCTTCCTTTTAGAGAAGATGTCGGCTCTACTGTCGTTCTCTAGGTTACAACATGCATCTCTGTCTGTATTTGGATTACACAAAAGATGAAATCTTAAGCAACACATAAACCTTGGGATAATGCAAACAGGAAGCCCAGGGTGTTTGTGAATATTCGGGTGACAAACCTGGGCCGCTTCATTTTTAATCAAGTAACATACTCTCTTTAAAATCCTAAGAGAACAATGTCCTTTGCAGAGAATGCACTATGAAGTCATTATGCTATATCATGTTGCATCAAAGCAGAGTGTCAGAATTCTCCTAGCTTTGAATCATTAAACCCACAGGAAGACCAGAAGACCGGCAGCTTAAATAAATGAGAGATAAGTCAGTGGAGCCTTTTGGAGACAGGTGAAATAGGCTAAATTTCATTTGAAACTCAAACAACAGCACGTTCATGAATAATGAAAGACCCAAAGGGAAATGTAAACAAAGCCACAAAGGCTGTCTGTCCTGAACAGACACACCTACCAGGTAAAGTATTTCTGTTAAAACAAATGGCAATGAAAACAAACGGTAATATGAAGGATGTCTGTTGTGTTCAAAAAAATGTCCTATTTCATTCTTACAGGTTGGACGTGCTTTTGATAAGTTGGAGAAATCAGCGTTTCAGAGCAGTGCACATCAACTGTGCACTGCTAGTCAGCTGGCTAAAAGAACGGCGTCACCTGCTTCCCTCATGCACAAAAAAACCCCACTCATTCAGCTGTTAATGTTGTTTTAAAACAGCAGGATTATTTCAAAGAAACAGGACAAAAATACGGTATAAAATGGCATGCAATAAAAAAAAAATTAAATGTTTAGCTTGTGTTTATTCTAAAATGTTACTATGTAAAATGTTACTATACCAAGTAGACATATTTCATATTTAACACTTTCATCAGTAAGAGCAAGCATTTGCATTTGCTACCCATGACTCTTTTGGTTTATTTGATCTAAGGAAAGTAATAAAAACATCTTCTCAGATCTGTTTTTAGTTGTTCCAAGTAAACTCTTCAGGATTAAACATCAATGTGTCTCCACACTGGACTCAGCAGGTGCACTCAAGTCGCTGATCGATACTCAGGATTTAGCTGACCTAGATACTCAACGGGCTTCAGTTTTGTCTGAGTGAAATAAAAGAAAAAGTACTACTTCATCTTGCTTTAAAATTAGACTTATTCACTGTAAACAATTTCTTACTTCTCCAGTCTGAAACTTGGCAACCAAACACAGAGCAATAAATTAGGTTTTTATACTAATTGCACACCACAATGCAAACCATTTACGAAAAACTCCTCTGCACATAATTTGGGTGTTATCGTCCATATGTCCTCCAAATTCTAAAACAATACTTCTGACTGAATCTTCTAACTCAAATCTACACCTATCTATCTATTTGTGACATCAATATTTGCGGAACATCTTACATCAGTGGTTTCCAGGCATTTCAGCTTTTGACCCATAAATATAACAGCTTACAGGACTTGTGACCCTGACTACTGATTTATTTTCTTGTAAGCCAGTTACACAAGGACATAGTACAGGAGCAACAACAAATATGTAGTTCATATCTATTAAAAATTGCTGGGGGTTAGACTTATATGAATGAATAAATGTTTTAGTTATGTCCCAAGCTTTGGAGACCACAAAAAAGGAATAAAATGTCTTTTTTCAGTCTCTGAACAAAAAAATAAAAGTACAGACCTCTAAAATAATAAACCCAAGATGCAAAGAGTCAAATAACACATAAAAGTTTTTAGAAAACTGTATGAGGAATTAAGTCTGGAAAGTTGTGGCATTTTTCCTCTCTTGGCTTTCTTTTTATATATCTATATAATTAACCACGCCAGAAAAATAAAAAGTAATCCGAGACAAAATAGAAACATTGTGTATTATCAAAAAAGGAAATACAATACTTCTTATGCTCTTCGATAGATTACTTTCACTATCATTAACCTCGGTGTTCGTGTTTATGTTTTTTTATTATTATTTTGAGCCAAACAGTCGGGCTTATTTTTCAAGTTCACTTTTGCATTTTTCAATATTAAATGTTCGATGATTCTTTAAATTCTAATGAAAAGAAGATTTGTATAAATGAAAATAAAGTTCCAGTAACCTAACCCTGCAGCTGCGTTACCTCGTTGTTTATAAGCATCTCTGCTCTGGGGTCCGTGTAAGACAGCCGGGGAATGGGCTTGGTTGGGAACGAGTATTTTCGGAACTGGGACTCATCCCATTCCCGGCTGTGCACGTCGGAGAAAGCCGCTCCGTCGTCGCTTGTCGCCGCATCTGCCTCCACAACAGTCGCCGCTGCCATGGTGGTTCAGCGAGCCCCGCTTTAGCTGCTGTACCTCGGTCCACCTCACAATGAAAGCGTCCACCAGCTTCTCCTTTCCTTTTTTATATTCATATAAATATACAGCGGAACTACCTGGACAGTCTCACTCCCTGCTCAGGTTTATTGATGAATAAAATAAAATAAGAGGGCTCCTGCCGCCCAGAAGTAGCGTTTCACCACAGATCTGTTCCGTGTGTGAATGTTTACACGCTGTGGTGACAGGAGGGAGCAAACAAAACTACACGGGCTGCAAAACGCAGGAAGCCGTTTTGATTAATTCAGGCACATAATATTATACAGCGACACCTAGCGTCCGGGGTAAACTGGTGCAAAACATTTTCAAGTTCATCCGAATGAATTATACTATGGAAAGTTAATTTATTTTAGCTATTCTGTCAAAAAGGAGATAACACTCAAATAGTGTATATATTTAAAATGGTACTTGTTTTACTCTGTATTTTCTGGCTTTCAATTACCTAGAAACGAAAGCTTTTTTTTATTCCTAAAAGCTTTCTGGGTATAGATCATATTGCAAAAGCATGTTATTGCCACAAGAGGGAGCAATATCTTTGTTTTTCCTCAGTTACCACAATATCACAATTTAATATTGCAATGTACAATATTAAATTGTGCTGCTTAACTAAAGATTTATTTTAAATTTAAGATATATAATATATCAGTGAATATTTATATTTAATATAAATGGCATTAGCTTAAAAGGACTGTGACGTTTAAACTGTGTCACCAGCATGCATGTAAACAGAACAATCAAGAAAATCATATAGTTAAATATATAGTTTATTTATGGTATAAATAAACTATATATACATATTAATTTTGAAGAAAAAAAAACATGACAACCTAAAATTAAAGTTTTAATTTTGGGAATGACTAGAGACTACTGTATCATTACAAAGTACTTTCATAACAAAAGTATTTTGTTCCATTTAACCTTTTCATCTTTCCTTAAACTCCGGTCAGTTTTCCTATGAAGAAAATCCAAAATTTTATTGTAGGGATTGTGTCACATATGCCAGTGTGATTTAAAGTGTGTGCTTCCCCTTCACCTTTTATTTTTTGTGCAAAGGAAGCTGGACTCTTCCTATGACTCCCAGCGTGTCCTCTGAATGACTTGTGCCAATCTACCAACACGGCTTCTAAAGGCTTTCCTTCAACAATGAATTTCTTCAACATAGGTCTGATTTGTGGTTTTGCTCTGCAATGGTTGTGTTAATAGATTTCCTCATCTGGGCTGTAGATCTTTGTAGCTCCTAAGGATATAAGAATAAAATGGGTGGAATAAAAATGATTCACATACATTTTCGTGCTTTTATTTGGGAAAAAGAAGTATAATTTTCCAATCAAAATGTTGTACCAAGTTGCATTGGTGTAAACCAATTTGCTTAGTGTTACCTTCAATTACTGACTGGAACATTACTTGTAGTCAGTATTCCAACTTTTCACCGCTTTCCATCACTGCAACATAATGCTTCTCGCTTGTTTGTATTTCACATTTCCATAAAGCACAAATTAACTTGCTTTGCCTAAAATCTCACTGAAGTCCATAGCACAAGCAGCAGTGTAAAGGGGACAAGGAACACAAGCCAAGAGAACTGTAACAAAAGCAGGAGATTTCAGTCAAATCTCACAACATGCAAATATCAGTGACATCTTATGAGCTCCAGAAAAATGAGGCTCAAAGTGGTTCAAAAGATAATCAAGTATAGTTTACTTTATAAAATAAAGTTTTGATACTTTTAAGGATAAAAAAAAACAATATTTTACCTTGACAATTTTGCAGGAGCACAAACCCGCCAACACTCATTTTAATTGATCCAGCAGGACATAAGGTAATAAAATTATGGCGTTGCATCACATGAGACAGCACGTTATCTTGTCCTAATTATTTCGAATGGTAGGTTGCAACCCGGCTCGTCTATTTCTGGACAAAAATGTTTGGATAACAAAAACCAAGCAAACAACTTTGAAATTCTGAACTAATATTTACTTGTGGTCATCACAGCCCTGGCATTGCTGTTCAGTCACTGTTCATGAGGTCACAGAGGAGTACGCTCTGTACCTTGCTCCTGTGCACTGATTAACTGACAAAGACTTGCTTTAAATATCACCCTGGCTTTGATGTAGACGTGGCCCTTCACGTCAGTCAAAATGATCATTGCCATTTTGCAGTTTTGACCTTTAGGGAATGGAATAAGCATGCCCCCATTTCAGTTTGGTGATTCAGCAGCATTTCCTGTCAGGTCATGTGTGTTTTCTCTTAAATAAGGACTTAGGGGCAGATTTAAATTGCAGGCACCGGGTGAGGCTCCCTGTTGGGTTCCCATGCCCAGTGTTTCCTGTGCAGATCAGTGAACTGACCTGAGCAGAGCTGATCCCCTTCACCCTCACCTCTCGCCCCCATTCTTTGGAGATACCAGTAACTAGGAGGTAGGACTCCCCAGCGAGCCTCAAGGAGCTTAGATCTCGTTTCTGCAGATTCCAATACACCTATGTACCTCTGCCGTCACTTTTCCATCTGCCGAAACAGCATCTCTTTGAGAGCCACTGAATGTTCCATAGCGGCATTATGCGACTGATGAAAACCAAACGCTTTTCATTATTAATGATGGAATTTCACAAAGTCACATAAACGGAAAAACAGAAGCGACACCCAACTTTTTCAGAATTCCGTAGCTTGTTGCTTGTTGTTCAGTTGCCTTTTCATCTGCACTCATCTGCTTTCTCTCACATTCACTCTGACCCTCGCCCCCTTTAGGTGTTGTGGGTCTGAAACCTCCAAGTCAAAAATCCCATTAGTCAAGGATTCTGAGAGGGATTATGAGTGTTTCTCCCAGCTTCAAGCACACAAAATATCACCCGTTAGCCGAAAGATATAAGTTCCAGATTCAAAGTTCTGTCTTTTTTTAGTGTGACCTTATTCATAGAAATGAAACCAAACATTTGATATTTTATGGTGTCACTAAGATATTCCGAACTATGTAGGACAATAACCTAACATCTGTTATTTCTTTGCGTGTTAAGCTAAAATTGCAACTCAAATCTGTTAGCACGTTCATCCGCCTGAATTCCCGGCGTTCCTCTGGTTTTGTCACCTCTCCTCCCATCACCTTGCACTAACGTGTCATCACAGATTGGACATGGCAGAGTCGGCCTGGTAGACGGAAGTTTTGGCCCCATGGTCAGAGGTCGTGTCACTCTCTGCATGGGGGTAGATTGTGCGTTTGAGTCATGATTGGCGTTGTGTGCCGTTTCACATGTTCAGCCAACTTGTTTACCACACAAAACTGAGAAGAGAGCTCTATAAAAAACTAGAAAAGAAAGACTCGTGGCTAGTGTATCTTACCTGTAACGGTAGGATTATGGCCCCCTTTTCATCTCAGATAAAAGCCAACAAATGTTTTCAGCACTGACAGGTGATATTAATACTCATTTCCCAGAAGCTTAAAGCAAAATTATTTCAGATATACTGTTATGTGGACAAGCCTTAAGATTCTAATTTTTTTTATATTTCACTTCCCATGAAGGAGGCTTTATTGGAATGTTTAAGCAAGATCATGTTTTATACATTCCTCAGGTTTTCTGAAGGTATTTCAAAGTTTATTTAGCATGAGCTGATATCTGGTCTACTGATAACTTGACCTTTTGTCAACTACAATCTGCCACTAACACAGTTTGTTCTCTTTACATGAATCTATAAAAGTGTTGTGTGTTATAGACACAAACGAACCAGCAGGTTTTTGATACAAATTAGTAGGATACAGTTTACATGTCAACTCACTGGGTAAAATCGGTTTCACTCACATTTTCTTTCAATTATTGGCAAATTTCAAAATTGCAGTTCTCAAATTATAATTTAATATATTATGAGAAGAAGCTATCCAAAACACAAAAGAAGTAATCGCCTCTTCTCCAGGGATGTAATAGACTTTTTATCGGTTATTGCAAATATTTGATGTAAAATGTTACTGTCAACTGTACGGCACAAGATGTTATTAGGGGTTTTTTTTTATAGAGGGCAAGATTATTTTAGACAAGCGTTTAAATAAAATTTAAATTTTTGTATTTACTCTTTGTCATCTATTAAAGTCAGTACGCTGAAGAAACATTTGCTAACGACAAAAACCAAGAACAAAATAAATCTTGTGGGGATCAAATATTTTTCAGCATCACTATACTTTTACAACACAGAGGACGTGCAAAGCTTACAAAAACTTTGACAAGTTTGATCTAAAATGTCTGACCTAACATTAGTTGCACAATGCTTTTCGTGGCACTGAAGGACGTTTTGGCTCCTTTTCTGTCCTCCCTTACACAACAGGTTTTTTTTTTGTTTTTTGTTTTTTTGACGTTCCACATGGTTCCTTTGTTGTTTCCCTGGCAGAGCAATCCAGCCGGCCCACAGGGGTCGTCAGAGGAAAGACGAGTTCCAATTATGATCATTATTTGGTAAATAAGATGTCAACAAGGTGTTTCCTTGACACTTGGTTGTGTAAAAGGAGGAAGGTGCAGAAATGAACGCCCTCCTCTCAATGGGACCTCTAATCTCCCCTTTCATGCCCCCTTCTTATCTGAAGGGTCTCAGCTTTGGCTGCCATGTGCAGGTCTGCCTGGGCTGGCACTTCTTACTCGCAGGTGGGGTGAGTGTCCTGGCAAGCATGTGTTTATAAAACTCACTTGTTTGGGCACAATACTTGAACTAACTTCTTTTGAGGGAACAGTGTGAATCTGTGCAAAGCCTTTTCCCAAAGTTCTTTAGGAGGCGACGGCCCATTGAGAGGACAGAAGAAGGGATTACCTTCTTCGACAGTGGTGCATTTCCGAGAGAGCTGATTAGCTCTGCATTCATTGTTAAATTGAGCAAAGGAAGGCCCTAGAGGAGTGAAAGGATCCAAATAGGTGGGCCCAGAAAGAAAACAGCCACAGGAAGCCTTTGCACAGGCAGACCCAAAGTTTTCCCAACATTTCTTCCCCCCTCCCCCCCACTCCTGAGGAGGCGCAGCGTGAAAAAGGAGATTAGCATACAAAATTAGAGGCAGAATGATTTTTTTTTTAGGGGCAACTTGCTTCATGCCCTCCTCCCCCACGACCCTGCTCTGTCTGGACAAAGTTAATTAAACTAGTATTAAACAGTGAAGAAACTTCCAAGCGCTCAGCGAGGATTACCATGATGAAGGAGAGAACGGGAGGTATTTGTTGGGGTGTAATTGAGAAAGGCGTGAATGAAGGAGAGTTCGCTCGACGGCTTTCTTTTCTCTTCGGTCCACCACAGTGGAAGCAGAGTGAAAAAGTGGGTCTGTTTGCTCCGAACCATGAAGTATTCATGTCACAATGAGTATGTTAAAGAAGGATGAGCACTTTCTTCAGCCTGAATTATATGCACGATTAAAGGATTTATTATTCTTTCATTACATTTTAATGGAGAGAGAATGAAAAAAGGACACTAAAGCAAAACTAGAAAAAAAAATGCTGTGCAATAAATTAACAATATACAGTACAAAGTGCTTCATTTTATGTACAGTTATACATCAAGAGCGCAAAGTAGGGGTGAGCCAGATGATGGGGGGGGTGGGGAACAGAAATACAAACTAAAACCGTAGCAAGCATTCTCGCAAAAATAAAAAAACAGATTACTGTGAGAAGTTTAAGAACAAGTGTTGCACCAGATTATCTATCAAATGTTGTTTTTTTTTTGTATAAGTACAAGAATAAATAATGTGAAGAATTTTAACGTCAGTGAGGACCGTTTCAATGCCCTGTCACTTTTCAAAATGTGGTAAAAAATATAAAAATATATCTTAAATACATTTATGCTAAAAAAAAAAAAAAAAGAAAGAAAGAAAAATCTACAAAGTTGCCTGTTTTGTCATGAGACTCTGTGCTCGTTTGTGAGAAATATTTAATGTGAAGATAAAATGTGAAGGTTTTGTCCAGAACACGTCATCTGCAGAGTCCAGGTGTTTGATTGAGCTGCAGAAACAGGAAAACATGGCTGCATGTGGAGGAGTGACGGGGACGCTCAGTGCTTTTTCCTCAGCCTCAGGTTCTTTCGGCGGATGGCGGCGCTCTCATTCCTGCCCCTCTGACTTCCCTTCTTCACACAAAAGTACTTGGTCACCGTCTTTCTGCACTGCTCGCACTTCACCGCACAGCACCAATGGAACTTGCAGTTGCAGCTCGACACCATCTCGGCTTTGCGCTCTTCCACAGCCAGCCCGCACTCTCCGCACAGCCTCTTGCAGCTCCGCTTCTCCCACTTGTTCAGGTTCTTGCCTTTCTTCAGGCATTCGCGGCCCTCCGTGCCGGGCAGGCCCAGGGTGCGGTTCTCCAGGCAGTAGTCGGGCGAGTCTTCGAGGTGGACCAGCTCCTTGCGGGAGATGGAGTTGAAGGTCTCTGCAATGGCGCCGCGGCTGGCCGCGCTGTTTCCTGCTCCCCGGAGGAGATCCACCTTCAGGGCCCGGTGGTACTTCTCCTTCAAGTAGTTCCCCACTTCCCTGAACTCCGGCAGCTGCAGCCAGCAGGTCTGAGTGGTGCAGCTTCCTGAAACACCGTGGCACTTGCACGTCTTCTGCATGGTCCCCTTAACAGCCTGTAAACAGCGTCAAGAAAACATTAACTTCAGGACGACGCGCCTCAGGTTCACTTTTACACAAGACACTTCCCCATAAAGATGAAATAATTTTGTTAAAAACTTATTTTTATTGAGGTTTGTGAGATGTTCAGAAGAAACTTACATGAAAATTAAGAAGATATACACTTTCATGACGTGACACATACTAATTTATTCTAACTTTATGAGTAACAGTGTCTCACATGTAACAAGGATTTACATGTGATTCTTTTTATAAAGGTCAAGCGGCTTGTAAAAGTATTCCTGCCCTTTGAACCTTTTCACATTTTACCATTTCACAACCATAAACTTCCAAATATTTTTATTGAAATTCACTGTGATAGACCAACACTAACTAGTGCATAAAGTGAAACGATGGGACAAGAATGCATAGTTTTAATATATTTTTCCAAGTAAAAATTAAGTATCATTCACTTAACATTCAGCCCCCTCTAATCGGATACTTTTAAACAAAATTCAGTGCAACTAAACACCTGGAGAGGTCATGTAATTAGTGACTACAGTCCACTTGTGTGTAATTTAATCTCAGTGAAGATATAGCTGTACTGTTAAGGCTACAGAAGTTTTGAACCTCAGTGAACACACAGCAGACAGGCTGTGGAGAAATGTTATGTTATGGAACAACACACGTCACTTGGGATACGTCACTGTTATCCCAGTGTTCAATCCACTGCCATCATGTTTCTAAAATTGGAAACATTAGAGTGGGTAAGGAGTAGAGTAGAGATCTGAAGAGCAGGTGGGGGAAAAAAGCAATAAGGAGATAAACTGGTTTCAATCAAAGTATATTCGTGTGCTACAGCGGTCCAGTTCAAGTCCAGTTCAAAATCCAAGACTTGTAAGCTGATGTTCACAGATGCTGTCAGTCCAACGTGCTTGATATTAAGATTTATTTGAAAGCAGAATGGGCAAGAGTTCCAGTGTACATATATTCCCTAAAAGATTTGAATCCATAATTGAGGAGGAAGTTGTTTCTACAAATTATTGACTCAGAGGGGGTGAATACAAATGAATAACACTTTTTTTTCAGATTTTTGTTTATTGAAAATCCTTTTTCATTATTTTTCAATGAAAAATGTCACACTGATTAAGAGAAATTCTGATTAAGTCAATCGAATTTTGTCATCAGACAACGAGGAATACATTTTGGAAGGTACTGTACAGATTCATACCTCAGTGTGACGTCTACATGAGGACGAAGGTAAAGCATACAAGTGAGTCTGGAATTACTCGAGTCTGTTGATTGATGTCTTGTCAAATTAACTAAACTGTATTGTTAAAGATTCCGACATGAGTGAAAGCTTTATGAACTAAGTGTCTTTGTCATCCTCTGTGTCTCCTGACTTTACCCGACACAAAACAGATGTCTGCTAAAAAGGAAGGGCGCTTTCTTTTCGTGCAGAGGCGATGAACTCTACACCGAGGTGAGGCTGAATCAAAGTTTCACATCGAGTCCCATTGTCCCTCCTAGAATAAATAGGACTATTTATTTAGCATGTTCCTTGTCAACATGTTTTCCTGTGAGTGGGGACCCAGCGGAGAGACCCATTGAGTTGAGAAATAAAAAAAAGGAGTTTTTTTCTCTCTTTCTGTCCCCATTTTTTTCTGTTACAATGATGCTCCAGGTGCCATAAGGATCCCAGGGCCCGACAGGGGGGAGCAAAGGCACCATAAACAAAGAGCACTTCAGCTGCACGCCTGTGGTCCCCTCAGGCTCCCTCGGGGCCAGACAAAGACCAACATAAATGTGGGATCCTTATTGCAAGAATAAAAACTAAAACACTTATTTTAAGGAAGTGGGATAATACAGAATGCTTTGCAATGTCTGGCTCCACAGGATCTCCAATTAAGCTTCCACCAGCCATCCTGAGATTCTTGAGCTGAGGTATTGTCATAAAGTGCATTCAGGACTGGTAAATAGGCCCATCTGGTACAGCGAACACACTGTTATTATTGGGGACGAGTGGCACCTCACTTATAGAGATCTGAAAGGGATGCTTGGGTGGCACACTCAGTGTAACGCTGAGAAGGGATGAAAAAAAAAATGATTGAAAGGACGCTTTACACTGTGCGTGCTGTTGGAGTGCCATAAGAGATCCGCAAAATTTCAACCAGGTTACCACGCAGTTTGCAACCTGGTTCGGATTAAGGCTCACTCAGCATCCCAGCTGTGGGCACATCCTTCATTTTTAAACTGATGGAGTGAATACGGAGGTCTACCTTCCGCCCAGCTTCGTTATTGTGAAGATTCATGGCCGCCCGAGCATCCTGTCCAGTCTCCAACGCGTCCACAAACTGTTTGGAGATGGCCTCGCCGAAGCCGACGTTATCGCTGCATCCGCCCCACAGCCAGCCATGACCTCCTGAGGTGAAAAAAAAAAATAACAATATCAATCACTGTTAGTTTAAGTTGCACAAATCTTCTTCAAGCTAATGTATACTCTGACCTCTTTGTCCATTCCTGCTGTCGTCACAGCCACAGTTGTCAAAGTCTCCGAGACTGCAGTTTCTGGTCAGGGTGTACATAACCCCAGCAGAGCTGATGGCATGGACGAATGCAGTCTCTCGATTTGCTGTCAGCAGAAAAAGCTCTTTGAAAATTGCCTCCTACAGTGTCATCAATGGCATTTCTGCCACATATTTCATTTGTCAGAAATTATATAGTTTATGTTATGATGTGATTACTCTAATTTTTCAGCCATTCTTGTAGTGACTTAGCAAAAAGTGATTGAAATTATGTTAGATTTTAGTTGTTGTCGCTGCTATGTGTCATTTATAAGTCACAAAATGTGAAAGAGAGGTGAACTAAAGTCAAAAGGATATCCTTAAGCTTCATCTTACATCCTGTTTATAATTTCCTATTGATGAAAAATATACTGTTATTTGATTAAAATTAAAATTAAAATTGAGAAACACAAGAATACAGTCAAGAGTAGCCTGAGAAGGACAATGCCCAGGTTTGGGATTTCAAACCTGAGCATTACTGCAGAACACAATGCCTACATTTAATAGTCATAACTGAGTGTCCAGCTCTAATATGAGATCGAAATGTGAAGCCTTATATCTTGAGAAAGCAATGAGTAGAAATATGTCCTTAGAAAGATACCTAGCAAACAGGAAACCTTTACTGAGATTTGGAAAGTGTTCTGTGGCGAGTCCATAAGTAATCATTGTGAGAAATTACTGCGTTTGACAAAAATTGTCATTTGACACACAAACATTCTGATAAATATAATTTCTGCTCTAGCAGCATTGTTTTTCTCTTTTACCCAGGCATACAAACTCCACTAACAACGTCGTCAGCAGATTACCGAACTGGCGAGTTTGGTTCTCACTGGCATCATTGCATGACAATGACCATATCGTTTTGTTCTCAGCACGTCATCTGCCACTTCTTGCTACAACACTTCTGGCAAACCTTTCCCTACCCTCTCCATGCGAAACGTCTTGCTCGGTTCTGGTCCAGTACAGCAGACAAACAACTGACTTGCTGCAAAGACATTGTAGCAAGTCAATCATTATTTCCTCCTCATCTGAACCTGTAAACTCGCAATAGTCGATCCTTCTCTGCCATGATCACTGTGTTTATCATACAGGGGTAAACCACCCATATGATAAAGTACCACACTGTAGCCGAAGGGGTTTCACAAGAGTTCGGCTCGGTCACATGAACACACATCAACGGTTCAGCTTCGGTCCAACCATGCTGGGAACCGTAGTTTGTCACCACATAATCAAACCATGTTTTACTCTGGAGGGTTGAGCTACAGTAATAAAACTGTCTCAATGTTATTAACGTAAGTAACTCAAACTCAGTAGATCTGTCTACAGTTTTACTACAACAAGCTGTTAGGACCCAAAAAAGACTTCAGTATAAATGCTACACATGTGACAGGCAAAAGAAATGTTGAAATACTGGCATAAAATTAGACTGCAGTCCAGCACTCTAGTTCACCTATCTCAGATGTGGAGAGAAAAAAAATAGATGTAGAAGCTAAGAAGCTAAGCTAAACAACAGCAGCTATTGTTTTAATGTGATCTCTGCACATCAGCAGGTGTTTTGTAATGACGTAGGTTACATAAAATGTAAAAACAGCTGTAAAGTAAATGATTTATTTTCCTGATAAACCTTATGCTTTTAACAATAGCTGTCAGTGGTCTGGTTTACTCTCTGCTCAAGCTAGCTGTCTTAGCTTCGCCACATTTCCTGTATGCAAGATCTTTGTGCTTTAAGTGCTCACTCCATCCTTTTATATTGTGTCTCGCACATTCAACATATTTCAGGAAAATATGTACAACAGTCCATTGGACATTGGATCTAAATGACACGTAGTCTAATCCTTGTACAGAACTTACTTCCTGTTTTTAGAGGCTTTTTCTGTTTCAGACTTTTCATAATTATAGGTTTTATGTCTTTAAAATATTATTTTCTCTTTAAGTTTTTCCCAAAAAGAAAAACTAACTAAATTGAAACCTTGTACTGTCTTGTATTTATTACAACTTTGGGTATTTGGTGCAATTCTACTGTTGGTAACCTTTCTACAATCTGTTCAACACGTGTCTGTGAAGGTATTCAGAAACAGAATTCAGATTAGTGAACACACATGACTATGTGTTTTTTCAAATTCTCAATAAATCAAGAAAAAAAAAATTTAATAACAGAAAATACAACAACCACACCATACAATCATTAAAAAAAACACACAAATACAGTCACACCATTTTCCTTGCTCCACAGAGACACTGGAGCTGGTCTTAAAAGTTTCCAAAGTGTCTGTGGGCACTCACCGCTGCGCAGGCTGCTGTGTGTGGACAGCTGGAGAGCTCTCTCAGGGCAGTTCCAGCGGTCCCATGCGAACTGGTATTTGCATTCCTCAATGCCACTCTGAGCCCCTGCTGCCACGCTGCTCGAGTAGATTAGGTAGGCCTGCAGCACAGACATGACATATTGCACCCAAATAATAACAGCACAAGTAAATGATGCAGAAAAATCCCCCCAATGGAGCAGTTTTAAGGAACCTGATAAACTTAATGCTTGTGAAGAACAGAAGTGCTCTCCTTAAGGAGGAATTACTTTATGGCTTTCTGCTTTTGGATCATACGTCATATACAGCATAGTACAGTTAGATTTGCAATTTTAATGAGGTCAGATACGTTTCTGATTACATTTTCATTCTTTTGCCTTAGAGAAAATAATTAGCAGTTCAAATCAGATCTTGGATAAAATATTTAAGCTAAGTCACATGTTGTGAAGACAAAATTAGAAGCAACACCCTTGCTTTCAGGAAAAAAAATTTATAGAATAAAGAATAAAACTAGAAGAGACAGAGAGAGAGAGAAAAAAATATGACAAACACAAAAATCTTTCTACTATGATCTGATGAGTTTTGTCAGAGCCCTGCACTCTGTGCTTGGCTTTCGCCTGCTGCTCCAGAGTCTGTTCAGACTGCATGAATGATAATATAACTAATATGTCTCAAGTGGCCTTCAGGGAGATGGAGTACCACCTCTTTCACAGGGATCCGGCTCGCTAATGATGACCACCCACAACAGCGCTGCCTGCTCTCGCTTCTTAACACACTCAGCCCTCGGACATGCACAGCGCTTCTGAATAAGGTCAAGTGTACCAAGAGGGGAGGAAAAAAAATCACAAAAGGCCTAGAATATCACTGATTTGGAGCTTTTGTTGCAAACAGACAGGTAGCC
Organism: Poecilia mexicana; assembly: GCF_051168715.1. NCBI lineage: Eukaryota > Metazoa > Chordata > Actinopteri > Cyprinodontiformes > Poeciliidae > Poecilia > Poecilia mexicana. Next base: position 15,837,821 of record NW_028263384.1, on the reverse strand, counting down.
AGAGATTGTCAATACACAAGGAGCGAGGTTTAACTCCCTCTTTCTCCAGAGAAAAAAAGAGGAGGGGAAGATCAAAAGAAGCCAGGCTTACCTTAGGTCCGGTCATCAGGAAATTATTCACTGACCTGGAAAAGGAGACAGCTTATTTCAGTCGGAAAAGCCCAGTGTCCACCGCAAAATCCTCCACTAACATCTCTCATTAGTGTGTTTCAGGACACGTGAAACTGTGACACCATGTGGGCATCCAAATCCTGGTGAACAGCACTGAGCAATGAACTCAGATGATTCCAGGAAGCGCTTAGAGAAAGGCGACGTTTCGATTTAATTGAATATTTTTTTATTAGGTATTCATAATGGCTTGAAATCTCAATTATATTTCATAGCTGCAAATAAATGGATTTCTAATACTCATAAATGTGAGTTGAAGAGGTCACAGATCAGCTGAACTATGGCCAAATGGAGTATAAATCTATAGATTTTGTTGGTTTTATATACAAAATACTTTGATGTATTATTTACACAGCATCAAATGCCATTGCATTGGACTAGACGAAGAATATATCCTTACATATGTTCACATATAATTTGTATATAATTAAAATAATCAGAATCAGCTACATAGAAAGCAACACTAACAACAGAAGTAGCTTTGATGTGGGTGATATAACTTTCCGAAATCCAAACTGTTTCTGGAACAACTTCATCAAATCCTACGGAGCATAAATAGGATCAAAAACTGGAAAGGTTTTTGATCCTAAGTTCCAGGAACATGGCTTCCCGCTCAGGGCAGCACAAGCTTGAGTCGCCAAGAGGTACAAAAATTTGAAATGGAAGAGGTGAAAGTTACTTTTCATTTGTGCCTCTATTTAATTGACTTGTTGCTTATTATCACTGCAGCTGGTATGTGAGAAGCTTATAATTCTGTGTGAAATTAAATGAATAATTAAATTTGTATTTATTTTTTTTAAGGAGCCTGGACTGAATTTTATTTCTGCTTTAAAGTCTTCAGTACTTTTACTGGTCAGACCTTAGACTGATTACTCAACACCAAACAGAGATTCTTTCAGGGATTTTGAGGTCACAAAATCAGTTTGAAACTTTTATTCTATTTGTGAAATCTAATGAAAAGAAGTCATGCCTTCTTGGCATTAAGGCCAAATTAGATTGAGGCAAGTGCAAAAAGCACAGGACCTGAAATTATTCAACCTGGACTAAATTATTAGCAATCGCAGATGTAAGGTACCAATCAAAATATGCTTCTTAATATTTATTTGTCTAGATCAACCAATATTACATCATTATATTTTAGCTCATAATGTTTCTGAAAAGCTACAAAGTAGACAAACTATGTAGTATATATAGACCTCTGTCGTTTTTTTGTTTTTTTTTTTCTTTATGCCCTATTCTACAATCTGGCAAACCCCAAAACAATGTGTTTAGTCTTTATGGGACTTGCTCCATTGAGAAATTGAAACGTGTTAAATAAATCGATGATTTTATCTAATTTCCGTCATTTTGGCATCCAAAACCCATATATGTCTCCAGTACACTAAATGGAAATGAATATTTGGATGAGGGGGGGGGGGGAACATAATAATATTACACAGTAAAATAAACTTACCAGCAGCAGTACGACCTCATGTGAGTCAATAGGATAAAAACGTAGAAGAAAACCTCCCAGTGGACGAACATCCTGACAGGTGAGGCACAGCTGCGGACAGAAGGAGGGATGCGGGAGACTGAGCGCACGGAACTCCACAAGGAGCTATCGGGATTCAAGGAGGGGGCTCTGAAATGGAGCCCTCTCGTCCCAACAAGAGATTATCTGCTTAATTAAAGATTTTCCCCCCTTCTTAGTTCCCTGGCCAATCAGAGGTATTGCACCGAGGAGAGACTGAAGTGATCAAAAGGGCACCCTGGGCCTTCAGGGCCGGGCAACGATGGCTCCCCTGCCTCCATTCAGCAGCAGAGGAAGGTCAGTTTAATCCTATAGGAAAAGTGCAACACTGATCCCTGCGAAATTCTGCTCATGAAAAAAAAAAGTTTACCTAAGATATCTATCGCAGAGCTGATTGCTAGGATTAGTAGATGACAGCGAAAAGGAAATGATGAGGCCTCTAAATTTGTAATTAGGAAGTCATTTGAAGTTTAGCAAAGGTGATTAAATCAGGGCGTATCGCCCCGAAACTCAGGGGCTATTACTCACACAAATTTGCAAGAAGGTATTTTATATCTTGAAATAAACTTCCGAAAACGTGTAAAAAAAAATAAATAAATAAATAAATAAATATTTACGCATATTTACGCATATTTACGCGTCAGACAGCACCTGAGCGGATGGTTTCTTGCGTCCTGCCACGAGGCAAGCAAGCGGTTTATAAAGACAAATACATAAAATTGTTACCCTTTGGTAATTAAACCTACTTTGAGAGTGTTTTTTTTTGTTTTTTTTTTAAATAAAGTTTATTGAAATGTATTAAAGCGCCTCTTTTGAGCGCTCTCGTAAAAAAGTGAAGTAGGACAGAGCGAAATTCGGGCTATGATCAGATATGGAACCACTTCCATCACTAACCCAGACGATCCTTTCCTGACTGGATGAAGGGTTATTCCCCAGTAACCTCGTCTGACCTCCAGGTCTCTTTCCTTTCGGCCCAGGCTGGCCTTTTGCAAACTTCTTGTGTGCAAATTAGGATTAGAGAGAGAGAGACAGAGAAAGAGAGAGAGAAAAAAAGGCTATTTGGAAGGTGGTGATGGGGGATTTCTTGGTGATGTTTGTGGATTAAGGTTTAAGAAGAGACGATCAGCAAGATGAGAGAAAATAAGAAAGACCTCTGCGGTCTTTGATGAAAAAAAAAGCCTTATAAATAATTTCTAAACGTTATCTGTCAAATTTTTCAAATGGCAAAAAGACATCATGTATTAGGAATGTGTATTAAAATAGTCAAAGGTCAAAGATCATCTCAGCTGCCTGACAGTCACAGAAGACGTGTTTTAGATGCTAAGGCAGTGCTTCAAAGGGAAGGTGAGTGTGCTGAGGCGCAAAGTTTATGGAAAACATGGCGATGCAGCAGAACGAATAAACAAGATGTTCAATAAGCCATTTTTAATGTTATTTGCAGACACCAATAGGCCAATTCGTTTCCGGATGGGTCCATGTGTTTTTCTTACTGTTGTTGTTATTATTTTTTTCACACATTCTTTCAATTTTTACACTCACAAATATCTGAAGTTGTGATGAACCATAATACATAGTGAACTGATAGAATAGCTAACAAATTATCTCTTGAAAATCAACATTAGTTTCACTTTAATATTAAATCAGTACAAGCAATTTCCAAAAAAGATCTATTTTCTTGGATAAGGTTTCAGTTTTTATTATTTTCCATTTCTCTTTTGTGTCTTACTTACAGAGTGTAGTCTCGTATTTGTACTTTAACATAAGTGAACAAAAAAAGAAAACAAACAGTAAACAAGTAAGAATATTTGATTCTTATTAAACGTGGATCCTCACTATAGTCTTCTCTGCCACAGTTCCAGATGTTTAAAAATGTTGAATTCACTGACCTTGGATAAGGACAAAGTTTAGGGAAGGATCTATTGATGTTTTCTCTTTTCCATTTTGAAGAATAGATAAAACAAAACGCCTCTGTGTCACATCATATTTACACTCTGGAAAAAGAGAAGACATATGTTACCAGTAAAAGTTTACAGACTACTCTACACAATTTAAGAAAACACGCTTATTCTGTGTGAATTCTTAGGGATGCCACTTACTTTTGCACTGGTATTTTTAGCAAAAATAAAAATTAAAAATAAAAAAATTTCCCCTCTACTGAATAAATAATCAACAACATGACTTTGATTATAATTGTTCTTATTTGCTCTGTGATGGACAGATGACCGGTCCTGATGACCACAGGAGATAAGCACCAGCCCCGCTCAAACCCCTGGATGAATGGAACAATAATAATCGTGTATCCATTCATCCATTATCTAAACATGCTTGTGCTTGCAGGGCTGTAAGGGGAGCTGGTGCCTATTTCCAGAGGTTACTGGGTGAGAGGCAGGGTACATGCCGGACACGTTGCCAGTCAATCACAGGGCAACATAGAGACACACGGGACAGACAACAACGCACACACTCGCACCAAAGTACAATTTATGCAGACCAACTAACCTAACAGTCACATTTTTGTACTGCGGGAGGATCCAGAGTGAGCCCTTGCACGCACAGGGAGAAGATAAAAACTCCATGTAGAAAAATCTCACACCAGAATTTAAACTCAGGACCTTCTCGAAGGCCTGAGTTTATTATTTTTAGTGGTAGTAGCAGGACTCTATTTTACAGCTATATTGTAAAACTGCAGTTCATATTCTGCTGTGATTTAGAGGCCTCACCAAGATAAACATCGACAGGTATTAGCCGACAAGCCTTCTTACACAAATTCACCACTATCCCTCTGAAACTGTCTGCCAGAGGGAATTGTCAGTGGTATTGCATGGCATGAAAAGAGTGGCCTGACATTCAGCAGCCAATGAGCTGAGGGGTTGATGTCACTGTCGGGGTGACAGAGGTCAGCAGCGGTGACTCCACTTACAGTGGATTTGGACGAGACTCAGGCTGATGGCCGCCGTTCACGGCGACTCGAACACAAAGGGGCAGACCAAAATGTTGCAAAAAGCAAACAGGCTGGGCTGTTTTCTCACACCACAGGGAGGATGGACTGTGCAGTACTGCCCACTTGCCAGAAAGTCCCAAAGCAAATGGAGCAAGATCAAAAATTCTTCAGATGTTTGGACAGTCTTGATAGCAAACACCAAAGCCTCTTTGCTGACCCCGGCAGGGGAATTATCTTCCACCTCTGCCCACCTCTGAGCAAATCAGGCTTAAATACCCAGAACTGGAGAGGATTTGGTTGCCGGAGAGTACTCAAACAGAGCTGATGCAAGGTGACAAGCAGATTCAAACTCCCTCACCTCCCACACTGAGAAATGGTTACCTTAATTTATGGACAATTGAGCACACCTGAATGAGTTTTTAAACAAATATTCATTATAATTATTGAACATGTGGGTCAGGTGATGGGATGCTTTTTTTTTTTGTATGCCCTTCAATATCTGTGTGTGAAGCTGCCGTCCCTGTCCTCACACACACTTCCTCACTCTCTTTCATCTTGCGCTTGAGCTTCTGCTGTCATCTCCGTCATGCAGGAATCCAGGTGCTTTAAATACTCACTTTCAATCTGTGTCTTCTGAGAAATGGAGTGGATGTATAAATATTTTTCCTGTTCAGAATATTTAAAAAAACAAGTACAACCTTGTTGCATAAGTTTGGTTTATTTATTTTACATACAGTAGATACAAAACATTCATTTGAAATAAAAGTGCCATTTCCCAACACAATACAAGTGTTGCTTTGTTATAGAGAAAAATTTGACAAATATTACAATGGTACTTTCAAAAATGTCATAAAAAGTTTTATTTGTATCTCAGGCAAATTCTTGTTTGGTGAGAGAAAAGTCTAAATAGATCATTTTTGATTATTCGTTGTCTATCACTTTAAACAAACAATGCTGACAGGGGCTATAATTGCAGAATAAAAGCTTAAAGAAACCAAACATGTAATTATTCCTCCTTTATTTGTATAATTCACTATAAGTTTTCAGGAGGTGCACAACCATCATAAGGCATTTGGGCCAAACATTTACGTACTCTAACATATGAGAAAAAAAAAAAATCATCTCATCCATGTCTCATTGGAATATTTTACCGAGATGGATAACAATAATAACTGAAATAGTATTTTCTCAGGGTAGAGTTAAATACGTAGTCTGATGTGGCGTTTTATCTAACCGAGAGCAAAAAACTGAGTCGCGTCGGATAACTTATTCCTTTATGAGAAGAAAAACTGACACTACGGATGTCAAAGCATCCCCATGTGGTACTATGGTCGCTCTTCTTCTATGGCCACAGTAAGCAACAGCCAAATGGAGGCCTGACTGAGCTGACTTTAATTTTCAACAAGCCAGCCTATGTTTTAGTCGGACTAAATCGCCAAAAGTAAATTAAAAATAAGCGGGGGAAAAAAAAAAAAAACATATAAATATCAGCTAAAAATCCACATTTTCTCGGGCGCACCAAAGCACCACGGACTAAAAGCAAAGTGACTTCAGTCTTGCTTGCAGAAAAACCATAAAGCTTCCAAAGTGCCAAAGACAATTAATAACCAGCAAGTAAATGTAGAAATATAATGTGCAGAAAACCAGTCTGTAATTAATTACTGCCTCTAGACATAACTTACACACATTTTATATTTATATATTTTTGTTGATGCCATTTTTCATCTGATCCAAAAAAATAATAATACATCCACTCTCTTAATGACACTTTAATATTATAATGAAAAAGCTGTTTTGCACACGTAGTCAAATCTCTACTAGTTGCAAAAAACACTTGGTGAAGACACTTCAAAACTTAAAAGAGGTTCACAACTTTTAATGGAAACAACTCTTTGAAGCCGATATTAGTCTCACAAAGAAGCATGGTAATCGCCACCGCACCAGTGAAATCGCTGCTGCACTCGTTGCTACGTTCTGCCTCGGTCCGTCGTGTCGGCTCACTCAGAGTTTCTAGCGCGGCTTCGCCCTCGTACTCAGCCACTTTTGTGGCTGCCGTCACCTGTTCGCTGAATGCGAGCGGCGATCATGTCTCCGGAAACCCTCTTGCGGTCTCTGGCCAGACCCAAGAAGCACATGAGGTTGATGAAGGCGGTGGTGATGTTGATCTTGCAGCCGAACTCGCTCGTAGCGTAGTCGAAGGGGAACGTGTGATGGTAGTTGTGGAAGCCCTCGCCTGGGAGAAAACACAAATGATGTCATGTAATGTCTCAATCTTTTATCGCTGTGGACGATGAAATTTGATCCCAGAGGTTTCAGAATGGGCCATCATTCAGCTAATTGGTTTACTGCCACTGTATCCAGTTTCCTGTGCATTACCTAAAGGATGTGCTCCCCACAGTCGGTGAGGAACTTGGAAAAAGGCCTTTTTGTACAACGACTCTTCCACCAGCAAGAAACTTAAAGAAAAGGACCTGAAGCTGTGCAGCATAATCCAAATGAAGGATTTTAAAAACAGAGGATAGATTTTCCGGCTTCTAATGGTCTATTGTCTCCTGAGTCAGCTAATTTGTTGTATGAATTATTGTCTATTAGCACAGAATTTAGGTTAAAATGGGGTCAACAAGAATGAAAATCCATTTCTCAATGTAATTTATTTGTAAAAAATAAATAAAACAATAAAAAAGGGTAACACACACCATGTGACATATGATTAGAAGCAATTCAAAGAATTAAGTTAGAATCTGGAAATCCAAAAATGGTGGATTGTCTTATAACGATGTTCACAAGCCTCCCAAATCTAATTTCGTATATTATATCAGATTTAGACCATCTCAGAGTTAATCTGTGACCCTCCCAGCCAAGATTCCTCCAGCGTGACGGGAGATAAATGTGAAGTCAGATGGTCACTTTGTTGACTTGGTAACTCTGTCAGAAGTGAAAATACTTTTGTGGATAATGATCCTGCATAGGATCTATGCAGTTAATGCAGTCATTAACTGCATAGAAATATTTCAATTAGTGCTTCTGCCGTCCCTTTGTCCCTCATCATCACATTGTGCTCACTTTAGTTTGTCGTTGTGATGCAGGAGCTTCTAGCTTTTATTTTTAAGAAATCTATAATAAAAATATACCCCAAGTAAATCCAAGGTTTTTACATTTTAGGACAAAGTAAAAAAAAAAACAATCTGGTCTTTACCAAGTTTTACAAATGTCAAATGTACAGAAATGCACAGCCCACTACACTGGTGTTATTGATAAGGGCAGATGAGGACAAAATGGAAGAGCTGTGTAAAAACCCATTAACTAGCTTGCAGAACCACTCTTAGCAGCAAAAACTGCTGACTTTATTGGTCTTTCACATTGTTGTGGAGGGATTTTGTCTGTTGGTTCAGTTCATTGAGGCTTGCTAACTTTTGTTTCTGCACAACACTGCGAAGGTCACATCACAGCATTTCACTCAGGTTGAGGTTTAGTCTGATTGGACTACTGAAACATCTTCATGCTTTTCTTTTTCGAATGCAGATTCACTATTGACAATTCACCATAGACAATGTCTTTCCTTCAAATGTAAATATCTTATGAGTCAAAAAAATCCTGATACAAAGGACTTTTCAATTGAAAAGGGGTTTAAGTCTTTTTTATTAATAAATTCTCTAGGAAGATTCCTGCGCATTTGAGCTCAATAGCTGGTTCAGCGGCAGCTGAAAAGAAAAACTTACAGACTTCTGCTTTTACAAATGACAACATGCAAACGCTTTTGGCAGAGCCCCAGCCTGCGTGACTTTGAAAGACAACCCAAGAGTGTTAACCTTCAGCCGCATCAAGACACAAAATCATTACTGAAAAGCTAAAAATAATTAATGAATGCTCACCTATGGCACTAAGGGCCACAAATGGATTTTCCCTTGGATTAATAGTCTTGTCATATGGTCTGTTGCCCCACATGTGTGCAGCGCTGTTCACCAGCCAGGTTGCGTTGAGCACCACAGTGTACCTCAGAAGCCCAGGGACAAAATAAGCCACAGCCAGGGATTCGCCCCAGAAGTACCAGGGCACCAACATGGGGAAAAGGAAGCAGAGCAGAACGACAGACAGCTTGTAGTGCCTAAAGGAGAGCAAAGAGATAATGTCAAAAGTCACAAAGTGTCAACATAAGCAGGGGGAAAAAATGCAAATGTGGAACAATGTGAAGCTAATAAGTATCATAAGAGCATAAAAAAGTTATATGCCTACAAAAGCATCTACTGCAAGACTAGTCCAGAGACAGTGCCTGAAACAACATTTATGCTACTATGCTATTCCTGAAAAACTACTGAAAGTCTGGGATTGCTTCCAACTGACCAAGGATGAGGACAAAATGTCCAGTCAGTGGAAACATTGTTGTCATAGTCACACTATTATCACATTGGTCACTTTAGCCAGACAAAGAGTTGTCACATGAATTACAGCATCATCCGTAACCCATACTGCATTGCATAAATGTACGATACATCTTTATTGCTAACAGTTGCAGTGGATTAAAAGCATTGCCAAGTATTGCCTCCTGCTGGCAGGGGGACTGCATGTCGCAACACAACAGTTGAACTTTTCCTCACCTTCTCTGGAACATCACCACTGTGTCCGCCCTCAGGTCTCCCAGCTCCAGCTTCCGTCCCTTTTCGAGGACGTCGGGATGTTTGCGAACCAGCAGCCAGCCGATGTGGGAGAAGAAGAAGCCCCGCTTGGCGTTGTGAGGGTCTGCATCCGTTTCTGAGTACTTGTGGTGGACACGGTGGTCCCTGGCCCACTCATATATGTCATTCTTTACATTGAGGGGAAAAAAAAAAAGTGACTTTGAAAATCATTGACAGATACACACAGAGGTCTCACACCACCAGATTCATGAGGGTCTACGCATATATTAAAATATTCAGGCTACAAATACAGTATCCTTCCATGGATAACACTACAAGCTTAGAAAACCACAGGCTTTTCCCTTCATGATAAAGCTGTTTCAGCACATTTTTTTTATGGCAGACGAGTTAAATCGCATAGCACCTTGTAAAACTATTCACACCCCTTGATCTTTTTATTGCATTTTCTAAATGCTCACCTGAACGTATTTTATTGAAATTTTATGTGACATACCAACACAAAGTAGGTCATAATTGTGAAGGAAATGAGAAAAGGAAACTCAAAAGTGACGCCCACAGTTGTCTTCAGCCCCACTTGCTCTGATGCACCTAAATAAATTCCAACATAATCCCTTGTCTACAGAAGTCATCTAATTAGTAAACAGAATCCACTTATGTAATTTCAGTTCAGTATAAATAAAATGCGCCAGTGGTTGTTTAGACAGTGTTGAAGGTCAAACGGCTTTTTAAAGACCAAGGAGCACAGAGAGGTCACGGATGAAGAAGACGAGTCCGAACTGTTCAAACTGTCATCAAACACAATTATACAAACCTACCAAGTTATGGCTGTCCACCTTAACAAATAGGCAGCATAAGGAGTGCATTAATCATTTTAACTCTGGAGAAGCTGAAGAAATTGAAAAACTGTCGGCAAGTCGGTCTTAGTTGTGCACTCCATAAAGTAGGCCTTGATTGAGTGGAGTGGCGAGAAGAATATAGTGTCGAACAAAGGTTACAAGAAGTCCTGTGAAGGGTTTGCCACAAGCCATGTATGGGACACAGCAAAAAAATATGGAAGAAAGTGTTTTGGACAGAAAAGAACAAACCTGTTTGGCCTACATGCAAATTGTTATACGAGATGAAAAACTGACTTTGTTGAACAAAAAGCTCCCTCATCATGAAAAACGGCAGTGCAGGCATTGAAATGGTTTTCTTCAGCAGAGTTGATGGGAATATTAACGGAGCTAAATACAGAGCAATCATGGAACAAAACCTGTTAGGAGCAGCAGAAGGTCGAGGGTCACCTTCCAGCAGGGAGGAAAAACTAAAAATAGTCAACGGGATGGTTTAGTGCAAAAGCACAGCCAGCTCCTGGAACGGTTGATTCAAAGTTCAAACATACAACCATTTGAGAATCTGAGAAAGACTTATCCATATCTTCTTTGATATAGCCTGAGCTTTTTTTTTTTTTTTAAAGAATTTATAACACAGTCAGTCTCTAGATCAAGAGAAATTTGACACTTCACAATTATACTCTTATTTGTTTTGCTCTGTCACACATCGTTCCATTCAAATACATTGAAGTTGTAACTTGGCAAATGTGAAAAGATCTAAAAGGTAAAAACAAAAAAGTATTTTGCAAAGACTTGCATCTACGGTTGAATGTTCTATATTTACATGTTTGCTTGTTTTACCTGAAATGCCATGGAGTTGCCAAGAGCGAGGAAGACTCGCAGGGGAACAGAAGCCTTATAGGACCTGTGGCTCCACAATCTGTGTGCACCAGCAGTCACACCAAGAGCACTTATCAAGTAGCACACGGCAGCTGGAAGAAAGAGAGAGGTATCTTACAGGGAAACTGTCTGCGCCACATTGAGATGAATTTTTACACCCATGAGAGCTGACTCACTAGGCTACCATGTTCTTTTTCATAACCCTCTGCTTCTTTAGAGAAACACTGGGAGTGTGCAGGTCAGCCCTCACACTTTTGGCTGTTGGAAAAACTAGTGAATGCATGTCTCTGTGAGGCCTAGACGGGACTAGCCAGGATCTGAGATCTGGGGGCTGACTGGCAACGAGCATTCTGCCATGAGCCTCACAATGGGATGTGTTCAGTGGAAGTGATTGTGCTTTGTCTTCTCCTGTGAAATAATATGGAAAAGACGGCAAAAAAAAATGCAGAGCTAGAGTAGAAACAGAGCAGAGATTGTTGGGGGACTTGAGTCACGCCACAACAGTCCACATATATAGGTCAAATTAATCAGCAAACTGTTTGGACGACAGAAATTAAAATAATTATAATTCGAGACGTCCCAGAAGCATGGGGATTGGACTGCTAGAGAAAATGTGAAGGGAATCTTTAAGATTTGAATATATTTTGAGTTTTGAAACAAAACTCAAATGAGACTCAAATGAGGAAGACAATTAGATGCAGATTTGGTGTCTTCACCCAAAAGCCACAGATTAATCTGAAATGCATCACAGTCTCTAGCATTATGGAAACTTGTTTTGCAGGCAAGTGTGCTGAAAACTGAACAAAATTCATCCAAATAAATGGTGCGAATACCATTGGTTGGTCAGTCACGCAGGTGAGAGTGTGTGGTTATCCAGTGCTGCTTCATGGTCATGGGTGTATGCTACAAAGGAAGGAAACATACAATCCCCACTGTCAGTGCTGTGTCGATGCTTCTTCACAAGAGATAGGGAAGCTTTCCAGAGTTGAATAGAGTATGTTTAAAAACAGTATAATCTTAGGGGGAAAAAATGCTACAGGCTGCAGAAAAACACTTTAGACTGGGACGGTGGTGCACCTTCCAGCAGGACCTCAACCCCACACACAGTCAGATCGACAACAAACTGGTTTAGATCATTCAAACCTACAACCATTTGAGAATCTGAGAAAGACGTTCTGGAATGCCCCAGTTAAAGTCCAGACCTACATGTTATTGATAGAATGCGTAGTTCATCTGTCAGACTCAAAGATGTCTGCATGTATTGTTCTGAAGGTCTGTTACTGATCCAGAGGCGTGCTACAAATGAAAGTTATCCTTAGGAAAACTGTGTCTCACAACTGAGTCGAGCAAAAAGGGAACAGGCTCAAGCAAAGGAGAGAGTCCACTTCCTAGGGGCCCAAAATGGATCCTGAATGGTTTTGGTTAGGCCTCCAATAATCTACAACGATTCAGCTTAGTTTCTATGCACCAAGTCAAAATTCATTCAAAACAATCACAAAGATCTATCCAACCATAGTCTTCCGTATAGATATTATTTATTCAAATTAATGTAAGACAGGAGAGAGTACGGTTCAATCGGTTGCAACCTTTATTCCTTTTTCACTTTAATGTCCTGCATCGGACACCAATTTCTATCACCCATTTCTAACTCTCCCCATAACAGCATTATTAAAGTCCAGAAAATCAGTTCTGGCTTTTGGTTTAGGTGTGTCAGGCCTAAATTATTTGGTCACACCTTGGAAAACTTTCCAAAGACGCCCCTGCAAAAACAACACAACTAGCTGCAACATCATGAGGTGTAGAGCTAATTGCCCTTATATTTGGAAATAGATTATATTAGCTTTATTTACTCAATTTACCATTTGACTCAAAATGAAATTGATTATAGAAATGGATGCTATATAAATCATCAGTGGGTTGAAAACCTTCATGCAGGCCCTCTCATTAAAATTAGGCCAGAGTGACTCATTCTCCATTATTCCCACAGGCTTGATCCCCTCAGGCAGTGTGCTCTGTGGTTCGCAGTGCTCACACAGCATCAGCGCATTCTATTCAGACAGAAATCAGCAAATACTCACTCCATCCAAGAGTTAGCCACGACGCGGAAGGGATTAGAACCAGTCCATAAAGCGCTCCGACATGCAGGAAACCCATCAGGATGATGTTCCTCCACACCAGGATCCTGGGCGGCTTCTTCCCCTCTTTCTCTCTGTAGGTGTCGTCAAAAACGTCGTCCACGGTCGACGTCTCCGCCATGGCATCCCCGTTCTGCTGCTTGTCGGCGCGATGAATCCTGGTTTCGGTCATGTTTCTGCAGCGGGGAAGCACAGCGCGAGCAGAACAAGGGGACGGTGTTATTCCGTCTGATGCGCTGCGCAGCGTGATGCGGACAGAGAGAGGAAGGCACGGCGGCGGGCAGCTGCGCTCATGTACTCCTGCAGCGCCCACAGCGGGCAGCTGCAGCTGGACTGCCAGCCGTCAACAGGAACCTTCTCGTTGAAGTCAATGTTTTTCTGCCTGATTAATTAAAAATGACTTGTCCATCGCTTATAAGGAGATTTTTGTGGGGTTTTTTTTTTATTTATGATTCAAAAATAGACTCTCCTTATATTTTTGTAATTTATTTTTTTTTGCACTAGTTATATCTCTCAACTCAGGAAATATATAATTCTTACTGGCACATCAAACCAGGAAGTGTAAAAATGATGGAGATTGGCGTAGAGTCGACCATCCTCCCACCTGTTACGTTCTCTTGTTTTTCCCCCCCATACAGAAGGGTGGCTAATAAGAAGTGGGTCACATTTATTCAATAAATTTATGGCTTGATCTTTTAAAATTTTGTCGTTTTTTTTCCCTCCCCCTTGTCTTATGGAGATTATCTGTTTTACTTAAACAGGACGTTTTCCTGAAGATCAACACAAAATGGAAAACAAGCACTGTACATGTCAATGTTTTTCCCCAGTAAATATAACATTTCCATTGGAATTCACACTAGATCAGTGCTTCTCAATTCCGGTCCTCACCGCCCCCTGCTCTGCATGTTTTAGATGTGCCTCTATGCCAGAACAGCTGATTCAAATGATTGCATGACCATCAAGTCCTGCAGAAGCCTGTTAATTACCAAAATATTCATTCCAGGTGTGTGGCAGAAGGGAAACACCTAAAACAAGCAGGGCAGGGGGGGCCTGAGGACCGGAATTGAGAAACACTGCACTAGATAGATGTGAAAACTAAAGCAGTCCATAAATAGAATAGACACAAACTAGTCCATGTATGAAGTTATCTGTTATGATGTGATGGAACAGGGAGTAAATATTGAAATACCTGAAAAAAAAAGACATTCAAAAAAGCCAAGAAATCAGCTGGAATCTGTCAGCAACTAGAAAGCTCTCCCACTAGTATATGCTAACCAATAACATCTGATTTAATATTAACAGGAAGAGACATTCGCAAAAGAAAAAAAAAACAGTAAATGTTGAGAAACATACTGATGACAACATTACAGCTGCTTTTCTAAGCTTCTAAATGTTCCAGAAGGTGCTATTGCAGCCATAATCCAGAAGAGAAATGCCCATAATTTTACCATAAACTGATCAAGGCCAGATAAGATTTGTAACAGAGGAGTCGAGTTGACCAGGAGACTTAAGCATTGCATTAAACCGCAATGGCCTCGACGCACATTCACTCCACTGCTAAAGAAAAAGGAATATGAAGCCACAATGAAACACTGAACGCCTCTACATTCAGTGTTTCAATCAGTAAATTAAAATTTAAGATTTCCCCAACATTACCTTTTTTTTTTTTTTATTTCCAGAATGGTTAGACGATAATGAGCGACAGAGAGAACAAACATTCAGACTCGAGTTCATTGACAAGATGCATATTTTCAGAGCAACTACTAAAGCAATGCAAATTGCTGTTAACATGATTGCGATTGGAGAAACTTCTTACCTTTTGTTGTTCTTGCACCAGGTCAGATGTAGGCAACACTAAGAGATGCAACACTCTTCCTGCCCTGAGGTGGTTTTAAAGCAACATCCTGCTGCAGGTATAAGCATTCTATTGGCTGTTTGCTCCACCAATGTTTAACTTTTTTTTTTTTTTCCTCCAACTAAATCTTTACGTAACCCGGAGCTCTTACCCAATCTTCTGGAGCATCTCAGTCTGATGTTGTCAGGATTAATCATTGCAAGAGGTTGCAAACAAAGGTCTTCCATTTTGCACCATGATGTCACCCACCAATGAGTTCTGTTTTTGGATAGCATGATATTATAATTGTGCAATTCATCTCTGTTCACAGATCAATTTTCCTTTTTTTTTTTTTTTTTTTTTTTTCCCCAAATATAAAGTTCAGAAATGTTTTGCTGGGATACATGGGGAATGTGGAAAATGTTATTTTGGTTCCATTCGCTTTACCTTCCAGTTGAACTTAAAATAGTTTGTGTAAACTTTGCAACCAAAAGAAAAAGCAAAAAAAAAAAAAAAAAAAAAAAAAAAATTGCCTTGCATGATGCAACTTTAAAAAATGCAAAGAAATACATCCTTAAATGCTAAACCTTACAAAGGTTCTGTAGGCCTGGACTTATACAAACTTCAAAAAGTCCCTTTCCTTGTCCTTTTTTCCATATGCAGACACTGAAAACGTTCATCCAGCAAAACAAGGCAACTTTAGCCCAGAAACATGACCTCAGATAAACGAAGGTAACCTCTGGAGAACACATCTTGCCCTCCTACTGGACCCTGCTTGTTCTGACCTTACGTGAACTGGAGTAAGTAGGATGAGCTCATAATCATGAATCAGATGATTTGAGTCTTGTGACTGAAAGAATCTGAAGAGGTAATGGCACCCTCTGTTGTATAAATGTGGGTACTGCCTGTCTGAAGCAGACAGAAGCAGGATTTAATGCCTTTTCATTCCTTTTATTACACATTCGCTGCTAATGCTGCATTAGTGAGGCTAAAGAAAAACAAGACACTAAGAGCTATACCAGCTTTAAGATTTGTTAAATGCATTACTGTTGGTTCCATGAGCGTAACCAAGTACGGAGAAGCAGCATTCAGTTTCTATTAACCACAATTCTGGAACAAACTTCCAGAAAACTGCTAAACAGCTGAAACACTTTGAATCGAGGATAAAAACTCACCTGTTTTTAACCTGAGTATTAGCTGAGACAACATGAATATTAATATTGCAAGTTATATTACAAATATGAGATGAAAAACCTAAACAATACATTCATTTATATTTGATATCTACCAGGTTTGAAGCTCGGGGCTGGAAATAAAAAGGAGGAAATCCACCGTACTTGTCTTTGCTTACATATGCGATAAAACCAAATCAATGAGCAAACGTGATTATGTCTTAATTTAAAAACATAATAATTTAAAGCATCTTTATATTGCCACAGAATTCTGAAAACATACATATTAAAATGATGTAGCAATAAATTAATAAGAAACACTAGACGAACAAATGACACGCGCTACCTCTCAAACAGCAGCACCAGTTCACAGTGAGGAGTATGTGGGAACATGTCCACAGGGACAGCCAGAGTGGGAGAAAAAGCTTCTCCTGTGAGCTTCTTTTCTTGATCAGGAGCACAGCAAAGCTCCTTGAAGTTCCTCATCGCCTCTCCGTCCGGCTTGCAGGAAACATAGACCAGTCTGCGGATAGCCGCTTGGTTTCTCAGCGCTCTGACTACTTTGGGATGGAGGCCCGCTCGAGACGGATTCACCACGGCGGTAAGGGCTCCGGGTGCAGAGCTCAACCGAGACATGAGAGCAGGGAGTACCACCTCTGCTTTACCGGGGAGAAACTCGCAGTTTTCCACGTCATTGAGAGCGGCGTTGTGCGCGGCATCTCTCACCGCCTGCTCTACGATCTCGACGCCGATGACCCTGTCCACTCTGGGAGAAGAGATGATGCCGATGGCGCCTGTGCCGCAGCACACGTCGAGCAGAGTGCCTCCTGTTTTTGACTGCGCTGCTCCTGGGACACAAAGGTCTCTGACCGTGTTATACAGCACCTGAGCAGCTGCCTGGTTCACCTGGAAGAAAGCATCGGCAGATATGCGGAACTTGAAGCCCAGGACCTGCAAAAGTCACACAAGAGCAGAGACACGTCAGATCGGACATACGTTCTCTTCGGTGTTTAATAAGTATAAGAGAACCTTTGAGTGAAAAACCGACCTGAAATCTAAACGTACAGAGACTTAAGTTTTCTGCAGCAGACATTGTTGAATTTTGAAACCTGTTATAAGAACTTTCTGTTCCCTAAACTGGATTTATTGCCCAGTTCAAAGTCCACCAGTGTGTGTAATCGGTTATACAGTATAGACACCTGCCAAATCATCTAGCAAGGATGCCGATGTCACGAGAAGATGAGATGATGTCCGTTTGTGGTTGAAGCACAATCATCTTGTACTTAATTTAATAATAAAAATCATATTTAATTTTGTGCCTTGAGCATTTCCTACAACTTTGCAAAATGACAAAGTTAAAGAAATTACCGTACATATTTAAGTTTTAAGGGATAAGAAAATCCGAGTATTCTGCATCATGTACATATTCAGGCTGGTCAGGAAAACTTATTCAGTGATTTTCTCAGGTATTTCCTTCTCTATAACAGTTTGACCAGGAGTTGTTTTCCCATCACTTCACCATTATGTGAAACATACATAAACTCCCATTAAAACATGTTTTAGTGTGGTGTTGTAAACGTGCCAATATGTGGAAAGTTCAAGGGTTATGAATACTTCTGCAAGGAACTGCAGAGTCTGAGCAGTAAACTTCCAGATTCCGGGTAAATCCAGAATATCTCACCTCCTCATGCAAATATGGCTGACCGTGCAGCAGCTGGTAGGGGGATTCCTCATGCGTGCAGCGAGTCATGGTGCTTTCCTGGAAGAACAGGGAGTCTAGCTGACAGACCGATCCAGGACCCCTTGAGAAATACTCCACCAGCTCAGCCTTATGAACAGCCACTTCCTCTGCGGTCATCATCTGTGGGTGGAAATACACTATAGCCATGGTGTGTCCCTGCGCATTGGTCCTCACCGTGACCTCTCTCCAGTGACCCCCGGTGTGAAACAGCAGGCAGGGCTCCAGAGAGGATTGGCGGATGAAGTCCTGGTAACACCTGGCTACTAGTGTGTGCTTCTCCGGCATGTTGAGTAGGTGATCTCCGTTCACACAGACGATGTTTCCCCGACTGGCCGTTCCTAGGTAAAATCCAACCGTTTTTGGATTCCCATCCACTCCTCTGTTGACAGAAAACGTGGATTTGTTGCGGTAGCCATCCCTGACTGGGGAGGGCAGAACAGGCAGGACAGTGAAGTTGAGTTTAGCTGAGGCAGGTGCTGGTAAACCTGACCTGAGGTCAGCTGAAAGAGATCCTGAGAGTTCAGACAGGATCTTCCGCTGATTGTTCTGCTTGAGCTCCAGCTGCTCCTCATAGCTCAGCCTCCAGAGCGGGGTGACAGCATCGGCCAGCCTCTCCTCCCAGGACAGGTCGCCGGTCCAAGCCGCTTTCTTCTGCCTTTTTTTCCGTCGTTTCTGTGACCCCGACCCCGCTCTCCCTCCGTCAGCCGGACTAACGCTAGTTGAAAACAGCACGCAGGTCCGCCTCGGATAAAATATATTTGGTCTGACAGCCATGACCGACCTGCAGCATTTCGCGGTTAAATACATGTTTCCGAGAAAAGTGCGAGACTATCAAACATTGAAAGTACAACACTCACAATAAGAACTGCATCAGACTTTCAGGAGCTCGGAAAAACATGCTTCAGATCCACACCAACTTCTTCTTCTTTAGGTTTTAACGGCAGCTTGCATCCATTATTGTTGCACTACTGCCATCTATTGGATCCTAATATCTATACCTCAAATTCTCATAAAGATCCCAGTATTTTTAAAAAACGAAAACTCTTCTTTTTCCCCTCAATACTATTTACCTGATCAACCACATTCTCAAATTTCAATTCCCTATTAAAACTTAATTCCGTTTTTAATAATCTTCCTTGATTTGCATATTTTCTACAACTAATAAAAACATGTTCCATCGCTTCTACAGCATCACACCAACTACATAAACCAGTAAGATGTTTCCCCATCTTAAAAAGAGTTCATTTTAAAAAACTGTGCCCGGTTCTTATTCTATTTATATTTTATATTCTATTTATCTCCTCCCTCCTGTTTCACACTGTTTCTTGTTTGAAAGCCACCTTTTTTGCGCTTTTAACGCCACCTACTGGACTGGAGTGTAAACGGTGAGTATACGTGTTACTCCTAATAAAATTGTCTTACGTTATGAAATTAAAGAGACTTTAACTCTAATTTATGATCAACAATTCTTTAGAAATAAATATAAATAGTCCAATGTATATTTGAATATATTATATATTTTCCTTTAAAATTCGCCTAGGCCTATATAAGATTTTTTCAAATAAGTGTTGACACAGACGCTCCATTTAACTGTTTCTTGTAAAACACTGCAAAAAAAAAATATATGCACATTCACCTTATTAAAAGATGAAAAAAAAATGTGACAGGCATCAGTGGCGAAAACCTTTGTCCTTTTTAAAAACTTTTCATTACAAACTCCATTGTCATTTCAACAGTTGTTTTGATAGTTCATTCTGCTGCAGCTAATTTGATTACCCTTAACTCCAAAGTGCACATGATTCAATCTAAAGCACTTATGAACACTTATTTTGATATTTTTATCACACTTGATATTGTGTCAGCTAGAATTTCGTGAAAAGGGGCTTTATTTATTAATGTAATAAATTAATTCATGCGTTAATTTATTTATTTTTATTATCTAACTTAAAAACACTTCAGCATGGAATAAACAACGTTTTGTTACGTCTATTTTGCCAGACCAAAGGTGAGTCGACGTCATTTCTTTGCGTCTCGGGACAAGTAAACATTTCCGCTGTGTCGCGATGGACTCAAACAAGGACGAAGCGGAACGTTGCATTAAAATAGCATTAAATGCGATCGGTAATAATCAGCTGGACAAAGCCAGAAAGTTTCTGGAGAAGGCTCAGCGCCTATTTCCGACAGATAAGGCCAAAAGTAAGTCGAATAGACGCTTGTTTGCCAGCGATGCTATCTAATTTGGAGGGCCAGAGCTGGGAGACCGAACAAGCTAATGCTAACATAGCCGTCATTAATAGGTACAGGCCGTAACTGGTACTTGTAGTTTTTTGTTTTTTTTAAGCTACTACCATTTGTTTATTTAATATTTTTACTTGTTTGTAACCTTACATCGAGCTTAACTTACTCACTGCTAGTGCTGAAGTTCTCTGTAACGGTAACGATGCTAAATGTTAGCGTTCTAAAGTAGCGGATTAACTCAAAAGCCAGCAACTTAAAACGGCAGCAATATGGTAATGTGCGCCCTCTTACAGACCTGTTGGAGTCATTAGCGCAGAATGGGAAGCCTCCAGACGAGAACGGCAGTGCTGTAAACGGAGGAGGACCCGGCCTGAGACACCGCGGCGAGAGAGACGGAGCTAATGCGTCTCAGGGCCCCACGGAGTCCGATAAATCTTACACAGCAGAGCAGCTGGAGGCGGTCAGAAAGTGAGAGCACATTTATTTTTCTTTCTGATGCGTGTTATTATCTTAACCACAAGCGGTCTGGTAATCTGTTGACACGTATGTTGACAAATTTGCAGTGTTTATTCTCGTGATTTACAATGCTGAACTGCATGTCCTGGTATATTAGCGATATTTTTTATCAGAAGAGTTGTGATTCAGGTCAAACCTTTTCATCTGAACAGGCATTAGTTGAACTTTTAAATGATTGCACGATCATGTATGTAGAATAAAAAAAAATTATTAAATTAAGGTTTGTTGGCACTGGGACACATCTTTGTTCCCAGGTGTTTTGGAGTCAGGATGCGTCTAAAAGTTGCAGAACTGGAGGACTGGAGTTTGAAACGTCTAATCATTTTTCAAAATTTCATTCAATTAAGATATTCAGCAGAAGGCGATGTTTGATTACTCTAAATTATATTGAGCGTGTCCTATCTATTTCTGTAACTTAACACTATGTTATAACTTAAGTTTTCCTGTTCTGTTACTTCGGTTCTAGTCAGTGGAAGTTCTTAGCTTTTCAAATGCTTCTAAATAAAATGAGCAGATGATGGAAATTAACACTGAGCTGAGACTTGGCTTCTATTCACATCCAACAAAAACCTATGAATTAAATGTGAAAATGATTATCATTGTTTGTTTGTTTGTTTGTTTGTTTTTTCCTTAATCAGCTCTACTCTGTGTAAAGTCAAAGATTATCTACTCAGTCACCAGGTCAAGACAGCCAGATTGCTCCTCCTAAATCATAGGTTTTAACTGTCAGCTAAATTCTTCTTTGCAACATCCCAGTATGGATTTTCTAATAGAAACTGAAGCATGATCCCCGAGTAGTTCACCTTAGTTGGTCAATCAAGGTGCTCTGTCCCTGACCCCTAAACTTTTCTTCTCGTTTGTTTGCTTCAAAGCAAATTTCGTTCATGTCGTAACAGAGACTTTTGTGTTTAATTCAGGATTAAGAGCTGTAAAGATTACTACCAAATTCTGGGGGTGGAAAAGTCAGCTTCTGAGGAGGACCTTAAGAAGGCCTACAGGAAGCTCGCCCTGAAATTTCACCCAGATAAAAATCACGCGCCTGGAGCTACAGAGGCTTTCAAGGGTAAGTTGCGTGTCTTCATGTCTTTTCTGTGCCGCTTCTGGGAGCTTGTACTCACAGCTCCTCTGTGTGTCTCTTTCAGCCATCGGCAACGCCTACGCTGTTCTAAGTAACGCTGAAAAACGAAGACAGTATGACCAGTATGGGGAGGAGCGAACACAACCAAGCAGACACAGACATCATCACGATTTTGAAGCAGACATTTCTCCTGAGGACCTTTTTAACATGTTCTTTGGTGGAGGCTTCCCAACAAGTGAGTGGAGGCAAAATGATATTAAAAACATGCAAGGGATGTACAGGGCTGCTGCTAAAACTCATTGTGTTCTTGGGCAGTGGGGTATTACAACTAAACAGCTCCAAAAAAAAAAAAAAAACGTTTTTGAACTTGTTTATTCCTCGTAAAAATTACTGGTTTGGCACTAGACGTTTCTCAGGACATAATAAGAACTTGCTTACACTCGCTAATGACACACGATGACAGCTCTAAGTGCAGGTGTTATGGCTGTGCTGCACAGTCAAACTCTACACCGCAATAAGCAGCCGGTGTTTTTAAGTTAAAAAGTTGTTTGTCTATTTGGACGCTCTTCCACGAAATATTTCAAAGTGAAATCAAGTCAAGTGAGACTTGTTTTCAAAGACTTAATAGTCTATTTTATTTCTTGTTTCAGTTGTGTGTAGGTTTTTATTTCAGTTTCATTTATTTATTTATTGTTGTTTTGTTTAGATCTTTTGGATATTAAAATTGTCTTTCAGTTCTAGTCTCATGTGCTTTAGAAAATATGGTTTTATTGATCTTTGAGAGGATGTATTTGCATTATTGCATTACTATGTTAGTTGAAATTGTCTCAAAATAGCAATGTTTTCGTCTACTTCAATAGTTTGCGGGAGAATTTAACGTCGAGCAAAATGTATCATGACAGGCCTATTCTGTTTTATAATATATATTATATATAATATAATGACTCTGGTTGGCCTACAGTTCCGCTGTATGCAGAATAAATGTGCAGCGTGTTGTGCATATTCAACAAAATACTAAATATGCAATGCAGTATTTAACTCAAATCAGTATCCCAAAAGTTGCAGTGAAGTCCTGTAGATTTCTCTGAAGGAATATTTGTTATTCAGTCAGATGATGATTGCGTTTAACTGTATGCTTTTTTGTTTGTTTTGTTTGTTTTCTTTTCAGGTAACGTCCATGTTTACAGGAACGGAAGAATGCATTTTGCACACCAGAATAGACAAGAAAGACGAGAACAGCAGAGAGATGTAAGCTGGATTTGCGATGCCTTACTAACGCCTGGTTTAAATAATTGTATACCTTGTGTCATTAAACGGCGTCTCCTTTTCTCTTTGAACAGGGCGGCTTCGCTCTGCTGGTCCAGCTCATGCCCATCTTAATTCTCATCGTCGTTTCTGCTCTCAGCCAGTTGATGGTCACGCAGCCTCCGTACAGCCTTAGCTATCGCCCGTAAGTGTGGCAGGGAGGAGGGGGCTGTGGTTACACCAGAAGTGTTTCGACGTCTGTCTGAACCTTCCCTGCTTTCTGTTTGTCAGATCAGCTGGACATATTCACAAAAGGCATACGTCACACCTAAAGGTGCCTTTCTATGTGGGGGACCGTTTCAATGAAGAATTTACAGGCAATAACCTGAAGACTGTTGAAAGAAGTGTAGAAGAAGACTATATCTCTAACCTAAGAAACAACTGCTGGAAGGAGAAGCAGCAGAGTAAGTCTTTTACATTCCGCTGGTTAGCCTGTTTTACAAAACTGGTATGGGTGGAATATGACTATATTGAAATACTTAATTTAAAGTCTGGACACTTGGTTTGTTAGACTGCTGACCAGAGTGTTGTATCTTTGACGCGCTGTTTCTGTCTTTCAGAGGAAGGCTTGCTGTATCGTGCTCGTTACTTTGGGGACTCAGAGTTGTACCAAAGGGCCCAGAGAATGGGGACCCCTAGCTGTTCCAGACTATCTGAGATTCAGGTCATACTGGATGGCTAGAAGACACTTGCACACACATGGGTATGCTCACTCAGATTGTTGTTTGTTTTTTTTTTTGTTTTTTTTAAGCTTTTCATTTTAACCCACTTTCTTGCTGCTCAGACGCTTTTTCTTCTTTGATTTGCCTTTCCTTATTTTATCCATTCACCATAATTAACTGAAACACCTCAGTCAGCTTTTCTTTCTTTTTTTTCTATTAACGTGTTAATGCTGCTGCAAGCAGGAACTGACTCCTGATACTGAAGGGTCAGCTCTGTTTTTCGGAGGAAAAACGTCACCTGATACGTCACTCTCATGGATCTTGAGCAAGGGTCACATCTTTGCAAAACGGTTGATTTGTTGGGTTTTGTTTTTTGTTCTGAAAAACAGACTTCTGACTTAAGTAATAAGTTTACAAACCTATAAAGCTTTAAAAGTAGCATCTTGCTATTTGAAGGATAAAACACCAGATGTCTGCTTGTTAAAGCTGCCTCTGAATAAATAGAATATCATTGAAAATGTTATTTGTTTTGCAGTACAACTAAAAAAGTCAAACTTATTTAGATTCTTTAAACACATATATTGATGTATATCAAGTATTTATATCTGTTCATTTTGATAATTGTCTTACAGCAAGAGAAAATTGTTTTTATTATTATTAAAACAAATAAAAAAGCTATTTTTATAAGCCTACATAATAAAGGTAATGACTGCTGCCTTGACTGTTGTCCCTTGACACGCTCCACATGGATTGCAAGCCTTGAAAGGTCATTGCTAGGGAACTGACCCTTTAATATTATCTCTAGGCATGTTCATAGAAAGCTAAGTGGAAGGAAAAAGTGTGGTAGAAAAAAAAACCGGCATTTTATTTATTTATTTTTTGTTTTTGTTTTTTTAGCTGTTTTGCCTATTTACTTCATTGCTGTTCTCACAAAATTCCAGATCAGTATTTTAAGGTAATCATCTAACTCTTCCTTGTGTGTCTGTTTTTATAGTTCGTCGGTACTTGAATCTAATGGGAAGAAATGAGCCTGAGCCCACTCTAATTGGAGCATATTTCTGCAGCAAACCAAGAGAATCTAAACAAGCCTTACACTCTGTGTGCAGAGGCGCCTCCTCAAGGGGCCTCCCTGCCACTCCATCCACTTCCTGTAGAGCTGCGAGAAGCTTCAAGCTGCCTGCTGACATTTTCTTCCTCTCCTGTCTCAACCAGTGGTGAGAGTCCGATGGGCGTCATGGCGGAAATTGAGCGTGCTGTTATCTGTTTGAATGATAAAGAAGGCTGCTGAGATTAGCTTCCTCTGTCCTGATCCTTTTATTTTTTGTTTTTCCTGGAGAAACCTGAAGGCCTTTCTTCACAGATAAGACAGTCTGAGCCACTCGTGAGGAGAAAAAAAAAAACAGTTTTTGTCATTTTTATAGTTCTTACCAATGTAAATACTCATTTTACTTAACAGTGCAGGGGATGGTAGTCATTTACAAAACTGTTTTGTGAATTTGCTTGTAGCCTGTTGGATCATAACTAGTAACAATTGTTGCACAGATAAAAGGAAAGCATATTTATTAAATTAACAACCTAAAATTCTATACATTTATTTGAATAAAAGTTGTCCAATGATTGACCGGTGTCTTGTTTGTTTTTAAACACTCTTTTACAAAATCTGTGTTTTTAGCAGGTCTTGTGCATTTTATTAAATTAGGTTTTAAATATACTTTATTCATTCATTGGTTGTCAGTCTTAAATATTTGGTTTATAAAGTTAAATCATTGTCATTTTAGGTTCTAAGACTTGAGTGTGCTTAAATTCACCATAGCATGCCAGATTTATTTATGCAAATTTACATCATAATGTTCCTAGTCTCCCAAATGTAATCTTTGGGAGACTAAGATAAAGACATAAGTGTCTTATTTAGTTTTTCAATAAATAAAAAATACTCTGCAAAGTAAATATAGGGTACTAAGTGAGTTCTTAAATATAAAATGTGCTTTAGTCTTTACATTTGCAAAAACCCTTTCAAAATTATATACACTAAGTGCATTTTGAAGGCTTCTGATTATGCCACCTGAAGGAAAGGAACAAAGGAGACTAAGCATTGGAAATGACCCATAATATAATGTAGTAAATCCAGAATTAAAATGGTGTGAACAAAGAAATGAAACAAGCATCACAGAGTAATAGAAAATAATTTATCTCACAATCTTTAAGATACAAAACAGTTTCAGGCAGGTAATATGTAATACTAGTAGTATACATTCCCTTTAAAAAGTGGAAATTATATGAATTATATGAATGTGGATTCATATAAAAGAAAAAGGACTCGTGTTCAGACACCTGCAATCAGGTGAGTAGCTGCCATGAGATAGTTTGGGCCTTCGATTTACCACATATTACAACTGTTTTAGGACCTTGATGTCAGTGCAATTAAAGTTGTTTTGTCTGTTTGTTTTTTAAGTGAATCTGCAGCAAAAGTTGATTAAAAACAGCTCAGTGAGTCTAGAAAGGCACATTGGTGCTCTTAGGTTAGCAGCATTCTTCAACCAGCAGCGCTCCTGAGCTGTACAGTTTCCTCTTGATGGCCCTGAAACTCCTGCTCAGCCTCAGGGTTTTGTGGTGCCTCGGAGACGTTGCAGACGGAGGCTTTCCGCCTTTGAAGAGCTTCTGCACCCTGCGCCACAGTCCTCCGGACTCGAGCCTCAGAACCAGGGTCACGTGGAAGGTCGGGACCAGGCCGGCGTCTACTGCTATTTGATCCACGGTGCACAACAG
The DNA here is from genome assembly GCF_051168715.1 of Poecilia mexicana. NCBI lineage: Eukaryota > Metazoa > Chordata > Actinopteri > Cyprinodontiformes > Poeciliidae > Poecilia > Poecilia mexicana. The sequence goes on along the minus strand of NW_028263384.1, from coordinate 15,811,409 downwards.
CCCCTGATCCCCCCTTTCCACGCACAGGTCGATCACGGCCCCCCTCAGTCCGCAGGGCTCGTTGACGGCCAGATGGAGCAGCTCTCGGCTGATGTTGTACATTAGACGGTCAGGTAGGATGAGTTTGGAGCAGCACAGGACGGGTGACGCATTGTTAAGGCTTTGTGTGATTGTGCCCACCACCTCTGCAGCCAAGGTCTCCTCGAGGGGGTAACAGAAGAAGCTACTGTCGGACTCCGACAGGGATAGGTCCGCCACAGATCCTGGAACAAAGATAGAAATAGATTAGAGAAACTTTATTCTTACTGACCCCAAGGAGCAATTTGATTTGCATTTAGATGCAGAATAGCTCCAAGTCTGAACTGAACATTTTTAAAGATGCAAAAGGGTTTTATTTTTGCTGCTATTGTGTTTTTCCAGAAAATAATAAAGAAAACTAAACGCACTCACCGGTTTCACTCCTGCAGTACTGATCTGCTGAGGGCCTCTGATTGAGCCCCTTCAGCTCAGCCAGCTTCTGCAGCAGGTTGCTCCAGGACAGCCTCTGGGAGCTCCTACCCTCCGCTGGGGACCGAGGAAAATTGCCATCGAGAGATTGGTTGCAAGAAAAAGACATTTATACAACAAATACCTTATTTCCAAAAGAACAAGGAGGGGAGGGGGGGCAAAAACAAAAAAGAAAGAAGTGCGGAGGTAGCTGTCACAGTTGGACCTTCTCCTACTCCTGAGCCGGATCAGCTGCAAATCACACTCTCTAACAATGGGGTGAAGCCTTAAATACCTACGCACGCTAGCCCCGCCCATCTGATTTCTCAGCCAATGAGGTTTTAGCTCACGTCCTCAGCGCAGTATCCTGCCTGGTTATCCCTTTGATGGGGTGAGACACACTCCCCCCCACGGCTGAGAGGCAAGCGACGACCCCCTCAAATCTCATAAGTTTAACTCTTAATCATTGTATAGGAGGACATTAATCCGTCCTAGAAGGCGAATTTACAGACGGTGCCTAGTGCAAATCTTGCAACACTGGAATCCTGTCAGCACAGAGCAGAACTAGAAAAACGCAGCTGATGAATCAATTGTGAATAGTTGCGCGAGGCACGTATTGCACGTAGAGAACGTCTTTTTGTTAATGGAAAAAAGGAGGGGGGCCCGCCTTTCTACTGACAAATGTTAACCTTAAAGAAGCTGAGCTGCACGTTTACAAACGGCTCTGAAGTAAACAAGGAGCCTTACGGTGAATCTACACTAAAGTCTAAGGCGACTGCAGGGATAGATTATTCCAGAATGTTCCAGAAAGTATTTCCAGAAGACAAGTAGATAGTGCAGTCTGCATGGCTATCTCATCCGGATGCATTGTTTTATTTTGGTTAAAACATAAATGAAAATATCTGAAAACATTTCATCTCAGAGAGCCTTTCTAATCCAATCAACCAAACTTTATGAGTATCTCCTCTGGTTCATGTCATTTAGCACGTACTTCCATTCAACCCCCCCATCCCCCCTCCAAGAAAATAAGACTCAGTCACTTCTGTTTGAATAGTTATCTCCTTCACCTGTTTACATGGGTTCTGCTTTCATGGGAATTGCTTAAATCTTTGCACACTTAATGCATTGCAGAAGAATATGTTGGGTGCTGTAAACATGTTTCTGCTCACTGATTTATTCCTGTGTTGCTCTTATGTTGTTTCAGAGTGGCAAACAGCTCTCTGTCTCAAACAAAGATAAACTTAGAAAATACAACATTCTTTTTGCTCTATGGTAGTTGAAAAACAACATGGTCCTCCTTTTTCTTATCGGTCAGAAATTTAGGTTGACCTCCAGCTCCTGAGATGCTTACCATTGTTTCAATGTTTGATCCATAATAGCTCTCATTGTGGTTCACTGGAGTCCTAACGTCTTAAAAAAAGGATCCAAAGTGTGGCCTGGGGGCCATTTGTGGCCCCTGGATTTATTTGGTCTCCGACTGCAATGCAAAAATGATGCAAATCTGGTCTCTCAGTACATGAGGTTGATGCAATTAAGATTTTTTTGTGACACGGGGTGTGCATAAGACTGACATGACACTGTGATAAACACAACACGGTTCTTGTTATGAGCATAATGGAGTCTTTATGAATGTCTGTGACTGTTGTCATGAAGTGTCATTTGGTAAATAATGACGCTTTTAATGCAAAGTTGCTCTTAAAGTTGCATTGAAAGTCCATTAAAAGTGCCAGCTTTGCATTTAAGTGTCAGTATTTACAAAATAATACAAAGTTGGAACTTTTAATGAGATTTTAAAGCAACATTTAAAGCAACTTTGCATTAAAAGTGACACCACACTTCATGACAACAGTCATAGACATTCATAAACACTCCTTCATGTTGGATCCTGTCAAATAAAATGTTAAAGATTTTTTAAATTTTAATTATGGTAAAATATTATATACAAATGTAAATGTTCTTTAAAAATTTTAAGAGGGGGGAGGGATATTATGTAAAATTTACTTTTTGGACCTTTATATCGTGTTATAATGTTTTTCCCTTTATCAAAAAGATACTCAGACTGTTGCCTTGGTTCTTAGATGCATATTTGAGGAATCTTCTGTGGTAGCCATTTGGGGTGCCTAAACGCTTGCTCCTCCTTGGACCTGCGGCCTCCAGTCATACTTCCGCCTCATAGAGCACCCCATCTCCTGTGGATCCCTCCCACTAGAGGCAGAAGTAATTAGCAAACACCTGGTGGAACTGTGCATCTGCTGAGCTCATCAGACAAACTAATTTTCAGTCTAATGCCCCTACAATCGGCTGCAAATGGCATAATGAAAAGCAGTGTTGTACTGAAGGAGGGTCAAAAAAGAGCAGGGGCCTCTTAAAGAGACAGAGGCGTAAAATTTGAAAGTCAAATTTCTTTTAAGTTATGTTTGATGCACGCAGGATTTGTATGCCAACTTGGTAACATAGTTAACTCACTGTTAATTGATTGGATTATAAGCTCAAAGAAAGTGTGACCAAAACACTTCTTTTTTGTTGAGGACAGACTGAATTGTTTTCTGCTTTGTTCAAGTGAGTTCAAGGAATTTGCAAACTAGAGACCTTTCTTCTAATAAGCCAGACAAGCAAATCTCTGTATACATGTACACACACATTTCCTGATAAAAAAAAATAAGGCAATTAAAAATTGCATGCATGTTTTATTGCAAAACTTGGAAAACAAAATCACAATAGCGTTATGTGATTTTTTTTTTTTTATCACAGAAGCAACAATTTTGTAAAATAATACAAATTAAACACAGTGGAAGACATAAAACACTTGTGTTTTAAAACCAGCTTTCTTTATTATCTTAGATGGTATGGTGAAGTGGCAAATTTACCACAAGGTGGCGCTAAAGTGCTAGCGGATGACGCTTAGAGCACCTTGTTGTGACTACATGTGTTTTGATTTGAGTAGCCCAGATCATGATCAGGATATAACCCTGGTTTATCATCCAATTTATATGTTTAATTAAGGTCAGACCTTGTTATCATTTTACACTTCTTATCTTTGTTTACGTTCATTCTGTTACGAGAGAAAAAAAAATGTAAACGTGAAAAGGGAGAGACTGTTTTACAATTCACATTAGTCTTGGAGAGCTGTTGGTCTGGGCAGCCTGAGCTGATGTAATTTATGTGCGCTGGATCTCCGGCTAAATGGTTATGTGTAAAGACAATTTCTACTCAACAGTTATTTACTCAAACCTCAGTGTAACAAAGAAATAAATGTAATTTTCGGACCACATGTCTGCTTCTTTTTCAACCTTTGTACTAAAATACAAGCATTAATTCAGATTTCCAGTGGTTTCCTGTGTCTTTTGATGGTTGTGAGCATAGTAGCAACATGGTTCTGTAATAATAATGGGATTATTTCAACAAAGATAACAGTGAAGCTTTCCGTCTCCTTGTCAAATACCTCATCTTGTAAGCATGTCATTTTTCTGTCATACGATTCTCTCGTTTGTCATCGGATCCTTCAATGCTGGATTCAAGACTCTGTAGCTAAATGAGTCTGCAACACCCGGAGCTGTAGCTCGAACAGAACTACATGTAGGTTTTGATTTATTGCTGGAGGAAGCAGAAAGAGAGCAGCTCTCTCAGGGGAGGCCAAACTCCGATGTGTGGCAATTTTTGCTGAGGTATGCTCTTCTTTATCGGAGCCCTAACATTTTTACATGCCATTTTCAAACGGGCTTTACTCGAAACATTACCCCATTTCTAGATTAACATTCTCTTTTTCCTATATCACAATGATGAAAATTTTAAGCTATAAGCTCAAACTTAAAGATTTTCACAATACTATAACAGTTGTATTTTGAAAGGGCCAACATAAAATTTTTAACCACCTTATGTTTCGCCTTTTTCATTGCTTTCACAAATGAGTCAAACAAAATTACCAAAAAAGAAAAAACAAGCCCTGTTAAGTTAAAGTAAAAAAGTTCTACAAAACAATGACCCTTAAATAAAAACATATTACATAAAATAAACACTTGCATAAATATTTATCCCATTTAAAGTGATTGACCTAATTCAACAGACAATCCCAATGAGTGGAGTGGAGATCACCTGAGTGCAGTGACTGTGATTGTGGTACAAAGACAAGAAACAGCAAGAAGACAAAAGAACGCCCCAAGCAAATCAGAGGAAACATGGTTGAAAAGCATAAATTAAGGGACAGAAACAAAAGATCTCCAAGGCACTGAACATGGAGTTCAGTTAAATCATCATAAAGAAATAGAAGCAATGTGGCACAGGTGTAAATCCACTTAGATTAGGCTGTCCTCACAAACTTAGTGACAGTGCAAGAAGGAGACCAGTGAGCGAGGCCACCGGGACACCGATGACTTCAGCAGCTGTTGCAAAGCCTTATGGGAAAGTGACGATACTGTAGCCACTGTTGAACCTAACTCAGAGCGTTTTTTTATAGGGGTGACCACTAAAACATCTGATAGCTCATGGTAGCTACAAATATTCATAGATGAAGAGGAACAATCAATAAAAGTAAACATTTCAGCAATGCAGACTTTATAAAAGAGTTTAAAAAAAGATATTAGAAGTCCTGTAGGCACTTTGCAAACTCATGTGGAGGACAAAGTGAACAAGAAGAAGATGTTCTGGTCTGATAAGACCTAAATAGATGTTTTTACCTTAAATGCAACTTTATATGTTTAGGAAAACTGACCGTCTGAACTTACCCTCCCCATGGTCACGTATGATAGTGGCTGCATAATGCTGTGTAAATTATTATTTTTTCAGCCAAGACTCAGAGCTTAACACAGTGTTATGATGAGCCATTGTCTTTTCACTACAGCAACATCGAAACATCAACAGGAACATTTTTAAATCAAAGGTTTGGTCACATTTTCTACCAGTGTGTCATCAAATTCCTATAGGAGATGGATTCGTAGTATTTGTACTGCCACTTCTCTGAACAAGTTTCATTAATAATACATGCCAAAATCCTGTTGGCACATTGGCTGGAGTAGGAGTCCTTACATGCCCTCTACTGGGTAACTAAACATCACTACAAAGAAAAGGAATCCTATAATAATTACAAAGTATTCACATATCTGTATGTCCTTAAGTGAACTACTATCTCCCAGTTTAGAAATATTTGCATTATTCAGTAGTGGTGCAATGGTTCAGAACTTCTCGGGACTTAGTTGGCTGCTTTTCCGCCCCACTCTCTTCAGCAGCCCTGTGCAAATGTAGCAAAAACCAACACAGCATAAATTCATACTATTGTGTAATCAATGTCATATCAATTTAGAACATCTATTTATACTCATAGGAATTCAAACGGGTAAGTGTCTGGAAAAACACTTATCCAAGTCTAGTTCTTTGACAAACTAGACTGGTCAATCTGATTTTGTTGGGTCTTCAAAAACTTTAAGAGGACAATTTCCTTTGCATTTATATGATTTCTATGCAAACTTTTCAAGGTTCAAAGGGGGTGAGGATCCAAGTTTGCTCCTTCACGTCTGTCACCTCAAGTTTGACTGGAAGCATCAGTAACATATTGCTTGGATATGAGAATCCCAGCAAACAGGCAGAAAAAAATAAGCTTGGTGAAGGTTTGGTGAACTGACTGATAACGGGGTTAGGATGGTCAGTCTCTCACCCTTCTGGAAATCAGAGCCACTCCCAGAATGAACTGAGGTGAGCACAATACCAGGTATAAAATTCTCCTAACCCCTTAAATGACCCAATCCTCAAGAAGAAGAAGAAGAAGACAATAAAAAAAAAAAAACTCCAGAAATGTCTCAACAGCTCTTACAGAAATAGCAAAAACATTCAAACATCAAAACTATCACTGCAGTAACAGTCATGCATGAGGATTAAAAATCATTGCAGGTTCACAAGATTAGATTAAAAAAACTCCATTAATTTAAAATAAATAGATAAACCTACAGATCGTCTTAGAATAATTTCACTCTGAAGAGATAAGAGTTATTGTACCACAGAAAGTGGAAAACCAGAGATAACACGCTAATGCCTTGCTTCCACTGGTACGGCACAGGTCGGAAAAATAGCTTACCGAACTGCACTGACTCGCACCGTACCACTCGGTGGCAACGAGGCATGTGCATGACCCGATGAGAACTTGGGTGATGAACTGTGGGACATTTTGAGGGACTGAGATAAGACACCTGAACTATCAGTGGTAAACACATCACACTCAGTTCTGTTCACCAAGCTGCAGCCAGTTACTGTCAAACAAAATCTGCACTGCAACACTTGTAGAGATTATTTTGTTTTGCTGGACATTATATAAAAACCGCCCATGGGTCTGATCCTTTAAAATTACAGTGCTTATAACGACGCTTTATGAATGAGATGAGAATTGTTGCCGTGCCCTCTGTTGTTCCTTTTCTGTTGCGAAAACATGACCAAACAAGGACTTCGTTTAACCCCCAAAAGGTTTTCTTTGACTGATTATTTTTAAATAAAATCTCTGGGAGCAAAGCAGGTTGCAGCTGCTGCAGAGGTAGCCTTAAATAGGTCAGAGGAAGACCACACGTTGACTTCCTTTCTAGAAAGGAAAGCTCCAAATAACTGCTATATGGTATCCAACATGAATATTTCATTCCCCACCTGACCATGTAGCATGACTAATGAGCATGCATGTGTAAGACTTTTACATCTGTTAAAGTGCCTGCACAAAGACAAGCTCAATTGCGTCCAGAAGGTAATCTTGTCATTGTTGCTTGTGCTGCATAAACATATACATGCTTAGCTCAAACATCTTCTCTCCTTATCTTTCCTCGAACTTGATCAGGTTGAGCCAAAAGATTAGATGACCCCTTGTTGGGCGCTTGCCCTCATTAGGACAGGCTCAAGACACTCCACTGGGGATCAAATGGCATCAGTTATTCCGGCGTTTCAGTAACAAGCTTGTCGTTTGGTGGGGCTCTCCAGAGACGAACACAGAGCGAGGTGTCACAATGCAGTAAGACCCATGGTGCAAGAAATCACTTTCAAAAGAATGCATCTGGCCAAAGGCGTAAACCACAGTTTGAAACAAAATCTGCTGGTGTCGATGGTCAACTTCAAGTGGGCAGGTGTGAAACCTCATGCAAACTCTGGTGATGCAGACCAAACAAGCTAGCTCTCATCCACCTGAAAACCTAAGCCTCAGTTCAATTGACAACGAACACCGGAGCTGTTCGCTTCGAAAAGAAATGCAAAGCAAACGGAGGAAGAGATGCGGACATGATATGTGATCTAACAATGTTTAAATCTTGGATGTCTTATAGTTTCTCCGTCTTTGCTGTCATCTCTGAAACTGCTTATACAACCCATTTACATGGAGTAATGTGCCTCTCTTGCTGACATCCAGTTTGATTCAATGTGAAAATAAACCCAACCAAGTGAAGATGGGAAGACTTTCGACATTCCTCGCCTAATTATACCCGAGTTCCCCGGATTATCTTAGTTTGAAAACATCCCAAGACTAAGAGAACCCAAAGAATACGTCACAGACTTAAAGAACAGAATGAATGTAGAGCTATCACAACAATGGAAGGGTTTAGATCAAAGCAGGAATGGACTAGTCAAAGTTTAGACCTAAATCTAATTAAGAGTATGTGGTAAGAATTGCATTGTGCTCTCCACAGGCGCCCTCCATCCTGTCTGAATGAGCTTCAGCAAGTTTGGAAAGAAGAGTGGGAATCTTTTTCTTGATTTGGATTTGCTGTAAACCTGCAGTTGTTATTGCAGAGAGTAGTAGTTCCACAATCTACAAAGAGAGCTTTTAACAAATACTACACGTTTAAGGTTTTTCTTTTTGCAAAAAAAAAAAAAGAAGAGCTAAATAAAAACGTGTAATAAGTTCAAAGTTATTTAATAGCTTGTAGTTCTTAAAGAAAGTGCACATAAATCTAAAGTTTTCACGTCGAGAAATAACAAAAGGTGTCTCACAGCAGCCTGAGGGCGGACTCACTTTATTTACCACCATCAAACAGCTTCCCTTCCTCACTCCGTCTGCCTCCCTCCCATCTGCAGGAGCATCTTACAGGCTAATCAGGTGGCGCTTTCCATCCAGCCTCAGCATCCGCCGCCTTCCAGAAGAGGAGAGCGGACAGACGGTGTTGTTTCGTGCGAGGAGGTGTCCTGTGTGCGTGGTTTTCTTTTCTCCCCTCCCTCCCACCTCTCCGGTTAAACATGGTGGAAATGTCGGATATGGTGTGCCTTCTCGCCCCGCTGCTGATGTTCGCGGGGTCCACCTTGCAGGCGGACGTGAAGAGCGTCCGAGAAGCGGAGAAATCCGGGAATTTCATGGAAGACGAGCAGTGGCTGTCCACCATTTCACAGTACAGCCGCAAGATCAAGCACTGGAATCGCTTCAGAGATGTAAGTGTCGAATGAATGCGGTGTGGATGCGCTGCCATGTTTACTCCCGTCTTTCACACAAACTTGGTTCTTTCTGCAGTTTTGCAGCCAGCCACACTCCTGGAATAAATGATTATTGAAGAGTTTGATTCAGCTACTGGCATTTTGATTTCTAATTGTTTTTGTTTGTTTGGAAGGGAAATGTTTTGAGAGAGGAGTATTTATAGCTTCTTTTTTTTTTTAAACTTATCCCAGGGAAATCTGGATAGTCAAAGTCGAATGTTGTCAGAAAACTTATATGAAATATTATAAACACACAGCATTCTGCCTCACTCATCCTCTCATTTCCTGCAATGTTTTTTTCTTCTTCCCCCAATAGGCAATTAAGTTGTTTCTGCTTGGCAGTATGAGCCCAAACCATCATACTGCCCCTCACCGTTAAAGGTTCCCCCTCAGATATGGCTCCAGGGATTTCACAAACAAGAGAATTTAGTAATTAATACATAGTGCACTGATTGATTGGTTGACGTGCACACATGCAGCTATTGAACGGACTGATCTGGGTTATTGGAATTGATTAAAACCTGCAGGCTACGCCTGGTGATAAATTACTGTGTCTGTGGACGTATGGATGCAGCTCTGTGAAATGATTACTAATGATCCCCAACAGGATCTGGACAGTATATCGCAGCCGGATTAGGTTGCATATGACCGATGTTAATTTGGTTTTAATTGATCCCGAGAGACTGTATGCTGCACGTGAAATGTGTTATTATTGGATTAGAAATAGAAGTAGCAGAGGGTGCGTGAGGATATGTTTAGGCGTATTTTTATGCTAGCAAGACCGTAGTGTCGGTTTAGCAAAAACCTCCTGAAAACCAAGACCTGGAACAAAGAGAGAGGTTAAGATTTACTGTAATTAGCTAAAGATTAACGCGAGGAAGTAATGAAATTGTGCACATGGGAAGATTAAATTGGAATTACTGTGGGATTATGACTCATTGGGTGCCGATCTATATTTGAACAGTTTTGATCTGAAATGTTCGCCTCACCTGCAATGACCTTCTGAATTCAGCACATCTTGGTTGGTGGTTCACAGAGAAAATCAGCCATGAATCAACTAAAAGGCAGTCACAACTGGAACATGTTCACATTTCTTAAAAATTGATTTTGAAAAAAAGTTTTTATGAGTTAATATCTGGCAGTAGATAACTCTGTATTTTATTTATTGTTTATTTTAAATTTCGGTCAGCTGGTCTAGGAGACTAAGGCTAATGAGTAATTTGAGAAGAGCCACGACCAAAGTGGCTTTTTAAAACAAGTCCAAAATCAAAAATATCATAATGCATGCTTTTTACTCTTTTTTTTCCTTTTTTTTTTTTTTTGTTATGTTATAAACCTTTAAGCTACTGTCACAACCACAAAAATGGACACAAAAAAGCCAAGAATTATTTATAGGAAATGAAGGTTGGACACTGTCCCGCACCAATAATCTTCCTGCTTGAAACATGTAAGGACAAAAGAACATGTAAGATGTTTCCAGTCAGATTAACTACCTAATTTGCAACAGGATCTTGTTGCACTTGATTTTCATCATGAAACGGCGCAATATTTCTCAATATACTGAAAGAGGAGCGTCTCTGACATCATATGTCAGTTTGTCACTAACAGAAATGAGGAAGGTAAGTTGTTATTATGAGCTCCAATGAGATTGAAGCATTGAGGCTTAATGCTTCGATCTCAAAACTCTGTTTTAGATTCTTATTTTGAATTATAAAGGGAAGTGGTTTTTGAATTGTTGCCCTATTGATAGAATTGGAAAAAAAAAAAAAAAAAACGTTTGACTGACCGACAATAAGTGCCATAACCCTAATCCTTTGTAAATTCATTTCTGTCATTGTGTTGGTTCTTAGTTATTTATTAGAAAAAGGAAACATTGTTGCAAGACAAGATAAGAACAGTTAGTAAATACTATACTAATATCTCAACTTGCTGGTTATCTACATCCAAGCTTCTTATAAACATTAGAGGGGTTTTTCACAATTTCTTCCTGATTCTGTGTTGCATTTGATTCAGAGTTCGAGACAAATACAAAAATTTACAATTTCAATGTATCGGGACCAACTCAGAACTGGATAAGTATAAATACAACAAAATAGGGACTGATTGTATCTAAATTTGAATATTCCATACTGGTTAAAATATTTAACCAAACATTAAACATTGAGTGTATTTGTGGTCGAAAATGTCAGTGAATTGTACTTTTCCACAAACTTACAAAAAAGAAGGCAGTGTTAAAATAAATAAAATAATTACTTAGCCCACAGAAATGTTTGCCTTTCACACCATTTATATTTATAACGGGGCAGTAATTCTGAAAGGAAACACTTCTTTTCTTCAGACATGTTTCACACAGGACCCATACTGGTGGTGCACAGCCTCCTCCCTCCATTAGCTATGCAAGTATCAGTGTCTGTGTAAATAATGGTCCAGTGCAAACATGGCAATGGTTTAAAGGCTCTTAAAATAGCTTTTGTATAAACTGAGATTGAGGCTGTTTTAAGACCGCAGACTGTTTTAAGGGGTTAGCTTCAGACCCCTAGTAAACTAATCTGGATTTATACTAAGCAAAGAAATCAGACCAGTTATCTACTGCAGGTATGACATTAACCGCTTATAAGGTTTAACTAAACCTCTATAACCAAATTTAACCCTTTAAAAACTTTCCTGTCACCATGAAGATGTCGGCCGCTCTGCTTCCGCATGCGTCTTGTGTTTCTCAACAACACAAGCAACCCTGACAGCTATCACTTTCGTGACCTGCCACACTTTCAACACGCGCATTCAGATGTTTACGGATATGTGATCGCCGCTAATACTTATGCAAAGCGTATAAACAGGATTTTGACGCCTGTGCAGTAAAGAGTGGTGGCGTCTCTGGTGATCATAAAGATAACAGGGAAAAACATCAGAGAAGCGAGGCGCTAAACCTCCTGCGGGAATCGCGGATGGAAACCACTTTGATTTCAGCTGGCTGCTGTAGCAACAGCTTCCCCCTGCACTGAGATGGAGGATAGATCCCTGGGAGTTTGATGACTCTATCCCCTTAACCAGCCTCACTTCAGGGAGGGAACAAGAAAAAAAAAAAAAAAAAACTGTAGGAAAAAACCCAAAACATCCTTTTGGTTAAGTTTCTTGAAATCATTAAAACTGTGAACTTCCGCAGCTGAAATAACACGGCTTGTATCATTATTCTTAATGAGCAGAGCTTAGCAGTAAACGTAATGAACCTTTAATTGGCTGTGCTTCATCTTGGCCTTTGAGCTAAAAAAAAAAAAAAAGAATCAGAAAATAACTAGTTTAAGCTCATAGGCGTGCAAATTACTGCCAATGACACAAATATAATGAAATAAATTGATGCTGATGCACATATCCCTCTGAGATATTAGAGCTGGAATATTACAGATCCAAGTCAAGGAAGTAATAATCAAACAAGAGAAGCTCCGCCACTCCATCCTTTCACATGTATACACTCAGATAAACACAAACACACAGCACCGGCTGCAGACTGTGTGCAGGGCGCACTGTAAATATTTCATATTTATTCTTCCGCGGGATGTAAAAGCAGAATCGGGATAAGAGGCTCTTTCGCTTCAAGTAAAAAACAGCTCCCACGCTCCGATGCAATTTATTTCACAGGAAAGACAAGGCGATTAAATTTAACAGTAACAGTCAACAAATAATAAAGGGGGATACCTTCAATCCTTTAATCTGACAGGTGCACTCAACATTTCATTCCACTAATGCACTAAATCCTAAGGAAAAAAAGAAAAAAAAAAGAAAAGATAAACCGGGCAACAGGAAAGACGGCTGTGGGAAATGAATGCAAATCTACGACTTTATTCTATACACAATAACATCATTAGTGTCAGTTTGAATTTAAATAACAGTAACAGTGATGTATGGCCATTCATTATGTCTTTTCAGCATTGCATGCCTGGAACCAAATGTTGTTTTATTTATTTACTGATGATGGCCACAAATTGTGTTTTGTTTTTTTTTTGTTTTTTTTTCTTTGACACTCAGCACAGTTTTTCAGCGCAGTGCATTTAGGCTGCGAGATTTCTATTAGTCTTCCTAAATTAGAGGCGAGTTCTCTCACGGCTAGCGCAAGTCCCACAGTAAGCTTGAAAGATGATAAACTTTAAAAGTATTCATTTTCTTTACTGTGTTGGATACCTAAATACACATACATATGCATATACACATATATCACCTAGGCAACTCCATTGGTTTTCCATTGCCGTATGAGTCTTGTAAAAGTATTTAGAAAGAAAACAAATGCTGTCCAGGAGCAACAATCCATTCAAGATATATTTTCATTAGAAAAATGTTATACGTCCAGCCTTCCTGTTATCTGCTGAAATCTGATTCTCTTTTCTGGTTGCCTGATTGAGCAGCACGTATCCTCTGTGTACAACACAATCTCCTTTCCACGAGTTTGTAACAAGTTTTGTGTTTCCTCTCGCTTCATTTTTAAACAAGTTGGTACTTAAATTTAACTTTGAATCTTCTCTCAGTACCGACTTCCACACCACAGCTTTGTCGCTATGACAACCTGTTAGCATGAAGGTATGGTGCATTCACTGATTGGACAAAAGTGGACTTTTAAGCATTGGGACGTGTCAAGTGTGAAATAGGCCAATTCCTGTCATCATCCAATTTCTCAATACTTATAAAATAAAAAAAAATAGTTATTTTAAATTAAAAACATGTAATTGCAACAAACAAATCAAACATTCTTATTTTTCTGTAAACTTACAAGAAAAAGTTTACAGAAAAATGAAGGAACAAATGCAAAGGGAGATTGATCCACAACTGAGGGGCATCAAAACCAAATGCTGCCTCACCTTGTTTAGTTCTGGTCCTGGGAATACTGGACCAGAACTCAGGGTTCGTCATGGTTCATACCCAATCCAAGCAACTCAGAAATGTTTTTAAGCACATGACGGCTCAGTACCCTAAAGGCCGATGACCTGGTTTTTAACATCTATCAAACAGGAAGCCAGCAAAGATTAAAGGGCTGGTGTGATGTGATCCATTTTCTGGCGTCGGTTCTCTCTGACAGAAGCATTTCGGATGAGCTGCAACGTCCTCATAGATTGTCATACAAAGACCATTAAAGACAACATTATGGTAAAATTAAGTACACCGCAGATAGAATCACGGACCAGTTTTTCACCGTAGTAATTCTCCGGATCTAAGATTAAACTACACATCCAGTGCAATCAAAACAACGCTCATTATACGCGACATGCTAGATTGTGCGGGTCATCTTTACTTTCACACATCACACATGCCAGCACAGAGACGTCCAAAAGGGGTTTGGTGCCATCTGGGCGCGTTTGTTAAATCCTTATCCTGAAAAGGCGCGCCCCAGCAGTCAGGCGGCCCAGGAAGCATCCAGCACCGATCCTTCCTGCACCTGTTCTCCATTCAGGTTTGTTGTTAATGAGCAGTAAATCCTTTGTGCCTAAAAACAAAAACATCAGACCCCTTATCAGTGTCTGTGGGCTCAGTGGCAGTAGCTGAAGCTTCAAACAGTTACGAACAAAAAGTGATATTTGTTCGGCTTACATTTCGCTAAAATTTTTTTTTCCTGTTTTTACCTTTCCCTTGTTTTTTTATTCTTCTTGCCTATTGCCATTTACTGGCATTAGGCCTTATGTTCATCACACCGTTTTATCATTACACTACAGTGTACAAAGCATAATTGTGGATAATGGCATCTGTAGCAACAGAGCCAAATACTCCATTAAAGACAAACTGTAGCAGCAGTAAATTATCAGCGATGGAGCCCAGTCTGACCGAGCCACCCAGTTCCCTGACGTCCAACCAGACTCCCTCAGATGCATTAATAACATGGGTGATGATAACAGCTTATCTGAAACGCATTAGTCTTTCTAGCCATGCTTTCGCCCTGGCCATGAGTCACTCCTTATCATATTCCAGGTTCTTATTTCGAACATCCAGAAACTCTGCGGATGGACTGCATCATAATCGTGACCAACTGTTCGGGCACGGGTGGTCCGTTCAGCACTGTTCCGGGCTTGAAATGACTAACGGTGGCTCTGTGGGGTGTCTTGGCCGGGTAGGAGGGGTGTAGCAGGGCTGTGATTGCGCTGAAGACCAGAGAAACACAGTCTTTCATTAGGAGTTAAACCACAGCTGAAGGCACAGGCGTTGTAAAGACAGGTCAGTGATTTTAAATTAGCTGGTAGATCCAAATTGATGTTCTAAACATTATACTTTTGTCATATTGGTGTGTCAGTTCTTTTTGTATGCAAACATAAGGATAACTGCAGTGCCTTGCAAAAGTGTACACAACACAAAACGTACATAGCTGTGAAGTGAAAGGAAAATAATGCATGTTTTGTGTAAATGTGAAACGTAGCATTTATTTGCATTCTGCTCATGCAGATGTTATGTAGGGGGCACAGACAACACATGGCAGAGGTTTTCTCTGGTCAGGTCAGACAAAAACTGAAGTTTCTGCCCAACATATAAAGCTCTGGAAAAAAAAAAATGAAGAGCCCACTGAAAACCTTGTTATTCCACCAAATATTGATTTCTGAATTCGTCCTGAGTTAAAACATTAATATTGTTGTTTCTAAAAGAAGATTAACTTGTTTTCTTTTGCATTATTTGAGATCTGAATATGTTTTTTTTTCTGTGTGATCTCAAACTTGTACCTATACAGAGTGAAATCAGAGAAACTGATAATTTTGCAGTGGTCTCTTCATTTTTTTCCAGAGCTGCATACTGCTGTGTTGCCTAAATCACCTTTAGTACGCCGTTATAGTTTACAGTTGGAATGCAATATTTATGTAAAATATAAAAATATATGGCATCAATTGAATTGACAACTAAATGTGCGTTGCCTCAGCTGCATTCATGCATCAGAATCCACCTTAATCTCCATCTTGTTCATTTAAAAACATAACTTCTACTGTTTTTTGGATTTTCACATAAATAAAAGTGGAGTACAAAAAAACTAGGCTGAACAACAAAATATTTATTTATAATAGTAATAATTTACTGAATTTCGAGTGTTTTCAATGAAAACCACTAGAAAATATAAAAGAACTACACACTATATAGTAAAATACATTAAACACTGTAAAGCCTCTTAAAGAGGAAATGTTTTCTAAAGTCTAAACTACACTGATCTACATATATTGCGTAGGAGTTTTGTTTTGCTTTATTAGCTCTGATCAATAGAAAGTGTTCATTTGTAAACAACTTTCATGACAGCTCCAGTTGTTTCTAGCCGATGTTGGTTTGAGGGTCTTTATGTCCTCTCATGCTGCGGGACAGCTTTTGTTCATCAGTATTAAAAATCTAATGTAATTTTAATGGAGTTGGAGGTGTTATGCAGATTTAAGTTAAGGATGCTAAACCAGACATGGCAGTAGGTCCCATAAGATCTTTAGCCACAGCGGCCGTCTCTACCATTACCGACGTTTGGCCCGAAGCAGCCTGACCAGCAACCAGTGTGAGTTCAGATTCTGGAGCTTCGGTTGTTGATGCAAAAGGTTTTGATCAAATAACAGCAGCAACCCAGTTGTTTGGGCCTCGGGGGAGAACCCTTGCCAGGAATGTGTTAACAGTAATAAAACTCTGGAAAAAACAAGTTAGACACACGCACATAGCAACTCTGCATATATATTTTATATACATGCAACACCAGAAAGTATTCATCTTCCTTAAGGTTACGATTCCTTAACCTTTTCAGATTTACTTACATTTCAGGCTCATTGTAAAACACATTTGAGTATCATTCCCTAAGATATACAAACTGTTCTTCCACAAGACAGAAATAGCCGTGTAAATTTCATTTTGCCCAGCTTGTGAACTAAGTATTTTATAAGCATGGTATAATATTTTGTTGAAGCATTGTCTAAAGTCTTCTTGGTTATGTTTTTCCCAGTTGGCACATCTGTTTTGGTGCTTTCTTTTAACCTGTTTTTTTTTTCTAAAGATCCTTTTAAGCTCAGTCAGATTGGAATGGCAGCGCGGGAAGATGGCTGCTTGCCAAAGTGGATTTAAGTCCCGGTTCTGGCTGGGCAGCTCAAGGACATTCTTAGTTTGCTTCTGAAGTTACTCCCTTCTTATCTTGGCTGGCTCAGGTCATCAAATGTAATGCATCTGTAAGCAGGCTTTAGCTGTTGTCAAGTTACTCTGTATGCAGGATAACATCCCTACAGTATGATGCTGCCATCACATTGTTTCACACTGGGTATTCAGGTGATGAGCACTTGAGTTGTCGGTGTCTTAGCAACCAGGATTATTTGGAGATTTTGAGGAACATGAGGGGTGCAAGAAAGCACGACACAAGAGTTTTTCAAAGAAAGCTGGGAAGATCGCCATAGTCAGAAATAGAGAACAACAAAGAAATGAGACTAAATCCAGATTGAAATGTATCAGTTACGTCTACCTATAGATGTTTAATGATGTCTAAATGTGGGACAGAAAGATAGCCCGGGTTGACCAAATGCTCTGATAAAGCCAGACTTTCAGCATCTTTGTCCAAGCTACATTTAGGGCAAAAAGAAAGTGGGAAAAAGAAAGCTAAAACAAGACAAGGACCGGCCAACCTTAAATAGCCATAAACGGGAACCAAGGACAAAAAAAAAGTGTTCTTGTTTGTGGATTCTTTGCGTTGTTATCCGCCCAAATTCCACCAGTATCTCTACAAATGTCATTCCCAGTCTGCTGTTCCTCTGAAGGAGCCAAATTTAGCCCTCTTAGCATGGCTCTATTTGTGCCTCTTACTCAGATACCTTCCTTTAGCCGCTTCTCCCTCAAATCACAGGGCCCGATTCTCATCCTTCTCGTATCGCTCACCTAGGCAACTCCATTGATTTTCCATTGCCGTACAAGTCTTGTTTTCCATCGAGCCTGGTGTCTCCAGAGGAGTGTGAAGGGTCTTGCTGTTTGTACCTGATTCTCTTGTGAGTTGCAGACGGTTTTCTTATTCCCCACAGGGGCCCTGAGGGGCACAAGGGCCACTGTTATTTATAGACAGTGAGTACAGGGCCTGCCTGAGTGCACAGACATTTTGTGGGACAAGTGGAATTTTTGTGGCCGTTTCTTCGCGTTTGTGTGGTCTGCAAATCAGCAAGGTCAAAGAGAGTATCTCAAAATCCACAACGGGGCCAACACGGAGACAGCCATGCATGTGCAGGCTCGCTCTTGGCCAACACTGCATGTTTCTTTTGATTCTGTCAGAAAATGATTTGAGCACTTGAAGACACAGAGGGAACATGTAAAGCCTGGCGAAGCCTTAGGGGACCAGAGTGAAATCAGAGAAGCATATAGGTACTGACAACCACACCACTATGTTGCCTGAGGTCTGATGTCTACACAATAACTGCTCGTGTTTTCCATGACCAGGCAAACATTTAGGTACCTCCTTAAATCCAGCTGACCTAGACGGTAATGGAGAGGGAGGATATAGATCCCTAAACCTCTATATATCAGTAACTGACCTATGTCTATTCGATCCTCTGGTTAAAGTATGTTAGTAGGTTTTTTAAGGCATTTAGATGAAAATGATTCATATTTTCCTGCCACACTTGTTGGTAACCTTGGTGATTAAACTCTATAAAACCCTATTTTGCGAGCAGGACTGCCTTTAGTCTTCTCTAATAGCATTTTAAGATTGGAGCATGCAGACAGACGGATCTTTGCACAATCTCCCTACATCGAGGAAGTCTAACTCAAGTCTTGACAGCCACTGTACTGCGGATTTTTTATGCTCCACCAAGCAGGAATATCATTACATTCTGCAGCAGCCTTATAATGAGCTGTTCATTTTATTCACATGTGTTCGAACAAAAATATTTGTAAATTGCAGGACATTGGCTCTCAAGGGCTGGAAGTATTTGGTCTAATATATTTGAAATATTTGTTTTGCATTACATGAACAAGTTTTCCAGACAGCCAGGAGACAAACAGGCCCGCAGCATCACAGATCCTCCATCATACTTTAGAGTGCAGATAGCTTGTAATGCGTGTCATGGCGACTTGGTGACCCCAAGATGCCACTCTTTGATGCGGTTCTCTCGCGGTGAGAGGGTTGGAGATTTATTTTATTGTCCTGCTACTGTGGCAAATAAATATTGTTCCTCGTCCAGCCGAATGGCCAAAGGTCAATAGAAATGGACCTCTGCTTTCCATCACATGGAAGGTCCTCTATGGACTGTGTGAGCAATCACAGACATATTCATACCTGTCTTGGAAAGCGATGATGTAATAATAACAGGAGAAGAAGAAAGAAGAAATTAATTTCTCATGAGAATTATCAATTGAGTTTGTGTGTCCTTGTTGTCCTTGAAAGTTAAACCATTCATGCTGGGGAACAAAAAGCGCATTTATCCTTAAAAATAGTTCTTTATGAAATTGTGTGTTGTATGGCCTGTCGTTATTTTTCCAGTCATATTTGGCGCCACCCTCTGTCTGGGAGTGGTATTACCAACTCACTCCTGGTCGGGACCATTGACAAAATCCAAATCATTCAAAATTTCCAGTCAAACATACAGTAGAGTGTTGCCTAGACTATAAAATAAAGCATACATTTTACAATACATCTGCCTGTTTACCAGTGTTTCACTGGTGGACAAATATTTCTCAAAGGATTAAAAAATGTATTCAAAACTGGTCACATTATCCAAGATTTTTCCATTTTAGACGTTTTTTGTTTGTTTTTTTATTTAAAAGATTATAGGAGAGAAAAATAACATAAACATACAAGATAAAAAAATTTAATTGCTCTTACCAAGAACCTGATTTCACATGAAAACAGTAGGTGTTTTGTTGCCTTTGCTCTCATTTTAAGTATTCATCAGTTCCCAGAATGCTCTCACCTCTGCTTCACCTTTTATTTACCCATCACTCAAAAGCTGTCTTGTATAACCCGCTCCTCCATCCCCTCATCATTTCATGCTTATGCTCTCTGATCGCGAAGCATCCGCTTGGTGTCCTCTCGCGTGCGTGCGTGCAGGAATAAGAAGGTTTATGTCTCATGCCCTGCAGCTCAGTGCGCACTGAAGATAAGAGAACGTATGGAATGAGAATATTGGTGAGGGAGGGAGCTTTGTCTCATCTCTCCCGTGCTCTGTGCGACACCAAGCCAGCGAAGCTGTGAACAGCTAGTGAGTGCTTATGGGAAACACCAGGTGGGAGGAATTGAAGTGATGTTGAATGTAGTATTATGTATTATAGTGCCGACAACCTCAGAGTGCCTTTCTTTTTTTTTCTTTTTTTTTTTTTTTTAAATAATGAATTGTATATTTTGTTTGCGAGCCATTTAATCCAGCTACCTGAAATACTGACTTGGCTGATTTTTGTTTCGCGAGTGTTGATTTAATAGAATAAATGAAATGCTTAGGCGTATGGTTTCAAAAGTCCCATATGTTAAGTTGACATTTTGAAGGTTTATCAGTACCACCTGAAGAATATTAATTTGTATACAAATTAATATTTGTATTATTGATCAAGAAAGTGTCTTGATCAATAAAAAGAAAAGAAAATCATCAAATTTAGCACTAAAACCAGAGGACATGCGGGTCAGAGGATTTTAAATGTTGGAAGGCGATGAACACTGAAGGTCTGTGGAACTGCTGGACTCTTGTCTGATGATAAAAGGCAGTTTTGAGACTTTATAAGATCAACATTTCCACCAATTATGACAATTTAACAGTGTCAGTGCGCCGTGTAGACGATAGTGTTCTGCAATTTTCAAGAGCCAAAACTTCAAGAGTTAAGATTAAGATTTTAAAAAGTTGCTTGGCAGTAAAATGAGGTCAAACAGGTGCTGGCTGACAGAAACTTTAGCCACACCTCCAGGTTTACTTTCACTTGTCTGGTTATGGGAACTTTATGCCTTCATTGTTTACAGAATATTAGTCATTTAAGTCATCCTCCACTTTACCTGTGCGATGTTCACATTCTTAGCTTGAAGCAGATAATACAAGTTTGCATGAACATTCAAACTTATCCTTCTAATTCACAGGTACAAGACGACTTCCGCTGTTTGTTATCAGCTGAACAACTTGGTCCGCAAAACTTAGGAGTTTAAGAAGCTTATGCTACAGAGAGAAACACACAGCATCGTTCGCTTTTCTGGCTACATGTCCTTCTGACCGCCTTTCACAGTCAGTCACACAGCTGTGAGCTGAACATGCAAACTCGGTTCCTCCCGAGACCGAGTTCAGACCAGCTTCTGTCTTTGGCGATTCAATCGAACGACTGCATGGTTTTGGAGGCAGGGAATGTTGCTTAATAAGCTACCCCATCAGGCTTTATTGCAGTCTCTTTTTTCCCCCCACATTCGGTCAGTTGTGTGTTGTCAGAAAGAAGGAACGAAAGCGCTTCGCAGGGAATTCAGCTGCATTATGAAACGCTGCATGAGAACACAGAGTGTGGGACAGAAGCGAAGTGATGTTACAGCTAACGCTGACTGACAGAAGGAAGGATGGAACCACTCAGGGTTACATAAAGCTTTCAAAATGATTATAATCCTAAATATTGTATAAATTGCTCGGTATTTTTAGAGTGTAGAGACCAAGGTATGAAATCTTTTGGACAAGGACAGTATTTGTTTTTAATCCTAGTAAGGTTGGAAACACTTAGCGATTACAAACCCTTATGCTCGTGTTGTCATCTCGCGGGCACACATAAAAAAACAACGCATAAATCGCGTCGCCCCCTGGGATTCTTCAACCGTTGTTTTCCTGATGAGATTTTTGATTGTGGCTAATGAATCCACTGAAGGACAATATTACAGTAATTGCTAGGAAAGGTTGAGTGGGAACCTTCATCTGGTAACAGCAGATCGCTACAGAAGAGGGTTATTACTGCGTCCTTTTGGTGCTGATGACGCAGCGGCCCGCTATGCACAAACCCCTCCGGTGAACACAGGCTGCAGCTGACAGCTGACATTTGCTCAGAAACGCCTGTCAGCGACACAAGCGGTTTTGTCAAACAGACCCACAAAGTTGTATACTCGCATTTCAGCCACCTGACTGTTTGTTCTTTTGTCCTGCAGCAGAACAGACACAGTTTCTTTCTGTCAAAACCTTGCTTTGGTCTGAGTTTGTATGTTTCTCCATCACAAATGTTGGGATTCTCTGCCAGTCAGTATTTTTGGCACTTTGTTAGAGATGCTAAGCTTCTCGGTTTCTTGCGATCTTATCAGCTTGATCCTACTGCTCCCGGACATAGCTCAGTGTTTTTATCTCTCCTTTAATCACTTCCTTTAATCACTTCAGTGTTAAACCTAGCTGTCTTTCGCGCCTGCATTTCGGTCTGTGAAGATGTACGGGGCGTAACCTCTCCATTGTGTCACCACCTCTCTCCCTGTGTCGAGCTCACTCTCGGTGTTCAGCCGGGAGAATTTATTTCTTCCCCAAATACATTTTGTGCTGCCTCTCTTTTATAAAATCATTGATTTTCAGTCTTGTCAGTGCTCCAGGATGGTTTCCTTATCTGTGCTGGCAGGAGCACAAATACAGAAAGGTTGCTAAATAATGCAGGAGCCGCTGCGTCGATAAAGGAGGCATGGGAGGCATCAGATTAACTGCCAGGTCGTAAACTATTTGAGGTCTCACCCTCCGTCAGAGCCGACAAGGTTGAACAACATGGCTGACAATCACTCCTGAAGCTGAGCCGACAAAGACAGCTCACTGCAGGTGTATGTTTTGGTGATAAAAAAAAAAAAAAAAAAAAAAGACTGCAGCAGGTGGAGGAAACGCTTTATACCCCTGGATGTCTTTCACGTACCACAAACATTTATGTATCCTGAGATTTTATGTGATTGAACGACGCTGTGGAGTGAACGGAACACGAGACATGGTTATTTCTAAATGTTTACAAGGAAAAGTGTGACACACATTTATATCCAACCCGCTTCATTCCCAATCTTCTGCCTTCAGAAGTCACCCAGTCTGGAAGAACTGTAAATATACAGTAAATATCGTAAACATACATCTCGTCTTTGCTTGTCAGAGAACATTAGCGGACTTGCAGCATCATGAAGACAAAAGGAACAGAGCAGATAGATCATGGATGAAGATTTGGTTAAAAAAATAATGAAGAATTAGATCATAAAAACAACATCTCGACCTTCGAACATCTTGCAGAATACTACTCAGTCCATTACCTTAAAACGGGAGGAGGTTACAAGCACAAGTTTACTGGCAGACCAGGCAAGAAGAATATTAATGAACGGCCAAGAGACACATGGAAACAGTGGGAACGCTGCTGAGATTCACAGCTCAAGTGGGAGAATCTGTTGACAGGAAAACTATTAGTTGTACACAAATCTGGGCTTTGTGAAAGAGCGGCAAGAGGAAAGAAGTCACTTTTGGACTTTCCCCACCACCCATGAAGGGGACACAGCGAACATGGTGGAATGTGCTGTGGCACATTTTGAAACCGTACTTGTGACTGAACCAGCACATGATCCTGAAAACACACACAGTGTGTCTCCACAGTGAAACGTGGTGGTGGTGGTATCATGGGCAAGGGAAGCTGCTCAAAGAAAGCTAAACACATGGCGATTGTAGAAAAAAAAATGTTGATAGAGGCTGTAAAACACTTGAGATAAGAGGAAGATTACCTTCTAGAATGGTAACAACCCAAAACACATAGCAAGAACAATTCTAGATCTGAATATATCTATGTGTTGTAGTGGCCCAGTCAACATCTAGATCTAAATCCAAATCAAAATTAGTGGCAAAACTTGAAATTTGTTTCTCACAGATCATCTTCATCCAATCTGACCGAGCTTCAGCTATTTTTTCAAATAATGATAAAAAAAACAACTGTTTCCAGATGTGTCACTGTAATTGCAATGGAAATTTGTTTTACTAAGTGTTAAACCTTCGGCACCTGAATACGAGCACAGTTTCTAGATTTGCATTCGCTGCAGTGTCTTGAGTTGATCTACAGCATAAAATCCCACAAAAACAAATAGAAGTTTGTGGTTGGAAGAAAACTAAAGTACTAAAGGTGTAAATACTTCCATAATGCACCTTAAGGCGAGTGATGCTCAAGTCCGTGTTTTTGTGTGAATATAAAAAGTCGTGGCAGCGATCCCTGCTTCAGTGAAGGCTGCTTATCTCATGTGTTGTTTGGGAATTTATCGCCTCCTGAGGAGCCGCTGGCTCTTGCTTCCGGTGCAGTAAATGTTTATAGTGATGAGTAAGTCATCGCTTAAGGATTGCTTGTGTGGCTAAACAGGAAATATTTTGAAATGACTCATGTTTGTATTATATCAGATGCGGCAATATGCACTAAAAGCTTTTGCATATGCAGCCTAGCCCGAGGGGGTTCTCTGATCTAAAGCAGATCTAATCATGTGTGCTTTAACACGTTTGCAAATGTGGGTGTTTTGAGATTTTGGTGTGAATGATTTTTCTAGGCTTGTTCCAGAGTGAAATACCTGCTAACCGATGTTTTTATTCATATCTGACTGATAGTAGTACGAGTCTTGTGATAAGGAATGTCCTTATAGGTTAACTCTTTGCCTTTTTGACAGATTTATATTACGCAGAAGGAACACATTGTGTGTTTCCACCATTAAATTGTAATATCACTGAATGCAGCTTTTTACCTGAACTTGAAATTCATTTTTTTCTCTTTACTTAATCTGACTCTTTTCTCTCTTTTTGCTCTCGTGTCGCCAGGAGGTTGAGGTCAGTTGTCTTTCCTTTTATCTGCTGCTTTTCTACAATGCTTCTCTCCATTCATGATCTTTTTTTATAAGTTTGTGTGTCATTTCTTTTTTTCCCCCTTCACCTGTCTTCTGCAATTTAATTAGAACGAACAACGTTCTAATTAAAATGGGGGGGAAAGAAGTCCAGTTAAAAGTCACGTTCCCAATAATGGCACATTTCCCACTTATCAGCAGATTTGTTAAACTTATTTCCATAAAACACGTAGAGCAGAATGTACCTGTTTTACCCGACTCATAGTGACTTATCACGTCAGCCTTCACATCATAGTTGGTGTGCAGTGATAAAAGAAATCACATTTCTTTTGCTGTGTGACACTCGGATGTTATATCTTTCAAACTACGTGCGACACTGTTATTTTTTCCTTGCAGCTGCTAATAACACCACTTACTTTTTTCATTGTTTCTGCAGGATGATTATGTGCGAACCTGGGATGAAAATCAAGGCTCTAACGACAGTAAGTCTCGCACTCCCTGTGTTGTCTGAATGTGTGGTTTTCTCTGTTTCTGAAAGCAAACAAGGAGCTTTTGTTGTTGGCAGCATTAGAGCAAAGTTACTCACCTGAAACAACCAGCCATATAGTTTTTTTTTTTTTTGTTTGTTTGTTTTTTTGGACATAATCATTAAGGCTGAGACCGTTGCTTACTCAGGGATGACCAACAACTGATTAGTGCCAGAGCCACTTCTGCATTTCCAAATAATTCATTATTTTCTTCAAGTGAATAAATATGGTTGGTGGCAGCAAATGCCACTGCTGCCACCAACTGTTTTGGAGGGGAATTGCTTGTATTCCCATAGGGGGGAACAAACAATCACTAAGCAGGGGTGGCCAAGACAATTTTTTTTTCACTTCTTTCGAAACAAAACATCTACAGTGTTTATTTTTGTTTCTCCCAACCCGTGAAATACATTTAATGGATGGTAATACTATGCATTAGCTGTAAGCGTATTTTTAATCCTTTAATATAAAGCCTTGATAAGTCTAAGAGATGCATTAAAGAAATTGAAAGGTATGCACAAAGCAAAGCCAGATTTTCTTCTATTTGAGAGCTCAACATTAACTGTGTAGTGAGAGGCAATTTTCATAGAAAGAACTCCTCCAAAAGATGCTAGTGTTCTGCTTTATTTGTACGAGTGATTTGCCCTCTAGTGACAACAGAATTGCCTCAACTTCAACCTAGCAGCACCTCTTTCTGTTTCCTCCTACTATTTTATTTATTTTTTTTCTGCTTGAGCTGGAACCAAGCGCAGGATGTCTGCGGTCACCTTCCCGGCTCCTGCAGCTACTGCGGCCCTAATTGAGTCCCTGCAGAGCAAAGTCCTGACACAGTGTTGAGCTGTCAGCTATTGTTGTCTTTTGTTGGGCGATTTGCAGCTTAAGTGGAGTCAGCTGAAGAGCAGAGTACATTAGCACAATTTCCAAGAGCTTTAATGAAAGACTAATTATACTTCGTCATAAAAAGCTTGACAGAGAGGTGGGGGCGTTAGATGAGAGGGTGGAAGTTAATGTACTTTGATTTATTGTTCAAGGGACGACATCTGTATTAGGCCTGCTAAATATAAGACAACTTGGACAAAGGGGGGGGGTGACAGGGTTAAAACAAATGTACAGTTTTAAGAGCGTGTGGTTCAGCTGAAAATAGATTTTTGTTGTTTTTTTTCTGAAGATGAAACTGAGGTCATTAAGTTTACTTACATTTCTGACATGTCAGATTTAAAGCAAACACACTAATAATGTGAAAAACTATATTCATAAGCAACAGTAAAACTGTCTTCAGATAATCTGCTGTCTCTTATCTTTCGGTATTTTATTTTGATATCACCCGTCTATGCATTTTGCTATAAGCATATAATTTTTTTCCCCCCAAAGCAGAACAACAAAACCCCTTTGATCCTGGACATCACCTTTCCAGTGTTTCCTGCTTTCGAGTGGGATTAAGGGCATCTATATTCTGATGTAAATGTTTTAAATTTATCAATAGCTGAACAATCAATACTTTTATGCAAATCTAAATATGTTCTTCAAGCCTAATGTTTGTTCTATATAATTTTGACATTAAAGAATAATAAGCTAAAAGAAATTGTTTGCACGAAAAAAAAAAAGATCAAAAACTAACTTGGAGCCGTTCAAACACCTCATATCTTAGAAAAACAGAGCAATGTGAGCTGTTATATGATCCCCTTCTCTGAAGGAGCTGATAAGACAGATTTTTCATTAATGCCAAGCTATTCAGTGATTTATAAACTAACAGAAGTACTTTAAAGTCTATTCTCTGAGCTACAGGGAGCCAGGGTAAGGACTTCAGAACTGGATGATGCTCTATTCTCTTGGTTTTAGTGAGAATTTTGAGCAGCAGCGTTCTGTATCGACTGTACCTGTCTGATTTTTTGTAGTCAGATCTGTCGCAGTAATAAATTTGGTGAAAGATAAATGGATGGATGTGTTTCATAAGACATTGCTGGGATATTAGGTCTTTAATCCTAGAAATATTCTTTAAGTGACATAAAGCCAACTTCACTGAATGTCTTCCCATTATTTTCCTACTCTACTTCCTCTCCAGCAACTGATGAATAAAAAATATTTTTAAAAAAAGATTAATTCGTAATGAAAGGTGATATCTTCAATGGGATATTTCTTTCTCTTGATTACAATGTGTCTGTTTCTGTAGCATTAGACTGGTAATGCTACAGCTAATACTTGCTGGAGGTGTGGACTCTGAGGTAGTTTTAAGTTTTACCCAATTGCGTTACGTTTGACCGTGACGTATGTAAACAGCGCAGAATCTCGACATCGTCAACAACAACTTCTCCTTCTGTTAGTTGATTGGACCGGTTGAAATTCAACCGGAGAATCCCAGACTAAGCACTGAAGGTGCATGAGAAGGCCAGGCTAGTGTAGCTTAGCAATTTAGGCTAACTTTATGAACTGAGGTATTCTGTAGAAAATTTGAGAAATTATTTCTCAAAAGAACCAAAATGGCTTCAAAATAAAAAATAAATGAATGACAAATTGTCCCTGGAGGGTTAAAGAATCTCAGTTTGGTGTAGAATTAGGTTTTGAAACAGATGCTAATTTTTAGCATCCTCCGTGGCTAACAGTCTTTCTTTCCAATGCTAGCAAATAATTCCTTAGTCACATTTTTTTTCTTCCATTTACCCAAGTTGCTCTCACTGAGCATATTTAAATTAACACAACAGGGCAGCAGTTTAACTCCTTTCTTGCTTTAACATTAGCATCGCAAACAGCCACTTCACGAGGCAGACTTTATTTACATAAGAAATATAGCATGTTTTTAATATTACGAGATCTCATACAAAATTACGTTGCAAAAGAAAAAATGGTTGGAACTTCTTTATTTTGACCCGTTTGTACGTCAAATATTGCAACATTCGGTTTGTTTTGATGTCATTAAGCATCGGAGATCACTTTAATTACCAGCTGTTTGGTTTCACAGCCAACCGAACTGTCACTGATCAGAATTAATTAAGAAACGTTGTACGGATTAAGGCTGCGCTTCAGAAAGGAGGATTTCCACTTTGATTTTCTGCAGTTTCAAGCCTTTAATCTACTTCCCTTCCTCACTTTTGATGGGACTCTTCTACCTCCCACCATTGATCTGCCTTCCTTTATGAGTGGCCTAATGAAGCGCAAAAGTGAAAAGAGATTTGTCCCTTCGAGACATCCCTAAATCAGTGTGATGTCTTTACTCCGGAGCTCTGCGCCTGCGGGCGTCATTTCTCAGCCAGGCGTCCATGCACAGGAAGGCAGAGCTTCAGAACTGTCAACACTCCTTACGCTCAGAGTTAGAAGGCCAATGCAGACAACCGGTTGATGTTCGAATTTGCATTCAGACGCGGCAGCAGCTGACTGCTCTTAAGTCGGCAGTGTGCTGAGCGAGGGAGATGTCAGGGTAATTTGGAGCTGATTTCTGCAGTTGATTCATCAATCTAGCTGCTGATTGAATCACCCCACTCTTAAGACAGCAAACACTGCAGCCGGGGCGCTTGTAATTTAGACTTCTAAGAGCAAACAAGTGTGCACGTGCACACCCACGCAAGCAGTCCAAGGCTTGCACAGAGCTCGCGGAAGGGCCTCATCCTTCAGGACTTTCCAGTTTACATTGGATCCTTAGACCCCGATATGAGAAGGCCAGATGAATGGTGAATAGACACTTTGTGGCAAATCGTTGGCTTCAGATCAATGGCAGACAGTAAGAAGATAGTAAAACGTGCTGAGTGCACACTCTAAGGTTTGGCGTTTAACACCTCTTGACGCTTTTGATAGATTATTGGTGACATGCTGCTTCCAATGCACAGACACTGATGCTATTAGGTTGCTAACAAGGTCCTGCATTTCTGCATCAGATGAAGCACCAGCAGCTCAAATGTTTGTTTTTTTTTTGCTGAAAAGATTCTATTATTTTTGAAAGCAAGTTAAGAATAACCTCTCAGCTGTTGCACATCTCAAAAGATGTCTGGAATCACTTCACATGCAGCCTTTTCTTTTACTACTCGAGGGCGTTGTAAATGGAATGGCTTCAAATTAAACCCAGTGTACCTTTTTTTTTTAGGTTTTCATCATTATTGGCACTGATTTGACTTAATTGATTCAGTATTTCATTAAACCTTCACCATCTTTTCAAAATCTGAAAAGAGTGATGAGCATTTATAATGAACCCCCTGAATAATCTTTGAACCAATGACCATTAGAAATCACCTAATAAGTAACTAGAGTCTGGATGTAATTTAATCTGAGTTTAAATATGGCTGCCTTGAAAAGACCTCAAAGATTTGCTAGACTAGAGAACATTAGAGAGCTTTACACATCTGGTTTGTATATAAAAGCAAAAGCCATTGTTGCAAGAAAGTCAAAAAAATCCTGTTAAATCCCTCAAACGATGTAGGAGACCTACCAACCATGTGGCAAAAGATGATCTGGTCAGATGAGTGGAACGGTCAGTCCTGGTCTTCAGGGCCTACTGTCCTCCATGTTTTCGGTACTTCCCTGTTGCTACACACCTGACCTAAATGAATACATGACTAGAAAGTTTCTGCAGCAACTGATTGCATGAAAATGCAACCGTTTGAATCAAGAATCAAAACTGGCAATCTTAATAAAATACCCGGAATCTCGAGGTTGCAAGATGAAAAATGTGGCGAAGTTTAAAGTCCAACGGACAGCTTTGCGCCACATTGACTGACAAGACCGCATAGCTCTGACGTTACTGGCCGGCTTTGTAAATAGAGGATAAAAGAGTTGATGATGAGGATGTGGCCTGAGCTCTGTTCCAACTATCCTCAACCTGATGGGATAAACCTCATGCAAATCTGGATTGGATTAGACAGAAGCACTGGCAGGCCTAATTAGGAGAGGTTTTTCTCTGCAGGCATTAGTTTAATACCAAAGAAGAGTCTTTCAGAAAGAAGGTGGCTTTCAGGAATTAGATGCAGAAAGGACGGACGGATGGAGGAAGTGGTAAGCACAGACCATGCAGACTCAGAAGGAGAGGGCGTGATCCGGACGTTGGAAGCCGCACGAAGGAACGCTAAAAGGTGAAAGAGATGCCGATTTGTGGAACGGTCGGACGTCGGGGGGGGGGTTTCAAACACATCTAGAGAGAGGATTCTCAGAAGCAGCAGATTGAGCTGCAAATCACAGTCTACCAAGAAATGATTCTCAGACCACGGAGAGCCTGTTGCCATGGAAACGTCATCATCGCAGGCACTGCTTTAATCCGTGGAAGCTTGTTAAGTTAACATGAGGCTCAGGCAGCCACCTTATGCTTCTGCACTCACAACACAACGCTGTGCCAGTATTCTGGCTGCTCACAGGGGACACAATTTCATCAGAAATGTTTCCGTCCCGGAAGGCAGGATTATTTTTGTTTAGTTATTGCTTCAGTAAAAGGGTTTGCTTAAAATACATTTTGTGTACACGAAGCCGTTTTAATTTTTGTGACTCCCGGTGCTGTATTTTTTGCTTGTGTTCTGGTGGGTATTAAACAACAGACCTGCATCAGAGAGACAAAACGGACAAAAAGGGTGGAGAGCAGAGGAAGCCGGTGGCGCTGCGGGAGACGGTACAGAAAGTCAACCAAATATAAGGCTTTAATGTCGATATTCTGAGGAGGTGAGGAGTCTGCATTTGGGCATTCGCAGTTCCTGCAGCAGAGCAGTCAGCCTGTCACTTATGTAACAATCTCAGTCCCGACAGCTCATCGTATTGTTTTGGATTTGCTTCTAAAAATCAGATATCTGTCCGACGGCTACAATAATCCATGGGAATTTGCCGCATGAATATATTCAGTTTAAAGGAAAAAAAAGAGAGGAGATGATAAGCCTTAATGATAATATAGCCATAAAAACGGCACTCAGTGAGAGAAGAAAATGAATTCGAGTATGATTTACAGGGGCACAGATGAGTTGCCTTCCACTCCCCCCCGCCCCCCTACCTCCTTTCTGTTTGCTGCTCTGGCAGCGAACAGAGGCGGACATGTAGATGAATGGAAGACCGCCCGGTGTTAAAAAGGACGGCAAGGCCACTTCCAGGTCAGGCTCTGGGAGGCCTGTTCGGAGTAGATAGCTGTGACAGATGAGCATATAGAGAAAGGCTGACAAACTGTCTCACGTTAGCTGCTTCAAGAGTGAGTGATAGATGGAGACACACCGAGCAAGCAATTTAGATTTAGTTCAAGTAGCAAGAAGCTTTTCTCTGTCAGAGTCAGCTAAAGTTTAGTATGTAATGTCCATAAATAAATCAAAGAGATTGTAACAGTTCTACCACATTAATAAAAAAAAAGTGACTAATTGATGTAGTACTAAAATAAAAGTAATCATTGTCATCCTTCATTGTTTGTGGCTGAGAGAAGAAGGTTCCTGTCCAAGATTTCTTGGTACGTGAACCCATCCATACGTTTCCCAATAATTCTGTAACTTTAGCTTTCTCCAAACACAGCAGGTCTGAGTTGAGCCCAAATAGTCCTAAGATCACAGCAGAGGGCATATTCCTTCTGTAACAGGCCATGAAAAACAAATATTTCCTTACTGTATTTATACAGGCTCTGCTCTTTTGTACACAGCAGGTACACAGCTCCAAGTCTCAAGACAAAGTGCACTGTTTTGAACATAGGAACTATCAAACTGTTACACATCTTGCACGCTAATGACGTACAAACACACTGCATGCTGCTATAGGTGAATAGCATTGCCTTCCATTGCTATTGCTGCAATATTTACACAAAAACTGCATAAATGTTGCAGCAGCAGCCTCATACCACGCCATGCAAACAATCTGTCTTCACTGATGAAGATTTACTCACCTTGGCATGCGATAGTCTAGAGAAGTGTTTCCCAGCCCTGGGCCTCGTGGCACACTGCCCTGCATATTTTAAATGTTTCCCTGCTTTAATATTCCTGATTCAGGCCATTGCAGTTCAGCAAGTGCCTGTTAATCAGCCATCAGTTGGAATCAGCTGTTGTTGAAGCAAGGAAACACCTGAAACATGCAGGGCAGGGTGCCTTGTGAAAAAATGTGAAATTCTGTGGCAGCAACGGAAACAAAACTTTAGGAAAATATTAACAAAGTGTTTTAAGCTTTTATTTGTAAGAACATCCTCCTTTATTTTCCTTCAGTTCAATACAGATCCTAATGTAATTTTACAACATCAAAAGAGCAACAGCTTTGCACTTATGTAACAATTCAGACCAACTCTCAGGTCTTTCTGAGTAAGCCAAGGCGAGCCACGTGGGAGCTGAGGCTGGAAGCCAAATGCAAAACTATAAGCAGAGGAATCTATTTGTTAGCAGAGAAATGAAGCTGCGGAAGCATCACCGTTCACGTCCAATTTCCCGTTTGTTTCCCAGACGTAGACACCACCAAGGACCCCTGTCAGAAGGTTAAGTGTAGCCGACACAAGGTGTGCATCGCCCAGGGCTACCAGAGAGCCGTGTGCGTCAACCGCAAGAAGCTGGAGCACAGGTGAGCGTGCGTAGAAAGAAAGACTGATTGGCTAATTCCCCAGACACAGGAAGATTGAGAAAACTTCCTCCAGCACGCTGACCTGAGGTCAACACTGATAGTCTACACTGCTGCTAGAGTGGGATGTGTTTTGCTGCTGGCCAGAGTGGGAACAATAAGAGGGCTCCTGCTGTGTAATGAGAAGCTAATACATTCAGACAACATGGAGGGGGACTGTTTGCATCGTGATCTCATGCCCAGCCTGGAGCTGCTGAGTCTCTACTCTGAGTTAATATGGCAGTGGCCGTCTGAGCTTGATGAAGTAAGGGTGAAGTATTTGCATGTCCCCTACCCCACAGACTGAAGCAGCCCGCTCTGCGCTCTCCTGATGGGAACTGTCAGCCATGTCCCATCTCCTCCACCGGGCCAGTGTGTGGATCAGACGGACACAACTACGCCTCAAAGGTACGTTTTCCCATGTTAAGAGGCTCTGTACAAATGCGTACTGTAGAAGCACATTGAAAACATTTCACCTAAGGTGAAGGAAGACGGCTTAAACTACCAGAACGTTACAATATAAAACAGTAAAGCGTCAAGACAAAAGTCTTTTCCATAAAATTAGCGAATGGAGGACAGGAGTCGGACTCCTGACTACCGCGGGCTAAAGTCTCCTTTTGCGGGGCGCCGTGCTAACCACCGCGCTGCGCAACGCCCCTATTGCGGTAGCCTATGCTGTAATTTACAGATTGTCTTTGTTAAATTATTTACATTTTTATACAATTTGAGCTTTCTGATTAACTCACCTAGTCCACCTTCTTTCATTTCCTTGGAAAAATCTGTTTTGTCATGTGATTGCGACTAGTCGACTAGCCCAGAAAAAAGTAATTGCAGAGAAAAGAATCGACTAGTCGACTAATTGATGCAACCCCTATTTCAGATTGTGGCAGGAAGCCGGAGTGCCCGGAGAGAAACCTGCAAACAGGAAACCTGTCAAATCTTTTTACCTTTTGCCCCATAAATTTAAATCAGACACATGTTTGGTCCCAGTCAGATTTCTCCAGCCTCAAAATGGTTATTAGGTCTTCTAGGATTCTTTTCTTCTTCCGATGTTAATATTTTTAGCTCCTCTCCAAAGGGCCCTTTGCCATCTTCCAGAGGAGGCGCTGGAGAAATTAACCTCTGGTGTTTGATCAGCTCTTTTCATAAATGTAAATGAAACCGTTGTTGGACATGTCTTCACTGCAGTCGCTGTCTGCAGTGAAGACATGCTCGTCGTGTGCCTTCACGGTTCGTTCCCCCTTCATTAAGTAACAGTAGATGTCTGTCAGCTTTGGATCCCCACAGATGACGGAGGACAGGTGGTACGTCTCCGTCCCACATTCGGCAGGCACCTCTATGGTCTGAGTGGCTTTTGTTTGGTACTTCCTGGTCAACCTGTGCAGAAAAAACACCAGCACCTTGTTATCGGCCAGGCAATGTTTTTTCTGCCAAGGTGACCCGCAGCCTGAACAACGGCGTTTGCATGCCAAATCCAACCAGTACTCAAGCAGTATAGATATACTGGTTGAAAATAATACTGGTGGAAGGGCAATCAGGGCGCCGTTGTTCAGGAGCCTGAGGGAAGTGGCTCCACAGTTAGAGCAGGAGTCGTTGTCATATAACTCTCTCTCTGTGTCGCCGCCAAACGAATCCAGCCAGACCAGAACAGACTCCAGCAAACTTTTTATGTCGTAGTCCTTTCCCACGCCTGATGGTAGCTTCCTCTCCCTCAGCTCCATCAGAACTGGGGAAAGGTCTTCCTGACTAAAATGTTTGCTGGGCTGACGGACAGCTGAGAGCAAGAGACTCCCACAGCAGGGGATGGACGATGCCTCCAGAAAAATCCTTTCCTGAGCGAGACACCGCTTGGTGACGCTCAGGTTCAGGATGCTCTGGAAAGCAGCATTCACCCAGCTGTTCTGGAGCTCATTGGAGAACTTGAAGAAGTTCTCCTCAGCTTGTCCGGGTCCTGCAGATGTCCTCCCTACAACTGGCAGATCCGAGCCAACTCTATCTACTGAATTAACGTTAGGGGAACAGGAAACCTCGACACCAACGGAAATCTTTAAATTCAGAGGTGTTTTTCTGAGCAAACGAGCAGCTCTGTTGTTATCTGAAATACAAAGTTCCCCATCCGGGGAACTTTGTATATCAAAGGTCCCTGTGAAAGTCCCCTTCAGAGGACTCTTCTGTAAAGATGGGACCAGCGAAACCAAAGCTTTGGCTGTCACTTCACCCAGAGCTTTGGCTGCGAGTTCAGCCGCAGACAAATCTTCCCCAGCCGGGTCAGATTTTTCTGTGACTGTAGCCTCACCCTCACAGTGTACCATCGTCTCTGGACAAACCTCCCCAGCCGGGTCGGTTTGTCCAGAGACAGTACAGTCATCCTCTGGACTGTCTCGTACAGAGGACGAGATGGAGTCCACGGTCCCAACATCCGACGCCTTTTCAGGACAAACCTCCCCAGCCGGGTCGGTTTGTTTTTTGGAAATGGATGGAAATCCTCTCCAAAACAGATCGTCTTCTTCAGTCTGATCGTTTTCTTCCTTGCAGTCCTTCCCAGGAAAGAAACGATTGCATACTTTCTTCATCCCAGTAGTCACGGCATATCCAATGCCCCAACCAACCGGGAATATCAGGGGAACAATCGCCGTCGCAAAACTGAACATTGTTGCTTTATACAAATCTGAAACTCCAAGAAATGTTCGGATCCTGACTGATGCTTAGAGATTCTAGCATTCAAGCATTAGAACTTCTTTGATCTACTGTGATGTACATCTATGACTTCATCAGTGAGCTCACTGGACTTCTGGCACAAGGTCTTGCTTCTGATTGTTGCTATGGAAATGATCAGCTCAGCTCTGCATGACTCAAGCTGACATAAATATTTAAATAAAACGTTATACTTTTTATTTATTTAACATGGAGAGATTAATAGATTTGTATATGATTTAAT
Organism: Poecilia mexicana; assembly: GCF_051168715.1. Classification (NCBI taxonomy): domain Eukaryota; kingdom Metazoa; phylum Chordata; class Actinopteri; order Cyprinodontiformes; family Poeciliidae; genus Poecilia; species Poecilia mexicana. Next base: position 15,775,813 of record NW_028263384.1, on the reverse strand, counting down.
TTTTGGTTTTGTGGTTTTCCATACCTGCTGTGGTATAAATGTTCTGAAGCATTTTATCCACTATTATTTTTAATTGCAATTAATTCATTAGACTTATTCATGTATGAATCATTGCACAGTGCTAGGAACAATCTGTGACCTATTATATTTATTTTTATTAATTTTCGCAATTTAATGCTGACTATTTTACCAAACATAACAAACAAAAGCAGAAGAGCGGCCCAGGCATGCACTAATACATAATTTTATTGAGGTCCGGAACCCAGAAGTTCTTGTCTTGTGTCATTCAGGAGCCTTGGGGATAAAAGGGCTTCATGATTGTATTTCAAAGGCAGATTTCAAGAACAACTCGGGCAAGAGTTTGGGTCATATATATATATATATATATATATATATATATATATATATATATATATATATGTGTGTGTGTGTGTGTGTGTGTGTGTATATATATATATATATATATATATATATATATATATATATATATATATATATATATATATATATATATATATATATATATATATATATATATATTGGGTTCTTATATATAAGAACCCAATGGAAAGTGTAACATTTGAGTACTGTTTACTGTATTTTTAACAGATTTTACATTGTTTATGGGGGATTTTGTTGTGGTTTTTGTGAGTTGTAAGTTATATTAAAGAAGAAACATGTTTAATGTTGAAATGAAGGCCTAAGAAAAAGTGTTTAATACATGCTTGAAGGTCTTTTTTTTACTTTTGATCTAATAAACGAGCAAAAAAATCTTACATTACTGAATATGACTAGTTAGCTCAGTTCCACTGAATCACATTATCCACTCCTACACTCTTGTTTACTATATATTCTTGAGATGATAATGTGTTCATTGGCGTATTACTCATTATTTACCTCTGTCCTTTCCAGATGGCTATAAAACAATATTTTATTTACTCAAGATTAAACAAAAATAATCACTGAACGTCCATAAACTCAAAAGGGGGAGAAAAAAAAAAATCTTGGCTGCGTTCCTCTTAGTGAGGCAGTACAAAATATGGAAATGAATGCATTGGTTAAACGTCACCTTTACTGTGGTGCTCACTGAATGTGTTTGGGAAGCATATGTTGTGAAGACACGCGCACACACACGCACACACACACGGCTATTAAAAGCGATAAATCTGTTATGTATTCTGACAGCGTGCCGTGTAGTTTGGGATAAAAACAGAAGAACACTCTGATCTGAGCCGTGTGAGGAGCTCCTCCTGGGAAAACCCGGGACAAAGAGCCATGATATGCTACCTCGGAGGGACCAATTGGTGACTCGCGGCGACAGGGTCCTGTGTGTTTATTGATTAATGCTTTGTCTCGTGGATCCCTATTCCTGACCTTGCGAGTGAGCAGAGGTTGGATGTCGACGCATTTAGGGGCAAGTCTCAGATTTGAATCGGGGTTTACAGTCAGTCACCTCATGAATATTTGATCTGCGTTGCAGCAATAACTCATTTTGGTTCACCTTTGTGTCCCCTTGTCGACGCCGCTGGCTTGTGTGTCTGCCTGTAATGATCCTGAGTATGTCTGTGTGTGTTACAGTGCAAGCTAGAGCAGCAGGCGTGTCTTACTGGGAAAGCTCTCACCCTGAAGTGTTCAGGTCTGTGTCCTTGCCCAACTGCGGCGCCTGCGTCCAGGGAGGGGAAACACGGTGAGATCCAAATTTGTGGCAGAATAATTAATAACCGTAGTCCACAAGTGTGGTAGCTACGCCAGTTTTACGTCGGCCTCCTCGTTTTTTAGTAGTTTGACACATGCCCTCTACGTGCAGAAAGCACGTCAAGCGTCTCCCTCCATCTGGCTTTCACAGAGAGCTGCACCGGGCAGGATCTGTCTGATCTCGGCGAGCGTCTGAAGGACTGGTTCCAGCTCCTGCAGACCAATGCCAAGCAGAACAACAACAGCAAGCAAGGGGCCAGATCCCCAGCAGCCAGCACTGCGTCAGGTTAGAGTCCTTTTCTCAATTAATCACCACAGCATTGTGAAAACATTTACATGGGGTACACGGTTTGGGTTTTCAGCAACTCAAAATTGACTGTTTAATATAGTTCCTCAGAGAACATAAGAAAATTGTCAGTCAAAACGCTGCTGTGAACAGTGAGCGCCTTACTTTTGGCAGGACTGCTTTCCTATATATTCATAAAGGTTTTCCATCCAGATGGGTTTTTTTTTGTTTTTTTTGTTTGTTTGTTTTTTTTTGCTTTTCTAATCCAAACAAACAAACAAAAATTGATCTGTAGTTACAGCTTCCACTGGATGTCACAGACATTTTTTTTAATGCTAGTAATGCTCTTCAAAATGGTTTATCGATAGAGGTAATGTTATGTAACATTACATACAATTGTAATTGTAACATTACATGCAATTTGATACATTGTGCTTCTGTAGCACAATGTATCAAAATGCATGCCAGTAGTTATTTGGCCAGATGGACTGACTTAGCTCCTCTTGACCCCAACAGATGTTTTGTTTTCAGTAGCTGAGAAGCTAAAGCTGGTAGACAACGTTGTGAAAAAAAGAACAGGAAATCGACTTGATCATAATTTCTACTGTCATTGGAGTATTTAATAAAAGTGTTGGAATTAAATGTTTTTCTGATATGTCACGCAGCTTTATTTCAGATCGTTAACTTTTGGTCGTGAGAAGTGTAGAAGGTGGAGGATAAAAGGCGCAGGATGTCTGGATGCACCCCCTCCTCTGCAAATCCCCCACTCAGTTCCTTCAGACTAGCCAGCAGAAATTGGCAAACACTTGGTGGAACTAAGCATCTGCCGAGCTCATTATTCGAGCTACTTTTCAGTAACAGACTGGTAAAAACGTTGCTAAAGATTGTATATAGGAGCGGTGTTGTGACGGAGTTTTTAAAGAGACTCTAGGCCCTGTTTCAAGGCATTAAATCGTGATGTTAAATTTCTCTTAAGCCATATTTGATATATATGTGCGTAGCAGTTTTGTAGCAACTGGAGCTAACACAGTTACTTGGTTATGCTATAAAATGACACGATGAGCCTGAAAAACATATAATGCAGCATCTTTAAGTCACATGAACTTCATGAGAAGTTGTCAGTAAGAGTGGCATCAGTGATTTTATCAAAAAGAGAAATAGTGCTAAATTTGGTATCATCTTCCTACAGAGAAATGTACTCACATTACCAATAAGTGTGATGGATTGTGTACCTCCTCAGACCATTGACCTGATTTGATGCACTACATCGAATGTATTATTTGTGCAGCTGCTTGCACAAGAAGAATAAGCGAGTTTGTGTCGGCAGTGCTGGACAGGAGCCTGGTCGCCAGCTGTAAGGACTCCATAGGTTGGATGTTCTCCAAGCTCGACACCAACAACGACCTTTACCTGGATCAGGCCGAGCTGGCTGCCATCAACCTGGACAAATACGAGGTCTGCATCCGGCCATTTTTCAACTCCTGCGACTCCTACAGGGACGGGAAGGTTTCCACGGCTGAATGGTGCCTCTGCTTCTGGAGGGAGAGTGAGTATTTCTGAGGCTGATGGGAGCTTTGGCTCTCCACTGTGACTTTCTGCTGGCAGTTTGTGCTGCCTGCGTGCTATCTGTTGCTCCAGTAATATTAGGTCTTACAATTCAGCCTTGCGTCACTTTGTGAGGTAAGATGGTTCCACCTCCCCTTGTAAAAACAATCTTCTTTTGTCTTGTTTAAGAGCCGCCCTGCCTAGCAGAACTGGAGAGGATTCAAGTTCTGGACGGCGGGAAGAAAAAGTTTGGTACGTGTTAATATTCTGTAGCTGCATGCCAACACGTTTAGCTGTGGATGTCTTCGTCTGGTGGTTCTGTTAGATAAATAACTGGAGGGAGATGGGTATCAGTCCATGATCCACTCTGTGAGTTATGTAGTGCTAACACAACACACAGCCCTCTGTCTATCCTCAGTATAGTGTGTAAGCAGATGAATATGTAAGCGTGCAGATTCGTATATCAGTGTGTGAGAGTGTGTACGTACGTATTGCAGAATTTGGTTGGTTGGCTGACTGGGTTCTGAGTCAGGCCTCTCCAAGGACACAGAGTGGCAAGCAGAGAGCTGCCTGCCAGCAAGACACTCAGATGTTCCCCTGAAAGATTGGATTGAGTCTCTGTTTGGCTTTTATTTATTTTTATTTTAACTACGAAATAAATATCTAGTCTGTGGGATGCTTCATTTTTAACCCGTCTTTGCATATCTGACAACTTTAATTTTCTTTGCCTGTGCGTGGATCATACAGTCCAAAAAAATAAAACTTTTCAGGCTCTTTTTGGCCTCATTTCTTGCATCCCTCGTCCCGATCTTTTTGGTTCTGGCAAGGACCGGGTCAGTTTGAAAGCTGTGAAAATAAAGCAGTCCCACTAAGAAGCTTCCTTTCAGCGAGAAAATTGCTATCTAGTCTACGCAGCCTGTGGACGTTTGTTTTGCATCTTGCTGGAGACACTTTTTTTGTATGGTATGAGGAATATAACTTCCTGTTACAAAGAAATGGCCACCGAGACTGTGGGCAGTCTTGGACAAAAAAAAAAAAAAACAACACTCTTCTGGATTTCTTTTTCAATGGGGCTTGCAAGGGAAGGTCCACACTTGACTCTCACTGATTTAAGCTTGTGCGTGTGCAGGCCGATTCATCCCCAGCTGCAACGAGGACGGCTACTACAGGAAGCAGCAGTGCGACAGGGGCGAGTGCTGGTGCGTCGACCAAAACGGAGGAGAAATCGCGGGGTCTAGGATTCGTGGCAAGCCGGATTGCGGTAAGCCTCGAAAAAGGTTTCAACAGCCGTCGGGGAGTTTGGGAAACGATGTCGGGATCTGAACGACGGGAACACAGTTATAAATATCCGAAGCATATCCGCCCGCTTCTGCCCTGCAACCTCGCAAGAATTTTAGCACAAAACCTTCTTTTGTTTTGAAGGACCGCTGGAAGACAGCTTAGATTTAGAAACCGGTGCCACTTTTTAAGTGTCCAGAGTCATTGGCATTCTAAAGCGCTGCTTGTCGCTGTGAGAAAAGTCTTTCAAGATAAATTGGGGGCGGGGAAGAGGGGCTGGTTGGACGGAACCTGCGTCTGATAAGAATGGTTCCCCTGGCACAGTTTAGAAGTAGCCATTAAAACCCAGACAAAGTCAAACGCATGTCCCCCTTAGCTGTCACTGCCGTCAATATTCTGAAACAGAAAGGACAGACACACACATACACACACACACTCTCACGGTGGCTTAATTCACTTACTCTGCATGCTTCTCTTTGCAGATTCTGAAATGACATATTCAGGGGATTTTGGCAGCGCAGTTGGATGGGAAGACGAGGAGGAGAAAGAAGCTGAGGAGACTGCAGAGGAGGCTGAGGAGGAGGAGGGAGAGGTGGAAGAGGTGGATGACGGGGGGTATATCTGGTAAAAGGGTCAGCTTTTAGCCCCACCTCTATGTGGGAGCATTTAACGGTCCCAAACACACACACACACACACATATATATATACTGCTGACGATGGACGTGATTAAGGCACTCCACTCCGATTTATAATGGGTTAGAAAAACAGGAGGGAATGTCATGATTTGGAAGGGGGTCAGATGCTAATGGGAGTATTTATTGTTTCAGGGTGTTCTTATCTTGGGAAACAGGAAATGGGAGATGTTATTCAGAAATTTTGGGCTTGTGAGTAAAAAAAAAAAAATCTTGTGAATCTTTGTTCTCTTTTGTTGTATGTCCTTTGAACTATCTACGAGCTGTTTTTAGCTGATGTGTAATGGAGATTTTAAGAAGCTGCAGGTGCTTGCATTAAAAAGCTAAATATATATATATATATAAATATATATATATCCAGTTTGGGTGCATTTCAATAGTCTAGAGTTGTCTTCTTTATCTTCTATGGGTGCAGATGGAAACCGGTTAGGGTTTTTAGTTTGAAATCTGCCCGTAAAGGAAACGAAACCAGGAAGAGTATTGAAAAGCGCCCTCTGGCCTTATTGTTTTCACCTCATACGCTTTGGCTCATATGTGACAGTAGTGCTCTGTCTCATTCATGACTTATTAGGACGTTTCTCACACATCACTCCTTAGCTTGTACATAACGTGTGCATCGGAAGACAGAATGTCACCTGCTGGTCAATGCCTTGAAAGACTGGCAGCTTTACGGCTTAGCTGGCAAGTGTACGTCGTAATATAATGTGCATCGGTTATTGTGTTTAATTAAAAAACAAAACGAAAAAAAAAAACATCAAATAAAATAAATCTTATCTATGTGGCTCATCTGGTCACCGTGCTTCTGAGTCTGAGAAGTCTTTCTTTTTTGTTGCTACCCTCCATTTTAGTGCATAAAGTGACCAGCAATGGAAAAATTGTCCATATAATCAAGTATTGGTAAGTTGTCTGTAGTGATGTGTTTCTTTCTTCTTTTCATTTGTTCAATGTTAAATTTAAGTCGGGAGCAGCTCTGTTAACAGTTTGTTCAAAGTCACAGTTGATATTTTTATTATACAATTCACCGTGAGAAGAGAAATTAAAGTATTTAAGGCATTTCATATTCGGGGCACAAATCTGGTTCACACGTTTGAGTTGAGGAGTTGTTCTAAACTCGGGCAGCATTAGATGACTGAATAGATACGTAGATCTCTGACGACAGTGATGGAGGGAGGAATAAATCTGAAGCTTGCTGATAAAAAAAAAAAAAAAAACCTGCAGCAAAGAGTGGCATCTTAAGGTCACCAGGTTTCCATAACAACCATTCATTTCACACTGATCATTCTCAACATCTTATTTTAAGCCGTGTGCACAAACTTTACATATAATCTGATCACATCAGTATAAACGGCCATTAAGCAAAAGAAAATGGGCTAAACAAGATTTAAATAGGCACAAACGAGATAGTTGCAGAATACGTTTAGTTCAGAGGAGGAGATAAGATGCAATTTTAACGATAAAATTACGGTACCCTCCTCCTGAAGTATAATAATATCAAAGCAAACAGCTCGTTTTAATCTTCATAGAAACAGCTCATTTAAAGCATTTACTCTCAGGCAGCTTCATTATGCCTAGTTTGTAATAGCACAACGCATAAAACATCTGATAACCATAGCAAGAAGCCTAAACAACGTGAGGCTCAGGTTACATTTTACAATTGAAAGTGAAATTAGATTTTTTTTTTTTTGACCCGTTTGTTTGCTTTAAACAACTAAATGTACCGAATTCTGCTGCTTTTACAAGTGGTATTATTCTGGTTCATTTCAGGAATATTTCAGAGGAGCACTTTTTTTTTTCCAGCAACGTTGCTCAGATAAGATTATTCTAGTGACATGAAAATCGAGAATATCTCCCACAATATGTCACGTACTGCCCCCTCTTGAAGCTCAATTTGAAAAATCACCAGCGCAAATCTCTAAATCTCCTCTTTGTGTGACCTGTTCGCTGTGAAGCGGATTGTGTTGACACAATGTGGTTGCCGGCTTACGTTCCTTATGCCTTCCCTCGTTGTGTGAAACGTGGCTTGTAAGGGAAACCGGTAGAAATTGGATATAGACCTCACGGTCTGCATGTGAGCAGCTCTTAAAGCACAATACCTACAGAAAAATGCGTTTCCTCAGGACACTGCTTAAGCCTCTCCTCTGTTAACGATTTACTCTGGGAACAGTGAAACAGAAACCCCTTCGGTATGCTACGCTCCTTGTCTTCGAGAGTTCACGCCAGGAACGTCTGCCGTTGCATTGTGAAAACTGACAGTAACCAATCTTTGGAAATGTCATCTCACAGTTTCGTATTTCTGTGATAATGGAAATCAGCACCGGTAACGTCCCATCGGGCGAAACCTCCGATGTGAGTGAATGTTCCTGCCAACAGATGTCTGAATACCTGATATATACACACAGCAGCCGTCTCGAGCTACCCAGAGGGACCAATCATTTTCTGCAACCTGCCAGCTTGTTATGCTGAATCTTCCTCCTGCTTGTAAAAAAAAAAAAAAAAAAAAAAAAAAAGATAAAAAATAAACCTCATGCACCAGAAGCAGATTTAAATCCTCACAAATGCTTCCAGAAATAGTACCCTTGATGCTGTAACTGTAGAAAAAGAGGAGATCAAATGCAGCTTCATCTAACATATTGGCACCTATTTTACGGCCGCATGGTTCAAAGGTATGCGTAATTAAAATGATGTCAGGATTTCTTTTCCTTGGATGATTAAATATATTCAGATTAAAGGTTTATTTCTAGATGTTCTCTTATGAGATTAGGCTAATGCAATAAAAGAAACATTTCATTTAGGGCTTTTCACACATCTTTATCAGGGATGTCAATAAATGTGGCATCCTTGATACAGGTGTACAAAACTGTGTAATACAGCTGTTATAATAGAGGATCATTTAGAAAGTGCATGCAACGTAAACTTGGTAAAAATACAGGAAGGTTTATTGTAGTCAAATTGAATAAAAGAATACATAGGTATCACAATATATTAACATCATCTTTCTAATATTCTAATGATTCTGTGACGAGTTAGTGGAAACAATGCCCTTATATGTATATTAATGTCTGTTTAAAAGAATTTAAGGACACATAACCTCTCAAAGTGTATGAATCGCAGGTCACAGTTTGCTTTGTGCACCTTGCAGCCTCCACACCCGTCTCACATCCCGCTCTGTGGCGTTCAGCACACTGAACACGTCGACATTTCTGGTCTTTTGAAACTCCTGCAGCGACCTCTGGAAAACAGGCGCCGGGATGATGAAGTTGAGGTGCGGATATGTTACGCTCGCAGCCAGGTCTCGCGCATTGCTCGATACGATCCCTGCGACAGAGCAGATAAGACAAGCCGTCCTTAAGTCTGCAGCCACAGCAGAGCAGCGATCTGATGAGAGCGGCACAGCTGGGTTCTTTTGTCTGCACGTGCGCCACAGACAGGTTTTCTAGTGGTGGTCGCACGCCCCCTACTGTTCGAGAAGAGGTTTTTTTTGTTTGTTTTTGTTTTGTTTTTTGAAGGTACAGGGCTTCTCACCAAGCAGCTCTCCCGACTGTTTCTGCACCACAGCGCCCCCGCTGGCTCCCGCCTGTACTGCGCATGTGGTCTGGAGCATGACAGGCTGGCCATTCAAGCTGATGGCCTTGGAGAGGACACCAGATGTCAGGGATGGACCGCATACTCGGCCCAGCCCGCCGTATCCCACTACAATCACAGCTTCACCTGAAACCATAAAAAAAAATAATAATAATAATATATATACATATATATATATATATATATATATATATATTTATACACACTGCTCAAAAAAATAAAGTGAACACTCAAATAACACATCCTAGATCTGAATGAATGAAATATTCTCATTGAATACTTTGTTCTGCACAAAGTTGAATGTGCTGACAACAAAATCACACAAAAATCATCAATGGAAATCAAATTTATTAACCAATGGAGGCCTGGATTTGGAGCCACACACAAAATTAAAGTGAAATGTTCCCTTTATTTTTTTGAGCAGTATATATATATATATATATATATATATATATATATATATATATATATATATATATATATATATATATATATACACACACACACACACACACACACACACATATATACATGTATATATAAAACTGAGCTGAGTGTTAAATCTCAGAGCACTCTTGTTAAGGTAAATTAGCGCTTCTCTGTTTTCATTTTAAAGTTGACATCATACCTAGGTGAAAACTTTTTGACATTCTGGGGATCACAGCTTCTGGAACGGGGTCTCTAAGCTCAATTAAAGCCAAATCGTATGGTGAAGATGATTTAGTGGAGAACAAAACATCGGCCACAACATCTCGGACTCTGAAAAAGGAAATCACAAAACATTTAAAAAAATAAATAAATATCAAGCTCACAAATTATGTTTTATTTTAATAGATCACTACAGTTCATTAGATTATATTCTCTTTGGTGTTACTAGACAATAAAACAATTTATTGAAGACAAATAATCCATTAAAGTCTATTTTTTTTATGTTTTTACTGATTTCCCACTTTGACTTTGTGACAGTAATTTATTTGTAGTTCTAAATCTTTTCTTTCTTCCTGTCACTTTATTCTATTCTGTCTCTTTTCCCAATACTTTCTGCATTTGTTTTATTGTTTCACACCATCCCGATTCTGGTGTTTCTGTATCATGCAGTGTCGCGCAAAAGTATTTACACTTGTTGAACTGTTTTGCAACAATTACCAGACATTGAAGTGTAAACAATGAATCACCTGCCATCTTGATGAAACTTCAGGGTGACTGAAGACTTCCCACTGATTACATGCCGGCAAGTTACCACCAGCCCTGCGCTGACAGCAACTCCTGAGCCCCAGGCATGTCCACTGTCCACAAAGCACACAGTGGGGTGTCTAACAGCTTCTGGCCCCTGAGCTGTACTGGACATGCAGAGATCTGCCTCTTCTTTTTGTTCCCAAACCCCACGAAGCGGATCTCGGACCCCTGTGCAACGGATGACGCTCCTGAAGATCACGTCAACAGAGCAGACCAAAGTGAGGCCTATCCACTCATTTGACTTCCAGCCAAATGGAGACACAATCACACCGATGAGGCGAACACTGTCTGTGGGCTCCACCACAAACAAGCCTCCACCCTCTGTGCCGGGTAGGCAGCGAGCGTCTGTGAGGATGACAGCATTGTCTTCTCCAGCCAGGTTGCTGACAATCCCTCGGCTGAGGGTGCCGATGAAGAGGTCTAAGCAGAGGGAGCCAAACGGAGAGCCGCATGCAACAACCGGGCAGCCTTTCTGCAGAGACAAGCTGCTCTGCCAGGGGGTACTTTCTGTGTCTGTGTTGTTGTTCGCCACCACACCCGCCCTGAGGACGGCAAACCAGCTAAGGGACTGGGCATCTCTGATCAGCTCAGCATCCTCATCATCACCATGGAAACGCCACTGGTCTGTCTCCTGGAAAACTCCCAGGAAGGTCTGTTTGAACTCCACGCAGTTCACCAGCATCAGCAGCTCGCCTGAAACCTCCCGCTGACGGGATGGCTTGCTCCTTCTGGAACCTGACAAGCAGACGCGGATTTTTAGTTTGTCGCTGAAGCTGCGGGGAAACAGGACCTCGCCGTCTGAGGAGAGGAGCTCTCTGTCGGTAACAAACCGGCAAAACGGGAGGCCGGTGCATAAGACAGTACCAGACCGAGGGTGGACGATTACTCCGCTGCAGCTGACGGATTTCCTCCCTGGTGTCCCAGAAACTTTAATCACACAGCAGCACTTTTCCACATCTTTCAGCTCCATATTCCTGCAGCGTGGATCAACTTTACTATAGTAAATAACACGAAAAATCACTCAAAAGCAATGCACTTAAAGCTCCTACAGTCCAATGATAAGATAGCAAGATAAGTTACAGAGCAAAATATAACAGTCCATTAAAATTTAAACTGCTGCTTCGTCGCAAATAACTTCAATAATTATCTAACTTCCTGTTTGTTTCTCAATGTCCAACACGATTGGTGAGACTCTGAAAGTATCCAGCCAATAGGAAACGAGAAGGAGAAGACCGGTAGTTTAAAGGAGCTGCATCCTTATAATCGCCTGTACACTGATAATAATTTGCTCCTACGTATTTATTTAATTGTGTTTCCATATACTATGACATTTCTATATTAGTGCAACATCTAAAACTGTTTTTACACGCTAAATTTTTAGACAAAAACATTCATTTAAACTTTTTGAAATATAATTTCCCCACTAGTTTGACAGTTGCGCTTTCACACAGCATTTTACGGCTCCGCTTTGGCAACATGGTGCATTCAGGTGAACTGGTGCTCTAGACAAGACTATGCATGTTTAGGCAACTCCAACATGAGTACTATAGTATATTAGAATCAACGTTTTATTCATAGCCACAAAAAAAAAACCTAATCGACCTTGTCTAAGTAAACATTCTTTCGACATAGTCAATCAAATTATTATTTTTTTCCTCATAGTTTTCTAACTATGAGGGGGAAAAATGCTTTGATTTTATCACCCAGAAAAATTTCTCAGCTGGGCAAAAAAAATAAATATGTTTAAAAAAACAAAAACAAATGACAGTTGCTCAATAACTGAAAACATAATAATTGTCAAAAGTATTTATTGTGCTACATTCCACACTAGAATCACATTTGTGTAACAGACTTCACTTCATGTCTCAGTGCGACACTTATACTAACTACGATGTCCAACTATTTATTCCAAATATAAATAAGATACTTTACACAAAAAAAATATATGCATATTTTGCAGTGTTACCCTCTGAAATAAATGTGCATAATTTGAAGTATTCAAGTGCAAGTACTCTCATAAAATTACTGCATGTTGTTGGCAGCAACTAGTCACAAAGTACTCAAGTGTTTTTTGCAGGTGTAACTCATCATAACATATATTGCAGTCTGGCATCTTTCCTGCTACGAGTTTCTTACATTACTTAGCGATGCTGAAGCATTTGCACTGCGGTTGTATACTGAATAAAGCTTATCTGAATAAAGCTTATCTGAATAAAGCTTTATTTTTATGACTAAAAAGTCAGTTAATGAACTCAAGATGGGACTCATTTAGTATTCTGCCATCATAAACTCTTTGTAAAACAGTCAGTAGATCGATCAGCTAACATGAAATAGCTGATCGATTTTCATAGTTACAACGGACTAACTGCACAATTTAACCCAAGTGGGAGGTTCTTCAACCATGTATCAACTTAAACTGCCCTTTACAGTAAGTCAACACCAGCAGCCAAATATAAGCTCAGCTCTGACACTGGGTCACAGCATCGACATGTTTCTGGCAAACATTTTCCTACACGCTTTTAAAAAAAAAAAAGTGCCAGCGCAGCATGAATGTTCAATCTGAAGAGAGAATATCAGCAATTGCAATGTGCTGTATGACACATATATTTCTATTTTTGGAAAAAGTATAACAAAATAAATGTTTACATGTTTCTCTGGCTTGAGGTCAAACTGCCAGAGATGGCATATTTAATAAAACATGTATACTGCAAGTAGTTTTCTGCAAAAATATGCTTTTGTGTGTGCAGGCATCAACAGAAGTCCAATTATTGTTTTTTCAAAAGGAAGTGTAATCAATCAATATACTGAGAGAGCCAGCGAAAACCGTCTCCGTAACCTTGTCTCTTCAGGACGCTACACATGAACACCTCCATCGGCCTCAAATTCAGCTCCTTCAGTGATACTTTACCCTGAAAATAGAGAGAGAACACATTTCAATGGGAAAAGCCTTGAATTCTTGGCTCGTACAGTCCAGTTTCATCGTGCACGGACAGGTAACAAGACGTATTCCGTGTCCTTCACCTTTCCAGTTGTATGTCCATGCAGACCAAACACTCCTCTGAGTGCATCCTCGCTGATGGCTTCTGGACGGTCGATCTTATTCCCCAGGACGAGAACCGGGATGTTAGCGATGGTTTCATCCGTTAGCAGCGCCTATTCCCCAACAAGCGTCAGATGAACACATCAGCACTCGCAGTCGCAGAAACAGCCAGCTGTGTTGATTAAAACAGGTCACGTCTTTGTGATGAACTCACATCCAGCTCTGCTTTGGCCTCTGCTAGGCGTTCATGATCGGCACAATCCACCATGAAGACGATCCCGTTTATTGCTGGGAAGTAATTCTTCCAGATCCTTCGAGCTGTGAGGCCATTTCAGGATTAATGTGACATCCTGCGGATGCATCACTTCATCTTTCTTTGAAACAAAATCTTCACTTCAGCCCCGTATTCTGTGCTCTCACCTTGCGTGTGACCGCCGAGGTCGAATGTGGTGAACGTCATTCCAGCTATGGTCAGCTCCTCGGATGCTGAGAGCAGAGAGGAGGCACAGCGATTTGAAGAGGGATGAAACCGTGAAACACAAGGCGGACTGCGTAACGTCAGTTTCGCTGTACATACTTGGGTATAGTGTCGGCATGTGCTGTCCCAGCCTGTCATCTCTGAGCATCTGCAGAAGGGTCGTTTTTCCAGCATTGTCCAGTCCGAGGAAAACCAGCTTCCCGCTCTTCTTGTACAACCCTAACAAGAAAAAGAACATGTGCTCCAAACATTACGAAGACTGGTGAGTTACCAGAGGATCAGGACGAGCTGTTATAACGTTATTTTTTTTAACATTTCTGTATGATGTATTTGCATAAAATTGTCAAAAATGCTAAAGTAAAAAACTAAAAACACACTTTTTCTAACTGAAAAAAAAATGTTTACACACACAAACTCAACATTGCCATGAATCCCTTGATATTGGATTTTTGACTTGTTGAACTGTTTTGTTTTTGTCAAGAGTGAAATGATGATAGGGGGAAAAAAAAAACTTTGATTATTGTTAACAAACTAAATCTTTATTTCATTAAAATTTGGTTGAAGATTCAGGAAAGCAGGAAGGAATGGATTCAGGCGTCCAGAGACACACACTCTGTCTTGGGTTGCGGTTGCCACTAAATATGTCTTCTATTAATTAGCAGTGGATGCTTTTCAGTGACACAGCTGTTGTTATGCTGTACATGCATACTGTGGTTTTAAACTCAAACTAAAGCAAATGAGAGCAAGAGCTACATAATGTATCAGATCATTTTCCTCATTGCAGTCACTACTTTTAATATTGCGGTGGCGAAGGATTGCTTAGATAATGTCTCAGGTGAACCACATCAACTTTGGTGCACTTTCACTGTTCTTCACACGAGATGAATTCTTATAAGTAATTTAGTTATTAGTCATTATTAGTGATAAGTAAGTTATAGTTATTAGTGATGTAGATCAGAAAACGGAGGTATAAAAATAAGAACATTACGATGTATCGTGAGGCAAAATAGTCAATATTATAATTGCAATATTTAGATCTTAATTTCAGTGTAAAGGGGTTTCTATAGCCGTGCAAACCAAACAAATGTATAAAGAAAGTCCATAATGCCAAATATCATGTAGTCGGTCATAAAAGTGCAAATCAGAGAAAAAAAAAAAACAAAACAAAAAAAACAACAACTAAAAAGCAAGATGTAAACATATGAGAATATCAGAGCAGAAGCTGTACGCTCTTGTCTATAGGGCTACTTTAAGCTTCAGTCTCCAAAGTGTTTCACTTTATTAACGATAAAAAAAAGTTTTAAAAAAATTTCCTCAAAAAAAGCAACCAAATGTGAAGAACACAGTACTTCTTGGATGCATGCATGTAAACACACTTGAATAGATCAGGATCAAGTAGTTGAAAAGAAACAGAGACAGTATTTCTGAATTATACCATACCTAATAACTGCAGGACACTGCTGAAGCTCTTGTAGATCCAGTCAAATATAAAAGACATCTCTGTTCACAATCTAAAATAAAGATGACTGTCATGGAATACAAGATAAGACACACCATTATACTTTCACAAAAGTAACAGAGTTATTTCTGTGGACTTCCATTTGCTTTAGAATTCAAGACCAGAATTTAATGTATTTTAATATATTGCAATTTAAGAGACATTGTTGTACTATGGAACCCAGCACTGAGACTTACTGGTAATTGTTATTTCTGGCCCTGGATTACCCCACTGGTATGCATAAGCTCTGACTAATCACTTTCAAAACTTTAAAACGTGAAAGAAAAGCAGCCAAGGGCTTGTTCTCTCTCTCTCTCTCTCCGCGGCACTGATCTTCCTCTGACTATTTTTACGATAAGTTTGGAGAAAGACATTTGATCTGGACAGTGTCCCCTGCCTCTGCCTCATGGACACACCAGCACCTGTCACTGGTAACTCAATGTTCTTGTTGAATAGACTTTCGGTGTGTGAAGGCTTCCAGAAATTACCCAGCTGTTGATTACTGAAGCTGGGACACCAGTGAGCAACAAAACCTGCACTTTAAACACGCCATTTATGTCCATCCTCCATAGATTAACAGTGAAATATAATTCCTGCCTAGAGCCTAAAATAGTTGCTGCCTTTAAAAATTAGTGCCATAGCTTTTTTATTTTATTTTATTAAAAACACCAGAGCAGAAAGACGTGTAAAACAAAGAATCCCTATAAGACACTACTACGGGTTTTGTTAATTTCTCAATAACTACTGTGTCTTGTCGGTTTGTAGCATATCAGCTGTCTGTAAATAAACAGTCTAACCGTGGGCAGTGATGCCAAATGGCCGAAATAAACCTATATTTTCTGTCAGGAGAAATAATTAAAAAGAAAAATCTCAACAGGAAATGTGGAAGCTAAACTTCTTCCATTATTATTCAGCCTTACCTTGGTCTAGCGAAGTTGTGAAACCCCGTCGTCCGTTAGATTTGGTCAAGAAAGTGCGCTTCTATACAGCATTTTATGGTCACGGGTGATGACGTCATGATGCATTCAAATACATCTCGTACACTTTTTTAAAAAAACATATTACTCGGTATTTTTAAACTATCAAACTAAAAGCGTTATTTGCCAGTTAAAATGTGTTAGGAATACAGATGCATCTCAAATTAGCATATTAATGAAAAGATTATTTATCTCACTACGTAACCAGAGAAAGTATTAATTCCACAAGTCTGAGAATTTCGACACATTCAGTAATTTAAGCAGAGAAGCTTTATTAAAGCAGGTCAGCATCATACAGCATTACACATTTTTATGAGGCACATTGCCAGTACATTATCCGACAGCACATCTCCACAGAGATCTTTGCTTAAATTAGGAAAAAAGTTGTTGGTCACGACATGATGAAACCTTTGAGTCAATGTTTAACCACTAGCACGCCATCTACAGGAAGACAGAGGTCCTACACCCAACTTCCCAGCATTCCTACTGGAGTCAAATTTAAATTCACCTTTTAGTAAAACTGTCACAGATGATCGTTTTTGTTCGTGAAACTATTCAGCTCCAGGATCACTTCCTCTCATAGTAGAACCATTTGTCGACTGCAAATGTAAAAAAAAATAAAAAATCAGGAAACATCAATAATATTCAACAGGAATTTAAAACAACCTTTCCATTAGAGACAGGGATATTTATAAATCTCTACCTGATGATGGGATAGGCTCTCCTTCTCCACAGGGACACGTCTGAAATCGGAGTGAAATGATAAATTATGAGTCCCTGTGTTGAAACTTCTGCTGTGCTGCGATTTGGAAAGAGGAGAGAGAAATCTTACCTCACCAACAGCGGCTCTGGCCTCGTCTGCTGAGCAGCAGAACGGACTGTCACCAGATGAGACGCATGTGTTTTTGCTATTCGTGAGACGGTGTTAGAACACAGAGTTGACAATTCAATGAATGTGAATCTATCGCATTAAGCTGCTTAAACTGCAATCAATACAGCAACTAAACTGCAGTGTTTACCAGTTTAGTTCACCAGCTTTAGTCTGCTGGCCAATGAGGGCTTTCCAGAAGTTGTGAGTGCTCTTGATCACTTCAATGGCAAAGTCCTAAAACAGAAAAGAGAAATCATCAATGTGGGAAGCTAAGCATCCAGACAAACCTCAAGCTACCTTCAAGTTAAATGTGAAACCTTCACTCCTAAACGATTGATTGGTCCGATAGATGGACCAATAGATGCTACTTATAGGCAGTGAGTTACGTGATACAGTGTGGAAATACAAATATGCCTCTGTGTTCTTAATTTCTTTTTCCATCCTTATCTAAAACAGAAAAATGTTTAAGATTCAAACTTTTTCAGACTATGTAGGAACTCTTGAATGTTGCTAAAAACCTCCCCCCCCCAGCAGAACATGAAGATACCCAGAAGGAAAATGATAAACCCTTACTAACAACTTCTTTTTAGTCAGAACACCTTATTTACAGCTGAAATAAAGATAAATGAGGCGTGTTGGCATGAGCAACCTTGTCCTTGAACTCCTCGTTGAAAGCAAAGCGGTTCTCTGGTTTCCCATCTGGCACTTTGTACCTCCTGAACCAGTCCACCGTGGCCTCCAGATAACCAGGTTTCAGGCGCTGGACGTCGCTGATGTCTGAACGTCGACAGGGACGGTGCAGCAATCACTATTTAGCTGATTCGGGACAGCACTTGCATTTAAAAAAAAAAAAAAAAGAGGAGAAAGCTTACTGTTGAAGTCCTTGGCTTCGGGGTCCTCTACGTTGATTGCAATCACTTTCCAATCAGTTTCTCCCTCATCAATCATGGCCAAGATACCGAGCACCTTCACCTTGATGACCTCTCCTCGGGTGCACACCTTCATGAGGAAGTTTTCAGGTTGTCCATCATTTATAAAATGTCCCAGGAATATATACAGACAACAATAATAAAAAAAAAACAGACATTAAAGTGAAACATGTACCCTGCTTCCAATTTCACAGACATCGATGGGATCGTTGTCGCCGCAGCAGTCAGTGTCTCCATCCTTATGGGCAGGATCCTCCCATGTCTGAAACACCGTAGCGGAACTTATTACCACTTAATATTTACTGTTACACAGTGATAATATCTAATGCACACAACAAAATACTGGCGGAGCAGACCGACCTGTGGGATTGCTCCGTAGTTCCATATGTAGCCTTTGTGAGGAAAAACATTAGCCACGTAGCGCAACTTCCCCTTCTTCACGTCCTGCTTTATTGGATTCAGGATGTCTTTTGTAGCAATCTGGAAAACAAAAAATCAGACAGTTTAAAAATTAGAGATGTAATTGTCTGTTAAAAAATATGTCATTAATGTTGCTAAAAATAAAAGTAGCTCGGCAGCAGTTAGTAATAATTACAGCCAGAATTTCAGGTTCAGCTTCAGCTATCAGATGAATCTGATGAGTATGGAGCCACTGCTGCCACTGACTTTATTTTGTTTTCTTTACCACATAAAATAGTCATGATCCAGCTCTTATTCCTATCCTCCAGAGCTACACAATAAACTGATTCACCACTGTCCTCACACTGTCAGTGTGTGCAATTTGAAAACCAAAGGACTGCTTAGATTCAATATTTGGATGTAGATTATATTGTAAAGTGTCGTGCATTCACATTTTGTGGATTGATCAATTTATTTGACCATTTGATGAATTCCCGATGCCTTTAAAGTCCGCAGAGGATGTACGTTCTCCGACTGCCTGAGATGCTGAAGTTCAAGAATAATACTGCGGTGATTTTTCTCAGTCGCAGTGAGGTTGCCTTACTGCAGTCTCAATTCTTATCACATTGCAACAGACGTCAGAGCGCTGAGCCTTGTTCTAGTGAAAGTTTCTTTTTGTAAAACGAGACGCGTCTTCTCTACTGTCTCCACATGACTCTTTAATAAAAGGGATTGCTGCGAGGATAGATATCTCATCATCATTAGTAGATAACAAAATCAGACTTTATGTAATTGGGCATGAATCAGGCAGGACAGCGATTTAGGAGGTGGACCAGGTTGTCTAGTTAGGAGCCTAGAGATAACGTTCCTTGAGACTTGGTGCTGTATAAATAAATTGCTTTCAAACATCAGAAAATCTTTGTACGAGAACAAAGCAGAAGAAGAAGAAGTGCATTTACTTTCCGCAAATTTGCGTTTAGAGTGGGGCAAGAACTTTAGCGTCTTAATAAAAACCTGATAAGGTGTTGATAAGAGCTCACTAAATTCTTACAGAAGGTGTTTCTTGTGCACTTTAACCCTGCGACAATAACTTTAGTTTTTTATAACAATAAACGTTTTCTTTATGTAAACTTTGGTGTTTGCTCTGTGTTTCTGTGATACAGAAGAATCTGCACCTGCTATAGTTCGATAAACTAATACATAAGAAAAAAGACAGTCTCTTACCTCCATCTTTGCATTTGTCCATCTGGGTACTTCAACAACCATGTGGAAGATGTTCTAAGAGAGGAAAGAAAACATTCACTTTAATCAATTACACCATATGCATTAAAAATATAAGCTGAATTAACTGTTTTGTAATATATTACAATTGTTCAGCAGCCATGAGAAATATTGACATAGCCCAGAGAAAGCAAAGAGTAAAGGGTGCAGCTTTCTAAACAGACTATGACCTTGATATTGTGCAGAGTATTATCCAAAGCAGTTGTGTGCTGGGACAGATGAGCCACAGAAATGCATTTACTGCAGCAATATTGCTATAACCGAACCGCTGTCTGGCCTTAAATTGTGCATAAAAGTGTAAATATACACATTTATTTGTCCAAAGGCTGAAATTGCTTCCTTACCTGGCTTTCATCAGCATATATTGGTATGTCATGGAACGGGGAGATGTACTTTCCTTCTGCATTTTCTGTGAAGTAGTCAAGTTTGAACACTAATTAACACAGCAGGTAAGTAAACAAACGAATCTGAAACATTTTATGTCATTATTGTGTTCCACACAATAAGGAAATTACACATAATGTCCCAAACTTTTGCTTTCACTTCGACACTGAGGTGTTGAAGTGAACACCTCAGTGTTGTGTGGATTACATAAAAAGTACCAACTACTTACTGTCAATGTTTTACACTTTGCTAATATTAGTCTCCATTTTATCACTGGAATAACTGGATTCAACATTTATTATATTTATGACTTTTTTTTTTTTTTACATATCTTATACCAGAAATTCTTTAAGTTTGGGCACAAAATTGGCATTTAACCGTCCGTCTACCAGAAAATATAAAGAGCTGCTTGTCTCAATGCAGCATTTATCAATGCCCTTTTTATATAGAGAACGTTGCTCCGCCCCTTTAGGTTTCTATGTGACGTGTTAAAACGCATTGGGAGGTTTCCAGAAACAACAAAGTTCAATTTGCGGTATTTTTTTTATTTTTTACATTACAATGTCTGAGAAATATGTATAAAACGGAAAGCATGATCGCTGAATTGTATTGATTTTGTAAATAAAAGTAAAAAAAAACAACAACAAAAACAAATAGATCTGAAAAGTGAAAGCTGAATGACTCAAAAGTCGCCCTGCAGCAAATAAAAAAAATAGAATCCCTATATTTCCGTAGTTTCTCCTAGGTTAAATCCTACAAGAATAAATCAATTACTAACACGTGGGATAGTGCGGCTGGCCTGTGGTGTCAACAGAGAGTCCTCAAAGTGGCAAACAAAGATAAAACTCTGCTATTTTTACTCATTGTTTACTTACTGAAGAACAAGCGGTAGCTGAGGGAGTTCGCGTTTCCCCTCTCTTCGACTGTGAAGCTCATGTTGAAGTGCGGGTTTCTGGAGCTGACTGCTTAGGGATGGAGGACGGCGGCGGAAGAACACGGTCGCCCCCGGTTGGTAGCAACTGACGCCATTGCGCATGCGTCAGGAGTTTTCGTTGATGGTGCCTTCAGGAGCTGTTGGAAATGCTTGATGACGAGGATTATGATGAAAGTTTTGCTTCGAACATGTTGAAATAATTTTGACAACATAAACGCAACGCAGCAAAAGAATTATAATATTTATACTAACGATAATATTAGTAAGAAGAAGTATAAATAAATATGCACATTTGTTTGAAGATCATTTTGGAAAACCTTACATGTATTTTATAGATGCGTTTATATATAGAAGTGTAACATATCTGTGCATAGGTTGGGTCTGTGAAGTAGTGTTTCTTGTATATTACAAACCCATATTTCCTGTAAATTCTAAAATATTTGTGAGAGGAATAAGTTTATATGCTATACATAATGGGACGTGACTGTACAGATGGGATGGGATTAAAGTCAGAATGGCTCATTCCTATGAAATTTTAACTAAACAGAAATACTGCTAGTAAATTATAAAATTCAGCATAATAGATTATGGAGTAAAATTTTATAAAAGAAAAACTAATAAATATAGCTTCTTTTTTCAATAACTACCATTTTCAAAAATTGTGGCCTATTAAAATATTTTCTGATTCTGTTTCTCTACCCCAATTGTATGTTTGATTATGATGTTTCTTTATTTTTTCTATTTTTAGAAAAAAAATTTCTAAAAATAGAAGCAGGGCCTTGTAAGATTTAACTTGGCACATGCGTCATGTTAGTGTAATGAACATCTTCAGATTTCATAGAAAACTGACTCATATTTTTGGTCATAGGCCAGTCGCATTCAAAAGGTTTCCTGGGAATATGTGTCATCTATAGCAGAAAAAAATTCTGCTATAGATGACACATATTCCCAGGAAACCTTTTGAATATGTTTCCTGGGAAACAAGGAAACCTGGGAATATGGCTGGTAGGACGAACCCTAGATCTAGAGACTGATATTCATTAGGGTTCTTAAACTGTGATACATGTACAACTTGTGGTTTCCAGCATCCGCCAAGCTAGAAACTGTAATAAATTCAACTGCACAGATTACAAAATTAGATGTATTACTCTGATTTTTGGTGCATTTGCCTTCAAGTTGTATGACTTAGGTCAAACATTTTGGATATCCTTTCCTTCTTGCAATGTCTTGGAGGAATTCTGATACCATTCTGTCTTTAATATACTAATATTAAGCTACAATTTGTCAATATGTATATCAGCAGAAGTGAACATACTACCCAAAACATGTATTCAAATAAGAGTAAATAAGTTAAATTGTAAGCCTCAGCAGATAGAAAGAAATATTAGAATAAAAAAAGGCTTGTGACCACACAAGAAGTTTTATTTTAAGATAAACTATAGATTTGTTTGTTTCTCATGCAATTTAAGAGAAACGTGTTTGTTCTTAATTCAGTGAAGCTACTTGCAGAGAGAGTACTTGCATTCAAATGGGAGGAATAATACTTCATTATGATATTACTCAAGTAAAAGTAAAAAAGTATTGTAGCAAGACCAGTCTTTTCTCCAAAAAGATGATTGAGTAAATACAATTAAGCAAATGTACTTAGTCACTGCCCATCTCTTTATGTAACCCATAAGTTGCATTAAAATTTAATTTAAAAAAAAACTTTTGTAATTTACAAATCTGAAAAATGCTATTTTACTTTTTGAACTGAAGTACTGAAACAAACAAACAAAAAAACTTCTATTTAATGTTTTATTTGGTAAGATACATCAGTATCATCTTTTTGTTGTTGACAAATGCCATGAACACAAATGTTTCTTTAATCATAACCAGACAATCATTTCAGATTTTCATAAACAGATGGTGACGTAGCGCTCACAACGTCATATCCCCCCTCAGCTCGTCGTGCTTCCTGCCTTGCTGAGGGAGGGGACGGTGCTGACGGCTGGTAGGACGAACGGAGAGCCGAGAAAGCTTTCGGGAAGCTGTAAAAAAGTGGGGAACGGCCCGGGTTTCCACCGTCCGTCGGGAGATAAGCACCACAGTTTTCTGTAGCTGCTGGATTTGTCACCGAACAGGCGCCGAAAAATGTCGACCAGTCGTCAGCTTAGCGAGAGCAGGGCCATCCCGACCAGGACGGTGTTGATCAACGACACAACGCAGCTACCTCATGACTACTGTACCACCCCTGGAGGCACTTTATTTTCCACCACTCCTGGAGGTGAGAAGACCTGCTTTGCTCTGTAGTTTAATCAGATGTGTCTGTTTTTGTCTTACTTAACTGGTAATATTTTCTATCTGCGTGGCCTAGCCTGAGTTGTCATCCTGACCAAAACAAAAACAAAGATTAGACCCACCCATCGGGCCCCTAGCTGCTTCCTGATTGGCTTTTTAACATCGCAGAGATTCTCATGGTTGCGTTACCTGACATTGGACTTGCACAGGTCTAAACTAGTTGTGTTGGCAATATAGACTGAACGTTTCATCACGATATTTTTGTTGTACTATTGTGATAACGATAAATGTGACGATAAAAACGATAATTATTGTGTTTTTTATGTGACTCTATGACTGTGACTGGGTGTCATATAGCCTCACAAACACATATACTGCTCTTGGAAAAACATTCAATGCGCTACTTTAGGACATCAGTCATATAAAGACGTGTGATTGCATCACTAAGCTACACACAGTAATCATATTTTATAATTGCTGATATTTATTGATGATTTCATTGGTCAAAGTGAAGAAAATAGTAAAACTAACAATTTCGACAATACAGACAGCTTTGGGTTAAAAAAAACAACTTGGAATTTCTCATAACAATGATAAATCGATTCTTATCATGACAGGAAGTTTATCACGATAAATGATAAACAGTATGATAAATGACCACCCCCTAGTCTAACTATAGAATCTAACAAGTGATTCTGTTAAATTACTGGAATATAGGTGGATCACATTGATGGAGCAGAGCCAGATGGATGACTTATTACAAGGCTGATTGCAAAATGTGGGCTCTGAACTTAGTGAAGATATTGCCACATATTGTATTGCTGCATAACTGGTTTCTGGTATGATTTCACCTACTTCTGTGCAAAGACGGGGGCAGGGGGGAATCTTTATATATGTACATTTTAAAAAAGCTAAGTAGAGTTATTGTGTACTATTATCTCTACAGCCTACATCTAACTAAACAATGTAGTGTTTTTTTTCCCCCTTTTTACTTTTTTAAAAACTAAACACAGCTACAGTGAAATGGCTGTACTTCACAATGTCTGGAGTGTGTGTCTATTAATATTTTAAAATAACTTGTTTCTTGTTGATGCTTATACAATTAAACACTTATACCAAACACAAGAAGTGTAAGGTAAGAAGTGTATTGGAACACTTCTTACCACATGATACAGAGGTTACCGCCATCAAAATGAGAAAACTATTAAAATATTTACATTGGTATATTTCTAATTTCAGCTCTTACCTCTTCATTTCCAAGGGTGCATCTGAAAAATCTTCTCTTGTGAAAGAGAATGGTGTAGAAAGGCCACCATTTCTTGCCACTTCATTTAGGAAGTGGTTAGTGGAGGGCAAGTTGTGACTTGTATACTCACAACTATTATGCAGGTAGCACATATTATTTTATACAAGGAAGCAAATTACTTTTTGCGTTGTTGTTTCAAAGTACCACACGTATAATCTCCAAGCATATTGAGGACTAGCTAAAATGTAAATATACTTTGTAAGATTAGTAAAATAATCTCCTTTTGTCTCATTGAAGGAACCCGGATCATTTACGACCGCAAGTTTCTGCTGGACAGGCGCAATTCTCCCATCGCTCAGACTCCTCCTGCACATCTGCCTGTCATCCCTGGAGTGACCAGCCAACATGTCCTGAGTGAGAACCAGAAGAACGAAGCCAACAACCACATCAACAACCGTGATGGCAAACCCACTACAGGTCAGAGTTACAGAAAAAGATTGTGCTTGCTTTCAGTGCGTGCTGTTTATTCATGAAAGTGATGGAAACTAGGTAGAAAAGGAGAGCCAGAGTGCCACAAAACCGCAACTTGCATTAGAGCAGTTTTTACGTGGACAGACCAAGGTCAGAAACCTGCAGCTTTTTAAGTGACGTTTACGCCTTTGGACACATGACTGCAGGAAAAAGAACTGGCAAGAATCGAAAATACTTCAGAAAACAATTGGTAACGCCCGGTATGAGGTGGAGATTATTAATAAGGATCCAAAAGACAGTTGCAACTATTCAGGCCAAACCTCATGTAACAGATTATGTCGATATAGAAACCAGCTGAGCAGCATAGCTGTTTTTGTCATGCAAGAACAGAAAGGCATTGTTCTGTCAAAGCTATGGACGAACCTTTAAATTGTATATGTAATTGTCACACAGAGAGTTAAAATGGGTGACTTTATAAAACCAAAAATACTTCTTGGATAATTTATGAAGAGATTTCTAAGTTATAACTATACAATCTATTAAAGTTAGTTGTTAAGAGGTTTTGTTTCCTTAAAAGTTGCATTTTGTTCTTGGCCAGACAGATAAAATTTCAACTCATCTGTCCAAAGAACGTTGTTCCAGATGTCTTGGTTTCTATCTTTGTTCTCTCTGGAAAAAGTTTGCTTGTGCCATGTATTTTTTCTTTTTTTTCTTTTTTGAGAGTTAAAACATCCTCCTTCTATATTAACAGGAACGAGAGGCTTCTGTAGATCCTGTAAATATATTTTAGAGTTATTCTTCCAAAACCTCGTGGGAGGACATGTTATTGCCAGAAAGAACAAATTTTACCTTTTGGGCCACAAAAGTTACCAGTTCTCAAACCGGTCAGTTTGACCCAGAACACCAGGGCCTCTGCTAGGAAGCAGAAGATGAAGAGGGATTTTCTTTCTTAGCGTCACAGAGAGTCAAAGGATCCATGTACATCGACAAAAGGCTGAGTTGATGAACGAAGCGTTCCAGAAATGCTTCATGTGACGTCCAGCAGGGGTCACACGTTGGCTGTTTAGCTGTGGAAAAACCAAAACAATCGTCTTTAAAACCGAGTCTTGTACCAGCTAAAGTATTTGCTGATGTCAAGAAGTAGAAATATTTCAGTTGAAAATCTCTAAATGATCACTGCTTGCTGTTTTTGTTTTATTAGTTTATTAAAAGTGTTCCTGTAGTTTTTTGGTTTTTTTTTTTTTTTTTAACAAATTGCTCTGGTTTTCCTTTGTCTTTAAGGTGACGACGCCCAGTTTGAAATGGACATCTAACCGCCTGGGGCCACACCAGCATAAGGAAATGACCTGGCACTGTGTGTGCCAGTGGCTTGGCTTATAGAAACCAATGTTGTGAGCCCTCATGGCAGCCATCTTTGTTAGCTCTTTGTCTCACTGCTGGATGTAATGTTTTTAAACCCCAGGGCGATTCGGTATACCTTACATGCACATACAGAGCGGCCAAGTCCGAAAACTAGGGTTATCTGAGTAACAATGGATCGCAGTACAAATTTCAAACATTTTCATTAAAAGGGACTTGAATATTTTGCACCCCAAAAATTAGTCAGTTTTTGTGCTCATTTTACAGCTTTCTGAGAGTCCAAACTGGAAATATAAACATTATTCCAAATTAATTTGAGAAAGAAGTACCGTATTTTCCGTACTATAAGGCGCACCTAAAAACCTTCAATTTCCTCAAAAGCCGACAGTGCGCCTTATAATCCGGTGCGCCTTATATATGGACCAATATTGAGCCACAACAGGTCTAGCAACGGACCTTACCACAGGGGCCGCATTTCATTGGCTAATGCCCATTTTACGTCACAGCGCAGCTACCACGTGCGTGACCGTCTCACAAACACAAGCTACAGTACTAAACACATGCTAATGTACATTGTGGACCATCAAAACCATGAATGCCGACTTACCCAGCCTTGCAAGAACAATAGGCATCAGTGATCTTGTCCACAGCTATATGCTGAGGGTGTGAGGATCTGCTGTTTTCCTCATCTGTCGGTAGCTTTTAGCTGTGACGCGCACAATGTTAGAGGCATCCCGTGGCTCAAACACCTTGATGTCGTCCAAAAAAGATGACATGAACTTGTTGGTTCCCCTGTCCATTGTCGTGGCTGATATTTTGTGAAAATCCGGCAGAAATGCTACGCTAATTAACTCAGATCGAAATGAAAGACCTCATGTTTATACAGACATGCAGTAAGCTGCTTACGTAGTTGGTCCACTACGGTTCTTTTTCCCCCGTAGAAGAAGAAATGCGCGGTGCATGCTGGGATAGTTGTCAGAACGTTGGTTTGTTAATAAAGTTTGATAATACATTTAAAGCCAGGGGGGGAGGGGCAGGGGAAGAGAGACAGAGACTCTCTGCAGCATGTCGGTTGGTCTGTGTTACCCAGAAAGCAGTTGGGCATAATATCGCAACACCAACACCGTGAGTGAAACAACAACTGGGCCAGCCTACTATATAAAGTACTTGGGGACCACTTCTTTATAAATGTGGATGTGTAATAATAGAGTATGACGCGTCTATTCTATGCGCCTTATAATGCGGTGCGCCTAATATATGAAAAAAGTCCTAAAATAGGCCATTCAGTGAAGGTGCGCCTTATAATCCCGTGCGCCTTATAGTGCGGAAAATACGGTAGTACTTTTTTTTTTTTTTTTTTACTTTGGAATTAAAAAACTTTGATATTCTTCCGTCTTTGTTTTTAAAGACCTCTGGTTTTCTGTTTGTTTGTTGTTGTTTTTTTTTTAAACTACTCCAATAACTGCAGGATCCATAACCACTTGGACCGCTTTGATTCCAGTAATGGTACCTGATGAAATGCTGTATAATTCTTGTTTTTCTATTAGGAAAGGACCTAACACCATTCCAAGCATTTAATCCCAAATTTCCCAACATTTTGCTGCAATATTTCATTTGTAAGACTCCAGGAAAAAAATGCTTAAAAACAAATTTAGGGCAAAATTAAGCAGATATAAATCATCGGATAATTGAATATCAAATGAAGCACAGACGTAAGCGGCTTAAAATATTTCTTGAAATTAATTTCAGCAAAGTACAACAATATCAAGTAACTTAAGTTGGCAAAGATGAACCCCACCCTTTTCTCATATTTGTTATAACAGCTAATAAGCCTAAGGAGGAGGCGGTGTATGGACGAACATGACCGGTGTTTTTAAATATCCAGACGTCGGGGTGGTTAATATCCCTATGTACATTTTTGCATGGGATACAACAAAATCCATTTTAAAACTTGAATAAATTTAAATGTTTTTTAAACATTTATTATATTTGAATACAATTTTAGTATTAAGGCTTTGCCGGGGCGTTCGCTCTGTCCAGGCCTTCTAGATTTCATGTCAAGGAAACGGATAACCGTGTGTGCATTGGGCTTGATAGATGCTCTCCATAAACTGATCTGACATTAATATTCTTATTTCCATGCATCCTGCCTGCACATGCCTTATTTAACATGAAATGCAGTGACTAGTTTCCTTGCCATCTATTTGTATTTTCTGACAGATGTTTATTTTTTCACAGTAGCGTTAAAACAGGTTATATTTTGCTTGGTCAGTGAGTAAAAGGTATTTTTATTTTCTTGATGATTTTCTTACGCGGATTGGTATAAGGTTTGGAAGCGTGATCGCGCATGTGAGACTGACGTTTTACGTGACAACATGGTAAAAGTGCCACTCACTCATTTTAATCTAGTGTTTAATTCATTTGTTTTACTCCAAAGTTCTCTCTGCTACTTGGCAAACAAGTAATCATGTTTTCCATGCAGTTTTCTTTCTCCGTTTGACAGGAGCCACTGACTGATGTTTGTCGAATATTATTTTTCATTTCTTTTAGCTATGTAATTACATTTGGCAAAGTCTGGTGAAAATTTCATCCACGAGTTGCTTAAAATTATGTTTGCATCGCACCTTATGGCCGACAAGTCTTTATATTAAGGTATCGTAATCCAGGTGGCAGATTTATTTCCAATCCATTTGATTTGATGAGGGTTAAACAATATGCTTCGAAAGAGATTGGACACAAACTTACTGTAACCTTCTGTTTGGATTTAAAATAACTTTTATTTCAAATGAAACTCCAATGCCAGTGGACACTGTTGCTGCAAGATCAATAAAATTCTGTAACAGATTTTGTATCCTTGTCTTTTTTTATTTTACTCAACTTAATTGCAAAGGTGGCAGATTTTGCAACACTGACCATGATGATCTATCATGAATACAGTTTATTACCATCAGGTTGAAAAATGTAGGGCTTAATAGGGGTAAGCTGATAAATGCTGTTGTGCACTACTCATTTCTGAAACTGACGACTACCCAGAGTTATGCTATCTGCTGCTAATCCTACAGTGTAATTTCTTCAATTTGGCTCTGTTTGTGTAGCTGTAATGAACAGTTCTGTATTGCAGAACAAATTTTAGCTTTCAGCTGACAGTAAAGAAGTATTCACATTTCAGAGCGGATGGCCTTAGTTACTACATTGCTTTGACTTTGGTATGACCAGCCTCCTGTCTCATTTCTTCCCACTGATTTTGACATTCATTTATTATTCATGATATTGTGAATTGAATTTTTTATTTGCACCTTAGTTAAATATATTTGCAGGTTCTAGTAACTGACATAAGAGGCATTATTAAATTAATAATTTAAATGAAACTAAAGGTTTATACTCAAGCTGAAGTGGATTCAAACAATGAGAATAATCTAGCTTACCCAAGGTAATCTAATAAACTTCTTTTAAATTTCTAAATGATCACTGCTTGCTGTTTTTTGTTTATTAGTTGAGTGCTTTATTAAAAGTGTTCCTTAAAGTCTTTTAAAAAACTTTTAAAATAAAGCAATGATTTAAGTTCAGATTTTTGTTTTAAACTTACTTGAAATTTTAGAATAATGGGTATTATAAAAGGTATACAATTTATCTTCCCATTTAACTTGTTTGCCCACTAAGTAAGGTCATGGAGGAATCACGGACAATTCAACTTATTACGAAAATGCTTAACTAAATTAAATGCTTAACTAAATTAAAACTAAATTAAATGCTTAATTTAGGCTAGGTATGTACAGTAGATATGTTTATAATGCGTGTTTTACATCAGGCACTACCACTACACTCCCTTGTCATTCTGTGCAGGCAATAATCCGGGCTGCCGCTGGTCCTTCTTCCTCTTTTACGTCCCTGAGCGAGGCCGGCGTCAAAATGGTGAGTGTCAGGGAAAAAATACAACTAAAATCCGTTCAATATCGAGGCCATCCGTGCACCAACACACTCGTACTACATATTAACTGATACGTTGTTTTTCCTTTTTTTGATCCTGGCAATATTAATCAACAATAAGAAATTTTGACTAAGTTATACAGTACATTTCACAATTTAGCCTGATACCTGTCCGACAGATACACACGCCCGTCTTCCCTGCTTTAAATGAGTTTCAATAATTTACTTTTCTTTGTTCGCATTTATGATTAGAAATAGTCAACTAACGTTTTCGTGATTTGTGCCGTTTTCAACTGGTAAAACACAAATCTGTTAGCCTAATGTCGATAACATTAGCATGCACTCCCTAAATATGCTAATAACGCGGCCCATGTGTGAGTAGACAGTAAAATGCACACAGCTGCCACAATCGGGACTAGAAACATAGAAATCAAGCAAATTTAGGTGAAAACGAATTCAGATCTTTGCCTTAGAAACGGAGATAATCAGATATAAATGTCTCTTTATGACGTTTCAACTAATGCCTGGAGGAGTTGCATGCTTAGCAATATATCCCATAGATATGAACAGTTTCAGTTGGCTTGTTTGAAATTGCAGTCTGTTTACCTGAAAGGTATGGTAGGTTTTCACATGCATATAACATATTACCACTACAGGTACTTGAGTTATTATGAACACTTTCCTCAGAAACTTGCATCAAAATACGTGAGCTGTTCCTCAACAGTAAACCTTTCAGCCAACACCTGCAGCTTGTGTAGTTAATCTTTGTCCTCATTTTCAGAACGACACAGTAACAGTCAGGACCCGCAAGTTTATGACTAACCGACTGCTTCAGAGGAAGCAGATGGTAAGTTTTCACATGTTCTGCCACCATCTTTGTAGTTCGTCTGTCAAACAAAGATGTTTACAAAGTGCTCTAACGTCTTTATAGGTTGTTGATGTCCTCCATCCTGGCAAGGCCACGGTCCCAAAGACTGAAATCAGGGAGAAGCTTGCCAAGATGTACAAGACCACCCCCGATGTTGTATTTGTCTTTGGCTTCAGGACTCAGTTCGGCGGTGGCAAGACAACAGGCTTTGCTATGGTCTACGACTCTTTAGACTATGCCAAGAAGAATGAACCCAAACACAGACTTGCCAGGGTGAGTGTGGAACTTTTTTTTTTTCTGTACAATTGAGGAAACTGAAAAATAAAACTACTCTTTGGTGTTCATTTTTCCCAACTTTTAATATATAGGTTATTGATGCCCCCTGTTTATTATTCAGCAGAATAATAATGCAATTTTGTGCATGCATGCAGTTTCATAGAAAGTTGTTTGTAGGTAGCAATAAAATTACTTTCTGGTGGGTCTCCTTCATGCTGTATATGCTTGAAGGAGTAGTTGTTTTTTTTGTTGTTTTTTTTAAACACACCCTTAGCATGTCACAGTCTACAACAAATATATTGTCACTTGTACGCCAAAATATCTTGATTTAGAAATTAATTTTGAAGTTGGCTTTAAGTGTATAATTTCTGATACATTCATTCTTAAGGTTGTACTTTAGCAACTAATCAAGCTATGTGGAGTATTCTTTGTTGTGAGCACATTTTGCAGACCTTCAACATGGATTGTAGGGTGTTGGTGATGCACTGCTGCTTCACAGTCCTATGTGCCTGTGCTAGGATCCTGCAATCAGTACTGCATTGAAGCAGTTTGAATCTTGTCCCGAAAGCCACTCTGGTTTTTATACTTCTGATCCATCTTGGGGAAGTAGTCACAAATTTAACTCTGGTTTGATCTGTAATCTGTAAGACCGTTTTGGAATCAGTGAGATGTGATTTAAAGCAAAAAGCAGCTCAGTCTGAGCAGAGAGGGGCCCGTTGATGGCCAAACCTTCAACACACAATCATGTAATTCAGTATTAATATATTTTTTTTACAACATTCTGAATTGATTATACTTTATATTTTAGACACCGTAAAACTAATGACATCTGCGTTCTTTGTCTAGCGTCAGTTTTTATGAATCCACAGCCACCAGCCAGATTTTTTTTCCTTTTCTGCTGTTTTGATGATTT
Organism: Poecilia mexicana; assembly: GCF_051168715.1. Classification (NCBI taxonomy): domain Eukaryota; kingdom Metazoa; phylum Chordata; class Actinopteri; order Cyprinodontiformes; family Poeciliidae; genus Poecilia; species Poecilia mexicana. Next base: position 15,743,367 of record NW_028263384.1, on the reverse strand, counting down.
TGACATTTTAAAAATTCATGATCAGGGTTTTCTAATATTGAAAAAAGATTTGTTGGCCTATCAAAAAAAAAGTTAAAACAATGTCCTTATATCGTTAGTATTGGTCACATATTCAGTTTCTTTCAGTTTTAAAGTCACTAAGCTGTATATTCTTTAGTGTTTAGGTTGTGCTAAATGTTCCTTTTTATGGAACTATCACCTTCTCATGTTCGCCTTTGCCTATTTCATACATTTTCAGGTTTTTGATTGTTTAGTTTCCAATCGTATATCAAATCTTTGTCGCTAGGGAGACGTTTCATTCATTGGCTTGCAATGATAAGCAGTGATTTGAAGTAATTATATATGGCCCTCAAATCACATATATTAGTAGGAGTTACTCATTTATTTTGATCATAATTTTATATTTTATCCATCGACAGGGATCAGATGCACAATAAATGGGAATCAAATATGATAAAAACATTTCATATACAACAAAGTTTAGACTTAGAGATTTGAGATTTTTAACAGTTTTCTCCATAATTCATATAGTACAGTGTAAACAATTATTAGGCAAGTGAATATTTTGACTTTGTCATCATTTTTAGGTGTGTTTTTGATCTCCAAGTTGATTAAACTAGAACAGTGGTTCTTAACCTTTTTTTGAGGTACCGAACCCCCCAGTTTCATATGCGCATTCACTGAACGACACCCCCCTCAACACAGAAAATAATTTGCGGTATTCTGATTTATTAATGTAATTATATTAGTTGTATTACCTCTCCCACGCCACTAGAGGTAGTACCAAACCCGAAAAGATGTGACTAAGGAGCAGATTTAGACTATAGAATTTGGTAAAAACGGTCAGCTTTACTGAAGTTCAAATCCATGCTGAGAGTGGAACTTCTTCCCGCAGCACTGATTGGCTAAGCAATGTAACGTGATCCTCTGGAGCAAGTCATGGCAAAACGGGGCGTCATCACGACTTTACACAGTGTGTCTTTACCTCCGCGGCAGAGGCTCCGCCGAACCCCTGAGACCGACTCATCGAACCCCTGGGGTTCGATCGAACCCAGGTTAAGAACCACTGAACTAGAATGTTAAATGGACTTAAGCAGAGCAAGTGATGAGTAATGAGGGAGGGTGTGGCCTAAAGAGATCGATGACGTATATCAAGGTTATTAAGCATCTTCTTTTTTTTTTTTTTTTTGCCAAAATGGGTGGAAAAAAGAGATTTAAACAACTTTAAAATGTCAAGAAATGGCCAAAAGTCAGATGGATATACTGCAACCTACCTGGAGTACCTAGAAGTACAAGTAACATATTTTTTGTATCATTCTCACTTAAATAGATCAAAACAACAAAGGGAGAGGCAAAAATTTATTTTTCTTTTAATTCTGCACAATAATTGTCCATAGATATTCTCCTAAGAAAGCCAACACCTCACTTTTACTCTCTTAAGGTTTGTTAACATTTTACATTAATTGAGAGATCGGTAGTTGGTGATGAAGAAAATGGCCAATCTGTGGGTGTAATTTGTCCAAGGGCCTACCATGTTAAAGTAGATTTTTATTGACCTCTCATGATTTGCTTGGCTGCACTTTGACAGCTGCCTGACTGCATGCTGATAATAAAGAGCTGCAGTAGTAATAATGTTTCGTTTCTTTCCCCATAGCATGGTCTGTATGAGAAAAAGAAGACCTCAAGGAAACAGCGCAAGGAACGCAAGAACAGAATGAAGAAAGTACGAGGCATCAAGAAGGCCAGTGTTGGAGCTGCTGGCAAAAAGGTACAGTGACAGTGAAGCACATTTATGAAATCAAAGTGATTATGCCGGTGAAAGTTTGCCAGAAGAACATTTTTACAAACACAACGTGTAATCTTCTACGACATTTCCCTGCACACCCTATTCTTTTTCCAACATCATTATTCTTGTGTTTTTCTCCTGCTTTCCCCCCATTTTAATTTGTTCCTCATCTTTCCAACTTTGTCACATTGTCTTCGGAAACTGTAGAAGGTAAATGTAGTCCATAAGAGGATTAACTGCATCGTGTTGATCATCCTGGATGGCAGCTAACTCCTGCCTCTGTACCCTGGCCTAACAGAGAAGCCATAACACTTTTCCTATTTTAATGTATTTTCTGCATGATCTAAGCCTTAGATTATTACTGAGCTGCTGTCTCCTCCTCCTAGTACTAATCAGTAAAAAATAATGTGGTAGATGTTTATTTTTTTGGAAAAGTGATGATGGTAAAAGGAGATTCCCACTAGCTGATTTGTTTTTACAGATGCACTAACCAGTTGTAGCCCCTGGTGTAGTTTTCATAGTGTACACTTCTACCCCTCACCCCTGTAGCACCAGTCTGTGATCCAAGTGTTTTAACTCTTAAACTCTGGATTTACAAAGCTTGCTTGGCTTTAGAGTATTCTCCATTGTAGTGTGCTGTTCCAGCTGATTGCTTAAGTAGCAGTAGGAAACATATTCTGACATATTGTGTATATTGGCGTAGTTCTTGGATGTGATGCAGGTCCATTCAGAAATCTTTTCTGCTCCATGTTTGAACTTTTAACATGTCAATTTTATTTTTGTTCCACTTTTTTGTTCTTCACTTTGCTTCCCGTGGATTTCTTTTGCAGAAATGAAGTTTTCAGTTTTGCAGGTATCAAAGCAGAAAAGCATGGTGTGCCATTGTGTTGCACATCCTAAACTGGTAGCCACGAGCTGTGCCATGCATGTCACTACTTTTCCCAGTAGCTTTTCCTTCAGTGATTCTTCCTCTTCTGTGTTTTAGACTTTTTCTGATGTGATGGGATTATCTACTGGGCTTTCCCCTGTTTTCACTTAAAATTAAACACAAGTGCTTTTATTAGACCATGACGTTAACTTGAACCTAAGATTAAGAGCCGCATGTTGGTAGAAAGTTCTGTGGTGTGTTTGTGGGGCTGGGGCATCTGAATCTAAAGATTGCTTGTGTGTGAAACATTTATTCTGAAATTTAAGGTCTAAAACCTGTGAAGAATGGTATTGTTTAATAAAATACTTATTTTTGTTTTTGCTGTTTGTTACTCTAACCTCAAAATAGTGAAAGTAGAAACCATGCTCTCATTCTTAGCAGTTCAGTTTGCTGTGACGCTAATGCTGCTGCTTTCTCCCTGCAGTGAGTCCAGACGGCCAGCGGGTGTCTTCGTGCTCAAGATGGTCTTGTATATTGTCATCAAATAAAGTTTTGGGAAAAAAGACACCCTGTGACTCTTCATTTGTGTTGCCCCTTCACACTTATGTGATTAAGTTCAGTGCACATCATGTTTTTTGATTTTGATTTTTAAATGTAAAATAAAAAAAAAGTTACACCTGTTCATGTTCAAAACTGGTTGTTCAGTAGTATCACTATCTTACATTTCTTCAAATTCGGGAATAGCATTGTTATAAAAACATGTGTATATCACTTTAAGAAACTAAATTTATAACATTTTTCTGACTTTCAAACCATTCCCGAACATGACAATTTCCCACTTCGGATGTTCGTGAAATATCGATGCTGTTGGACAAACTCTGACTGCAGCCAAGCCTCGTAACTGAGAGGGATGTGGGCTCAGGGTGCAAAAGGTCAAGACGGCTGGGAAAAGAAAGTAGTAAAGAAGCTTTAATTATGACTGATTCCACAACTTGAAACCAGAATATTGCTGTTACATGATTTCCTATCTGTAGCCACAGTGGAGTGGCTCAACTGGAACATTTTTCAAGTCATTCCATTACTTTTTCTGGCATCTGATTGAAAGCTCTTTAAACTAAAAACTAGAATTATCAGAACATTTCATTTTTTATTACTGACTTCTAAAAAAAAAAAAAAATTGATTGCAAACTAAAAGAAAATTGCAGTACATCAAAGGAAAAGTACTGACCAGTGTACTGAAATTTAATGTGTATCAGTGTTTCTCTGCTTAAGCTGCTGTTTGACCTAGAAGTTAAAACATTAATGTTTTTATTTAAGATGGCACACTGTTCCAAATCTGGAATAATTCAAGATGGCAGACAGTCCAAAATTTGTTTGCTGAGTTAAAGTCTCCATTCACAACTTTTCAAATCATTTTACTAAATTACCTCAGAAGACAGTAAAAACGTTTAAAAATATGTTTCTCTACAAAACTATTTGATGTTACTTTTTCTGCATTTTACAATGACACTACTGCATTTGTTTCTGATCTAAAACTTTCAGCGCTTGAAAAGACAAGGACATCACAGGCTTTGTTTTTTTTTGGTGGTTGTAATATCGGAAATAACCACATGAGGGCTCCCTGCACTGAAAGCTTTGAATTAACTCAGACTTTGAACAGGAAAAATTAAGTACATGGCCAAAAGAATCAAGTAATTCACTTAAATGCTCTGCAGCTTGTGCTGAATATTAAGCAACAGCCAGGTCAGAGAGAGTCTAGACTTTCTTTTTTTTTTAGTTTATGAATTAACAACATGGGGAGCACAATACATATCCCTTTGCGCAAAGTGACCTTTCAAATAATTTGCATCGAAATAACCTGAGACTAAATATTAAAATGCCAGGAAATTGTTTGTCCTAGGGGGAGCCCCTACTCCACACCTGTCTCTGTTTGACGCCCTTTCTTATTTGATTTCAGAGCGAGTGCGTTGTTTGGAGAGGTGAAGTTTTTGGAGTTGAAACAAATCTCCATATTCATCAAGAAATAATATATATTTTTTAAGTGTACACTCCTCTGTTTTGAATATTTTAACACTATCTTCAACCTTGTATTGTAACATATTTCCATATCTTTTTGTGGCTTTGAATGTTTCAATGTAGGCCAGACATCTCTCCTCTTTGCTTACATCACCAGGACGAAAAGGGAATCAGTTGCTTAAAGGCACGTCCATTGACACATTTTGAGTTGGGGGTGGGGGGTGTGGAGTGTCTTTCCCAGTTTGGAGGTCTATATATAGACTCCCAGCATCCCTGTGGATATTATTCCATTAGAGCCAATAGGCAAAGATTAAACACTGAAGGTTAATCAGAATAGTTACTGTGATTGTCCTATAAACTACACCAACATTATTCAGACCCATTGAACTTCTTCCCATTAGTCAGTATGTCAAAATTGGATTGAGTTTTATTTTAGGGCTTTAGGGTCGTCCTGCTGGAAACCATCAGTGTCAATCTTTGCAACCTCCATGTTGATTTCTGTCCAGAATTCTCCTGTATTAAGCTCCATCCATCATCCCATTAATTCCCATTAAAAACCAACTTCCTTCCTGTGAGGAAAAAAAAAAAGCATCCTAGAACCATAACGCAGCCATCACTACGTTTCACTTTACCATTGAGTGTTGCTTTCAGGATGATGAGCTTTGTGGATTTTCAGCCACATAGGTGTTTAAAATGTAGGTCAAAAAGTTTTGTTTTGGTGTCACATGATAAGAGTTCCTTCCATAAGGTTTGTGGAAAACTACAAATGTGACTTCTTTTGACTTCCTTTCAATAGTAGATCTCTTTTTCATACTTGACAAACATTTTGGGGCACAACTAATAGCTGTGCTGTTGAAACATTTGCCCACTTGATTTGTGGATCCAGTTACCCTGGGGCTCTTGGGTCGCTATGCTAATTTCTAAAGTCAGATTTATATTTATTTAAGGACATCAGATTTAAAGGAGGCTGGATAGAAATGCAGTCCACACTTTTCACATTTTGATTTGTAAAACACATTTAAAATCGAGGTTGTGGTTGTAAAAACTTCAAGGAGTGTGAATACTTTCACAGGCCAAACTACGTGAAATGAGTTAAAAACAGAATTTAAAACAAAAAATGAACCAAAGCAAGACACAAAATGCAAAAGCCACTCTGACTTAGAGCATAACTCTTCACCGTTACAGTTCCCCGGCAGCACGAAGCATGAGAACTGGAGGGTCGACTGGCTCCAATGGTGTGGATATGAAGCCACTCCCAGGGACAAACAACTAAAAAGGCTGCAGCGCCTCACGCAGCTCAGTAGCGCTTTGCTGGCTGTGAGGCTGTGGAGGTTTGACATAAGTGGAGCTTTCAACCCGGGGACTAGTAACAGATGGTGGAGGGAAATTAAGCTTGTCTCTCCACAGCCCCATCGGTCCGTCCCAAGAGTCCCTGCCTCTCTGTCTTTGTCTCTGCTCCTTGTAACAGCCCCTGTTTCCCGGCATCCCTCTCTATTTTTTTTCCCCTTTCTTCTTCTTAATTTGGTTGCTCTTCTTCTGTCTGCCTTCCTTTGTCTCAGTATCGGAGAAGTAAAATTAGTTTAATTTCACATTATTCCAGGAACGGAGGATGTCATAAGCTGGGAATATTATACACCTAACTCAATAAAAAACGATTTTAGCGAGTCTAAAAAGAAAAGAAAAAAAGTTTGACAATGAGAGAAGGCATAGATGAATGGGATGAACAGTTTTTAGCTCCAAACCGACTGTGACGCAGGATACTTGTTCGGTAAATGCCGCCTCAGAGATGAGCAAACCGCAGAAGAGACACCTAAATTCAAAACGGCAGACGCCTGTGCTCTCCTACAGGTCTTGAAGAAGGGGCGTGTAATGAGCAGTGGTGGTACTTAAGTACATTTTTCGTGTATCTGTACTTGACTTAAGTAGATTTAATAATGGATACTTTCTACTTTTACTCCACTACATTTTACAGTAAGTATCTGTACTTTCTACTTCACTACATTTCTACAAAACTGTCGCGTTACTCGTTACATCAAGTCGCGTTGCGCTTTTTGTCCGTTAAAATGTGAAGTTCAGGGACTTAAGGTGGCGCCGTAAAATCCGAGCAATAACGTGACTTAATGTCTGCCTCCACCTTTACTCGCACGCGGAGCTCCAAGACATGCGCAGTGGTTTCCTCTGAGCGGGAGAAGATGTCTGTCTAATCGTTAGTAATATAATAGCGCTGCATAAATCAAAAGATATGGCGACATGTAAAATAAGCAGCGCTTCGCTTTCACAGACGGTTGGGACTTCGTCCAACTTTTAGCACTTGGAAGGAAAGCTTAAAGAAAGGTAAGCTCCGTGGACGTGATGCTAGCAAAGCTAGCTGTACAGAGACACATGTTGCATCTGCGATGAAAAAAGTTGTCTCTCATGCACTGAATTATTGTGTGGAGGTGTTGACTGAGGTGTCGCAAATATGGGACAACGCTGTGACCAAAGTCTGCATTGGTATGACATTCAGGAACAATCCGATTCTTCTGGACGGATCTTTGCTGATTAAATTTATTTAAGCTCTAAGTATTTAATATCTAGGTGTTTTATGGAATGTGGATCTTTCAGATCAATTTGAGAAGCAATTTTGATAGGTAAAACTTATTTTTTTTGTGTCACGTAGCGTGGGGTGCTGATCTTGACTTGGTCTTGGGTAGGTGGTCTTGACTACAACTCTGCTACGTGGCTCCGAGTCCTCGGTTGCATGTCCTCCCCCACCCACCTTCTTTCCATCCCCTTTCTGTTGGATTTCTTTAAAAATAAATGCCATGAGTGCCAAAAAAAAGTGAAGTTCATGCTATGTTAGGACAGGAGACAAGATGTTTCCATCCCTGAAATTATGATGCATAGAATCACATATCTAGGTCTAAACTGTTACAGAGAGTAAACACAATAAAAACATGCTTTATATGTGGCATTGTTCATTAAAATGGCACATTTCTAATGTATTAAAATTAAATACAATCGGTTCACTTAATGATATTAGCAATCAGGTAATTCATTCAGCAAGTACTTTTACTTTTAATACTTAAGTATTTTTAAAAGCCAGTACTTTTTTACTTTTACTTAAGTAAAATGTTAATGTGGTAGTTTTACTTTTACTTGAGTACATTTTTGTCTGTGTATTTGTACTTTTACTTCAGTACATTTTTTAAGTACTTTCTCCACCTCTGGTAATGAGGTCATTCTTCTGTCTTTTGCATGTACAACAAAGGTGTTGTTAAGAAAATAAATTTAGAATATGCTAGTTTTAAAACTTAACATGTCTTGATTGAAATAGCTTAATTATAGTTTTCAGATTAATAACTTATTCTGCCCTATTGACCTTTATTTTATCTGTAGTTGCAGCAGATTGTTTGCTAAGATCTTTTTGAAAGTGCCTTTTGTCTGTTTGGGAAACAATCAGGAGAAGTTCCAGCTTTTCACACTCATCTGTGAAAAGCTATAAAACAGCAGGAGTCTAGGCCAGTACAGGAGAGTCTCTGCTTCCACTCTGTTTAGACAAATGGGACAAATGGCTTTTGATCTTCTAAACAAATTGCAGGGAGTTTCTAACTTTAGAGAGGGTCAGAGACAGCTCCTGGTTGGATGAGCAAAGATACGCCTTATTTGAATAAATTAAAAGACAAGAATACGCCTTTACTATAAAAATTTGTGCATGTGAGGAACAAACTAGATTTGCTCTTGCAATTTTACAAAGACGTCTTTGCTTTTCTTTCTTTCCTTCTTCTTTTCCATTTGTCTCAGGTAAATGAATGTATGTCTCTGTTGTTCTGCAGTTTCTGTTGTAATTTCATACGTTGTCTTCTATTGGATTAAACTCTGTAATTCTGTGACGCCAACACTCATTGTTGTTTTCTGTGTGGCTACACGCGGTCCAACCGGGAGAACCTGGGATCCGTAAGAAGATTGAGCCAGAGATATTTCCCAAAAAATATACTATAACTTAAAATCTTTTTCAACAGTGTGTGTTCATGCTGGTGTATGCTGAATGCTTATGAAGAGCATATGTTCATACTCTCACTACAGGTGCCGTTTTAATGACCCGTCTCCCTCCATGTAAGTGTGCTGGTTGACCACAATGGACAGAATATCAAATAAGCAACTATAGATTTTTTTTTTTTTGTAACTCATCTCCTACTTTTAATCACATTTGATTCTCTGTGTTTAGAGCAAACAATTTTATTTATTTTTTTATTTTTTGCAGAGGGACAACTTGCTGCTGCAGAGCGTGGCTAGGCATTCGAGGATGTGCTGCATCTTAATGAGGTATGTCTCCCTTGTTGGCCTCAGCAGGGGAATCATCACAGCTCATTTTGCAGTCCTGCAGTGTCCTATCAGCTTTGGCAGCCTGCTCCAAGTTCACTCCATCTGCCAGTTGCTAGGTGCTGATATATAAAATGATCTGTGCCTCCGTAGCCCCTGAGCACCAGGGAAGTGATTTGCTTTTGAGGACAAACTGTGTTTCGTGAATCCTAATTATCCTCTTTGCATCACCAGCCTGACATGGTTTTGTCATTTATCCCGCTCTGGAAGCAGTGGAAGGAAGGAATTTTTTTTTTCCCCATGAAGAGACTGCAGCAAATCACATCTGCCCAAACAAAACCCAGCTCCCATGATTATACTGTATACAAGCCAAATTGCTGTGTTGGTGTTTTTCCCAATGACTGCATTTTTACAGGCTCACATATGAGGGAAGCATAATATCTGACAGTTGTGGCCCACTTCTCAGTCTCAATCATGTGTGCGGTATTCGGATGCATCGCTGCGGCCTGCTAACATCCCGTCTGACGCTCAAAGGACCCAGGACTGGCACAAAATGCGTCCTACCCTCTGCTTCTGCCAAAACTGGCTGTTTAGGCGCATGCTATGCAGGAAAACGGGTACAAGAAGTTGGGGACGGCAGTGGATGTTGTGGTGGAGAGGAGAAAAAAAATATATATATAATATAAAAATAAAGGTTTTTAGACAGAAGGAGAGCTAAAGGAGAGAGGCAAAATCAGGGGAGAGCTGTAATGGGAAAGGGCAGCAGATGAGAGTGACAGTATGATGGAATGCTCTGTGTGATGGTTGTGCTCTCTGGGCCAGGAGAGATGTGTGTGTGTGTGTGTGTGTGTGAACATGTGAGCGCTGTTATCAAGGACTCGTGTGGGCATGTTTGTGTCCTTGGGCTGTAGAGGAAGGGCACTTCATATATGCTTAAAAATATAGGTTATAGTTTTGCCTAAAATGATGTAAGTCCCACAAGAAGGACTTTTTTTTTTTTTTTTAAGGATTCCATGCTTACAGTGAAGCATGGTGGTGGCTTAGTGATACTCTGGTGTTGTTCTGCTTCCTCTGGCTCTGGGAACCTTCAGTGGGAGAGATAGAGTCATTCAAGTATCAGGAACCCCAGGGAGAAAATGTCATGCCGTTTGAGAGGCAGCTGTGCTCGGACCTTCAAGCAACAAGGCTTGGTTTCAGAGGACCAAGCCTTGGAAGATACTAGAATGATCATCTTAGTTGCCTGACTGAAGTTCTATTTAAAATCTCTGGTGGGATTTGGAAACTGTAGTTGTAGCATGAGGAGCGAGTTGATATTCTTCAGCACCACTGCCAGAAACCGCTGTCCTCTCTGAGCCGCATTTGATGCAGGGCACGACAGCAAAATGCCTCAAAGTACTGAAGACGCTTGACATGAAGGTTTTAAAAATATTGAAACCGCAGCAGTCATTAAAGGTGTATTTTTGTGCCTGATTTGGGGAAGCAACTTATATTAGCAATACATTTTGTGATTAGCTGTTTGATTTGTTTATTGCAAACAGCCTTTAAAAATACTCCATTGTACCTCTGGCTGGTTAGGCTTTTGGAGACCCTCCTGGACCCCCACCCAGCTTCCCATCACCTCTGACCAACTTCCCTGGATTGCCTCTTGGTTCCTCTGTGGTTTCGTAACTCTCTCCTTCCCCAGCCTGTAAGTTTAGATGGATCATCATGTATTGGTAGATTGCAGTCCTTCTTCTTTTAATGGAGTGAATAAATTCCTGCTTAGGGAGTTGCATGACATAATTGTATTCGACCATGAAGTAAACATGCTTAGCAGAAATGTCAATGCTGAGTTCATTGGTACGTCATATCAACCGGTAAACTCTGCCATCCAATAACGGATCAGTCCGGGTGACACATCTTCCAAACTTGCGTACAAAGTGGCATTTGCATCCCTCTGACCAAAATGTCATTAATGCTTACTGTACTCGTTGAGTTTTATTTATGAATGGGACGAAGCACGCACTGTGAAATGAAATCGATGCAACTAACAATTTTTTTCAGGAACATTAGGAGGGCATTGACAAGCGCAAGGGTCCTTCAAAGAGAAGCCGTTTCTTTCCTTTCTGTAATCAACAAATGTATACTATAGGAAATGCATCACATTGCTTCCAAATTGCCAGCATTAATGGGGGTAAAGTCTAAATGGTATTGTTTTAGAAACAGAACGGTTTGATATAATCCATTGTGGGGAAAACCGTCAGATTGTATTAGACTTTGTTCCAAGTAAGGATGTAAAAAGGTTGTGTTTGAGCTGCATAAAGCACTTGGCAGCCTGCACATTTGCACATTCCTCCACTCATTGGTATTCCTCTTCATAACATTCTCCTCATCAAGCAAGCCGAGTAGCTTCGATTAATGGCAACAGTGAGAGCAATCTCCTTGTGAGTCATTAAACAGGACTGGGATGAATAAAAAGGAAAATTTGCTCAGATTGCAATTTAGATCCCATAATATGTTCTTTTGCTGGACACATATATAATTCATGGTGTTGTTAGTGATGCTCAGCACAAGTAAAAGAAAGAAAAGTTAAATTACCAATCAAGAATATTACAGTTGGATGCTTGAATAATTAATGCTCCTTGTTTGAGTGTGAGATAAGATATTTTCTCATGAATTTTAATCATTTCCCAAATAGTTAGTGTGTGTAGACAATCCTGTTAGAGCTTTATGAATGATCGTGTCACACATTCGGTCTCCTGAAATCAAACTGTTAAATTAATGGCACGTACCAATCCTCAGAAAGAGAAAATATACTTGGTGGAACGGGAGAAGTACGTTTCAAAAATATGTCTTACCAATACACAAATTCTTTGCGCCGCTAACAAAGACGTGTAAAAAGCCTAAAATAAGGGCCAATTTTTATTGGATTACACTAAACTGAACCATTTAGAAAAATCCCATGTTTAATTTGAGCAGTGAATTTACTTTTGTTGCTTAACAAAAGTAAATTTTAACTCCCCCACACACAAACTGTCAGCCTGGCTTTTGCTAATAGGAGACAGCACATATTTTTGTAATGTTTTTACAAGATTGGAACACAAAACGAGACCTTTGACCTTTGACAGCTGCAGAGGATGTCACACAAGAGGCTGAGGAGAGGAAAGATTGACTGCTGGTTAACCCAACCGACTGATCAAGCAGAAGAAGTAGAATAGATAGATGGACGGATGGATGGACCAATGGATAGAATGCAGATTAAAGCATGTCCATAAGCCATCATGGCCCAAACCAAGTCCAAACATAAATCCAATTGACAATCAGTGGGTAGATTTAAAAATATATGTTTAAAGTTGGTCTCCATCCAATCTGAAGGTGGTTCTGCAGAATATTGACTCAAAGTTGCTGAATACAAAAGTACACCTCACTTTTCAGATTTTCATTTGTGAACAATTTCTAAACCCTTTATGATTGCACTTCCCCTTCGTATATGCTACATATTATTGGTGTGTCGTATAAAATTCTAGGAAATGCAAAAAGGGGTCTGAATGCTTTTGCAAGGTGCTGCACCTGTACGCCATCATGCCATTTCTTTTTGAAGATGACCTGGTTTTAGAACCTGTGATACAAAAGGGACTGAGCCTGTTAAAACCCATCTCTCGAACATACGTTCTAACACATTACCTCAGACTGGGTTCCATCAACCACCCTCCCTATAAATGTGTGCGAACAGGGGCCATGAGGTGATTGCCATTACTGCTGCTCGTTTACAAGGTACGGGGTGATCAAATGTGACAGTTGTGGAATTAGCTTTGTGTTGGCTCTCTGTCACTTTCATCATAAACGGCTGCATGGTGGGAGAGGCTGTGATGAAAAGGATGCATAATTCTCCCTCGCACATTAAAGACTCCCTGCCCCACTTTTTGTCTTCCATACGTACCGCAGAGCACTCAAAGGCCTCACTGCGCTTTGCACCAAGCTGCCGCAGGGACAAACCTGCACATTCCTGCTGCCTTTTCCTCTAAGCTGATTGCTGATCTGAGTGATAAAATGGATGAAAGCATCCAGGTGGAAAGCCAATCATATAGCGATACCCCGTATTGCTTTTTCATTATAACACACCTACATGAAATGGATGTTGCAGACGGTGTAACCGAGCCGAGGCCATGTTTCTTCACTCTCACTCCAGAGTGTTATCTTCCTCTCCGAGCTGCCTGCTCCCTTATTGAGCAGTGTTAAAATCAATAGGCTCTGACCTTACCTCTGTCAGAGGCTTTGTTGGAGACCCCCAACCCGCAGAGCAGGACAGTGTGTCTCCCACTGTCTCAACTCAACCTCTAGTCGCACTAAAGAGAGCTACTGGGCATCGGTTGAGCGTTTTGTGGAGACTCTGATTCGAGTCAGTATCAGATAGACCCAATCAAGCGTTGATGATACTCTGTTTATTGGTGGTTCTCTGGTGAAAACCCTGAAATGAGCACCTGTGTCACCACATCTCCGGTAACTATTCAACTTCCCGCTATGTTAATGCTTCCTACTGCATGAAAGAAGTCCAAATGTTTTCATCTGAATAATTGCAAAGCAAATCTTTACCAACTGCTTCAATGCAAAGCTGTTCAGATATTTTGAGTTTTTATTACAATAAGGTGGTGGTGAAGAATGAATGTTGACCCAGAATGACAAAGCTCCTAAAAACAAATTTTAAGGCAGTTATATTTGTTTATTGCTATATTGCCATTTAATACATATATAAAACGACAACTTAAAGCATTTTCTTTTCTCTAAAAGTTACTCAAATAAGTGTAACTGGGTAAATATAACTATTAAATACCCACCACCATAATTTACATAAAGTATTTTCTATTAATATCCAGAATTTGCATACAAAAAAAAGTGAAAACTAGCAGTGTTTATCGTCCCTGGTAACTGTTGATTTTACAGATTAACACATTAACAACTTTGTCATAGCCAGTTCACTCTTTGCAGATTTTCTGGTGGATAACAAATGGGTACTTCTGTAAAAAAAAAAAAAAACCTGGAGAAACTGGATCAGTGTCTAATATGAGAGGAAGGTTGGACCCTTGAGAGAGCAGTTTCTCCCTGTGTCAGTACTTCGAGTTGTGTGGCTGGATCAGACCGCGTGCTGAGAAGCACATTAATAATTAAGGAGAACCTAGAATATAAGCTCTTCCCTGTTGTGCAGTCAGCTGCACCGGGATAGAAAAAGAGCAAGGTGGGACAGAACGGTAGGATTGGTAAGACGTGTTTATGAAATATGGATTCCAAGACGGGAGATGTCCAGCAAAGTTGACAAAGGAAAATATTGTTTTCTTAATGCTTTAAAAACTGACTCAGACCATCATCTGGTTTTGCAAAAGCCCCAGTTGACTGTGTTCTGGCCAAAGAAAATATAGTTTTAGTCACTAATGTTTCTGTATAAAGAGCCAAGCAGAATGAGTCACAACCTCACATTTTTAGATTATAACCACAAACCTGGTAGATCAGCCCAAAGTTTTCCACAATTGTGACGTGAAAGAAAAGGATACATGGTTTCCAGACTTTTTTTCACACAAACAAATCTGGATAAAATGTGTCAGTTGTGCTCTCGTCCCCAACGGGGGTCATCGCTCCACAAACACAAGCCTCAGAGTGAAACATGGTGACGGCAGCATCTTGCTGTGGGAACGCTCTCTTCATCAGTGGCAGAGAATCCTGTCAGAGTGGATGGGGAAATGGGTGGAGCTAAAATGGAGTAAAAAAAAAAAAGAGGCTGCAAAAGACTTGAGACTGAGACATGAACATATGAGACAGACTACATTAGAATAGATTAGTTCAATATATATTCGAGAATAAGTCCAGAGCTTCCACCCAATCTGACTGAACTTGAGTTATTCACACAAACACAAACAAGCTAAAGTTCCAGTCTCTAAATGTGCAAAGCTGGTAGAGACATACCCCAAAGGACCTGCAGCTGCCGTTGCAGCAAAAGGTGTTTGAGAAGTATTGATTCAAGTGGCATTGATACAAATGCTTGACACACTTTTTAGATTATTTGTTAAAAAGAAAACAACCAAAGAAGAAAGCCAAGCATCGTTTCCCTTCCACTTTGCAGTTAAGTGCTGTTTTTGTGTTGCTCTATCACATACAATCTGAACAAAATAAACCGAAGCGTGTGCTTTTAAAGTGACAAATTGTTGCCTTTGGAAAGCTCTTCATTTCTGCAGAAGAATAGCTATGATACAAATGTCTGGTGAGTTTTATTTCCAGCAAGGTGCAACCAAAAAGGCAAGAAATCACGCTGGAGATGAAACCTGATCCAAGTAAAGGACGGGGAGCTGTGCTGGGCTAGTGGTATTGTCACAGTGGGGTTTAAGTGGGGTATCAGAACAGTCACTGAACAAACAGCATGTTGCACCTGGCCACTTTGAGTTGTAGCCACTTTTTCCACGTGTTTTGTGCCCTCAAGAAAAAAATAAAAATAGAGAAAGAAGCTGGAGCACGTGGAATGTGAACTTGTGCCATCATGAATATTTCCTCAGTACTACAGAGGACTTAAGGCACTCAGATAGTCT
Organism: Poecilia mexicana; assembly: GCF_051168715.1. Classification (NCBI taxonomy): domain Eukaryota; kingdom Metazoa; phylum Chordata; class Actinopteri; order Cyprinodontiformes; family Poeciliidae; genus Poecilia; species Poecilia mexicana. The sequence goes on along the minus strand of NW_028263384.1, from coordinate 15,727,844 downwards.
TTGACATTGGTTATATTAACTCGAAATGAGTGCATTGTGAGCTGCTTGAGTTGCTTGATACCAAATGTTACATGCTCGGCTGAGCAAACGACTGCAAGATTTTTTTCATCGGCCTCCGCCGCAGCACGGCCTGTGATATTAAGATTTAACGTTTCTGCTGACAAGGATTGGAGGAAGAGGCTGCTTTGTATTCCCTCTAGCCCGACTGAAAACCATCCAGCATCATACAAGCTAGTGGGGGAGAGTAGCATGCCATCAACGGGGCCGACTGGCCTGACTGGCTCCGCCGTTCAGCTTCAAAGACCCGCCTGCAGGCATCGTTTCTAATATTGTCTCAGAGTCTGTTTTTCACAGAAGTACTGATGCATGACTGGCCTGAAAGAAGCAGAGGGGAAACATCAAAAGTGCTTTTGAAGTGTTGGGGGGCTTCGTCAGACCACCGCTAAATGTTTCCACCTGAGTCCCGATTGGTATACAGCCCAAGCAGAAGGGGATGAGCGAACAGTCTCGCTGGGATTGTTGTTGCACCCAGATAAAAACTCAGATTGCCGCTAAAAGTAAGGATTGTGCTTTTTATTCTTGGACTAGCGGGATTAAAAACAGAGCTTCAGGACAAACAGCTGTGTGTGTCTGTGTCCCATTCATGTCTGGGATTATACAGAGCAAAAGCACTGGATCAGAGTGGCAGGTGACGATCTACAACTCCATCATTAGTTTTCTGTTTACATGGTTCCTGTCATTGACTTATTTCATGATTGATTTGTTAGCATGATGATTTTAAGATTAGACTGGTGCAAATAACCAGCTTTTATGCATTTATTCTGTGTTCTTTGCAAGGCCGGAAACTCTGGAGAAAGACTGAGTCGGTATAGCAAAATATTGGCATTTATTCCCTGTCGCACTGTCGCAATGTTATGTCCTTTTTTGGCCTCCCTTGGCTCCCTTTCTCATTCCTTATGCCTTTCTTTCTGCTTTCCCAATCTTCCTTTGTGCTTTCATTTCCTATTTGTGCCATACCTCCTTTGCTATTAATTATTTCCTATCTTGTGTTTGTCATTTTTCCTTCCTTCATTCATTCTTTCCATCCTTCTTTCCTCCTTTCTTTGCCTCCTTCCTTCCATTTTTTTTCCAGGTTTCCAGGATGTAGAAACATCTGCTATAATTTCACATTGAACTTCATTGCTTTTTTACGACGAGCTTAAAGACCTGAGGACTCTGGAACACTGAGTCTGGAACAGTATTGAATTTTATTGGACCCCCGTAGGAACCCTGTAACCCTGAGTGAGAGTGAGAGTCAGGGCTGCACACTGGGAAATGACTGGTCTGTCACGCTCTGGCTGACTTCCGTCGTTTATCCCCCTCGCTCCCCACCATGTTGTTTTCTGACTGTCACTTTAGATTGGCCTCGCAGTACAGTAAGCCTCCACTCATATCTAATTGGAGAGACGAGAGACCCATCTTAAGCCCTGTGGTGTCTCTGAATGCGGCCACTCAAGCACTCAGAAACTCATTAAACTTGCAAACGTGGCCCTTTCCTGCGCCTGACATTTTTGTATCAAGTATCCCTGATGACATTCATCAACACAGGCCAGCCTAATGAATCTTGCTGAGCTTCACCGTTTTGAATATGCTTGTTTCGTTCAAGAGAATTCTTTTGTGTCGCGATAAAACATGAGTCAGAAATAACAATTTGGTGAGGTTGTACTCAAAATAGAGAGTGAGAGCGGACTGACCCTGATTTAACCTGGGATTGTTTTTTTTGTTTGTTTGTTTGAAGGTTTGTTTGTTTTTTTACAATTTTGTCTTGATCCAAAACAGTAAGAAAGAGTTCATTTAAAAGCTGGACATTAACATACTCTAAAACTGGACCACTGTTTTAACATATCAGTCAACAATAGATGATTATTTCTCCATTTATTTCTCCATGGGATTGTGACAGACTGGTAAAATTCAATTTTGGTCTGTAAATGAAGGTCTAATGATATTATTATTATTATGATGATGATGATGATGATGTTCAAATTGAAATGTAGCTCAGTTTTGTTTTTGTTATTAAAATGTGACCAAGTTTGAGATTTATTTTCTGACGTATTGACTACATCATTTTGTACACTGGTATGAACCTGATTATTTTTATTATGATTTAAAAATAGGACAAATGTACAGACCCATTTGATACATTAGATAACTGAATTGTTTATTTACAACAGCAAGTCAATCAAATGAGTGAAACACCTTATATGTTATCCATTCCCACACAAACTGATGTTTTTTTCAACCATTTATTTCTGTTGATGACGATTATTCCACTTAAATCTAATGAAAACATGATATTTAAGACTAGAATATTACATTAGACCAATAACAGAATAAAAACCTCTTTAAAACTGACATGTAAAGAAAAATTAAAAGGATGTTTAATACCTGATTAAAGGTTATTTTCAAAACGTACTTTTAATCTGACAAACCAGCCTCTTTATAATGTATATGCACATTTTTTTAATATGGCTGCAAATGATCTCAATTTAACCTGCAGCTGTTGCTCTGCACATCTTAATCTTATAACTTTTCTTTTGATAGAGCTGGAATGCCAGCTGTGGGGCTGTTTTGAACACATGTCAAAAAAAAAAAAAAAACTTGGCTTGTATTAAGCTTAGCGACTGAAGCAGAAACATGTGTGAACTGCTGTGAGAATATATTACAGATTTCTTTCCTTGTTTTGGTTTTTGTCAGTCGTAAACGCTTCATAACATGAAGCCAATTTCAATATCAAACAAAGAGAATCGAGAGAAATGCAAAAAGCTCTTCTCAGACAATGACTCCATGTATTAAGGGAACAAAGACTGAGAATCTGATGGCGTGGTTTGGATTGCTTTGTCGATGATCCACATGTGCTTGGTCTTGTTAAGGAAGAAATCAAGACATGTTAAGTTTTAAAACTAGTTTATTTTAAATTTATTTTCTCAACAGTCTGTTTTGTTTTGTTTTTTTCTTGAATATTTTTTGTAGAGTAGATCACCTGATCGACTTGAGTGAGATGTTTTCTTCTCTTACACGGCTCACAACATTTCACACGTGCTGTGCCTAAAGGATTTCACCTGTATTGGTTCTGTTCCCCTGCATCATGTTTATATTTTGCATCTGAATGTGGACTAAGGTCAGCTTATTCTTTTGTGTAGCGCTCGTAAGCACATATTCCCGCATATAAACTCAGACACTTGTGCACACCGCTCAAACAAAAGGAGAACCTTAGTGGGGGCTCTCGGCACATTTGTCACTCTGGCAGGAAAGCCTCCCATCCTGCGGGTTGGTGGCCTGGTTTTTTGCACAGGAGCTGCACGTCTCCCTGCCTTTGCTGCCTAGTAACTGTCAGATCTAGACTGCGATTTATGCAAATTGTCAGCCAAGGGCTTGCGGGTCAGCCGCGATACGTGGTAAGACAATCATTGGAATAGTGTTCAAAGACAAGTCAAGAGTAGCAGTCATGCCGCATATCCAACATGATCTGACTGCCAGCTGAAAGACAATAACACTGGGGTTAGAAATTAGGATGTTATGAAACCTACTTGTTATATAAAGATTAATATATAAATACATGAGTTCCACACTGCCAGATAGGACACGCACATTTGTTTATTTTTTATTTTTCTAAGTAACAGGTCCAACAGGAAAACCCAGTTGAAGTTGCAGTAGGCAACTTTTATAAAAATTTCTGCAGAAGTACGCAGCTCCCAATCAGAAATAATCAATCAGAGCTAGGAGGAGTGTCTTATCACTCTCAATCATGCTTGTGCACCGACACGCTCAAGATTGCCGTCTTGCTGCAGTTGTGCTAATGTTGGAGAAACAACCTAACATCCAAGGATCTGATTCCAAGCTATACAAATTCAGCACAAAGTAAAAAACCATCCGTCTGTTGATGTATATTCAATTTGAAATATAAGACCAAAAAATATAATTCACACTCCATTTTTTTTTCTCCTACGTTCATTTCTCCTTTGGTCTTTTGTCGTTTCAAAAATCTAATTAAGGTAGAATCCCAGCGGTGGATCCTTTTCAAAGTAAATGTTTGTCCATATTTAAACTCATCCTGTGAGTCCAGGTGATGCAGGTGGCATTGGGCGCGAGTCCATGACATTGCCATCCTTTGATACAAACAGTTGGCCTTTCTATTCCTGTAACAGCTGGGCTCTTGTGGCGCCTGGCACGCTTTAATTAGAGTGAATACATTAGGTCTGTGTGAGATCTTGCTACCTGGTGGGGGGGTTGGAGCTGGACAGGGACAGCAGAGGAGCAGGGCCGCACCAGCGGCACACCCGGGTCTGGCTGTAATGACCCTGCCAGGCTGACACAACACTCCCACCTGGGGGAGCGCTGCAGCTTTCCAATGACAGATGGAGGGCTGCAAAGACAGAGGAGCTCTGCTGGATCACTGCAGTTTCACAGAGCGACCATTAGAGCTGACGGTCTGCCAAGCGCGCCAACAAGTCTTTGTGTTGGCCCCACCTTTGCCTAGTAAGTAACACAACGGTGTGACTGGACACACCACCAACATGTGTTTGGAGGAGATTATACAGTTCTGTTCTGGCACTTTGCTTGATTTTATTCATTGAAACCATTTATTTTTTATATATATCTGAAAATATCAGGTATGTGACAATGAAGCCACAGTGGCTTTTGACTTGATTGGGCATTATTCTCAATGGAAAGGAATCTAATGTAATCTAGTCATTTCCAAACCATCAATGGAAGTTTTGGGACATCCATGAAAATAATTTAGGAATGAATTTTGAATAATTAAAAAAAAAAGATAGCATCGCCATTTCATCACTAATGGAAAGGATTAAAACACAATTTTCAAATCAGTTGATCCAGTGAGAGGCTATTCACAAGCAAAGTGATGGCTGTGTGATGAGCGGGACTTCCACAGCGCTAACAGGAGCGGAGTTACCTCGCAGCAGAAACTGGAGGAAATAATTAGCCGCGTTCACACTTTTGCTTTCGCAGACAAACTTTCCCCGTGTGTCACGTCGTCGGCGTGTGTTTGCATAAGCTTAATTATAATTCATTTTCTCTGATGTACATTTTTATGATTTGCATATGAAATTTTAAAAATGAGCATTCTTTTTTTATTTATTACCATTTCTGTCTGTTCTTGCAGAGCAAGTAAGTGTCTCCATCTTGACAATTCACTGCTGCTCATTAAGATTATTGCTCTGAGTGCTGAGCAGTAAATGAATGGGGCTCAGATGAGCTCATTAACAACGTGATCACTTCCTCTTTGCTCTCATTTACATTTTATTTAATGAAAATGAACTGACTTAGACACTGAGGTAACTCCGACTTAAAAAAAAAACAGCAATGAGCAAAACATAGCCTTTCCATTCATCTGCTGCACTTATTTTACCCTTCTATTTATATCCTTTATTCTTATTATTCTATATCTCCAACAAGGTGCTCCTTCAGCAGGTGGCCCAACTATCGCAGGACAGCACAAGGACATGCAAACAATGTAAAATTTCACCTAAAGTCAGTTTGCAATCACCATTTAATCTATTGTGTATGGTTTTTTTTTTTTGCATGTTGGAAGCAAAAACCTATTGGTAGATTTTTTTTTTCTACAACTGTGTCATTTTCTTAGGTTTCATTGTTACCATATTGCTGTAATTTTTCTTGAAAACCAATGGATCTTAGAGTTTGCCTCTGAAAGTATTGTGGTTGTCAAGTCAGCAAGGATCCTTGCAGTTGCGTTGATCCCCAACTTGTTTCAAAAAAGCAGTGGGGATGACTATAGCCATTACCAAAGAAGAAGAAGAAGAAGCATGTCATAGAGAAATAAAGTAACACAAGAAGGGAAAGAGGGAACAGACGCTGGCCTTAATTCGCACAGTCCATGTGGCGTCCAGAAATGCTCACATCTAATTGGGGACATGCATGCAACAACCTCCCGAAGGTCGTACAAGCAATCATAGCGCTTTGAAATCGTCAACTGGCAAGGTCGTATCGGCAAACAGACAAGAGGAGCATTATAATGCAACGCTCCGTATTCTGCGACACTGACCCTTTTATCCCTGACAGCATCAATCTTCTCAGAGTCACTCATCACATTGTCTCCACAGTGAAGTAAAATCCTCCACGATCCCACTTGTGATGATAATAATAATAATAATAAAAACAAGCCATTTCTACTCCCACTGTTTATAATGCAGGTTTTACTGCTGTCGTACCCTCCCTTCATCACACCAGCTCTCGTTTTACATTTTTCCCCCCCCGAGGATGTGAAAAAAAAGAACAGATGATGAGACTTTTCACTCAAATCCAAAGCCAGGCAGTGGAGAGGTGCTTCTTTGAGCTGATAGCACAAGCAGATGTGAAGGAAAGGCTTTGCCAGAAAAGGGTTGATGCAACAGTGTTTCTGCTGTTCGTTTTATTTACTCCTTACAAGCTGCGCTGCGTTGTCAGGAGCCGTTAGCTGGGGCGCATGAGAGGAACATGTGGAGAAACATCGAGCACCTGAGCTCAATGGAGCTGCAAAAAAACAACAACAAAAAAAATGTGGTTACCATGGACGTGGGGTATTATCACAGGATGCATTAAAGTACTAATTCAACATGGCTGGATAACATTAAATATACCTTCATTTTTCTAGAAAGCTTTTTTTTAATTTATTTTCTTTGTAATTAAAAAGGTGTGTCGCTGGTTTTGTTTGACTTTTGAGCTAGTCTCTTGCAGAATATATATATATATATATATATATATATATATATATATATATATATAGTATATATATTATATATATATATATATATATATATATATATATATATATATATATACAGGTGCTGGTCATAAAATTAGAATATTGTGATAAAGTCACTGAACAACAGTGGTCCAAAGTGCTGCTTCTCTGTAGCCCAGGTCAGGCGCTTCTGCCGCTGTTTCTGGTTCAAAAGTGGCTTGACCTTTGACCTGGGGAATGCGGCACCTGTAGCCCATTTCCTGCACACGCCTGTGCACAGTGGCTCTGGATGTTTCTACTCCAGACTCAGTCCACTGCTTCCCCCAAGGTCTGGAATCGGCCCTTCTCCACAATCTTCCTCAGGGTCCGGTCACCTCTTCTCGTTGTGCAGCGTTTTCTGCCACACTTTTTCCTTCCTACTGACTTCCCACTGAGGTGCCTTGATATAACACTCTGCAAACAGCCGATTCGTTCAGAAATTTCTTTCTGTTTCTCACCCTCTTGCTTGAGGATGTCAGTGATGGCCTTCTGGACAGCAGTCAGGTCAGCAGTCTGACCCATGATTGCGGTTTTGAGTAACGAACCAGGCTGGGAGTTTTTAAAGGCCTCAGGAATCTTTTTCAGGTGTTTAGAGTTACTTTGTTGATTCAGATGATTATTTTTATTGCTCGTTCAGAGAACCTTTTCATAATATTCTAATTTTTTGAGACAGGGATTTTGGGTTTTCATGAGCTGTTTGCCAAAATCATCAAAATTAAAACAATAAAAGACCTGAAATATTTCAGTTGGTGTGCAATGAATCTAAAATATATGACAATTTAATTTTTATCATGACATTATGGAAAATAATGAACTTTATCACAATATTCTAATTTTATGACCAGCACCTGTATATATATATATAAACTTGACACATTACAACTCTAATCTTCAATGCATTTTGTTAGGATCTGATCTGAAGGACCAACAAAAAATAGTGTGTGATTTGAAAGTAAAGGGAAAATGATGCATCATTTTCAACATTTTGTTCACATAAACACGAAAAGCATACCGCCAACCAAGTTCCAATCAACTGTGGCTTGAAAAGTCTTCGTAAAAAGATTTGATTTAGTCTCATCTGACTAACACATCATCTCCGTCACATCTAACTTTCAGAAAGCCATGTCATGTTTTTCTTCCTCTTCACATTCTGACACCACTTTTTTTTAGCTTTGTCTCAAAAAAGTGCACAAATGCATTTCATTAAAAATTAAAAATGAAATGCATTTGTAATGAAAGTTACAAATGCATGTAACTTTCATATGTGATTTGGTTTATGTCATCATTTGAGACAAGCACTCTGTTGATAAAACCATTCCCTCGTTTCAAAATTTCCAAATCACAATTTCCAACTTGCTCAAACTAAATTTTGTGTCAAAGATACAGGTAAAGAACTTTTTCCCTAGTCCAAAGTCATTTATTTGTCTTTGTGAACAGATCGTGTCCAATCTGAAATGCAGGTATATATCCTTCCCCATCTTAGAGTAATTTATAGATAATATGTAATCCATTGCAATAAAAACAATTAGACAAGACTTGAAACCTCTTTTGGTATTCAAACATTCATATGGTTAATTTATTTATTAATCAATCTTACATCATTGAAAAAATGTCTGCTCTTTTCTTTTTGTGTTGGTTGAACAGCCACATATCCATCCAGCTATATAACCAAAGGTGTTTTTGATGAATTCTCACTAGCAGGAGACAAAACCTTGCAAGGAATTTTAGATTTAAGGACATTAAGTATAATTTCTCCTGCTACTGGACTAACAAGAGAAATGCATTTCCAATCTAAAATTTTCTACAAATTCCTCTCAGGTGCAGATTTGAAATTATATTAAATTAACTTAATTCAGCAATATGAAAATGTTATTTAAAGTAGAGTAATGGAAGATATAGCTCTGCATTTGTTTCTCTTTTTTTTCAGTCCAAATGTAACTTTTGAAAATTTTCTTTTAAGTTATTATTTTGTAAAACAGTTGGTGGTAAATCCAAACGGACGCAGGTCCACAAAGGACAGAAGGAAGATTATGAACAGAAATTCACAGTCAAATCAGATAATAAAGCTTCTCTGCAGCATATGGTTTGGTTGTTCTCTGAGGAAACACTTTCAAAGTTTTTTTTGGTGCTGCTGCCTTTTAAATTCAGCTTCAAATGTTAAAAAAGGACATAAATCATAAGTGGAGCCAGATCACACTCTGTATTCTGACGCTGTGCACAAAGGGACACATGTATTAAAGGTAGTGTTGTCAAATCTAGGGCCTTTTTTTGTTGACATGGGCCATTTACACATTCTGGAAAGTTCCTAGCGAGTTTGGTTAGAGGATGTTAATGTGGGGTCTGAAGACGAAGAAGACAATTATGCAATACAATTTTGGTACTATTGAACTTTCCTGAATATAAGCCGCACCCACTAACTTTGAAAAACAAAAATTACAATTACAGTTCCCACTTGTCCCTAAGTTGCTGGTGACAACATTGTCACATGACATATATACACAGAAAGGATATTTTTTTACTTTTAATTAAATTTGTACCAACAACAGAAATGCGTACTTCCAACACGTGAAGTACAGTAGCCTATCAAGAAAAGTCAACACGTCTTCCTCCTGCACACTGCAACCACCAGAGGCGTCAGACTTGAACAGCCTCACACACACTTCCTCTGTCTCTCTTTTGTTGTAGCTCTTAATGTCACTTAATCTTGCTCTTGAGCTTGTGCTGTCCTCTTCATCACCCAGCAGTCCAGTCTTTCAAAACCTTTTAGGTAAAAAGCTGCATATCAGCCGCATTGAAATGTTCAAAGTGGCGGCTTACGGTCCGAAAGTATACGTCATCTTCAGCAACAGTTTCTAAGTAAAAGCATAACATATAAGTGATTGAATTTGATCAATTTTGTCTTGGACCATAAGAGGCATATATATATTTGTACTACTTCTCATTTATCATTCACTGGATTACATTATTTTATTGATGGATCCGTTATCTTGTGTGAAAACGTAACAGTCTTGTTTCAGTGTTGTTCTTCTCGCTGTTGTGCCATTTTAACCCAGTTCAGATCAGTACATGGAGTCAGGGCTCACATCTATCTTCAAGCCTGCTGCAGCTGAGGCTGAAGGACAACAAGTTGTTTAATATATATTCTTCTGGGATTTCTCCAGCCTGCCGGGCTCTCCGCCTTCTTGCTTGTCCTCTTGATTTCCCGCCCTTGAGACGTCCTTGGTTGAAAACAGTCCGCTCCAGGGTGGGTGTAATTCTGGAGATACATGGTAAACTCTTGACCCGTCTGCGTCGAGGCCTCTCTGTTAGATGCTATTACGTGGGCCTCTAATTGCGGCTGACATTCATTTGCCCACTAAGGCTATCACCTTCTCCATTACAGCACTGACTTCAGTCTCCGTTTCTGAACTTGTGCCACAGAAGGATGTGCATTTGTGCGCTTGTCTGTTCAACAGAATCTGGGGTGAGGTAACTGTTCGCACTGGAAAAATAATAAATAATCCTGCAGGAAAAGTGCTGGGGCTCTGTCTCTTGCGTGCCATAAAAAAAGAGCATGTTCTTTGAAGGAAGACTCCGAGAAACACCAGGATGTGGACATAATTCAGAGGCATGACAGCTGGATTATTCATTGTTACCCGAGCCATCCATCTCCGCAGCTCCTCCAAAGTGGAGGAAATAATGATGCTATTTCTGAAGGCAAGTTGGTCAGACTGAGTTTTATTTAGGGGTACTTGATTGAATGGGGCTAAATGCAAATGCACATCTTGCTGTTCAGAGAACATTCTAATAAAAAAACACCAAAGTTTGTGGGTATTATTTGGCAAAAATGTGAAGAAGTTAAAGGTTTGTGTTCTTTTTTGGTGCAGTATTGTCTTTGTAGCCCTCTATCATGATCCATGTACAGTTTGATTCTTTTAATTCATGAGGTGAACCCCATAAATGCATCATTTGATCTCTTGACCTCCTGGTAAATGGCTGCAGTCCATTTATAAAAGTGGCAAAAATCAATGTTTTTGTACTAACAGTGGATGAAATAATTAACCCATTTATCTCCACAGAGACTTTCTGCTCCTCTAAGCTGATTTTCCCCTCGCCCCCCCCCCAATCCCCACTTCTGCCTTGTTCAGTGATGCGGTCTGTTTATTCCTGTGATTCCTGTTTCACCTTCGCAAGCTAAATCTGGCAATGTCTGAGAAAATATCACAGAAATACCAAAGACCCAAACACATAGTGTGCAGCACAACAGGCACAAAAGATATAATAAAATAACAGCAAAGGAGAATGAAAACAATATCACTTAAAAGTGATACCAGTTAAAAGTATCTTGACTCATTGCTTCTCGAACATTTGGTGGTGTGTCTGTGTTTCCTACGAGAAACAACAACTTCACATCTGACTCAGCCAGGGTTATGAATCCTTTTGCGATTAGCTATATCAATGCAGGTGCCACGTTTGGCCAGGAAAACAACCAAAACTGCAAACGGCATATAATGGTGAACAGCTGTCTCATTTCCTAAAATCTTTATTTTGTTTGTGTTCTGGTTCTGTTGGTGTGCAAGGCCTGGTCTTTCTCTGTTTTGTGTCTTGTTTGGAAGCTTATTAAGTGCAACAGATGGACACGATCATCCTGTTCCAACTGCTGCTGCCAGGCCTAATACGACTGCTTCTTAAAATTTCAGCTGACCAGAAACAGTTTTTGTGGCTTAACTAGAAACATTGGATCAGTGATGTGAGATCTCTACGTAATTAAATCGAGCTTTTGCGTGTCTCTGTGCGTTTGTTTATTTAAGCACTGCAAAACTTACTTACTTAATTTAACTTCAAATAAACATTTTCCTTAAGAAGGAAACTTCCTTAAAGTTAAGCAAAGAACCCCAGGTTAAGAAAGTTTTTTTTTTTTTTAATTATACTTAAACAAAACTGTTCAATTGTCTGACAAAGCTCTGTCTTAAGAGTCAGTTTGATGCAATGCTCGAAGAACATGGCCTTATATATATCCACGGTTTCCTGAGAGAGCCATTTAACGAGCAGCAGGTCAATACGCATTCACAGAGAAAGCATTTCCCTGAATGCTTCAGCACTCTGTAGAGCCTCGGTGCTGCTTTCCAACATATTCTGTTCACGGCATTAATTTTTCCCCACAAAAAAAAAAAAAAAAAAAAAAACAGAGCCACTATCCGCT